>NC_059407.1:5499304-6126090 GCF_905220565.1 Melitaea cinxia
AAGTTTGATGACGCGATTTCAGCAATTTGCAACACAAGCAGAATGCAATATGCAGTAAAAAACATGTTGAACAATATTGATCTGTGGCAAGGCTTCTCTGGGTATTTTGTATTTTAAATAACATTTTTTATTTTGATCATGCACATTTTGAAACTAACTTATTGTTCTTTTTTCAAAAGGAAATTTGATTGTGTTCAAGCTGGGTAGAAGTATATGATATAAAAAGTTAACTAACCTTTTTTTCATATTTTGTATTTATAATTTTTTTTTTATTATTGTGCTGTTGTCATGTTTGTATACAGACTAGTTGCATTTATGTTTTCATCATCTGAACGCAAAGTCTGATTATGTAACAATAAGCAAATTTTTGGGAAAGACACTGTAGCCTGTAACTACATAATTTGAACAAAATGAAAACTATTTTATTTTTTTATTTTTTATTATCATAATTATATTGTTACACACGTTTATAGGTGCTTCTTCTTCTTAAAGTGCCATCTTCTCACGAAGTTCGGCGATCATTTTGGCAACTTGTATCCTTGATACCGCAGCCCTGAATAACGAACGGGTGCTTTTCCCAAACCATTGGCGTATAATAGGTGCGTATAATAGGTGCACATATACGGAAATTATGTGAAAATATTATTTTTGAGTTTCAAATTTCATAAGAATCCACTGAGCTGTAGTTGATACCGATAACTGTAATATGACACATATCAGTACAGTTTAAAACTTGAAATTTTAAGATTTTTAAAAACACTTCATAGTTTGATCCCGTCTCCAAACGTTTTAAAATTATATATATTAAATATTCGCATTAACAAAAATTAAAATGTTATATTATTTATATTATTATATCATTACGGATTAGAATAACTTTAAAATTCATCTGCATTACAAATTGGCGAGATTTTGTAAAACTAGCGAGTTCGTTGCAAAATAATCCACTGGAGGAATTCTGTAACCAAAATCCACTTACGTCTCTTTGGTCGGAAAGTTTTGTTTGGATTCTGGACCACAGCGCAGTCGGATACTGATGTTTTGTTTACAAATTATTTTATACACAGATGGTGCAAGAGAAATTATGTCATAATGTTCTACGTATATTTTAATTTTGGTTCTAAAAATTATACAAATTGAAAATTACATTCGTAAAAGATGTCAAATGTTTCCACTTTATAATAATATTTATTTTTTAATACAATTCTTCCTTAGGTGGCAACTTTTGTTTTAGTTAACAATCAGAAGAGCAGAGTCACTACCAACTGCGCAATGGGTCAGTCGCACGCACCTATTATCTGGTACCATAATGACTTGACGATGACAAGCTAAATGACGTATTATTTTTAACAAAGAATATCGTTTCACATTTGGCTGTAATTTAATATTATATAATTGCATTTTAAAATTGAAATTTTCTAAAATTATGATATTTAAAATAAAGAGACAATGATTAATAATTACAATATCAAAAATAGTCCTACAGTGACTATGGTTGCTGTGAAGTATGCGAAACGTTGGGTGGGCATCTAAAAAAACTTAATAAACCGCGATAAAATCCGAAAATGTTGTTTCATTATAATGAGTGAAATTCGCGTAAACATTTAACAAAATAAGCAGAGAGATGATAATTTTTTTTATGTAATCTTAGAAAATAAGTACTATTTTCCAGTTCTACGTGTATATATTTCTACTTAGATTTATAACAAAGTTTAACGGTAACTTCGCACTATTTCTGATATTGCTCCGAGAGCATAACTTGCGTAATATTCGCATCTAATATTATAACATTCATATAACACAATATTACTTCCACCTTAACTTAACAGAAGGTGCTTGACAACTTTGATACAAAATAACTACCCTTTTTTCCTTATGGATACATGGATACCCACGGCTCTCCCGGGCCATGGGTATAAGGAATGGCTCTAGGTCAAAAAAAGGCGGAGCTTTGTAAATGTTGTTTATTGCGATCATACATAATAAAGTAATTAGAGTATATTTTTTCTTTAGGTCTATAGATCGAGAAACAATTATAACAAATTTTTCTTTATCATGATTTTTATGGTATTAAGTTGTTGTTCGTAATCTTTTGTTCAATGAGGATTATTTTTTTTTTACCAGTATTCAAGCGATTATATTTATTACTTCAAAAAAATATTTTTTTATGTATGTCCGGGGATAACTCCGTCGTTTATGAACCGATTTTGATAATTCTTTTTTTGTTAGAAAGGAGATATCCCTAGTTTAGTACCATGATAAGGAAACTAGGATGGGACCTGCTGATGGGATCCCAGAGAAATCGACGGAAACTCTCGAAAATTCGCATAACTTTTTACTGGGTGTACCGATTTTCATGATTTTTATTTTAATCGAAAGCCGATGTTTATCATGTGGTCACATTTAAATTTCATCGAGATCTGATTACAAATTTTGGAATAATCTTTCATAATGCGTATTTACTTGACTATTTTTTCGTCTACCTACGTTGTATTACATGTCGATATAATTGAAGTCGGTTTTTCTTCGTTTGCCTGCAAACACAATTATTTTATTTAAACTTTGGTATACAGCACAAAAATAAAATAAATATATACAGTTGCACATAGAACCTACTTTTTTGATGTGTGTTAGAAATAGAAATTGCGACAACTACAAATCGTGATCCAGGTCTTATTAGGAGGAGTCTGGTTGCTACGATATTTTGGTCTTGAATAAATAGCCCACTGCTGTACTTTTTAAATCAATTTGAGTCAAAATTTTCCAAAATAACAAATGTATAAAAAATAATTAATTTTTGAAAAAGTGAAGGAATGAATTACTAAACATGGAGTAGTGAATAACTAGTTAAGCAATTCGACAAGTATGAAAAAAAGTGCGATTGAAACCACGCAGTATATTAATACGTACTAATATAGAAGCATAATATATTTTTTATGTTGGTTCCAGTTTTGTTTTAACTCTCTAAAAATACCCTATTGCCGTTAATGTCCCGCGAGCATTTAAAAATCCATCATAATAAATAGCAAGTCAGCTTCGGTTCATTTATATGCTGTCAAGCGCGACAGTTTGGTTATGTGAATTCAAAATAAAATTAGCTATACGTATGAAAACGCCAACCCTATTTCCAACATATTTTAAATGAAGGTGAAAGATCCATATCAAAATTTTTGAATTAATTACACAAAATAGCTTCTAATATTATTTAAAAATACTACGATTGTTATTTATAATTTATTAATGTTCGATAAAACAGAATTTACAGCTGACAAAAAAACTGAAAATTGGGCCGCATACATCATAGTCAGGTAGTTTACTGTAGTTATAAATATATATAATATAACCATAGAACTTTGCAATACATAATGTGAGAGTCATAAACTAATAAATGTTTGTATTTTTTTATTTATTTTAGGAAATGTTTATGGTATTGACGTTATTAAAGTCACAATTTTATTCTTAACGAAATTTATTTAATCACACTTATTAAAACTGTAGTATTGTAACAAACGAACAATTATTAAAAACACAAAGGTAAGGAAAGGTACTACTTTTGTGTGATTACTATCTTGAACATAATATATAATTTTGTAACGCATATTTTTTATATCACACTAGCGTATGGTCTTTTTAATAGTAAGCGGCAACTGTGGTCAATGGATACTAGTGCCAACAAAGTCACTATCCATTTAGCGCATTCTTGGTATCATTGACAACTTTCCTCACCATAGGAATACAACTCGACTAGCCCGTTGGCGCAGTTTGTAGTTACCCTGCTTTTTGCTCCGAGGGTTGTGGGTTCGATTCCCACCCCGAGTCTGGGTGTAATATAAATATTTATATATTTATATATGTATTATTTATAAGTATGTTTATCGAAAAAAAAAAATGTTGCTATATACCAGTCGGCTGCTACCTATAACACAAGCATTAAGTTGCTTACTTTAGGAACAGACGACCGTGTGTGTATTGTGTAGATATTTATTTATTTATTATTTAACTACTTGGAACAGTATTATTATAGTCGAGCTGCTCTAGATTTTCTGCTGTGCTCTATCTTAATAATAATTAAACATTGGTGAAAACTATCATTAAGATAATTAGTATCGATATTGGGAGATGATTTTATACGGAATCTGTTATCAAAGTTAAATTACTGTTGCATGTTACACTACTGCCAGCATAGCCATTCGTTCCACCATATTCGATTGTAACACCATCCACAAACCAATTACAAAGATGGATTACGCTAACTGCCTACAGATTCCAGCTCCAATTTGTGGCCCAATATATTTTAATCCCCATTCACGTATGCTTTACGAATGATTGGCTTGAAATTTGAATTCAGTAGTGTTTAATGAAAATAAATTAACTTTTTTTTGTAAATGTCTTTGTTCTTGCAAAGTCATTTTCCTCTTAAGAAATGTAGGTATTACCAAATACTACAAAAAAATAACAACTAAAACTCATAGAATTATTATTAAACTGTTGTTGTTTAATCATGTAATGGGGGCAGCAAAACCACATAAAATACAAAGCATAAAATCACCGACACCGGAGGCTGCTATTTTCTACACAAATATTTTTCAGTTCAGAAATTGAACAGGCGATTACGAGCGTATCAGTCAGTGGCTATGACCACCTTAGTTTACTTTTCTTTTATTTCGATGAGCTTTATCTAGGACAACGTTCAAATGGAATTGAATAGACTTTCAAATATACCTATACTAGCTGTGCCCGCGGCTTCGCCCGCGTTGAAATTAGTGTGTCACAAAGTTTTCCCGGCAAACTTCCAGTGAAGCTCTCATCAAAATCGGCTTAGCCGTTCCGTAAACCTTTCTCTTGCCAATGGTGGAGCCCTCTCTCCAATGGTGAAACCGCATGAAAATCCGTTCAGTTGATTTTGAGCGAATCGATCACATACACTTTGGGGACTTTGTTTTATAATACACTAACTGTTGCCCGCGACTACGTCGTTATAGTTTCGGAGATTTCGTGATGAGTGAGTCAATCTACCATACCCCGTTTTAACCCCAAAAGGGAGTTAATTTCTAAAGATATATCATTTGAACACCTTCTCACTATCTATAGAGCATACATTTTAAATTTCAAGTCTCATACTTCAAAAATATAGGACTTTCATACAAACTTCTAACCCCCGTTTTACCCCCTTAGGGGTCGAATTTCGTAAAATCCGTTTTTAGCGGATGCCTACGTCTTATAAGGAGCCTACCTGCCAAATTTCAAGTTTGTAGGTGTTATAGTTTCGGAGATTTCGTGATGAGTGACCTTTCGCTTTTATATATATTATAGATTATAAAGTACTCAGCAATAAAGTCCCTTGCACAGCATTTGAAATCTGTTTTGTAACTGAAACTCTGCATATATTTTTGTAGAATCTGTATATATACACAATGTATATACATATGAGTATATACATATGAGTATATGCACAAGATACTTTAAGCATTAGGTAAATTTAAACGAATAAAAATTATTTTTTTAGAATTAAATGTTTACATATTAACATATAAATAAGAGATATAATTAATACATTTATTTCTTACTAACTGTGCCCGTGACTTCGCCTGCTTGGAATTTAACAAAAACATATTATTCAGTTCCCAGAGCTTTAAAATAAACAAATTTCTAAAATAAAAGTAGCCTAATATTACATCAGATATCTACCAGTGAAAGTCCTGTCAAACCGGTCCAGCTGTTTCAGACATTAAACGGAACAAATAGACGGACAGACAGACCGACATACAGACAAAAATTGTAAAAATGTTATTTTGGTATATGTACCGTGTCCATCTATGTGCATTTAGTAAAAAGCGGTTATTTTAATAATACAAACAGACACTCTAATTTTATTTATTTGTAGAGATTAGAATTGCTATTCTGGTACAGCTAAGTGTGTCATCGCATATTAAATTTATCTCTAACTTTTAACATAAATATATTTTTCTTTTATAAGCTACGCTCACGTATGCGCTGTAAAATAAAATGTTAATTACTTCAAGTAAGGGTAAATAAAACCAACTCATATTTTTAAACATATATTTTTATTCTTCAAAACTTTACCAGTGCTCACGCATTTGCTAAAATTTCTATTTGCTACTAAATAACATAATATAGATTTTCCTTGAGAGATTATTAAATTTTATTTTCGTTCATAGTAAAGCTCCTTACGAAAGATAATGCCTTTCAAATTACTTTTACAGAGATCTTGTGTGAGTGTACGAGTACAATTACGTATTTATTTGAGGATCATATACTTGGCGTATTATTAAATGGTGAATTCGATACGTTCCCAAGGCAAATATTAACAAGAATACCGCACGTAATAAGGCGATCTAGGATAAATTTCAACTATATACAACTACGATAACGTGCATTTAATTCAAAGTATATGCTCATATTACATGTGAAGTGAACGTATATAGTATCAACAGTTCAGTTGTTCAAATTTATTATACTATTCATAGGTACGGATATTACTGAAATTTATATTTATATACGTAACTAGCTGACCCCGCAAACGTTGTTTTGCCGTATATGTTACTAGCTGACTCGGCAAACGTTGTCTTGCCGCTAAACGCTATTTAAAAATAGGGGTTGGTGGTAGAAGGGTGAAAATTTAGGGTTGCATGTATTTTTCAACGCCAAATCATAATAAAATAAAAAATTAATAATTTATATAAAAATTTAAAAAAAATGGGGTGGACTACCCTTAACATTTAGAGGGATGAAAAATAGATGTTGTTCGATTCTCAGATCTACCTAATATGCTCACAAAGTTTCATGAGAATCGGTCAAGCCGTTTCGGAGGAGTTTAACTACAAACACCGCGATACGAGAATTTTATATATTAGATTAGCCCCCGTAACCCACCTTATAACTTAGGGTATGAAAAATAGATGTTGGCCGATTCTCAGACCTACCCGGTATGAACACAAAATTTCATAAAAATCAGTCCAGCCACTTCGCATCGTGGCACGAGAATTTTATATATAAGATAAAATTATCGTGTTGGTACATGAAAATTATTAAACTTACAATTACAGGACTCTTTACGAGAGTAGAAGAGGGAAATAAAAACTTTTGTCTGTATCTATATTTTTAGTGTTGCATTAATAAAAATTCTTTAAGAAATCGTTTTCTATTTCATTACGATGGTTTGCCTTTAATTCAAAATTTTGTTGAATTTTCATATCGATGCACTCTATAAGTAAAATTAGTTTTCTGTAAGCACTTGTAGAGACGATAATCGTAACAAAGCAAATTTCGCGCGGCTGATATGTGCAGTGTACTTCAGTGACAGTTATGGTTCCATCGCTCACACAAGATTGGTTAAGCAGTGATTAATCGGCTGTAAATGAAAACACCAAAAGAGGACATAATATAATATTATAATTTTTTTTTCTCCTTTCGTCATCATGGGCATCAATATAACTGATTACCGGCGTTCATTGAGTAATAAAATTACTTTTTATGCTTACTGTTAAATAAAATATGTATTCATTTAAATTATTTAGTTATACGTAATTAATGTCCTTTTTAATCATTACATTGATACATGCTTAGCATCACATCGATGCTTGAAGTCCGTAGACAACACGAACTTCTTACTCAATTCCTTCACTATACGTGCTGCAACGCTTTGGAATCGTTTACCAAGTGATCCAAGAAAGCACTTCAATTTATGCTTTTAAGGACTAGCTAAGAAATCATCTTTTCTCCGAATTCAGGAACCTCTCATAATGGATATGCTCTTAATGTATGTATTTAGTTATGTATGTATGTACATGTTCATGTAAGTGTGTATGTAGTCAAGTATACATGTATTTTATATTATTAATTCTGAATAAGTTTATAGATTTATAATCATTATTATTAATCACTCTTGCACTTCTGTGCTACACACCACATTCTCACCACCATGGGTAGACTGGTAGAGATCTCTTCTAGAGATAAGTTCGCCCTTGCCAACTTTCTTTGTAAATATGATTTTTACTTGTTTCTTTTTTTTTAAAGTGCAATAAAGAATATATATACCTAGCATAATACAAAGTCACTTTGCGCTGTCTGTATGCTTAGATGATTGACACTACACAACGGATTTTGATGCGGTTCTTTTCAATAAATAGAGCAATTCCAGAGGAAGGTTTATATGTATAATATGTAGAGGAACACTGATAGTTTTTGGAGGCGTGCGAAGCCGGGGCAGGTCGCTAGTAATCACATAAACATCAGACAGTTTACTCGTCATTTAATTATTATTTTTGTTATACTATAAGCACTATCGAGAGTTGTAATTAGCATTAACGATTATGCGTTAAAAACAAAAAGTTTCTATTATTTATCTTATGAAGTAGACAAAGACTGTCATAGAAATTAAACTTCAATAAGAAAAATGTTGATAAATTATTTATTAATATTTAATTTTGACTACTTCTAGGTTCTCAACGTGTAACTTTTCAATAAAAAATAAATTTTAATTAATTAGTAATCACAAAAATTACTTTTTTTCATGATTTAAAAGGTTAAACTTCAGAAAACTGTGTACCAACTACCACGTTAAGCTTGACTTTTTTCAGTTTAGTACTTTTCATACTAAGAGTAAGTGTCGGTAATTACGATAATAATCAATGCCAACACGGTCCAAAATCTATGCACAAAAGTCTTTTCTCTCTAATATCACAATCAAACGTGAGGGAGGCACAAGTAGTTTCCCAAAACTTCAGTGTATATTAATCAATGTACTAAGAGTCGGACTAATAACAGTTTTATAAAAAATAAAGTTTAGACGATTAGACGATTGTATGAATACTTTACTAGATTCTCAAAAAGTTTTTTCTTATAATTTAATAAAAATATTCTTATTCTTTTAGACATCACTGTTTGCATGAAAATTTTAATTACAGAGTAATAATTAAAAGCATCATAAAAATCGCTCAAGTAAAAACCCAGCTTTATCTTTTAAAATAAAGTAAGTACAAAAGTTGTCTTAAGTCACAATCCGGATTAAAAATGCAGCCCGATGTTACAGCGGTATTTTATTCGAATCCTTCATTTTATATTTCACTAGCTGTGCACCGCGGTTTCACCCGCGTTAATTTGAGGAAAGTAGTTGCCTATGGCCTTCATCACTATATCTCTATATCTTCTAATGATTTTCCCATAAAAATTCAACACAATTATCTAAATAAAAAGAATTTGATTGCAAAAAGTTGTCGTATTTAATAAAAAATGTTTGGGTATTTCATATATATCTAGGCGGACACGGTAAACATAATTTTTCCCCCATAAAACCCCGATTTAGCGGAAATTTCAGGTTAAAAAGGAGCCTATGTTTTGCCCCCCAACCTTTTTTGTCTTCTAATGACTATCCTATAAAAATCGGTCCAGCCGCTCCGAAGATAAACCAACAGAAAGACAGACAGACAGACAAAAATTGGAGATTACGGTACGATACGTGAAATGACAATTATAATAATAATAGTAACTACGAAAATGAAAAGAACGGATCGTTAGAGAATGTGTCGCAGTGTGGCATGCAAAACGTGCATTTCAAGACATGTGCAATAAATAGGAATTGGTCCTAAATAAAGCTCGACATTTCGAAATAGATAATATCGTGGCTCTGCGACTTGTCAAATCAAAGGGTTTGACGGTGCACACAATTTTTCATGTAAAGCTAGAACGTCAAGTTTGAATTTACCATCTAATGACCAGGATACCACGCGTGCCTAAAGAAATTTGTTCGTATACAGAAGCTAGTAAAAACCTGTATTCTTCTAAGTAATTCCACACACCTGTGTCAAATTTTTTTTATTGGGTACAGCTTCTGCGCGCGACTTCGCCCGCGTGGAACAGAGGCGCGCGCAATACTTGATCATTATTTTGCTGCGATGTTATTTTGAAACTACGATATCTCCTGAGATACTCATTGAAATCGAATTATGTAAAAAGCTATTATGTTTTAAATTAAATACTTTTGATGAATAACGTATTTATTTAGATAAGGATTAATATCATGTTTATAAAACATCTTCGCAAATAATGCATTATTTTAGAACAAGCTTGGTTAGCATAAAAAAGGTTATAGTGAGCTAACCTTAAGAGATAGATATATATACTGTCGCGGACTTTTTTTTAGAACTTTTAGAGAGGATCGATTCTGTCATACATGATTTTTGCGAAATTTTAACTGTTTTCACAGCGCACGCAGCGGAAGCTCTCAAAAGGAAAAAAGAACCCCCGATTTTGAAACATTCTTCATTGGTGCTCCGCTCCTTTTGGTCTTAGCGTAATGATATATAGCCTTCCTCGATAAATGGGCTATCTAACACAAAAAGAATTTTTAAATCGGACCAGTAGTTTCTGAGATTAGCGCGTTCAAACAAACAAACAAACAAACAAACTCTTCAGATTTATTATATTAGTACAGATTTGAAATTCGTAATATTAAAAAAAGAATTCCATTTTAAAAATAATAACTACATATAACATTTGTTTAAATAAAACGGTTTTATTCTGCAGTTTGTATTTTTATTATTTTAAATGTATTGCATAATTGCCTTTACCATTAGTTAATTCAAACTAATCTATAATTTTATATTTAATTTATGCTCGAAATTATGAAAGGATTAATAAATAAATGAAAAGTAGCAGTATATATTCTACAAACTTAATACAATTAAATAAATAATTATTTGTTTCTTTTTCGTGCTAACCAGAAGTCACAAATGCGTTTCTTATTCATATTTTTCTTTTGTACAATCTGACGTAGAATGGATATAAAATTTTAAGGGATCATTATATAAAAGCACGTAATGTTCTACTACATTATTCTAGAATATTGAATGTAAGCGCTAAGAAAAGCTGTTTAAATATTCATTCTAAGGGATTAAATAGCTGAAAAGAATCAAAGTTTAAGATTTTGGAGCCGTTAACCAATTTAATTGTGTTTTTTTTTTTAATGAAATATTATCTGTCATTTTATTTATAGTAGGTACAGAACTGAGCTAATTTGTTTCAATGCGCTGTCGTGTATAGATTCGAACATTCCTTTTTTGTCTTATATAGTCATCTAATTGCTATTGATACAAATTTTGAATCGAAGAAATCTTAAATATTATGTAACAGTAAACGCTAAACGGTGTGACAATTTCAACACAGTACGCTGTATAAAGTTAAATCATATTATAACATAACCTAAGATTATTACGAATATCGACTTAAGTAAAACTATTCAAGGATTAGACTTAATACTCGTATAATGTTATAGTATTATAAGGTATTTGTGTCATTTCCTTCATAAGCATCAGCTTACTGCACCAGAAATAAAACGTTATTTGATTTACGACACCATTAAAAGCCCTTGAAATTTAATCGGCACGCGCAACACAGTGGAAGTAATAAAATTTGATATCATTCAAATTTCAAAAATGTGCACAGAATCAAATCGTAGTTATTTAGTAGTTACAACCGCATTAAAATATACGGGTTTAATAAATCGCTGACGCTAACCAAGTAATTAAATTGTACAGGTAATGTTTTAGTGTGAATTATATTCTGCGAAATTGTTGTACAAAATATTATTTTATTTAAGTGAAAAAAAATGACTGAATTATTTAATGTGTATACAAACATTTATGAAAATATAATTCCTTTACAAAATTATCCTTGATTAGTGATCAGATCAAATCAAATCAAACTTTATTCAATGCAAATAATCTTCAAAAACTCTTTCGAATCGTCATTTTTCAAATAAAAATTTTGAAAGCGATTTTTATCTTTAAAAGTGAAGCTACCAACGATTCAAAAAGTACATTCAGCAGAGATCGGATCGGAATCGGCAAGAAACTCTGCAGTTACTGTTGTAAAAATAATATATTATAAACGGTGTTTTAGTACGAAATTAGTAATATCTTGCATAAAATACAGCGTTACTAAGTCCATACATCCTTATCATCTATGTAATCCTATACCGAATAAGCTTTATTTATTTATTTCTTTTTAATTTTACTCTAATAATAATAATATTTTAAACTAATAATCTATACAAATAAATAAAATTGGAGAGTCTGTTTGTAATATATACATGGTAAATATACAAAAATAACATTTTTTACATTTTAGTCTGTCTCTCTGTCTGTTTGTTCCGGCTAATCTCTGAAACGGCTGGGCCGATTTTGACGAGACTCACTGGCCGATAGCTGATATAATAAGGAGTAACTTTGACTTTTATTTAAGAAATTTATTTATTTTATAACTCTGCGAACTGATCAATAACGTTTTTGTTAAATTCCACGCGAACGAAGTCGCAGGCACAGCTCGTAATGTTATAAATGTGAATATAAGTTTGTTTGTTACGCTTTCAGGCAAAAACTGCTAAATCGATCATCATGAAACTTTGTACACATAATTCTTGGGGGTATTAGAAGTAGCATAGGATACTTTTTATCAAAAAAAAATCAATGCAAGCGAAACCGCGGGTAAAGGCTAATATTGATATAAAAATCAGTGGAACTAAACTAAAATTACAGTTAGGTATTCTCTGCACTCGTAGAGAAACTAAACTATGTATTCAATATATTGACTAATAAAAATAATAATAATAAATTTGAATCACTATAGTGGTAAATGAGCTAACGGTCGGACAGCAAGTGCTAATCATAGCCTATAGACGCCTACAAAACTAGTAGCGTCAAAAGACCTTTACTAACGCTTTAAAAACCTTTTTAACCTCTTTTGAAGAACCCCATAGTA
This sequence comes from Melitaea cinxia, assembly GCF_905220565.1. Taxonomy (NCBI): domain Eukaryota; kingdom Metazoa; phylum Arthropoda; class Insecta; order Lepidoptera; family Nymphalidae; genus Melitaea; species Melitaea cinxia. Next base: position 5,512,082 of record NC_059407.1, read on the forward strand.
AGGTCCCGTGGGAAAACTTCGACAGGAAACTCATTCCATAACTGGAACGTACGCGTAAGGTAATTCCTCCGAAATATAACTGCGTGAGACTTCGGGGTCTTAGGCGATATATCTTGATAATGATAAGTTCTAAAATGTTGAACTTTATGTATTCGGCCAGTGTTTATTATATATTATTATGTATACTATTTATCACGCTGACCACACCATCAATTGGAATTATTTAAAAAGTTATTTCTGGCTAAATTATCATTCAGTCATTATGCTGTCTTAGAATAGCGAAGTGATATCCAGAGATGGTAAGCAATCTGACATACTTAATGCATATTACTGTCTTATGTATACGCGAATTTTGCTCGTTATAATGAAACAGCTCTTTTTCATTTTATCGCGTTTTATTAAGTTTTTTTTAGATGCCCGACGTTTCCGATACTTTACAGCAACCATGGTCACCGGGAGGGTCTCGTCAGGCACCTAAGAAACACAATAAACCACGATAAAATCCGAAAAAGTTGTTTCATTATAATACTAATATATACTATATATACTTAGTATAAGTGAAGTGAAGTTCGTTATCTATACTTTACATGTATAATAGGCTTTAAATAATACAAATCAACGGTATTAATTTGAATTATTTTATATTTTAAAAGACTTATCGTGAGTTTTTTGCACTTATACACATTTCACTGTACTACTATGTAATGGTATTTATAAAGAGAAAATATTGTGAACATTGTTAGCCAATAACATATTTATAGTGAAACAAATTTTAAGCTGATATGAACCTTTCTTCTGTTATAAATCTTATTCATTAGAGCGTAATAGGTAGTAAACCCAATCCCTATGTCTTCGAACCATTAAAGAATTATGTACAAGCTTAAAAAAATCATAAAACATGAACAATAAATTGACGTCATACACATTTTATCAAAACAGTAAAATAAGATTTTATTACAAATCTAATATAATTATTCTTTAATACTCGTATACTGAAAAGTATCCAATTAAATCTTATTTTAAATCTGTGCCTTTGAATTTGTATTTACATTTACCGGACCTTAATTATACCTAAAGAAATCATATTAATTCAATGTTCTCTCTGAAAAACATTAATAAAGTCAAGCGGAATCAAATAAATACTAATTACCGTTATTTTAATTTGAATAAAAGCAATATAATTTAAATCAATTTGAAACTGTGTTAACACGCTATAATTACAAGTGACGGGAAACTCGAAACGTTTGAACGCTGTTTTAAACATCATTTACTTCCATAAACGATAACGTTTCAAACATTTAAAATCGAAATATTAATGTATAGTTTTATCACAATGGCACTTTATTCATTGCAATTGCGGGCTATGATGACGGGGTATTATTACAAATCACTTCAACATATTATATTAATTAATTAAATTGTTAATTAAAGTACAATCGGTTCGAATTCGACGGACTATGCAACTTTTGTTATAAATTAATTAATCTCTGGTCAAAGTTTTGAACACAGGTGGATTTTATGTGGAAGTTTATTAAAATTTCGATAAATTCTTTCGCTAGATTTTCACTGTGCTCGGCCACAAATTTGGAAATATTCTAATTTTGTTCGTCATCTGCGTTAATGACTTCATTACCTTCGGTCGACGTAGTTGCAGCCGAAAAAAAAAAAAAAACTTGCGTATTTCATAAAATTGAAATATAGAATTTAGGTATATAGTCTAGTCAACAAGTTCAAAAACGTGTTAAATAGGAATGATTTTCATACATTTTTTTTTAGAAAAAAGGATTTTTGTTTTATAATACTAGCTCACGAACTATTAACATTTTAGAAATTTTAATAAAATGTTTCTTAAAGTGGAGGAAATTTCCAATCAAGAATTTTACGCTCCCGGAGTTCTATCCCTATTATTTATTATTTTAATTTAAGGCTGAAAATAGGGCTTTGCGCGGCCGCTAAGGCACTCGCACGTTGTCACCAAAACACGTCGCACATTTTCTTTTTAATATGAAAGCGATTAGCGATTACACAAGTAATATCAACCTTAAACTAATTTATTTGGACCACTAAAATTAGTTTATAAAACTAAAAAAAAGCAAAGTTTTATACTAAGTTTCCTTGGATTTTGAGCTAAGTATGCTACATTGAGTCCCTGTCATGAATATGTAGTTCAGAAATTCATTTGACAAGTTGTTAAGTTAACTTTACTTGCGATGCTCTCTGCCAAACACGAGATGAGTTAAACAAATTTGGCACGTGAAAATTCGGGTGTGCTCGCCCGGATTTAGGCTTGCGACCTTTCTGTTAAGGTTCACGCGTTCTTTATTATGTAGTCAGGTATCATAGTAGTTAGGTAGTATTTTTAAACGTATATAAGTAAAAATTAATCGCTAGCTGTGTTGCTAATATGTCTAGAATCAATTAAACAGAAACTTTGTACGTTTTTTAAATAGTTTCAAATTTTAAAATTGTAATGAAATGAAATAAGCAAATATTATAATACATTTTTTTTTAATTTTACAATTTTTTTTGCAATTTCTAATTTTATTTTTCGCTAAGCTCTCGTCATAACTTAAGTCACTTCATAGAAAGTTTAAATTTTTTTTGAAAACGTAACGATAATTTTAACTTCACGCGTTGGAATAATCAGACAACGTGACAGGGCAACGTGATACGTGTGTATGATCAGCTCGTCAGTAATTTATTTCTTATTGAATAAAATTGCACTATTAAATAAAAATTAGTAAAATTTAAAAAATGTATTATAGTATTTGCCAGTATCATTACATTACATTTTTTAAAATTGAAACAATTTGAAAAACATACAAACTTTCTCTTTAATTGATTCTCGATATATTTGGTTAACTTTTGATTAATAATTCTTTTTATAGTTTGTAGATATTTTTTATTGAATTATGCATGTAAATACTTTTATTGTGATAGTTTAAAATCATCACCAACGGTCAAACAAGAGATATTGGTAAAATGTTCAATGCTTACATTTGTTTTATTATTATTATTTTGTTCCATTATTATAAGATATTGCTTTTAACTGTGACTACGTAATTATTGCATAAAACTGAATTACTGAATGTAATAGTTCATGGGGAAATAAAATCAAGATAGTAGAAGGAAGAATAAAAATAACGCATTGGTTCGACAGTCAGTACAATTGTCACAGAAGTCGGGGTGTCTCTAAAGGTTTTAACTCCAGTTCACGTAAGAAAAGGATACGGTACATAACGCTCAAAAAAGTCACTCGACTGAAGGGTGCAAAATGTCACGTGCAATGATGGTCACGACATTTCAGAGATAGGGAGATATTTAAAGGTTGTGAATTTACTTTGATTTATAGAGTACACGTGACATACTTTAGTTATCACATGCTGTTACACTGTTAGTTCCATATCCTCATCGTTCTCGCCTAGTCAATTTATAAACGTCATCTTATATACAGGTTATCTGTATTTAATTACAGATATATATATATATGCTATTATATACGTATGACTGTTAGATTAGTTGCCAAGGAGACTCTTGCTTGAGGCAGAACCAAAAGACGGTCAGACGTATAACTCATATTTTATTTTGTAATGTTATTAACAAATCAAAAATCAACAGAAGTTCTTTGTTATTTACTTTAATGTATTGCCTAAAAAAAAATTGTTAAAATCTGTTCGGTTTTGTTTATAATATAGTAATTTATTTCATCATACGTTTGGTATTATTAGTTTGAATTGAAAGGTTTGAAGTCGGTTAAGAGTAATTACTTCCTGTCCTTTGGACAAATATTAATTAATCGATCCGACACCCTCCTTCAAGGTTAGTTCATTCAATGAAGTCACATTCTAATTTGCAACATTATTCACAGTTCATTCTTAGTTAGTAGTTATTACTATAATTATTTTAAAACTGCTTAATTAATGGTTTTAACTAATTACATAACTTTTGTAAGTATAATGTAAAGATGAAGGGTTAAGAAGTAAGTTTAAAATTTTGTTTTTAATATTTTCGATATGCAGATTTTTCTAATAACACTGCCAACAACCTCAACAATATTCAATCGTAGCGTTACAAGTTCTAACCAATAAATGTTCGTACGTATTAGATTCGAAAATATGAGAAAAGATAACGGATAATACTTAAACTATTTTTTTTAAAACGGTAGTTGAAACTTTTGAATAAAAATTTCAGCTAAACGATTTTAAATCCAAAGATGTAAATGATAACTATAAATTAACACTAGAAGCGCCGCCGCCCCAACTTTGTTGCCTCTGTGAGTATGATTGTCTCCAATTTTATTAAATATTTTTGTTTCGAATTTTTAAAGATAAATAAAATGATTTACCTTAAACCGCCACTAGGTTATTTTTTTTCACTTTGTATTATTAATAACAATTCGAATTACAACAAAAGAAAGTAACGTAATAAGTAAATTTTATTACGGTACAAAAGATCAAAATAGATTTAAAAAACTAGCGTGTCAGTCAATGGATTATAAAGAAATTGATAGGTACAGCTTTACGGCAATAAAGGTATAAATAAATACATATAACAACTTTTTTACTTGGTTTGAAGTCTAAAAATAGTAGTTACCTGGGGTACAAATAGTAGAGCTTGTAGAAAACATTCTGTTCCCGTAAATACTGCTGAAGAGGTATTAAAAATTACGCTTCTTCTACAAACAGATGATATGTCTATGACTGTTTTACAAGATAAGTGTAATAATAGTGTACTGACGCTTTGCCTTCCGATGTAACAATAAACACTACTTCAAAGAAAAGGAACGTGGGATGGTCTTTTCTATAACATCAAAACGCCTTGTCATATTTTGGTTGTAAATTTCCTATGCATTACTGTATAAAATTACTAATGATAGTAAAATAAAACACAGTAACTTTAAGTATCGCTGGAAGAAGAATGAGGGAACACCGTATAAAAGGTTAAAAAAAACGATAGCCAGAAAAAATCCTGGACACATATCAAAGAGACAAGAAAAGTGTACAAGTTTGACACCTTACACCATAGTAGGGATTACATCTACAAAACTGCAGTAGAGCAGTGTGGTGGACTAAGCTCCAATCTTTCTCCTGCACTGATGTTATAGGCTGAACCTTATCGTATACAATAGAATATCATATTGTAGTGGACTTATAATTGTAATGTAAGCTGTGGTTATTTTTTTTTATAAAACCAAAATCTGCCTGGTAATATGTTATTTATTACGTTTTTGTTTTGTAAGGAATAAGGTTTTTTTTTAAATAAATAAAATATATTACAAGCATATAAATAATCAATAGTTTTAAAACTAATTTTTGTGACTTATATGTCATAAGAAAATTTGCAATAAATATAATGGGAAAAATCTGTCACGGCGGCGTTTTAAGGGGGGGGAGGGGGTCGTAATCTACAGCACTTCTAGTGTTAAAGGAGTTTAGTAACACGTGACTCTTAATTACTAATTTCACGCTCTTTGTGTCTCCCCAGGCGTCGATTCAAATGGCTCTGGAGTAAGAAATCATGATGTCACGGCTTATAAATCATATTTAATCGTCGGGGATAATACTCGCTTGCAATGTAATTTCGTAGCATTGTACGTTATTACACGCTTGAGCTCGGTTCAAAGTATTTGTATGAAAATCCGAGCGCACGTATGTGAATATTTGTGATGGTGGTATATTACATTATTGACTTGAATTTCTTAGAAGGTTTTGTGTATTTAACGGGTACTTTTGTCTTGTTCATATTATATGTTTTTAATTTAGTTTCTAGCTAAACATAAGCTTATTGTTCACTTTATCTCGCGATTTTGGTGACATATTTAAGCTGGTATTATTATTTTATTGATGTGCATAATATAAATATTCAATTAAATATTGTTTTTCTATTTTTCGTCTAGATCTAAGCGTTTGTGTGCCATCCGAATCTTTAACACTGGACTTTTTACGTGTTTTTCTTTCTTTTAGGATCCCGCTACTATTTAATTTGATACCTTTTATGTTTTTCAATGAAAAAAAAATGGTATTATTGTACTTTGTTTACCATTAGTATGTATAATTTTGGTTTATTGGAAATCTATACAACACCTAGGTAGAAGACTAACTACGCCATCTATGTTTGGTCAGTGGAACTAATCGTAGCAATAAAAACGTATTAAAATAAAACTCTTATAATAGAAATAAAAGCAATGTGAAAAAAAACTATTGTATTGTATGTATTTAATATAAGTAAATATATAACTTCATTATTAATCTATTATAATTATAGCGTGATGTAGCCGTTTCCAGAAACAGTCTTTGTAATTAAAAAACCTGTGATAAACAATGTTAGAGATAAAATAATCCTTCGCGTCGCTATGTATTAATAAGAAAAGCAGAATGTATATGGAATTTGTACTGAATAATTTTATTGAGAATTCATAAAGCTTCAACAAATAATCCCACTTGATTACAAAGCATATTTCAGACGAGATATTTCTTGCAAGATATTGAAAATACCACATACGTCAGTTACTTGATTTTATTAAAAATATATAAGTAAAGATATATATATATATATATATATATATATATATATATATATATATATATATATCGTATTAAATAGGTATTTTATATAATTATAAATTAATATCCTCGGAGAGTACGTTAAGCCGTCGGTCCCGGTTGTTATCATGTACACCTGATAGCGATCGTTGCTCATAGTAGGGAATATATCCGCCAACCCGCAGTGGAGCAGCGTGGTAGATTAAGCTCTGATCTTTCTTCTATATGGGAAAAGAGACCTATGCCCAGTAGTGGGATATTACAGGCTGAAGCGATAAATTAATATAAAAAATCTATATGCATTTCGGTTCAAACATAACATCCTATATTGTCAAAATACATTTTCTCAGTACGATAAAGAGACGAAATGGCGCGTTTAAGTGTTAACAGACCGAAGACGGGCAGCAGCGTCTTCGGTGCGACAAACCAGCTCTGCGGTCACCAACCCGCCTGCCCTGCGCGGTGACTATGGGCAAAATACACGAGTTCACGCCATTTTTGGCGCAAACTTGTGAAGCCTATGTCCAGCTGTGGTCTACGATAGGCTGATGTGTGTGTGTATGTGTTACTTACACACGTAAGTGTTAATGACAATATTCTATAATGTTAAATATTTTACACTTTTAGAAAAGCTCGATTATATTATATATTCCTCTTCTTTCCATTAATATCCTAAGTTTTAGAATGAAACAAACGCTTGAAAATTATTTTATGTAAATTTTAGTTCTCCCTAACACTAACGTTTTTAGCAGCGTTTTTGGTAGTTCTAATAACTGTCTGTTTAAATCTGATGCTGGTGCTTGTAACGTAATGAAGGCAAATCTCTTACACTTAATCTTTTTTTCCTACTCATTTCATCACTTTCTAGCACAGTCTATTTTTAATCTAATTTAGTATAAGCTTTGTTTCTAAGTATGGATTATTTCCAACTTCATGTTTATTTCACTATTATCTTACTTTATAGAGAATTGATGCTTAAAATTAAGAAAATATTAATGCCGTATGTATCAAGTTACATTGTTCCAGAACAATAAAAAAAATGAAGACGATTCTAAAATTATAATTTTTATTGCCACGATTGCAGAAATAAACCACATGGAAGAGACTCCGGCGTAATTTGCCAGAGATTCTATAAATAACTACGCACTGTTATTACGAGGGCCTTAATCAAAAGATAACATCTTAACACTGGGCCAGACTCTCGCATCACTTCCAGTACACTGGTTTTCGATTTCTTTGTTTTGTGGCAATATCTTCGATATTTCATTCACAGTCTTAAGCACTGTCTCTTCAATTTTATGGTTCCGCACACATATAATTTCGATAATAACGTGTTACTTATATTTCATTGTTATTGTCACAAGGATATACAGCCAGATCAAAACGGATTTCTCGAGCTGGAACCGAATATGTGACCGCCGATATTAAGACGAAAAACCGAACCATTATACCAGAATAGATTCATATTAGATATATGAATAGATTCGTATTAGATATATTGGATAACTAACAAGAGTAATTTAGGTATTTGATATATGTCCAATTACATCTGAATGGTTGAACTCGTACAGTTCGAATTCACTATTTTTAAAAATATGTACTATAAATATAGAAACATTTTTAAATTATATAAGCCTACAATTTTGTATTAGGAATAAATTAAAAAATGGTTCACATAAATAAGAAGTACTACTTTCACATCGATGTTAAAAATGACAATTTTTGAGACGGAGTAGCATGTCTTTTAGAAGCTTAAAAATATTAAGATATAAATTAAAATCCGAATCTACTAAAGAAAAATAAAATATCAATGTTTATTCTAAAATAGCCTACTATTTAAATATTAATCCCGTACTTACAAAGTTTTGTATCCATAATAATCTTCGGAAAGTTTCAGAGGTTGTTTCGAACTCCGCGGACTGCATAAACAAAAAGCCGAATATAATGAAATTCTCTGAAATATTTTTAATACAGTAACTTCATTATATATAAAATATTTAATATAATATATTATTACTTTCATATAATTATATTCTAGTGAATATTTCTTTATCAAATAGATACTTGTGAAGATAAATATTTAGGCGTTCGGTAAGCATTTGACTGAATTCGAGTTTTATATGTCATTAAAATCAATAATTGTTCAACTTACAGTATTTCTGCGAAGGTGCTCTGTATAAATATTTTTTCTATTTAGATAGTTTCTTAATATGAATATCTGAACTCAAACGCCATCTTCGGTGAGCCTTGAGCATGCGTTTGCACAGAGCGCCCTCTCTGTTTCCCGGCCTAAAATAACCGGAATCATTGAAATTTCAATGTCAACTCGAAGTGATGTATTCAGTTTTTAAGTAATGTATGTATTAGAGTATTAAATTTTTAGTTGATATAAAATAAAAGTAAAAAAAAAACTTTCTAAAAATAACTTTGTCGCAAGATTTAAGAAAATAGAAAAAGAACATTTTAAAAACTAAAATAAAATAGATTATTTTATTTAACTTGCTTATATAGACACTTAAATCTCTCGATAAGCTTTTATATTATACCAATTGTGTAATGACGAACGTTAAAGTTTTAAAGGAAACGTGTATTTTATTTTTTTAATTTTATTTTTCGTGTTTGGTTTCGTAGTATTTTTATTTGACACTATTGTAGGAAAACATAAAAAAAATTATTTGTCATTTTTAGAAGTCCACCATGTTGGATTTAGAATGACATCGCCAGCTTACTATGCATTGTCCTTCAAATCAAACTTATATACAAAATTTCAGCTCAGTTGGTTAAAAATATATGCTTCAAATAATTGAGTTGCAAGATTCCACCCTAACAAACATACATTCATACATACTTAGAAGAAATCGCTGCTTTAGCGATAGGCCGCTTGTTGTAGTTAATGTAACTTTATTATTTTTGCTTTATTATTACTTAAATTTATTTAATTTTATTATTATCATTACAGCCTTTACAGTCCACTACTGGACATAGGCCTCCACAAGTTTACGCCAAAAATAGCGTCATCACGCTGAGCAGGCGGGTTGGTGACCGCAGGGCTGGCTTTGTCGCACCGAAGACGTTATGTTGTTGACGTGACGTGACGTTATGTGTTAGATGGTTATCCCGCCATCGGTCGGCTTTTCAAGTTTCAAGGTGGTAGCGGAACTATGTTATCTCTTAGTCGCCTCTTACGACACCCACGGGAAGAGAGGGGGTGGCTATATTCTTTAGTACCGTAGCCACACAGTACAATTTTATTATTATGATGCTTTATTATTATCGTTTGTTGTATTTTATGTAACTTTATATTTTTGTTCGCTTGATTAAATTTTTGTTACATTTTGTGTTGGTTTGCAAAAAAAAGTTAAATAAAAACTTTTAATTACTAAGGACTACGGGTCTAACTCCTAATGTCTAAAATTAGTGTTTATAAAGATACTCTGGTGCATCTTAAAACTTTAAAATAACTTACATTAGCATACGCTGAATGTACATATACTTAATTTCATCGGGTGTACTTTACGGTAATTTAATATTATTAAGCCAAAATATGTGGCCACTAGACCAATCCTGAAAAAGCAAAGAAGTTTGGAGTTTCAATACACACTCAAATTTTCACAAAATCTATGTGAAGTCTAAATACGATCTCGATATCCACCAAACAACAGTATCACCAAGCTCTGTTATCAAACAAGATAAGCCAATTTAAAGGCTATTTGTAACATCCTTATTTGAATCCAAGTCAAAATATCCACTAACAAACAAAAGCCGATTTAAAGTGGAGGAAGGAAACCATTGAATCGATAGCTTCGCTGGTCGTAATCACGTTGGATGTATGAGCCAAAAATAATCGACTGCATGCATCAATCAACGCGAGTGAGTGTAATGAACCACAACTTTAATAACGGTTGCGTTTGTAATAAACATGAGATACGAGTGGAAACAAACAACAATATATCACTGATGAGCATAAATAACGTGGATTGGACGAACAAGGATGTAAAATATGGAATTCAAGAGAAAATCTTCCTCTGATCTGATGTTAATATCGAATGAATTTTATGATTTCCTTTATATTTACTCACTTAAAATACTTCGTTTTCATTACACTATTGTACAATGATAATTGGCTGTAAATTTCGCTCTTAACGAGATTTGCTTCATTTCATTAAGGTAATAATTTCATTAAGGTAATTCAAGTAATATGGCGCATTTAGGTCATAATGACCTAAATGCGCCATATTACTTTACATTTTCTAAAATCATACTTGATTTATTTTTATGCAAGAACACATTAATTGAAACAAGTATCGTGATTTTTTTGCTACAGATTTTAAGTTAGTAAGTGGTAAATAGTAAGTAATACGTAGTATGTGCAAAAACATTCATTGTAAGTGTATTATGAATTTATTTTATTACATATTAAGTACTACTTATCAAGCTTATGTAATAACCTGAGTAAAAAACCTCTCGTTTTTTATAAATTTATTAATGTGCTTGTTTTGGTGTGTGTGTGTGTATGTGTGTGCGTATTTTTTTCTTTCTTTTATTTTACGTTATGCCTTACGTATCATATAAATTAAATTTTTACTTCAAAAGGCTTTGTATGATTTCTTATTTAGAATGGCCTTATTCATTTTTATTACGTTAGATACTAAGGAAATTAATAACATAAGGCACCTTTAGATATTGTAATATAGTAATGACAGTAGCAGTAAAAAGCTCATAGCGTGACTGCTTTGAGGTTATTTTTGAAGACTAATAAATAACTATGAAGTGAGTTCGATTAAGTTCGATTAATAAAAATTGTAGAGCTATACTGCAATTTTATAATCCACTTAAAGGAAATGGCGTTGCACAAGTCATACTTATTTAAAACTAATTGGGACAAAATAATCTCAAGAAATAAGCGCAACCAATTATATTACTTCTGAAATGGCGTTAGTTATTAACGTTATACTTCAATTTATATTAGCTCTCAGAACCAGTGATATAAAATATAATTAATTATATAAAGATTTCTGATGCAACTTAGTAATCGACTTCAAATAAGATAAAATAAGGTCAATGATAAAATGTTCACGGATCGTTAAAAATTAGTTTCTCAAATTAATATGTTCTACACAAAACTCTCATACGCTTCGATACACAAATATCTTGAGTGTGTGCCAATTTTATAAGCATCGATGCGTAACTTTGGGTAAGTGCTTTATGGAACCAACATGAATAATATTTCAAAGAATATAGCTGAATCAACAATATTTAAACAGAAATTACTATTTTAATGTTAACATCAAAAACAACTCTTAGTTAACATTTGCGTTGCATCCATGTATGACAACAAAATATTCGTGTACAGTTCTCTTAACACTAGCTTAGCTTAGCACTGGTTTGTGGCTGTTGCACTGGCGGTTGCGGGTTCGATCCCCGCACATGATAAACGTCTGTATTGGGCATACAGATTTTTGCCCTTGATCTGAGTGTTTGTGCAGTTTTTGTGGGTCTCCCCACCGTGCCTCGGAAAGCACGTTAAGCCGTCGGTCCCGATTATCATGTACACCTGATAGTGATCGTTACTCATAGTAGGAAATATATCCGCCAACCTGCATTGAAGCTGCATGGTGGATTAAGCTCTGATCCTTCTCCTACATGGGGAAAGAGGCGTATGCCCAGCAGTGGGATCCATCTCACGTTTTTTTTTCCTTTGAAGTAGTTTTATTCTTATATCTGGAGGCCAAGCGTTCTCTTACTACAAAAAATAGCGATTTCATAAAATGACAACCTTTTGATAAAACTTGTTACAAAAAACCTGCATAGCCTAAATTTGTAACGTGTGCATTAGATGTATTTAAATAACAATCTTCAAAAATAATAATAATGTTGATAGTCATTAAAGTTAAATCGCGTAATAAAGAGTATTAAAAGATATCAAGAGAAAAATATTATCTTCGTTAAAAAGATTTATTTGTAGGAATTATTAAAATTAAGTATAATAATACAAAACTAATTAGTATAGACATACGAGTTCTTATGAAGTTATCAGCAACGTTGTAACAGAAACGCAGTTGCAATTCTGTTCTTTAATAGACATTGAGTAACTCTTAAATTGGTGACCGTGTGATTTACAGACCCGACCCAGATTTAATGACAGCTGATAAATATAGCGCGCTCGTTTCTGGAATATATAGATTGATAATTTTAAACTTTTCAACGCTTCACGCTCGAGCATCTTTAATGCATTTTTAAAAATAAAATTTAACATCGATGCATATTATAAGTGAGCAGATACTGTTATGAGATTAGGTAGTAATTGAGTTTTGAATCTTAAAATAATTTAGATATGACTATGTTATTGGTAAATCGATTTATTCTTTGAATAGATTGAATATTTAGTAGTATGTAGCAAAATATAGATTGATATTTTAAAAATTAAAATATAGTATTCATTATATTAAGTAAATTAACATCATTTTTGTTTAATATGAAATATCAATAACATATTTATAAGGGTTAAAGACATTTACGTCGTTGTTTCTAAATTTAGGGCAATATCTTATTAAAAGTACTTAACTGCATATTTTTTATTTTTTCATTATACATAGCATTAGTAAACAATATATATTTTTTTTACGTTTAGCGAAACAAAAAAGCTAAAATTGTAATTACAGATTATTAGAAGTACGTGAAAACTAGAGGCTGAGTAGTGTACTAGTGTGGTATTACAAGTATTTAGTATGCATCTATATTTACTGTTACTTTAGCTATGAGGCTACGGCTCTTTCTCTTCCCGTGGGTGTCGTAAGACTCAACTAAGCGATAACACAGTTCCACTACCACCTTGGAACTTATATATATATATATAACCATCCCACTGCTGACTTTGAAATACACAGGCCAAAGACGGGCAGGAGCGTCATTGGTGCGACAAAGCCAGCTCTGCGGTTACCAACCCGCCTTCCCAGCGTGGTGACTATGGGCAACACGCATAAGTTCACGCTATTTTTGCCGCGTATTTGTGGAGGCCTATGTCCAGCAGTGAACTGCGATAGGCAGAAGGGATATTCAAATAAAAATGGATCTACGCGCAGAACTTCTGAAGGACAATACGAAATTGGAAATATGTTTTTTTTTTGTATTTGTTATTTTCAGTACCAGGTCTATAATAAAGAAAACAAATAAACCATAAAGCAATATATTCTCTCTGTATATTCAGCGTATCATAATCGACTGCTGGCCTCCCCAAGCTCGCGCCAAACATCCCGGTTTCCCGCAATCCCTATCTTTTCAAAACAATATATTCAACTAATCTAAGCCTTCAATAAACACCTTTTCGAAGTGTGCACAAATGACAATATTTCTCTTATACTTGATACTAAGCATTTGTAATTTATTGAAGTCGTGACTTTGAACGCCTCTCGCTCAATGGTTAGCGTATTATGAAACATCGACAACTTAATTTCAAATGATTTATGTTTTAAGTGCACTGTTCAGTTAAAATACATACTTAATTATTAGTTAAAATTCAACAAATTGTTTAAAAAGAGGTAAAAGGTAATGAAATAAAGTTAAGTTTACGTTATGTTAAGTTTTAGTTAACTATAAATAGCTTATTGTTAAAAATACAATTTTTTTTATTGTGATTATTCGAAACCGTTAAAAACTGTATGCTTTTGTTTAATTTTTTAATAAATTTTTGCAATATAGAATCTCTCTTAGATCAGAAAATTACCTAATGCGTCCAGTATTAAAATGAAATGATCAAAAGGATTTTTTATTATTGTTTAATATATAGTGGAACTATTTTGAGATATATTACATAATTGGACGTAGCAGAATATATTTTAAATAATTATATAATTACTTAATTTAAAATGTGTAACAGATTGAAAAAACACTGTTTGCAAAATATATACAAAAATCAAGACTTTTTATTTTACAGTTATGAAAGATGTGAAAGATTGTGTAATTTTACATTTGAAATTTTATTAAATCTTTGAAGTCGTGATAAATACTTTAATTTGGTCCGGAAACTATTAAATTAACTTAATATCAATTTCGACGGCAATCTTAAAAAGTCCCCTCTGGGCCCAATGGTTTGAATTAATTTATTAGGGCCAATGTTTAATAACAAGATGTAATATTTCATCGTTACGGCAATAAAAAAACATGTTTTAGTAATGAATACAACGAAATATACACCGCTCGGTTCAAAATGATATGCTGCTACGAACTAACATTTCAATTATTTTAGATTCAATAAATTCTTTATCCCAGTATACTTTCTCCAAGCACATTTGAATCGACACTATATAAATCCGTCATGTCAGTTCTATGTGAAGTTACTACTGGTTCGGAATGTAAATTCTATTCGGAATGAAAATAAGGAACTTACGAGACGTAATAACTCTTTTAAGCTCACATTTCCGTATTATATTTATGAACACGGCTCAATGCAAACGTGATTAACGTGGGACTATTACATAATTTAGCATACGTACAGAAAAGGAACAATTTATAATAAATATTTTTATCAAAACTAAAATCTACACTTCGCATGAATTTATTGTACGTAGTTTCATAAAGTAAAAAATCTTTCAAGTAATGTGAAATTTTTATGATCCCAAAATCCTGTAAATGTCTCTCAATGAAGATTTATAATATCTGGTATATTATTCCTTATAATTAAACAACATAAATTAAAACTATACAATTCAAAATCTAGTTAAAATTATTTTAAATCTGATTGTAGATGTAAATCTTACTTCGTTACCTAATAATGATCGTTAGGAATCCAAAATAAATCAGTTTTGATTGTTTGGCAATTAAAGATATAGCGCCTTTAAATAATTTTATACATAAAAGTAATAAGTGATAATCGAGATGACAATTTTGAACTTAAATATGGAAGTAGTACGTATGACTGTTGTTTGATGTATATGTTGCAGTCAAAACTCTTAACCAGTCAAAAGCACTATTGACTAGCAAAATCAGTCAGAAGTACTTTTGACCGTTTGCTTTAGTCAATAATACTTTTGACTAAAATAATAGTTAAAAGTACTTTTGCCCAATGGAGCTGGTTAAAAGTACTTTTGACTAAATGATTCCGTCAAAAGTGGTTTTGACTGGTTGTATCAGTCAAAACTCTTAAAAAGTTAAGGTGGTCGATAAAAATAACGACAAACGCACTTATAAACTTTTATATTACTCATTATTAGTGAAGAACGTGCTGATATTAGAACAAAAATGAGTGACTACGAAAAGAAAGAAGGCTTTTTGCAAAGAAAAATTTGAAAAGTTTGCAATGGATGTGGAAGACGCGAAATTTAATGAAAAGGAAACACCATTGCAGTACAGTAGACTATAACGCTTTAACACATTGAAGTTTGTGGTATTAAAAAATTAGTTACAAACACAGAACCTGTCAAATATTTTTGCCGGCTGAGGAAATCTACGACATTATTGATGCTGCTCATATTTCTATAGGGCATGGTGGCCGCGATATACTTAAGAATGAAACGGCAAAAAAGTACGCTAATGTTACAAAAGAAATGATTAATATATATTTATCAATGTGCGAAGTATGCCAAAGGAAGAAAAGCAAGAAAAAGATGGGTCAGGTTTAGAAACCGATCCTGCACACTGAAATGAACAGCCACTGCCAAGTCGATCTGATTGACATGCAAGAATGAAGAAGCAAGAAGATCGCGGGCATAAATTTATTATGGTTTATCAGGATCATTTGACTACATTTATTCACATCTAAAGAGTTAATAGTGCTTTTGACTGACGCTTTTTTGCAGTTAAAACTACTTTTGACGGAGAGCGTCAGTCAAAAGTATTTTTAACCGCGAATTTGCAGTCAAAAGTACTAATAACCGATAATTTTCAGTCAAAACCACTTTTGACCAACTTTTCCAGTCAAAAGTACTTTTGACTGATTTCGCTAGTCAATAGTACTTTTGACTGGTTAAGAGTTCTGACTGCAACATATACATCTGCGCTTAGCAGTGTCGGAGCATCGTAAATTTATCGTAGTAAATCGTTAGGTACTATTTTTGTCTATTTTTGTTTTTAATTTATGACGACGAATTTTCAAGATATTCAGGTATATATTTATAAATTCTTTCTGAGTGGTTATAAAATTTTTAAAAATATATTAGGTCCTCAAAATCAAAATTGTATGATTATATGCATGTCCATAAAACCTATTAAATTGAGAAATTTAGCAAACGTAATTTTTGTAAAACTAAAAGTTTTTGATCTAATAATTTATTACTGTGAAATAACTTTTTAAGCAATACCTATGCTGATATTTCAGGAGCAGATCATGACAAATTTATTAGCATTTATTCCATAGAAACGTTGTGACACTGGAATAATAACTATAATGCTCTGTAAACACGATTAGCTGCATTAACGTAACAGTTATAAATATAACTTTATAAAAAAAATGAAGCAAAAAAAAATATAAGGAAAAAACTGGCCGACTTCAACAACTTAAAATCTTAGTTATTTAAAAATAAATTAATAAAAATCATTGGATACCGAACTACAAGCAAGATGCTTTATCGCAAAAAATTTCAGTTGATATGATAATATTATATTTAATAATAATTCTAGTATTATATTTTCGCTAAAATTTTGCAAAAAATTATACAATTTTATATACTATTTATTTTAATCAAAGTAATTCGTTGATAAATATTATAAAACGGTACATAAAAACAATACATATTGATTTTATTACGTTATGCTACAAAGCTTCATGTGATTCAAAAATTGTCATGCATTTATTTGTATGTATGTATATAGATATATATATTTTTAATTTACATTATTAATGTAGGCGTTTCAATTACAAATTATGATACAATAATTGATAATATACTAAATGTTAGTTAAATCCATAGTAATTAATAGTGCAATTGTAATACGATTGTATAACAAGAAACGTGCATTAGATGTATTACTTGCTAAGGAAAGTTGTAACGTAAAGACTAAGATAAGTCAAGTGTTAAAATTTATTGCATGTTCGTTCGTTGTTACCTTACCGTTACCATTAATGGTTTTACTGACTATCATAAGGTATAAATGACATCAGAAGTTGCATTAACCAGTATAGGTTGGCTTCTCGGTCGCTGTATTTATAAAAATATAAATTCTGGTCTCTTGGTCCTTGTGGGTTTCGCCACCGTGTTTAAAGCACGTAAATTCGTCGTTCCACGTTATCAAAGACATCTTGAAGTGGTCGTTACTCATGGTACAAAAATTATTCGGAAATTTGTAAACTCAACTTCTATGTGAAAGAAAGATGTGCCGCCTAGAAGTGGGACGTGGGAAGTGGGATATTATTTACACAGGAAACTATAACTTTAGCCAAGATATGTGTAGCACTTTACAAATATACCACTGGATAACATACATTAAAACATATGACACAAAACATAAAAATTTATCTTTACTGATCAAGAAATCAACTATGGCTAAATTTCGAAGAGATTTTCATTAACTATATTTTGTTATCTATTAGGTAATTAATAACCATAATGTGATGGTCCCTAAGACAAGATAATGCAGCTAACTTAAATATGTAAATTAAATGTAATGGTTCATTCCAATAACTGTAAAATGTAATTAATCTGTGCCTTGATTGCTAAGCCGGGTGGTCTTTTCCATTTAATTGGATAAAAATGATTATAATTATTAATGGAATAATAACTTCTTCAGCAATTTTTAGTCTTTGTATTAACAATTATGTTGTTTTTATGATAGTAATTGAAGTGGCAGTGGGTTAGTCACATTTGTTGTAGGACCGATGGTTGGTAGAGTAAGAAGGTTCTCGAATGGAGGCTATGGTTCAGTAAACGTTTTGTAGGAGTTCCTGCTAGATGGACCGACGACTTGAAGAAGGTAGCTGGTAATGACTGGATGGTTAAAGCGAGTGATCGGGTCTTGTGGCTTATTCTTTAGGAGACTTACGACCAGCAATGAACTGTAAGATGCTGATGGTGATTATGATGATGATGATGATAATAATGTTTTTTTTATAGAAAAAGGGCGACAAACAAGCGTACAACTCACCTGATGATGGTAAGTGATGACGCTTGCAACACCAAAAGCATCGCAAGCGCGTTCCTGACTCAACCCTTAATCCCCCCAGGATCTGTCATCACTGTACTCACCACAGGAACACAACATTGCTTAAAAGCTCTATTATTTAGCTAATAAACAAAGTTGCGAAGCATTTAATTTTCTATTCAACATTGGTTAAACAACCGTTTTTGTATATAGGTGCGTGTTGGTGCCTAATCACCGTCGGTTTGCGGGTTCTATTTCCGCTCGGGATGTATGATTGTATTTGTACAAATAATTCTTTCCAATTTGGATGTCTGTGTCTGTGGGTGACTAAACACGTCTTTGTGACGGCTTAACGTACTGCCCACCGTGCCTCAGAGAGCACGTTAAGCCGCCAATCCCGGTTGTTATCATAAATAACTGATAGCGATCGTTACTCTTCTTCTTCTTCTGGTTAAAATGGCTTTCAATAGTGCCAAATGAGCACAATCGTTACTCATATTAGGGACCATATCGTTGTGAAATAAGCTTCAATCCTTCTCCGACATGTAAATAGAGGCCAATGCCTAGCTGAGGGATGTTACGGGCTGAATCGTGTTGGTTTTATTTACTACCATATTTTTTTTTTACAAATATTAAAAATTGTGGCGTCTATTATAAAACATTTTTTTCGGATTTTATCGCCGTAGCAACTATTGTCCTCCCGTAACCATGGTTGCTGTAAAGTATCCGAAACGTCGAGCATCTAAAAAATTTAATAAACCGCGACAAACTTCGAAAAAGATGTCTTATTGTAATGAGTGAAATTCGCGTAAACATTAGAAAAAATTTAAGACGTCTAATTGTTTTTTAAAATTTCTTAACGACTAACTAGTCATAATATTCTTTGCCACATACGCTTCGTTCGTTTGCGATAAATAGCGGTAGAACAAAGCTATTACAATTTTATTTCGTCATATTTCGTCACAATCCATTCTAATGTTAAACCTTTAGTTCTCAACATAGTATTTTTTATATGAGACTTTGAATTATTTTTATGTTGAAAAATGAATTCTAAGAAGCTCGATTTTAATCCGCAATCAGTCAGATTGTTTTACTTGTACATTAGTGGTTGTTAAGGAACGTCTCACATTTTCATTGCGGTGCAACTCTTTAACGATTCACATCGTGTGATCCATACTTAATTATCGGTCATCGGTGTGAAGTGTTTATAAACTGTGAGTGCAATAGACAATCAGTGGTGTGACAGAACGTTAGCTATATAAGACAGTGATTTGACATTTGACCTCCTCTCTCCCTTACTTCTTCTCGTCGTGCGAAGTGTTTGCGTAATCTTGTAATTTGCAATACAGAATAATTAACTTCTCATATCTTTCATTTTTCAACCATTTCAACGAACAACAAACTAGTAAATACAAGCAGCAAAGCAATACAAGAAACATTTGGCGCCCGAACAAAAGACTTCAAAACAAGATCCAAGGAACACATGGCCGACGTCTTCTGCCGAGCAGTGATGCACCTCGCAGCATGATAAGATAAGTGCCCTATATTCATCCAAACCCATGATTCCCAATCCTAATCAATCCTATTTTTAATAATCATGATTACCAATCCTAAATCCTAATCCATCCTAATCTCTTAAATTTATATTTCCTTTTTTCATATTTCCATTTATATTTCAAAATTAGCATTCTGCTATTGCAAATTTACAATTATTTTTGGTTTAATTTCTTAATTGCCGTACTACATTCAACAAACATGTGTTCTTATATTCAATTTTCTTGTTCGAATTTCTTCATTTAATACAAATTTACAATAATATTTTTCAACTTAACCTCTAAATTTCTTTCATCCATGCATTAAAATTAATATTTCACAATAACTTCTTATTTCAAATTTCTTTCATTAAGACATTAAATTTAATATTTTATAACAGTAGTTTTTAATTTACTTGCATATTATTTTCCAAATTTACTTTAAATTAAATTTAATGTTTTATATTACTAGTTTAACCGCTTCAGATTTTTATTTCTTTACTTCAAGGTGTCACACCTAATACAAATGTTTTCCATACATTAATACAAATGTTTTCCATACATTAATACAAATGTTTATACAATACTTAATTCAATTTAATTACATTTAACTTTTTCTAAATTCCCTTACTTGATACAACATTAACTTAACAACATAATTCAATTCATTTCAACAATTAATTCAATTCATTTCAAAATTAATTCAATTCTAAAGGCAATATTGAGCCTCAATCCTATTTATTGTGCGATGCTTAGACGATTTGGCCGACTATTTCAGCGTTGCGGTACATGAAGCGCACCAACGTGGTTGGGGCTTCTGCCATCTTGTCTTGCCGCTTCGCGCCGGTCTTCTATGTGTCGTCGATTGAGGAGCTTCAGCTAAGACATTTGCATCATTTCATTTTATTTTCTTTCTTTTTTGAGGTGTCTTGTAATTAATTAACTTAAATTCAATTGTAGTTTATATTATTCTAGTTCATATTCATATTCAAATCCAAATAACTTTAGTATTAATCCAGTTCATATTCAAATTCAAATAACTTTAGTATTATTCATATTCATATACAAATAATTTTAGTATTATTCTAGTTCATACAGTTTTCTATTTTCAATAATTACATACAAATATTTTCTATCTATATTTTTCACAATGTCCGAACCTTCAGTATCAACTATGAACAAAGAATCCGGGATAAAGGTTTTAATTGTAAAGCGCAGTTCTATAAAAGGACAAATTACTAAATTCAAAAACTATTTAGACAAGATTACAAGGCAATCTCAACTGACGGGTATCGAAGTCGCTGAGCTTTCACTGAAGCTCAGTCGCTTTGAGAATCTGTCCGCTAAATATGATGAGCTGCAAACTCAAATTGAACTAATAAATGCTGACAATTTAGACGAAGAGCTCGATGAGCGTGAACGCATTGAGCAAGATTTCATATTATGTACCGCGATGGCAAAAAATATCATTGAAGAACAAAATGAATTAAAGAATTTAGAACAGGATAAGAGACGCCGTGAGTCCTTATTCCAAGATGCTCAATGTGGTCGCGATCATAATAATGAAAATTATATAACCTTGCCGCAAATACAAATTGCAAAGTTTGATGGTTCGTTCTTCCGTTGGTTAGAATTTCGAGATACGTTTAATAATTTAGTTCACAACAATAGTCGCATTTCATTGATTCAAAAATTTCATTATTTAATTTCTTATTTGGAAGGCGATGCGGCTCGGGTAATTTCAAACATTGAGGTTTCCGCAGCCAACTATAATAGCGCTTATCAGTTACTTTATGAACGTTACAATAACAAAAGATTACTTGTAAATTATCATATTAAATCATTATTCAATATTGAAAAAATAAACCGCGAATCGGACACTTCATTACGCTCTTTAGTCGATCATGTTTCAAAAAATTTACGTGCTCTAGCTAACCTAGGTCAACCTACTGATCACTGGGACACGTTAATTATATATTTGGTTTCATCTAAACTCGATACGCAAACACTTGTCAAATGGGAAGAGCAACGCAATAGTTTAGGTGAAATTCCAAGTTTAACTGAATTCAATAAATTTTTGATTGATAGGGCTTATGTTCTTGAATGTACGCGTCACAATAAGAATGATCAAGGTTCTAGTTTTCATAATAACATATCAACAAATAACAATAGCAAAATGCAACATTCAAGGCCTGTCAATTATCATCATAATCATTATAATCATCACAATCATCACATCAAGCGTGATCGACCAATTTCAAATTCATTTATTACTACTAATCAAAACGACAATAGCACTTCGTCTAGGTGTGTTGTCTGCAATCAAAATCATAGGATTTATGATTGCCAATTATTCAAATCAAAGTCCAGAAAGGACAAACTAAACGACATTTCCAAGTACAAATTATGTATTAATTGTTTAAGGCAGGGTCACTCTTTAGTCGAATGTCGATTAGGGCCATGCAAGATATGCAAGAAACGACACAATACTCTATTGCATCCAGTTGACGCACCAAAGGTCAACAGTGCCTCTGGCGAGGTCTCTGAAACTATAGTAAATTTTTCAAACAAAAATTCAAATAAAGTTTTATTGTCTACTGCCCAAGTATACATTTTGAATCCAATCACTAAAGAGCCTCTTAAAGTACGGGCCTTGTTGGATTCAGGCAGTCAGTCGTCCTTCATTACAAAATCTCTTCAACAAAAACTTTCAATCAATTCAAATCCAATTTCTACTAATGTTATTGGTATCGGTCACTCAGATAAACAAACAAAAGAAAGCTGTGTGATCCAATTAAAATCCATTTACAATAATTATAAGACTAAATTAAATTGTCTTGTGCTTGATAGGCTGATTGGGAATCTGCCTAAGGCACCTATAAATATACAACAATTGAACATACCATCGCACTTGCATTTAGCTGACCCCGATTTCAATCAGCCAGCTCCTATTGATATACTAATAGGAGCCGATCTTTTCTGGCAACTCTTAAAGAATGAACGTATTTCTTTAGGTGCAAACAAGCCTACATTACAATATTCCAGTTTCGGTTGGTTGATTGGTGGTCCTATTTCATATCAAGCTAAACAAGTAATTTGCAATCATTCAGTTATCAATGATAACCTCCCAACTACAAACAAAATTAACAATTTATTAACAAAATTTAGGAAGCTAGAAGAGCTTCACCATAAAACAATTCAAAGCGAAGCAAAATTAGCCTGTGAGAACCACTTTCGGTCTCACACTTCACGGCTTCCTTCAGGCAGGTCTAGTGTCAGGCTTCCATTACGCAATTCACCTGATTGTCTAGGTGAAACATATAACTTAGCAAAGAGGCGATTATTCAATTTAGAAAAACGTTTCAAAAAATATGTTTCATTAAAATCTCAATACATACAGTTTATGAGAGAATATCAAAGTTTAGGTCAGCAGAGATCTATTCCAATAGCAAACGCAATTTTGTAGGAGCGGCAAGAGAGCTCAGTAAATTCACCGATATACAAAACATCGCGTTAACTGAATTTACAGCTCAGCAAAGCATCAAAATTTAAATTCATTCTGTCTTACGCTCCTCACTTCGGCGACATATGGGAGGCCGGTGTGACCGGCAAAATATCATATCAACAATGCATCACACAAACAAACATATATATAATATATAAACGAGTCATGGGAGTTCTCATTTAACTTTTGAAGAAATTTTAACTTTTAAGGCAATTCTAACTTTGTTTGCACAAGTGGAGGCTATTCTGAATAGTCGTCCCTTGCGCCCATTATCCATGTTCCCTTGACGATTTCCTTTTCCTCTCCCCAGGGCACTTCTTAATCAGAAGACTACTAAATGAGCTGCCGGCTCGCGCCTTGGAGAATGAAAGGGAACCACAATTAAAACGCTACGCACGTCTCAAGCAAATCATACAACAAAATGAAGACAAGACTAAGGCTAAAGGTTGGAGACCTGCCACCTTTATATTGGATTACTGGATGCCAGTAGCCAGACTATATCCGGGGCCAGACGGGAGCTCTCGCGATCGGCCCACTACAGGCTGTTATCGCCGCCCTCTGGTTCGCCACCCCCCCTTACTCAACGATGAAGACACAGAGTTGAAGAATATTGATTCTTCAACGGGGGGAGTATGTTAAGGAACGTCTCACATTTTCATTGCGGTGCAACTCTTTAACGATTCACATCGTGTGATCCATACTTAATTATCGGTCATCGGTGTGAAGTGTTTATAAACTGTGAGTGCAATAGACAATCAGTGGTGTGACAGAACGTTAGCTATATAAGACAGTGATTTGACATTTGACCTCCTCTCTCCCTTACTTCTTCTCGTCGTGCGAAGTGTTTGCGTAATCTTGTAATTTGCAATACAGAATAATTAACTTCTCATATCTTTCATTTTTCAACCATTTCAACGAACAACAAACTAGTAAATACAAGCAGCAAAGCAATGCAAGAAACAGTGGTTTTTACTCATTTCATGTAAAAAATATATTTAGGTTAATTATTACGTACAAGACTAATAACGAGTTATAACAATTATAAACAGAGAAACAACAAGTTTCTCATTGTATTTTTTTTTTAATTACAATATTACATTGTTTATTTTTTATGATCGAATAATAAAATAATTTCGTAAGTTTTCTGTAATTTAATTCAGTCAGTACTAGACAGTTACTAGACAAGTCATTTAATTTTTATGTACATAAGTGAACATATGTTATATATAGATATACAGATAAAGAGATTTTAATGACGTCTTATCGTTTGTGAACGGGATCTTTAATGGAGAATTATGTTTTATACTCACTTGAATGCGATAGATGGCATTGTCACTCGAGTTATACTCGTATGGTTTTTATTACTATAAATTTAATGCAGTACTGGATATTTCTAGTATTTCAGTATTTAAAACTTGATATAATAATTATTAGGTCAATTTGCTGTAAGGTTTACTTAATTTTAGACAGACACCTACAGTTAAGACAAACTGTTATTAATTTATTTTCAACAAATAACACGTTAAAAATTCTTTAGTCATAAAGTTCTTATCAGTAAAATCACTAATACAATTCTTTGAATTTAGTGACTGAACCTATTTTGGTCAAAATATTCAAAAGATAGTTTAGAAAAACACAACTTTTCCATAAACA
Organism: Melitaea cinxia; assembly: GCF_905220565.1. Classification (NCBI taxonomy): domain Eukaryota; kingdom Metazoa; phylum Arthropoda; class Insecta; order Lepidoptera; family Nymphalidae; genus Melitaea; species Melitaea cinxia. Next base: position 5,537,386 of record NC_059407.1, read on the forward strand.
AGCCTTGAAAATATACCTACTTGACGTTGTCTTCAAATACCTGATAACGGTACAAAAGCGATCAAGAAGCCTTTACTTGTAAACCCACCGTAGCTACGATGATTAGCATCATCGATACGGTAAGCATCTTTTGTGTATCCAACAAAATCTGAATTTCATTGGTTTCAATTAATCTCTATATAGGAGAGGTTTAAGAGTACCATTGGAGCATTACTTATTCCTAGTCGTAGACCATTTCAATCAATACTATTGAAGTAAAATGCAACCTATGATTTATATATGTTATGTGTGTCTTTTTTAATGGTAATCAAAGTAATATTTCTGATATACTTAGTGCATACCCTTGGGTTTAATGTGGTGACTAAAAATAATGATAATTCAAAAAAATACAAAAAAAAAATCTGTCCGTTTTATTCGCGTTTGAGTTACTTTATTTTTATTGGAATTTTTTTTCTGTTTTGGATAATTGTACTACTATATCTTTGGATATAGGAGTTCTTAAAATTTTTATAATTAATATTTTTCCGGATTTTTGTAATTAAAAGAATAACTGTCCGAAACATTGCAATCGTTCCTGCTTCATGTCATAACAGAGAAAGTCTATTTTGCATAGAGATTAAAACTGCGAAGCGCAATGGCCGTAGATTGCTGATCGAATATTGCTTTCATTTACGGATTCGAAACCATTAATATTTAATGACGACGTATCTCAAATAGCTATTCAGTAGGACCTGTCTCTTTGAGAATAATTAAATGTTCGTAATTGGTAACTTGTCAATTTAACTAAATCTTTGATCTTAGTTAAATATTGATGGATCTATTAATAACTCAATCGTACAAATAACATCGTTATAACAACATGTTTATGAATTTTAAAATAAATTTCTACTATACATAAAGTTGCAACTTAGTTTTTTTACTAAACGTTATTTGTTGAAACTATTATACTACACATAACTACAAAACACTTAGTTATATGAATACTAAGTGCCGACTTTATACGTATGGTATTTTGTTTGTTGAACACAGTTCCACTACCACCTTGAAACTTATAAAGCCGAACGATGGCGGAATAACCATCTAACTGCTGGCTTTGAAGTACACAGGCTAAAGACGTATTATCGTACAAATGCTGATCAACTGTTTTCAAATGTCAGTTGCCAAAAAGTCGTTGCTTCAAGCTATCGTAAACTACAAACACTGAACAACTGTTTTCACATTTCAGTAATTATTGTAAAATTTCAAAAAATTTCAAATTTCAGTTGGCCAAAAAAAGGTTGTAATAAATTTGTAATAAATTTATTAGTAACAGTTAATCACTAATCATAAATAATTTCTATAACTTTGATTAACCAAATAATACAAGGAAAGCATATTCTTGTTCGAATTAAATCTGAATATTTTACAAGCCGTAGTTACAGTGTACATGCATGTGCATGTACACTGTGGATATTGTGATTACGTATTTTACGATTATGATAAATTTTCGATATCTAGTAATTTGAACAAATGTAGCAGTTAAAAAGTTAGATGGCTCAGATTCGAAATTGTGACAGTCAGACTAGGAATTATGTAGACATTTATTAGTTACAGATTTAGTAAACAAATAACCTTAAGTGTTTCTTCAATTTAACATATTTTAAAAATATCTAGAGTCATTGTTTTCGTTACTCGCATTGTCGGTTATTTTACAATGAACTGGGAACGAATCTTTCTTAAATTAGTCACTACCAAAATATAATTTCCACAGCCATTTTACTCGACCAAATTCAAAATCCTAATCAAATCTCAAAAGAACGAACTCTCCAACTACTAGAATACCAATTACGTTTCAAAGTTTTAAAAGGTCTTTTAAACGTTACGAGGAATTAAACTAAGAAAGCACAAAGTTTTATCGTTAAACATAATATTAAAACTTAGTACAATAAAATGTAAACTTCAAAATTTTCGATTTACATCTTTAACTTGGAAAAATTAACCGGTAATAATAGAACTTAAAGAAAAATGAACAGAAATTACTTTCACATTGTTCTTGAATACTTAAGTTGTTATTTTAAGGAATGTTAAACGAGTGCTTGAAGGTTAATAATGAAAGAAATAAATTTAATTTAAAATTTCCTCCATTTTAAAACTATTATTTGAATAACGTTTATTGCGCTGTATTTAAAGTTAGTAAATAAATAAGTAATAAGTAAATAAGTAAAGATTAATGAGTAAAAATTTCATATTTTTTTCAGAATTTCCACTCGAGAAAATAGATTTCAATACGACGGTTTTCTTCACTACCAAACCCTTATGCGACTATAGCATGAATCGATAACAAAAAAAATGATCCTATTCCGGATTTCGCTGTTCAATAAAACTGTAGAAGCAAACATCATAATAAATTAAATTTTTATGTATATATAATACAAGTTCAAATAGAAAAAATAATTTGCGTTACATTATAATAAATCTAGATAAAATGCATCCATGCTAACTTTTCTTAAGCTACGATGCGTAAAAGCAGGGTCGTAATATTTTTACTAATTAGTGTGATAGTTCAAATCCCAGTCCAGTATCCAGACGCGGACTCATAGGGGTTTTTGCTCATAGTTACCACGCTGGGCAGGCAGGTTGGTGACCACGGGGCTGGATTTGTCACACCGAAGACGCTGCTGCCCGTCCTCGGTCTGTGCATTTAATAAATCCTGCATTGCACAGTTTTCATATGATTTAAATGACATTCACACATAAGTAATTTGCAGTTTTATTTCATTATATAGTTGTACAATTGTACAGTACAGTACTATACTGTGTTTAGTTTTTCAAAAGACTGAGTACAGTCATTTTTTTTTACGGATATTATTTATTCGAATGTTTGTGACAACATGAAATGTATTCACACTTATCGTCTTCTATCTTTCATAGGCTCTAATTGTGTGAAGTTACATTTAGCAATGTTCTATTGCATATTTCTTTTTTACCCTGACAAAGTATACAGCGCATAAAAGACATTTAAACTGAGACGTTGACCGTTGATGGGAAATTCGAAATATTAACTTTAGCTTCGAATTTGATTACGACCAAACTTGTTTACAAATTTGTATAACTCTTTTTTTTAAATAGTAAGTTAGTAATAAAAACAATCTTGTTTTAAACTTCCATATTCACTTTGGACACTTAATTCTATGGGACTTACCGGTGAACATAGCACATGCAAAGGTTGAAGTATCGAAAGTGTCCAAATAAAAATCGTGGTAAGAGCCGTAAAATCAAGTGTTAAAATATTTTTAAACTAAATATTTTTAAACTCTAATAACAGTATTCGTGTATACATAAACCAAAACTTACTCAGAAGCAGAAAGATACGCGGACTTGAATTAAAATAACAATTATTAAACAACCTATACAGTATAACACCTGTATAGATACCGTCTAGGTCTGCGTGGAATGCATATTAAACGAAATTACTCAATCTCTGTTAAACATGAAACTGTCTGGTCTAATATCTACGCCTGTCGTCAAAGGAGTCCTCAAGCCCGGTTCGAATGTGAAATGGCACTCAGCCAGCAGTATCGCTATTGCTTATAGTGCTTAATTGAATATTAATTTCATTAAGCTTGCCAGCAAATAAATTGAAGTACATTCAACTGCATTAAGAGATTACGTCGTAAAATTTATTTTAAAGAGGTGTTAAGCCTCTTTAGTTGTGTATGGAAATTTTTCGGTAAGATTCGTTATTACACTTTCAGTGTGATTAAAATAAAAAATAAAATATTTCTGACTTACGATATTTATTTTTGTAACAAAAACTTTTTTTTTTGTTACAAAAAAATATGTAGTGAATATAAGAGTGGTATTGATTTCGCACGTTAATATAATTATGTAACAGCGTGTTATTCTGGTTAATACTACAATTATTATTACAATATATTAGTTAATACAAATATATTAGTTAACACTTTTTTTGTTTTCAATTTCTGGAAAATCAATTTTTATTATGCTAATAGTTAGCACAATGCACGTAAACGTTTATTACAAATTTTATCACCTTATATATTCAATTTTTTTTTTGTTCATCGCATATCGTAATTTCCTTTTTGTTAACTTCATAGTAATAGAGAATAAGAGTGGTATTGATTTCGCACGTTAATATAATTATGTAACAGCGTGTTATTCTAGTTAATACTACAATTATTATTACAATATATTAGTTAATACAAATATATTAGTTAATACTTTTTTTGTTTTCAATTTCTGGAAAATCAATTTTTATTATGCTAATAGTTAGCACAATGCACGTAAACGTTTATTACAAATTTTATCACCTTATTTATGCAATTTTTTTTTTTGTTCATCGCATATCGTAATTTCCTTTTTGTTAACTTCATAGTAATAGTAATGTAATCACGCTTGTAGGAGAAGAATCAGAGCTTAATTACACCGCGCTACTCCAGTGTGGGTTGGCGGATATCCCTACTATAAGTAACTATCGCTATAAGGTATACGTAATAACAACTAGGACCGACGGCTTAACGTGCTCTCCGAGGCATGGTGGGAAGACCCTCAAGCCAATACAAATGTTTGTCATGTGCAGGGATCGAACCCGCAATTGCATGCGCAACGGCCACAAACCAGGGCTATGACCGTTGCGCCTACGCGTCGCGAAGTGTAATCATCTGAGAAAATTTTCATTAATGTTTTATTTATAGTTAGTCATTTCAACACCAAGAAAAAAATTAATGTCATACAAAAAGTGACCAAAACCATGATAACTTTTTTGCTCGCCAGAATTATTAAATAAGCAAATAAGCACCGTATAATAATAATATTAATAGTAATCAGTTTATTTTCCTATCACAATAAGGGGGCGTTAATTTAATAAACAATATCATTAATGTGTACATAATCACTTCAGCCTCGCAGTCCACTGCTGGACAGATCTCCTCTACAAGTTCGTGCCAAAAACGACGTGAACTCATGTGTGTTTCCCATTGTCACCACGCTGGGCAGGCGGGTTGGTGACCATACATGTACATAATAAAGGTACATAATTATACGTACTGTAAAAGACGAGTAGATACCTAAGCTAGGCTTACAACTTGTATTTAGAACCCAGAATCTTGGTGTCCTGGTTATCACTGTAGTTTTAATTAAACAGTACATCAGTCACATCTTGATATTTTCCAGCCTATTAATTAAGTGATAAGTTAGCGAAAGATGAAAATTTCAATTCAAAATAAAAGTACAAACAAATTTTACATCAACATTATATATTTTTAAATTCCCATCAAATTGAACTAATCATAAAATATATTAAAGAAGAACTAAGGAAGCAAATCCCGGAAATAGGAGATTTCTTAGTAATCCCTGATCAGGCTCAGAAGCCGTAGTATGTTAACCAGAAACGAGGATTTACCATCTATTTGAAGATTATGGTTCAACAAATTACATCTTAATAATTGAATATAGGAAAGTTGTTAAACTAAATTAATCTTTATTATAAAGTAATGAAGAGTAAAAGAGTCTTTTATATTTATGTTTCATTAAATATACCGTACATTCTGAGGTTCCTTTGTTGTGTGGTGATTGAATATTTAATAAACTCGTGAAGTGAAAATATTTTTTGTAGATTGTGTTTCTTTTTATGTTAACGTAATCAAGCCTAAGACTATTTTACCTCGAGCTATGTTTAATTTACCTGTGAAAACAATATCAAGTTAAAAAAAAATGGGTAAAAAAAGCAGGCTTATTCTTTTATCATCCCTAGTCAAGTAATTTTATTTTGTACTTACTTGACGTAAATATACAAAAGATAATTACATCAAAGTAGACCTATGTGTTGATGTAATTAATTAAAAATAATAAGGTTATTGTGTTTGCTACTACTACTATAACATAAGTATTAATACGAGTATATATAAAATGTTTGAAGGATATCATCAGCTTAACCGTACTCCTGATTAGCTTAAACGTAGACTTAGCACTTACCTTTCTTTAATGGAACTTATCGTAATTTTCTGCAACGTCACCGAAATATCGTTATATATAAGTTTAAAAAATACAATATGGAAAGTCCCGTAAACTTAATAATACTCATAGTGAACATTGATGTTTGAAAACTTATACAAATTCAAGTTATTAATTTAAGGTTAAGGGTATCGATAAAAAATAGGAGTATTTGAACGTAAATTGGATGCCATGATTACGATCGCTTATATTTATTACTTTGTAATGGTCATATATAGGTCGCACCTTCGATTTGACCCATCAAACACCGCTGTGCCGTGTCAGCCGACCAAAATAAATATTGAAATAGCCTGAAATATTGACGAGGCCAGCATCCGTCGATCAAATACAGACTTTATACTATAACACAGAACATTTATATATTTTAATTTAAAATATTTTGAATAATTTTGGAAAGCCATTCAGCAATAAGTGCTGAAGCTAAAAATTTATTTATTTATTTTTATCTTTCTAATTGGATCTTGACTGCACAAAATAAATAAACTAACCTTGATTTGACTCCAAACAACGAGCTATAACGATGTTTCTTTTCTTTTAAAAATTGATACACTACCTTGAGAGGAGGTATCAAAATTAAATTACGTAATGACGAATGAAGTGGCGGATACAATTAATTAAAAAAAAAGGTATTATTCATTATAACGAAACAGAATATAAGTAATGAAACAACTTTTTCGGATTTTATCGCGGTTTATTAAGTTTTTTAAATGCTCGACATTTCGGATACTTTACAACACGGGAGGGCAGCGAACACGAAAAACGTCAGGCATATAAATAAATTAATAAACCGCGATAAAATCCGAAAAAGTTGTTGTTTCATTAGAATTAGTAAAATTCGCGTAAACATTAGAAAACAAAATATAAGTAATTATAATTATTGAAATATATTTTTGTGAAAATTACGTATAAGGTGGAATCGTAACAAATGAGCTAGCTGAATTTTAATATGACATTTTCTTATCCTTCCTTTTTATCCTATATAATTTTTTTTTCTATCGCCAGTGGAGCTATGAGTTAAATATAAAAAAGTGAGATAAAATATAAAATAAAATGATAATTAAAAAAAAAAACAAAAAACCCGCCTGCGTGAAGAACAACTAATAGAAAATCAACTGAAAAAGCTGGAACAAGATAAAAATTCAATATGCACACAAAGTCAGCGAAATAAATAGAAACAATATCAAACATTTTGTGCTGTACATTTAAAATATATTAATACGGTAGTCCTTCGAAACTTTATGCAACGTCGTAGATAATATGCAGTCGGAGGCATGAAATTGAAGGATAAGTCAAATCATTCTCTCTTTGACAAATTGCGTAATCGGTTCAATTTATTAAAACAGTTTACATCATGTGGTTGATTAAGTAATTTTTTAGGGTCAAGAGAACTGATAGCAAGCCCGGAGAAAGATCTCACTCTGCTCAAAGCAACGTAAGCCTGACCTTTAGCAAATAGGTGACTGCTTAAGTCAACAACTATTACTTTTAATATAATGAAATTATTATTAAAATTATTTGTTTGTATTTGGTATTATGTATTTGTTATTGATTTTATTAATGTAATTGTAAATTGGTGTGACATTTATTAATTTTTATTTGTAATTTTAATTGTATGTTTTTTTAACCATTGTATTTTATTAGAAAGGCTACACCCCGAAGTTGATCGTCGCCTAAGAGGCGAGTTTGGCATGGCATAGGCGTGGGAAAGAGCAAAGTCCACATTTTTTAAAATTTAATATTTTATTTCTTTATTAGTATTACGGTAATAATAATCATGATATACCTTTTTAAAATCCTTGTATTGTGCCCTTCAATTTGATACCCATATCTAAGAACACTTGGGCAGCTAAGACGAACCTAACGATACCTCAATTATGTAAATCCGTTCAGTGGTTCTGGAAATATGAGGTAGTAAAGAATATTACATACAAATATACATACGTATGTATGTATATTTATACAAGATACGCGCGAAAAACATAACCCTTCCTTGGCAGTCGGGTAAAAATATATGTAACTCTGATACACAAGATACAATTTTTTTCTACTATAAACGGAAGCTCTGAAAATATGGCATGTATAGTAAAATATTTTGTTTGGAATAAATTACAAATGTTTGAACCATTACCTCAATATAGTGTTACGAACACACAACGAAGGGGCGAGTACTGGCTGACGCGGAGGAAGCCCCAATAACTGCTATCTACCAGGCATGCAGCGGGAATAGTCTTGCGATTCAGGGAACTATTAACGGGACGGATTGCAGAATGACTCTAGACACAGGCGCCTCTAGAACAATAGTGAACCCAAAGCTGGTAAAAGCCGCAAGGGAACACAAGAGGAGAATCAACTGTCGGCTTCTTACGGCCTCCGGTCAGCCAATACCTGTCCTGGGAGAAATGTCAGTTACGATGTATGTAGGGGGGTCCTCATACTCTCATAACGTTATCGTGGCTGAGGTTACGGATGATTGCATCTTGGGTTTGGATTTTATGAAGAAACACAACTGCAGAATTAATGTCACTGACGGAGTTTTCAAGTGTGGTGAAGAAGAAATCTTCATTCTTGGAGGCGCTTGCGGGAAAGTCACATGTGTAAAGAAAGTCACTATACCTGGAAGAGCGGAAGCTCGGGTGTTGGCGAAACTACCGCCAGCTGGAAAGAAAAAATCAAACAGATGCGTGCTGATCGAAGGCATACCTACCAAGATATCGGCGCAAAAACTGATGACGGCGAGAACCCTTGTTAGTGGAAGCAGTAACGCAGTGGTCAAGGTTTTGAATCTTGATGATCGCGAGATCTGCTTGAACAAACGTGATGTCATTGGAAAGTGCGAAGAAGTTGTCTGGATGAAAAAGTGTAGTTCAATGACAGGCGCAGACTCGGCAAAGAGCATCAACTACATGATTGCAAGAGTAATCTTACTTATTCGCAGAGCATGAAAGCCAAGAAGTTTTTACAGCGCTACGCGAATATCTTCTCTAGTCACGAAAGGGACCTTGGAAGAAGGATAGATACCGGAAGCGAGAGACCAATTCGTCAACGAGCAAGACGGACACCAATTGCAAAGAAAAAAGAAGTTGAAGACCTTTTGGAGGACAAGCGAAGGGATAAGATAAGAAGAACCGTCTGCAAGTCCGTGGTGCTCACCTGTTGTATTAGTGAAAAAGAAAGATGGTAGCACGAGATTTTGTGTGGACTATAGGCGTCTCAATGATGTCTCTAAGAGGGACAGTTACCCGTTACCTCAAATCGACGACACTTTGGATACCTTGAGTGGCATGAAATAGTTCTCAACCCTAGATCTAAAATCTGGATACTGGCAGGTGGAAATTCATCCAAAAGACAAGGAGAAGACAGCTTTCTCAACCGGTAAAGGTTTATGGAAATTTAAAGTCATGCCCTTCGGATTGTGCAACGCACCTGCCACATTCGAGCGACTCATGGAGTGTGTACTGGCAGGCTTAGTTGGAAAGGCTTGCTTAGTCTACTTAGATGACGTCATCATTGTCGGCCGTTCGAGGACCATTTGCAAAACTTGGAGCGAGTTTTCGCTAAAATAGAGGGAGCCAAATTAAAGTTGAACCCAAAAAAGTGTCGGTTATTCAGGAATAAGGTCAGTTATCTCGGCCATGTTATCTCCAGTGATGGAATCCAGACAGACCCGGAGAAACTGGAAGAAGTCCAAAAATGGCCTACCCCTAAGGACAAACCGAAGTGCGGGCATTCCTCGGACTGTGCTCATACTACAGGCGTTTTGTTAAGGGATTCTCAGAGATAGCCAAGCCATTACATCGGCTGACAGAAGATAAACGACAATTTAGTTGGGATGGAACTTGTGAAGATTCTTTTCAGAAACTGAAAAAACATTTGTGTGAAACACCAATCCTGGGATATCCACAAACCGAAGGTCAGTTTATAGTCGACACGAATGCAAGCAACACGGCCATTGGAGGGGTGTTATCTCTAAAACAGGGTGAAAGAGAAGTAGTTATTGCATATTTTAGCAAATCTTTATCCAAGCCAGAGAGAAATTACTGTGTGACAAGAAGAGAACTCTTGGCCGTTGTAAAGACGCTCAACATTTCAACAAATATCTCATCGGCGGACAGTTTTTACTTGAACTGATCACGCAGCCTTGAAGTGGCTACTGCAATTCAAGAACCCAGAAGGGCAGGTAGTTCGATGGATTGAGCAGCTTCAGGAGTACGACTTCAAGGTGGAACACTGCAGCGGAAAAATGCATGGGACTGCCGACGCACTCTCACGAAGAACGAGAGTACCAGATGTTCTCCGTGAAATACATGATGGCGTATCAGGAGGTCATCTAGGTGTCAAGAGGACGTTAACAAAAGTGCGAGAACAATTTTACTGGTTGCATTGTCGAGATGATGTACAGGAATGGTGCCGCAAATGTACTACTTGCACTGCTGTAAAAGGACCACAGACCAAGAGCCGTGGGAACCTGCGGTTGTATAACGTCGGTGCACCGTGGGAATGAATTGCAGTTTATGTAGCGGGGCCATTTCCTGTAACGGAATCGGGAAACAAGTATTTTATGGTCGTCATGGACTACTTCACCAAATGGCCCGAAGTGTTCGCCATACCAAACCAAGAAGCTACAACAGTCGCTTCTAAGTTAGTCGAAGAAGTGATATGTCGCTTTGGTGTGCCTCTAGAAATCCATTCTGATCAGGGCAGGAACTTCGAATCGCAAGTATTCCAAGAAGTGTGCAGAATTTTGGGTATGCATAAGACGAGGACCACCGCGTACCATCCACAGTCTGATGGAATGGTTGAGAGATTTAACCAGACCCTTGAGACGCATTTGGCGAAATTGGTAGACGACAAACAAAAGGATTGGGACAAGTATATACCACTCTTCCTTCTGTCGTACCGAACCGCCGAGCATGAGAGCATAAAAGCTACCCCGGCGTATGTCAATTACGGTAGAGAGTTACGAATACCAGTAGACCTATTGACTGGAGGGTCACCAAATACCGTACAAGACTATGTCAGCGATTTGAGGGAAAAAATGCGCTATATACACGCCTTGGTTCGGGAAAATGGGTTACAGTCAAGCGAGAACATGAAAACCAGATACGACCGGAAATCGAACAGGAGCGGCTTCAAGGAAGGGTCGCTGGTGTGGCTGCATAACCCGACCCGCCGGAAAGGGAAATCTCCAAAGTTGCAGACCAAGTGGGAGGGTCCATACAAAGTGGTTACCCGACTGAATGATGTGACTTACAGGATTCAAAAGCAACCAAGAGGGACATTCAAAGTGGTACACATAGACCGTCTGGCGCGTTACCGTGGCAGTAACAATGATGCTCGGGACGAGCATCTCTAAGAGGGGAGTAATGTTACGAACACACAACGAAACTAGCGCCATCTAGCGGCAACCATTGAAACCACACAAAGACAGCGATAGCATGAAACTGTCTACTCAATACTAGATGGCGTTAGAGGAACTACTGTGGAACTATATAGAAGTATAGTCTCGAAAACCGGGTACATGCGCGAACTTTCCAGAATGGTCTGGGCCTCGTGTCGGCCGATATAAATAGCCGCAGGTAGGCGAGCGAGGGCAGTTCAGTTTGAGCGATCTTCGAGGCGACTTCAAGAGTGAAAACTAGTGATCAAGAGCGGTACCAGCGAAACCTACGACATTGGCTACGACATAGGACATTGTTAGTGCTTAGTGTTTGAACCTAGTGCTTTGTGTTGGACCTAGTGCTTGTAAATAAAGTCTTGAAAAGAGTCAGCAGGTCTTTCTCTCCAAATCCTTCGAACCCTAACACGTAACAATAGTCTTCTTTGCAGAAGAATTTAATAAGGTCAAAAAAAATATTGACTAGTATTTTTTTTATACAAGAGGGGGCAAACAGACAGTTTGCTAACCTGGTGGTAAGTGAAAACAACATCCATATTATCAGAGATTTAGCGGGCGCGTTTAATTTAATAATTTTAAGAAGTATGATATTTTAAGAATTTCAATATGTAGATTAAAAACATCGGTATCGCAAACAGCAGAGTCAAAATGTCGTTTATTTACGAGAACAAACCAGTAGTACCTACCATGGCACAATTTGGGGCACATGCAGGGTTGTTACGGTCCAGTAAGTTACTCTCTGCAGTATCATCTACATCTAGCTTAAATATATATATAACCAAGCTGATATTATTAAAATGAATTCTTAATGACGATAACTGTAAATAAATATTACATAATCTTAAAAGCTTCTTAAATGTCTTAATAAAACGAAACAAAATAAGGCGTAACTTAAAGTAATATGTACGATTTTATTTTTGTGTTACCCTCACATTAGGAATTCTAAACATTTTTGAATATCATATCAAAAATTGACCGCTCCAGCGGGATTCGAAGCCGCGTCTCCGACTGACCGTTTCGGCGCTCTAGCCAATTAAGCTATGGAACGATGTACCCGCTAGAGCGAAATTTTTGATATGATGATTTTTATTTTCGGTTTAAGCGAACCGTGGCGCCGTCTATACCTAGTGAGTTCTTTACAGAGACCGTAACTATTCAAAGTTTCATATTACAATGAAAATCTTTGACAGGAGACGACACCATGCTATTTTTAATATGTACGATTTTATTTTTGTGTTACCCTCACATTAGGAATTCTAAACATTTTTGAATATCATATCAAAAATTGACCGCTCCAGCGGGATTCGAACCCGCGTCTCCGACTGACCGTGTCGGCGCTCTAGCCAATTAAGCTATGGAACGATGTACCCGCTAGAGCGAAAACTTAAAGTAAATAGTAAAATCTGTTGTTTCGTTGCGTGTAATGTGAGTAGTAACATAGTAGCTTTATGTTGCTTTAAATTTAACTGTAAATTAGAATTTAAGTTCACAAATAAGACACGATAAATTACAAAAAATAAGCTATGAATATTACGAGTGATTATTTGTTCACGTCGTCACGATTGTCACTAATAATTGTGTCTTATTTGAAGTAACACTTAAAATTCTGCAGTATATTAATGTAAATATATAAACAAAGAACGTTGTCCAAATAAATGGTGTAATTTCGAATGTGTTTATCTTGTTAATATTTACATTAAATTTGTAGGAACACGTGTAAGATGTTATTCGCCTCAACGTCTTTTGAGTTAATTTACTTTTATCCACGAGTAGAACATCCTCGCGGTTTCAGATACCCTAAGAATTAATATTTGTTCGTAATATATAGCCTTGATGTATTTAGAATAGTATGCAGCTAGTAATGATTTCAAAAACTATCACCTTTTGTTTACTTAATTTTGTTAACACTAACTCCCAATCAACTTAATCGATGCCTACTGATGTAATTAACAAGCGATAATTAAATAAAACAAAAGTGTCATTTTTTACCGTATTTCATTTCATCATAGTTACTAACTTTTATTGTAACAAGCGATACTAGTACTTTATGAGCCTAGTATCTATTAATGTAATTAGATTCTATAACTTTCATTATTTTTTGATGTTTTTTGGTGTCTTCTGCTTGTGGCTACGGCAGTAAAGAATATCTCTTACCGTGGGTGTCGTAAGAGGTGATTAAGGGATAAAACAGTAACACGGTTCCGCTACCACCTTGGAATTTAAAAAGCTGACCGATGGCGGGATAACCATCCAACTGCTGGGTTTGAAATACACAGGCCGAAGACGGGCAGCAGCGTCTTCGGTGCGACAAAGCCAGCCCTGCGGTCACCAACCCGCCTGCCGAGGGTGGTGACTATGGGCAAAACATATGAGCTCGCGCCATATTTGGTGCGTATTTGTGAAGGCCTATGTCCCGCAGTGGACTGCGATAGGCTGAAGACTAGTAGAGTTATGGTGTCTTAATAGTTTACAAATTAGTAGGCGATTTGCACCTCACGAAAGTATATTCTATTTAGCATAAATAAGGGACAAAAATGGGCTTGAACTATTTCAGCCCATAGCATATCTCTGTGCTGAATTTCATCCAGATTAGATCAGTCAGCAACAAAAATTATTTGAGTTGTAAATTATAACATAATTTAAAACTCAATGAAGAGGTGATCCAATAGAAAATAATTTGATATCAATAGTATAAAACAACTACAGATTCATTTAATATATTAACTTGAAAACAAAACAGTTTTAGGTGAAAATTATATTAATCTTAACGTCTTATATTGCGCTAGTTTAGTTCAGATATCTTAATCCAAATATTTGTATGTTACATAATAACAATAGTCAGTAATGTTAATTCATATTCTTTAATTAATATAAGAGAAGGTATAATTTGTTAATAAATTTCGTACACAATGCGCTAAGCAATTGCTATAAATATTTTCAGTAAGCGAACAATGAATAGTTCAATAGTGCAATACGGAGACAGAGAATATAATTAGAGCATCCGTTTGAATAATAGAAGGTGTGGCAAAGGAAATGTATGCATTAGTCCTTTAATACAGTAACGTCCTGTTTAAGATGCAATTGGGACAATGATGTCATAGTAGTTACTAAGGCCAGGTTATGATTTAGCGTGGAACATGGATCGCTTAACTAAATTATGATATTACTCTTGTTTACGTGTTACACGTCCAAAAATTTGTCGAATATTAAATTCACGACTATTATAGACACAGAATAACAAGGGAATACCACTTGTTGTTTAAAAATAAGTATGCGATAGTCATTTTAGTTTTTAGTCACAAGTATTAAAAATTTTTTTTTTCTATTTTACGTTATATCCATTACATAATTTGAAATTTACGAAAACAGGTAGCTTAGAATTATCTTACAAATCTCCTCATTGAAACCTTCTAAAAGGTACAATGAAGCTCTGTAGCCGGATATGCAGCGATATGTCTAAAAAAGTAGAAACAAAAATATTCTGAAGTTATTTAAAAATAAAACAAATACTCACAAGTAGTTAATTGAACGTAAAATAACTTGTGTTATAAATATAATTTTAGGTCAAGAATCTCTGATCATATTCACATTTATGTTTATTTGTGATGCATTTTTTGCGTGTGCAGCAATGTGGTTTAATTTCAAATGATATATTATGAATCTGCCGCACCTTCGCGTAAACGGACCATTTATTTTCATGTCAAGCTAAAGGGTTAAATCCGATGCGTACGGATTATGTTAAATATCGTTACTTATTATAGCAATAAGTAAAGTAATTTTATATTTAAAGTGTACAAGACACGTAGTACGCATGTACAGCGCAGTTGGGTTTATGATTATTGTTAGTGTACCACTCCTGTAGGATATTACATAATGTTAAATTTGTTAAGGTATTATTTTGATACTAAATTGTGTTAAGATAAAATATAAACAAAATACAAATTAAGTAAAATCTCATACGGTAGTTTTAGAGTCGTTTGTAAATCTACAGATGACAATTATGTAAACATTTGAATCTATGTCTATGTCTTGCTGTGTGGTTTCGGCACTAAAGAATTTAGCCACCCCATCTCTTCCCGTGGGTGTCGTAAGAGGCGACTAAGGGATAGCACAGTTCCACTACCACCTTGGAACTTAAAAGGCCGACCGATGGCGGGATAGCCATCCAACTGCTGGCTTTTTAAATGCACAGACCGAGGACGGGCAGCAGCGTCTTCGGTGCGACAAAGTCAGCCCTGCGGTCACCAACCCGCCTGCCCAGCGTGGTGACTATGGGCAAAAACCCCCATGAGTTCGAACCTAAAAATAAGGCCCTCAGTTCCCGGCAGCCCCACTATTCCCGGCTACGGCAGCGGCCGTGGTAACGGTGGGGTAGAGGGTGCTAAGAATCACCGGGGTACGGGAGGCTGCCATAGAAAAATATTCCTGGCTACGTATAATGGACGCACGCTACGGTTGGACCATCACCTCACCGAACTTGAGGTAGAACTTAGTCACATTAAGTGGAGCATACTGGGGTTGTCTGAAGTCCGAAGAGAGGGAGAGGACACGATGATCCTGGACTCCGGGCACTTGTTCTACTTCCGTGAAGGTGATGGGCTTTCCCAAGGTGGCGTCGGTTTTCTGGTTCACAAGACTCTCACTAACAACGTTGTGGAAGTCAGTAGTGTGTCGACCCGGGTAGCGTACCTTGTACTTAAGCTCACCGACAGGTACTCCCTGAAAGTGATACAGGTATATGCGCCGACCTCGGCACACTCTGACGATGAAGTCGAAGCCTTGTATGAAGATATCACAAGGGCCATACATGGCACTACTTCGACCTTCTACAGCGTTGTTATGGGAGACTTCAACGCTAAAGTGGGAGTACAAGGCCGCGACGGATCGAGCATCGGACCACACGGATTGGGGCACAGGAATCACAGGGGGCAGACGCTTGTCAACTTCCTCGAATCGGAGGGGCTCTTCTTGATGAACTCATTTTTTGAGAAGAAGCCCCAAAGGAGGTGGACATGGCAAAGCCCCGATACTGTGACGAGGAACGAGATAGATTTCATCATAGCGGATAAAAGGCATATATTCAGAGATGTCTCAGTGGTTAACAGGTTTAACACCGGCAGCGACCACCGGCTAGTACGGGGCACTCTGAATATATGTCTCCGAAAGGAGCGGACCCGCTTGATGAAATCTACTCTCCGACCTACGCTGCCCCAAATACTATGTGGCTCCGAGCAGTTTCAGTTGGAACTCCAAAACCGATTCGATTCGCTGGAAACTACTAGCGACGTGGACGAGATAACCGACAACGTGGTGAAGACGGTGTGTACACTGGGTCGCAGGCACTTTCCACCAACAAAGCCAACGAAGCAGTCCAAACTTTCTCCCGAAGCCTTGGATCTGATGCGGCGGAGGCGCGAGTTGCCGGCTGCTTCGCCAGAACAGAGGGCTCTTTCCAAGAGGGTACGGAAAATTATTCGCCGAGACCTCCGCTGCTCAAATACGAGAGAGGTTGCTACTCTGATTGAGCAGAATAGGGGGTCCAAAGTTTTCCAAAGACCATTGGGGAGAAGCCTTCTTGCGAAGCTTAAAACAGCAGATGGCAGAACCGTCTGCTCTCGCCCTCAGGTCCGAGAAGAGGTTGAGAATTTTTATGGACAGCTGTACTCGTCGAGCGCACGCAAGCCTGCGACTTGGGACACCGAAGATCCACGGGCACCATTGTTGCGCCATTATTCGGAGTGTATCCCGGACTTCGAAGAGGATGAGATTGGTGCAGCGCTCGGGCAGCTTAAAAACGGAGGGGCCCCGGGGGATGACGGAGTTACCACTGAACTCCTTAAAGCCGCAGGGCGACCTGTCCTGAAAGCCTTGGCAAGACTATTTAACGCCGTCATCCACCGAGGTACCACGCCGGAGGCGTGGTCCAGGAGTGTGGTGGTGCTGTTCTTTAAGAGAGGCGATAAGTCTCTGTTAAAGAATTACAGACCGATCTCACTTCTGAGCCACGTCTATAAGCTGTTTTCGAGGGTTGTTACGAATCGTCTCGCCAGAAGACTCGACGAATTCCAACCACCAGAGCAGGCTGGGTTTCGAAATGGCTACAGCACCGTGGACCACATCCATACTGTTCGGCAGATTATCCAAAAGACGGAAGAATATAATCAACCGCTGTGTATGGCATTTGTGGACTACGAGAAAGCCTTCGACTCCGTCGAGACCTGGGCTGTCCTGGACTCTCTGCAGAGATGTCATATCGACTGGCGATATATCGAGGTACTAAAATCTATGTACGACGCGGCGACGATGACCGTTCATGTCAATGACCAAAGAACAAGACCTATTTCCCTCCGGCGCGGGGTAAGACAGGGGGATGTAATATCACCGAAACTGTTTACCACTGCGCTAGAGGATGTTTTTAAGACCTTGGATTGGGGGGAACGGGGCATCAACGTCAACGGTGAATTCATCTCTCACCTTCGTTTCGCCGACGATATTGTCATCTTTGCGGAGACGCTGGATGAGGTAGGCCAAATGCTGGCCGGCCTAAACGAGTCCTCCCGACGTGTCGGTCTCTGTATGAACTTGGATAAGACGAAAGTTATGTTTAACAACCAAGTCATACCGATACCGGTATCGGTCGATGGTACCCTTCTCGAAGTTGTTCAGGATTATATTTACCTAGGCCATACTATCCAACTAGGCCGCAACAACTTCGAGAAGGAGGCCGATAGGAGGATTCGGTTGGGCTGGGCGGCGTTTGGCAGGCTCCGTCGAGTCTTCACTTCGAAGATTCCGCAATGCTTGAAGACAAAAGTTTTCGAGCAATGCGTCCTGCCTGTGTTAACATACGGAGCCGAGACGTGGACACTGACCAAGGGACTGGTCCACAAGTTTAAAGTCGCTCAACGTGCAATGGAACGGGCCATGCTTGGGGTCTCTCTCAAAGACAGGATTAGAAATGAGACTATCCGCGGGAGAACGAAAGTAACCGACATAGCCCACAGAATTAGCAAGTTGAAGTGGCAGTGGGCTGGTCATCTGTGTCGCAGGACCGATGGCCGTTGGAGTAGACGGGTCCTAGAGTGGAGACCGCGTCTTGGCAAACGCAGTGTGGGACGTCCTCCGGCCCGTTGGACCGACGATCTACGTAAGATTGCCGGTGTAGGCTGGATGAGGATTGCGGAAGACCGGGATGTGTGGCGCGAACTTGGGGAGGCCTATGTCCAGCAGTGGACTGCGATAGGCTGAAGTGTGAGTGTGTGAGTGTTGAATCTATGAATGTCGACCTGTCTCTATTATTATGTATTAGTTTATTACACAAAAAATACTTTTTTATTTTACCTATTTTAATAGATAAAGAAGAAAAAACGTATATATGTAAAGAACTGTGATGATTACAATAAAAGTAACATAATATTTCTTAATGTATTTTAGGCTAAGCTATGATTGAGCACATAAGATACAGTACACCTGGGTGACCGAGCTTAGCTCGGTATTTCTAGTAAATTGTGTTTTTTGGAATTCATATTTAAATACGAATTACATATTTACGACAATGATAAAAAATATACATAGGTAAATATAAAAAATCAAAAATAAAAAAATTATTAAAAAATAATAATGATAAAATATAAATAATGTGTTTCGATTATACATACATTATTAAATAAAAAATAACGAGTGCAATTAGAAAAAAAAAAAAAGAAAAAATAATTATCGATCGAGGATTTGAACCATGGATTGCGATCAGCCGATTTTCCACCTGGCCTATTACAACTTTACTGACATTTGCGAAATTTACCTTCGTATTCTAACGATATTTTTTCATTGTCTAAAAACTGGGATAAAACGACTAAACGACGAACTATAGACGGCGCCACGGTTCGCTTAAACCGAAAGATAAAAATCATCATATCAAAAATTTCGATCTAGCGGGTACATCGTTCCATAGCTTAATTGGCTAGAGCGCCGACACCGTCAGTCGGAGACGCGCAAGAGACGCGGGTTCGATCCCCGCTGGAGCGGTCAATTTTTGATATTATATTAAAAAATGCTTAGAATTCCTAATGTGTGGGTAACACTAAAATAAAATCGTACATAATAAAACGACATTTTCTAAAAATGAATCCTAGCTAGATGGGTTTATCTCCCCGAAACCTCCTATATACTAAATTTCATGAAAATCGTTGGAGCCGTTTCCGAGATTCAGATTCTATATCTAATCTAATATATAAAATTCTCGTGTCGCGGTGTTTGCAGTTAAACTCCTCCGAAACGGCTTAACCGATTCTCATGAAATTTTGTGTGCAAATCGGGTAGGTCTGAGGGTCGGCCAACATCTATTTTTTCATATCCCTAAGTTAAAAGGCGGGGGGGGATCAAGGAGGTTAATAGCATATATGGCAAAACAACGTTTGCGGGGTCAGCTAGTATATATATACAAGAATTGCTCCTTTAAAAATATAAGAATTGACATGAAAATTTGTAAAGTACCTTTCAGATTAATACATTATTTTAAACTTTGTTTGTTCAAGAACTTTGTTACAAATATAGTACTTGGTTTTTTATGTTTTTCATTTAGAATGTAATAAGTAAAACATCTTTTTTATAATATGTATTCACGTCAGCCTAATGCAAATAGCCCGCGATAATTTCATCTTTACTATTCAGAACCCGTTCATCGGGCCCAGCATTTGTAGAGTACGTGAATGCAGTATTTTTAGTTGCAAGACAGTTTCTGATAATAAAATATTTGTTTTATTATTTATGTAACAATTCTGTTTTTCTTCTATTAGTATATTACATATATTTTTAACATAAAGTGAACTTTAAACGATAGATTTAATGTAACTAGTGAAGAGGTCCCCTTTTTCTGTCTTTTTTTTCTGTCTTCTAAAATTAAGTGCATTATTTCTTGAAATAATATCTTGTTCTATAAAAGTGGCCTATGTTTTCATCTTTAATTACCTAAAATTTAATTTAGATAGAAGTCACTGAAATACATCCATTACTTCATCTAGCCGTCTATTTATTCTGACAACATATACCCTTACAATATTAACAGAGATTCATTACAAGACAAACTGCTCGTTTTCTGCCTTAAAATTAACATTGTTATTTATCTATAATGATATAGCTGATATCGTGTTAGCTGTTTTTCTAAAGTGTTTCTCAAAAACCAATTTACATATAATGAAAAAGATCTCCTAAAATTAAAACAAAATATCTTAAAATTGGCGCTCTCTTACAAATCATACAGCTTTAGCCTGTTAATTACGTAATGGGGTTTTTATTACGTAATAAAAGTGATTTCACACTGAACTTCGAACACTGAGCTTTGGAGGATTGCGAAGCAGCTTATCGAGCAATCATTATTAACGACGTGAATAATTGCTGAACACATTCGTTATCAAAATATCTTAATCCAACTTCATTCTGACAGTTTAAAACGAACGATTTAATAAAATAAGTCGTAAGCAATTACACTGTCTCGATAAAATCACACTCGCTTGTGGTAAATATTTTAATAGGTATTGAAAAGAAAAATAAATAAACAGTACATTACATTATAAGATATAAAATGATTATGTAATCTACCACTGTTTGCAGAACTAGTCCAAGATATCAAATAACTTGACTTATCTGCTTACTGGATCAAACTTATATTTTTTATTAGATAAAATATGTTTCGAAAAATGTTCCGATAGGGTCGACAATAAAAATAAGGTCTTGGCTATAAACATCTTGGCAACTGTTGTTTATAGAGGAATTTTGCATAGGTACTCTACACAACTGTATGTGTGATAAAGTGTCCTTTATCTTGATATATTATTTTTCAAGCATTAAACATACACGTGCAATTAAATTAAGTAATAAGGTATAGAATAACGTAGGTGACCCAGCTGTTACATATTATTTATGTTGTTTGCTTTTGTTTTGAAAGTATTTAAATGACATTTGTCATAATAAAACAGCATTATGTAATTGTTTTAGGTGTAATGTTTTTGACAAATTACTACTCTAACAAAATTATAATTTTCTTAATATTATAACCTCGACCGAATCGATTGGTATCTTTTTTTTTGACGTAAGTACTTACTCCATTCAAATTTATTAATTTTTTGTGTAAAATAAGAATGAAATCTGTAAGAATGTTAATAGATTATTTCTTTTTCTGGCTTAGAATTTAGTTAGTCTTCATAGATTATAAGAACAAAGGCATACGTGAAATATCAAAATACTTAAAACTAACCCGATCCTAGTCAACACAGCGATTTAAAAAAAAAAAACTAAAACTGTTAGTAAAAAGTTAGTAAAAGTCTTCAAAGCAAAAATCTGTATTTAAAAATAGTATCACGAATCCTCACCATAAAATTAATAGTCTCATAACACGTCAGGTATTAACGTAAAGACTTGAAAAGTATTACCAAGAAAAAATTACACATTCTGCGTCATAATTTGCTAGACAGCTGTTACAATATTCATGGCAATATCGCGTTTCTTTGTTTAAAAATCTACGATTGTTTTTAAATCATAAAATGTATTATTATTTTAATTTTCTATGACTTTACGTAGTAGGATATTAATTATTTCGTATAATTTCATATTCATATAAGTATTTTAAATATATTTTACGAATATTTGAACATATAGAACATTCAAATAATTCTTAACTTAAAAAAATCTTAGTGATATTATTCAAAGGAATATTTAACTTTACAAACAACATTTTTGATAATGTAGATTTTTATCTCTCTCTTTCCCTCTCTATATAATATACATGTTATACACTATAATTTAATTTTATATTCTCTAGTAAGTCAAAACTTATGTAGGGTGTCATATCAAACAAATAAATAATAATCATAATAACAATTAAGATGTAGCACATAGATATATTTCATTGATAGTCTCCTTTTTAAGGTCGATTATTAAAACAAGGCCGAGCAGCTAAAATGCGAAATAATATTCTAAATAGTGTGGAATATCAACTAAAATATTATTACAAGTTTTGAAATGCACTCCTAAATTTGTGCACAGTAACCGACAAGGCACAACCTATTTTCAGATGTTAATTGTTAACCATCACTATTCCAAAATATTTGTTCAATACAACGAACTAATTTATCCAATTGTACAAAAGCGATTATTGCATATACCGAATTATCGCAACCGCCATTTCAGCGGTCGTTCATTCAAATGATGTGAATTCTGTTATGCCGGTCACATTCCAACAATTAAATTCATTACGACGCTTACACAACCTATTTATTATAAAATAGTGTTAGAATAATCGCTGACGCGCACTAAACAACCAATAGTATTCCATACACAAAAAAATATGAATTTGCTTCACTTTTATGAATCACTCCTGTGATGTTCTTGATAACTTAAACACTTAAAGTGGTAGCTGTGGACTAATATAAGATATATTATTATTATACAATACATTCGTTCAAAGGAAAAAACAAACATTGTATCTTTTTATAATTTAAATGATTATTTTGTCCAATAAGTTCTTGCGGGGTCAATGTTTCGTGCTATTTATTAGCTTTCCTTACTTTTCTATTAATAATAATAATTTTATTGTTTACGTATTGTAGTGGCTATAATAGCTGGTGTTATACATTAACTCGTCTCAAATCTTTGTATCGGTTACTGTATAGACATTTGTCATGGTCTAAGCATAGGGGTGTCTCACGACACAGGATTTAATACAATTTTAAAAGTGAAAATTTGTAATTATTAAAAAAAGCTAGGGTGGGTGTCGTAAGAGGCGACTAAGGGATAATACAGTTCCTCTACTACTTTGGAACTTAAAAAGGCGACCGATGGCGGGATAACCATCCAACTGCTGGCTTTGAAATACACAGGCCGAAGACGGGCAGCAGCGTCTTCAGTGCGACAAAGCCAGCTCTGCGGTCACCAACCCGCCTGCCCAGCGTGGTGACTATGGGCAAAACATATAAGTTCATGCCATTTTTGGCGTGAACTTGTGGAGGCCTAGGTCCAGTAGTGGACTGCGAAAGGCTGCTGTGATGATGATGAAAAAAAGTTATGAAAATATAAATATCGATACAGAAAAAAATTGTTTATAAGTACACTTGTAACTTTAATAAAATAAAGGTTCTCATGTTTTATTGATGCGAACAATCAATAGTGAACATTGCAGCGTATTATCTGTATTTTATTTAATCGCATTACAATGATTCCACGCAGAGCTTTTAAACAAGGAGTTAAGTTGCCACTTTAAAATATAATGTTGACTATTTTAAATTAATCTTTTGTCGTTTTGATTACAGTTTGTATATTCTGTTTTATTTTAAACACGCAAGAATGTTATTGTTTTAAATGTACGCGTTCATTTCAAGGGATTATAGGGAATTTAACTTAAATGTATTGAATGGAATGATAAGCAATGTATATATTAAATTTGTCTTTTAAAGTTATTATTAAAAAACGAATGACAATTAACTAGCTGAACATGTATTTAAATATTAAAAAAACGAGTGTGCTTTAGACCACACGACTGAAGTAAAACTTCTTGATATTCCTCTACAGTAATATACGAAATGTGACTTCCTCTCTTTCTATATTCACTAACTTATATCTCCCTCTCAACTTCCGTTCACCTCACGATCACACTTTTCATAATGCTCTCGTCACGCATTCGCCAGTTTACTCCCCAAGTCAAGCGAGCGTAAGGAGGTTTTAGTTAAAACGAGTGCAGAACTCAAGATCATTACTGCATGATTATGACGTGTATGTCTACATTATTCGTAAAGATAATACAAATGAGTTAAATGGAAATACAATTACGATGCTATACAGTACCCACCCATAAATAATACACATCGATCTTTGGAAAGAGACAATCTGCTAATTTCAACTTCGTAGAGCATTGTCTCTGCACATTACCTATATAACGTATCGGGCTGCTAGTATTTCGTATGACAGATCTAATAATGTAAGATCCTAGACATTCCAGACCTTTCTTAATTTTTGAAGCACAAAATATATTATACATTCAGCCTGTGACATCCCACTGTTGGGCATTGGTCTCTTTCTCCTTTCCACCGGGACCGACGGCTTAAAGTGCTCTCCGAGGCACGGTGGGAAGACCCACAAGAACAGACATCCAAACCGGAAAAAAATATTTGAACTAATATAAATATTCTTCCTGAGTGGGAATCGAACCTGCAAACCGTCGGTGTTTTTGGCAACTACTCGCACCACTACACCAGAGCGATTGTAGTAAACACCAAATATGTACAATAATACTTTATTGTATATATTTACTACTACTGTATTAGTGTATAAAATAAATGTAATACAGTAAACGTATATTAGCTGCTATATGAACGTAAAAATGGAATTTAGTTGGCTATTTTACATTACTTATCACATTAATGGAATATTTAAAAAAAAATGAAATTTGACAACGTGCGTGGCGTTACAATACATACACACCGTCTGTCGGCAGTATTCATTGGCAGACACTAATTAGATTATAATTTAAATCATTTTAAAAATATTTTAACAACTCTTTCTACCGCTATATTGTACATTATTTGTCAATCAGAAAATAAGGAATGTCTGGTGTTTAGGATCTTGGACTATATAGCGCTACGAAGTCAAAATTAGATTATTATCTCTTTCCAAAAGTTGATGTACATTATTTATGGCCGGGCACTGTAGCTTAATCTTACAATTTATATACTGAATCGTGTCAAATATCTTTACAAAATCAAAATATCGATTGAAAATTTAGATATATTTCTCTATCTCTTCAGTCTTTCGCAGTCCACTGCATAGGCCTCCCCAAGTTTGCGCTAAACATCCCGGTTCTTATCCTGTCCGTACCGACAGTCTTATGTAAATTGTAATTGACTAGCCCGTTGGCGCAGTTTGTAGTGACCCTGCTTTCTGCTCCGAGGGTTGTGGGTTCGATTCCCACCCCGAGTCTGGGTGTAATATAAATATTTATTTATATATTTATATATTTATATATGTATTATTTATAAGTATGTTTATCAAAAAAAAAAAATATGTAGCTATATACCAGTCGGCTGTTACCTATAACACAAGCATTAAGTTGCTTACTTTAGGAACAGACGACCGTGTGTGTATTGTGTAAATATTTATTATTATTATTTATTATTATTATTGTCGGTCCAACGTAAAAATGTAAATACAGATCTAAAATCATCATTTTTATAAAAAATTTATGTATGTAATGTTATGTGTAATTATGGCGTGTTTTTACTTATTCTTTTTGCATATTATGTATCCGGTCAATAAACATCAATAATTGACTTATATATTGGATAAAATATTTGTAATGTCTTTAGACTAATATTTTCTTTTCTCAAAAACGTAATAACCTTTTTGTTCATTAATAGTGTTACAGTGAATTAAACCTCCACGTAATTAAGTCGATCAAAACAATCGCGACTATGTGTTGTAATATGTATTAATTGAGTTCATGAGCTATATATTTCCTTATAGTTCTAGTTTACAGGGTCACCAATCAAATTTTTAACGACATCAGAACTATGACCGATGCGTTGAATGATAAATTAGCTTTAATAGATTCCAATTACCATATCTGGTGTATCTAAAGCAGTGCATGAATTAATTTAATTTAATGTCCACTTGTAATAAAAGCACGTGAACTTTGTTTAATGTCATGAAATGTTTGTTTTGTCATGTTTATAAGAATTTAAATTGTTATTGGTTTTAATTGTTCTTTTTATTTTATCGTCTAATGTGAGAATGCTTAGTAGAATTAAGGTTATGCAGAAATTTATTTTAGAAATACGGATATTTACCGTATTGTACTATCTTGTGTGTTTTATGTTTAGTTTATATTTTTATACGTACAGGTGTTTCACTTAGATAAAACTTCTTAAACTTTTTTTTTTCGTTTAATCAATTTCTATAAATAAATTTTTCTTTTTTCAGACATATAGAACTTTTTTAATGTCATGTAATCTTGTAAATTTTTTTTAAACGTATTCTAAATAAAAGTATTTGATATATTTTTTTTTAGTTACCATAAAATGTTATTCATACGATATAAGTTTTACATTTAATTAAAATCCAATCATTTAAATAAGAAAAATAAAGTTTATTACAAACATTTAAATTAGTACAAAAGTTTCTCTTTCCGGTTTGGACGTCTGTCCTTGTGCCCCCCCATCGTGCCTCGGAGAGCACGCTAAGCCGTCGGTCCCAGTTGTTATCATAAATAACCTGATAGCGATCGTTACTCATAGTAATAGTAAGTACATATCCGCCAACCCGCAGAGGAGCAGCGTGGGGGATTAAGCATCAATCCTTCTTATACGTGGAGAAAAAGGCCTATATCCAACTGTGGGATGTTACAAATATTCCTTTTGACTTACCAGTGACGGTGACAGGTTTGAGTTTAACATGAACACTCTAGTCGATATATTTTTTAATATTTGAATAAATGTGTGTAATGGATAGAAAAAAATTAATAAACGATTCACTATATATATATATATATATATATATACTAGCTGTGCCCGCGGCTTCGCCCGCGTTGAAATCAGTCTGTCACAAAGTTTTCCCGGTAAACTTCCAGTGAAACTATTATCAAAATTGGGTAAAGCTTTAGATTAGGTAAAACCGAATTTCGGGACCGTGGGGGGATGGGGGGGAGAGGGTGGGGAACGCTACCCCTGGTACCACTGTCACACCTCGGAACCCCATGGTTATGGAGATATCCATGGTTAAAGTTTTGAGGTTAGAAGAAGAATTTCGAAAGTTAGAGGAACGCTTGGCTCCGGCGCTGCGGGAAGTGCAGCCCTTCCGCCCTTGCGTGCGAAAGCACGCTCACTCATGCTCCGTTCCGCAGCGGAGGCTGGTCGCCGAAGGCGACCAGCCTCAGCCGCTCCTCTACGCATTCGTTCGCGCGCTTTCGCACGGCGGGCGAGGGCTGCCCTCCCTCCGCGCCTCCGCGGCACAAAAAAAACACTCTAGGGGTAGGACAGACCAAGACCACGTGGACAGTGGGGTGCTCCGATTCGGTTTTGGGTATTTTTCGAATTTCTAAACCTATATTCTAGCACGCAATGTTACTAATTTTATTAGAATATTATGTCTGACGCGTTATTTTGTTTAAAAATGTCGATTTGTCAGTCGTTAAGCGTCAGTTCGTATCGTTTGTTGATCTTGCAATCGAGATCGTTTTTACGTAAAACCCACCCTCCCCACCACCCTTTACCCTCCCACCCCCATTTCACCCCATAAATTGCAGGCCACTTAACTAACAAATGACCAATTCTTCTTCTAACCTCAAAACTTTAACCATCGATATCTCCATAACCATGGGGTTCCGAGGTGTGATAGTGGTACCAGGGGTAGTGTTCCCCACCCTCCCCTTCCCCATCCCCCCACGGTCCCGAAATTCGGTTTTACCTAATCTAGATCTTAGCCCAAAATTGGCTTAGCCGTTCCGTTAACCTTCCTCTTGAAGCCCTCTCTCCATTAGTGAAACCGCATGTAAATCTGTTTAGTAGATTTTGAGGGAATCGATCACATACACTTTTGGGGACTTTGTTTTATAATACACTAACTGTTGCCCGCGACTACCTTCGCTTGGTTATGAAGATATGCATTACTATTAAGATGTTTAATGTAAATTATTTTTTTATTTCAGTCACTTGAAATGCTTATCACACTGGGTAACTTTTTAAAAGCTACAATTTAGTATAATTTAATAGTTATATTTATAAAAGCTCTCTATACACCACATTTTTAGTTTTATTTTCAGGCTGCAGTATAAATAACATTTCAGGCGAACTTATAGCTGCTGTATATGTTTCATACAAACTATCAACCCCAATTAAACCCCCTTAGCGGTGGAATATCACAAAATTCGTTCTTAGCGGAAGTTTACTGACTATAATCTACCTCCCTGCCAAATTTTATGTTTTTCCAACTTGGATGGATAGACCATCCAGCGGTTTATTTGGTGATAACGATACATTATTTGGACACCTCCTCACCATCTATAGAGCATATATTTTAAATTTAAAGTCTCTTACTTCAAAAACATAAGACTTTCATACAAACTTCCAACCCCCGTTTTATCCCCTTAGGGGTCGATTTTCGTAAAATCAGCTCTTATCGGACGTTTACGCCCTATAAGGAACCTACCTGCCAAATTTCAAGTTTGTAGCTGTTATAGTTTCGGAGATTTTGTGATGAGGGAGTCAACCTACCATCCCCCGTTTTAACCCCAAAAGGGAGTTGATTTCTAAAGATACATTATTTGGATACCTTCTCACCATCTAAAGAGCGTACATTTTAAATTTTAACTCTCTTACTTCAAAAACATAGGACTTTCATATAAAATTCCAACCCCCGTTTTATCCCTTTAGGGGCCGAGTTTCGTAAAATCAATTCATAGCAAACGTTTAAGCCCTATAAGGAACCTACCTGCTATATTTCAAGTTTGTAGCTGTTATAGTTCCGGAGATTTCGTGATGAGTGAATCAATCTACCAACCCCAGTTTTAACCCCAAAAGGGAGTTGATTTCTAAAGAAACATTATTTGGACACCTTCTCACTTTCTAAAGAGCGAACATTTTAAATTTCAAGTCTCTTACTTCAAAAACATAGGACTTTCAAACAAACTTACAACACCCGTTTTATCCCTTTAGCGATCGAATTTCGTAAAACCCGTTCTAAGCGAATGTCTACGCCTTATAAGGAACCTATCTGCCAAATTTCAAGTTTGTAGGTTTTATAATTTCTGAGATTTCGTGATGAGTGAGTAAACCTACCATCCTCCATTTTAACCAAAAGGGAGTTGATTTCTAAAGTTACATTATTTGGACATCTTTTCACCATCTATAAAGTATAGATTTTAAATTTCAAGTCTCTTCCTTCAAAAACATAGGACTTTCATGAAAAATTCCAACCCCCGCTTTACCCCTTTAGGGGTCGAATTTTGTGAAATCCGTTCTTAGCAGATCTCTACGCCCTATAAGGAGCCTTCTTGCCAAATTTCAAGTTTGTAGGTGTTATAGTTTCAGAGATTTCGTGATGAGTGTCTCAACCTAACATCCCCCGTTTTAACCCCAAAAGGGAGTTGATTTCTAAAGATACATTATTTGGACACCTTCTCATCATCTATAGAGCATACATTTTAAATTTCAAGTCTCTTACTTTAAAAACATAGGACTTTCATACAAACTTGCAACCCCCGTTTTACCCCCTTAGGGGTCGAGTTTCGTAAAATCCGTTCTTAGCGGATGCCTACGTCTTATAAGGAACCTACCTGCCAAATTTCAAGTTTGTAGGTGTTATAGTTTCAGAGATTTCGTGATGAGTGAGTGACCTTTCGCTTTTATATATATTATAGATATATATACATATATAATACTTATACACTTCCAGCGTAATTTCACGACAACCACAACTAAGTCACGTCAATGATATTTTTTATGCAATAACAATTTCTTTAATTTAACATGTACGGCGATACGGTAATTTATTTTTATAGATCGTTGTTTGAATATCAATAGCGTCGAATACGTTGCGAAGTATTATTCATAGGCCACTGTCGTCTATAAAAATAATGTCTCGCGTATCCGGAAATCGTAAAACGGTAGCATTCAGCAGTCACAATCGTGACTATAATGGGATTAACAGTTAAATCGCATTGGAAAATTCTTAAACTTATTTGTATGAAAGGGACATATTTTATCTTATTACTTTTATCGGCATATTAATTGTTGAATTAGTCGAATCGATTCGTTTTGCATACAAATACATGGTATCGCCGTGAATTTCGCCTACTGTTAAATGAGGTTTCGGTGATGTATGTGTAGGTTTGAATGTTATTTATTTTACCAGGTGGGTCTTTGATTTATTTTTACTGAATTTATTGGAGCGTTATTATATGTGAGAGAGTGGAGTGACTTTTTACTCCGTGTAAATGAACAGACTTAATAAAGTTTTAAAATTATTTAAAAAGTCTAAATTTATATATATATATATATATATATATATATATATATATATATATATATATATATAAATTTAGAGATTTATATATATATATATATATACAAAAATGAAGTAATAAATTTTCTATTAACAAGTTCTATCAAAGTTCAACCAAATATTTGGCCTGTATGGAATTCTTACATGTTAAAAAAAGAACAAATACATATTAGAAGTGTCTTAAACATTTTACCCTTCTTAAATTAAGGTATTTATTGTCTCTTAATAAACCGTATGTCAAATTTCCTCGATACCAGTGGTCGCCCAGAGGTCAAAATTCCACCATAATTAATAACTTAAATTAAATAAAACTAAAAAGTAATGAAAATAAAGAACCTTTTATTTTAAAAAAATAATTTGACTACAGACTTTGACAATCGCCAAATAATAATTTTAATATGCGTGTGTGTGTCAAATACATGATAGTGTATGTAATGTTTGTTTTATTCTTGATTTAATATTTTTATGCATAGTTTAAAAAAAAAAAAAACTAGCATTCTGCACTCCTTCTCTATATAAACTATAAGTGTACGAAATCTCATATTCCTCCGTCCGCGCAATTTTCGTCAAAAGTAATAAAAAAAATTGCTTCACGTATTAATATATAGAAGAAGATTCCGTGTATTTTTACTCTCTAATATAGTGAGTCCTTTATTTTTAATCTAAACAAGCTATCAAATACTTTACAATCAAATATTTATATCAAAAACTTTTTATCAAATACTCAGTGATACTGAGCAATTTAACTCGATTAAAATATCAAAAGTCTTTTAAAAGCTACTACTTAAATATGTTAACATGCTGCTTGATGTATTTTGTTTTATAAATTATTACCATATAATAAACTATGTAGTGTGGTAATTAAGTGGTTGAAACCACACGACAAGTACCAGCTTCCGATTAAAAGAAGAATAATCAAAATCAGTTCAACCAGTAAAAGTTATGAGCTAACACACAACACAAAAAAAAATTAAATTAAGAACCTCCTCCTTTTTTGAATTCGGTTATTATATTATGGTTTATTTCAGTTTCTATATTTAGGTTATATTTAAAGCATAATAGGTACTTATTATACTTTTATATTACAGATTTTATTTATATATTTTTGTTAATTTTATTATATACAACAACCGTTCAATTAGCCTTATATTTTTGAGACATCATAAAAAATATATTAGAATGCACATGTAATAACGACATACGCATGTTACTTAAATCACAACACAAAGCGGAGTTTATTACGCAACGAAATAAAAAAATATAAGCGACACACATGCAGCTATTTAATATTCTGACTTATTTAATGTGGATCTGTGTTTGTTCTAATTCCCGTGCACATAAAATAAATGATTATAAATAATACGCGGCATCGCATCGTAATTGTGTCAACTTTGCGCCTTTCATAATAATTATAGGCTCTTGTGAACTAAAGGTAGTTTGGAATTAACACCTCGTACAGATATTAACTAGAAACGTGATCGTAAATATTAGTCTCGTGTCGGTTATCTCGATTGACTGGTACTACATTTTAATGGACTAAAAACATTCAGTTCGACACGTATTTAATAGCTTTATAAGTATTTGTAATGTGTGCAAACACATTCTTAAGAAACGTTTACTATTCTTACAAGTAGAGCTTTCGTTTTACGAATGCGTGCTGTAGAGTATTTTTAATTAAATAACTTTTTTTTTACTGTACTGTGTCAGCCTGTATTTGTCAACTGAATAAGTGAGTATTACCTTCATTTTCTACAAAGCAGCAAGCAAAAGCATCTTTAAGTTTAATATCTACATGAGCTTTTTTGACTAAAAAGGCTTTTGATACAGTATCGATCATTTTAAAATTTGTTGTGTATTGGTATTAACTTAATATGCAGTAGGAAACATGCACAAGGAGAGAATGATTTGACTTATTCTTCAATTGCCTCCGACTGCATATTATGTACGATGTTGTATAAAATTTCGAAGAACTACCGTACTGATATTATACACAATGCTTAAT
Organism: Melitaea cinxia; assembly: GCF_905220565.1. Taxonomy (NCBI): domain Eukaryota; kingdom Metazoa; phylum Arthropoda; class Insecta; order Lepidoptera; family Nymphalidae; genus Melitaea; species Melitaea cinxia. Next base: position 5,569,836 of record NC_059407.1, read on the forward strand.
ATTATTTTGATTTATTTTGTTGGCTTTGGGTAATTATTGAATTTTTATCTAGTTACAGCCTTTTCAGTTGATTTTATAATAGTTGTTCTTCAAGCAAGCTGGTTTTCTTTTTTTATTATTATTATTATTACTTTATTTTGGTTTGTGTTAATATTAAGCTTTAATTTTATAAGCATATATATGAAAAAGCGGGACATCCTGACACAGGTATAACACTTACTTAGAAGGATGTTCCAATAACAGTTTCATATTAGGTAAACTTTTTTCGATTTTTTTTTTCTTCTTTTTTTACAACGGGCGAAACACATCAAATACACATAACCAAAACCATTAAAGAAGAATTAAATTATAATTGCATACAATACCTAGTAAGTTTACAAACTTCCTAGAAATGTATAAGTGATGAAAGTATTCGTATTTATTTTACAATTTTAGTACGTTGGGTACGAATTGTAAATACTACATACAACAAACAATTCTTGAGTTTAATAGACTTCCGGTAATTTAAACATTTAGAATTCAATTTTGCTACTTTGTAAATTCGAAACATGTTGAAACAACCAAGCAACGACAAAAATTTGCATTTGATTTTTAACCGACTTCAAAAAAAGGAGGAGGTTACTCAATTCGACCGTATATATATTTATTAATGTATGTTCGGGGATAACTCCGTCGTTTATGAACCGATTTTGATACTTCTTTTCTTTTTCTTGGAAAGGAGATATCCCTAGTTTGGTACCATGATAAGGAAACCGGGATCTGATGATGGGGTCCCAGAAAAATCGAGGGAAACTCTCGAAAATCCGCATAACTTTTTACTGGGTGTACCGATTTTGATGATTTTTTTATTTAATCGAAAGCCGATGTTTAACATGTGGTCACATTTAAATTTCATCGAGATCTGATTACAACTTTTGGAGTAATCTTTGATAATGCGTATTTACTTGACTATTTTTTCGTCTACCTACGGTGTATTACTTGTCGATATAATTGAAGTTGGTTTTTCTTCGTTTGCATGCAAACACAATTATTTAAATTGTTTTTTTTTGCTATTTAATATTAAACGTATTTAAAATCATCGGCGTATTATTTAAATACCAGACTGCTTGTTTTAATTATGTTTGGTTAAGATGGTTTTAGATTGTTTGGTGACATCTTTATAGATTGGGGATCTATCGTCGGCATTGCACGATCCCGAGGAGGGAGGTGACCCTGGCGTTCGAGGGAGACTTCTCGGAGGTCACTTATGCGACGGGCCCTGGTTTGGGCATCGGACATAAGTCGCGGCTCCTCCTGGCCGTGGGTATCCATTAGGGATTTCCCCTTGGTAAAAGAAAACTTACTTGAAATCTTCTTAAAAAAATGCTAGACAAGCTGATTGACGGCCATAAGGGTATACGAACTTACTTATTTTGTTTTAACGTTAAACTAACTTTAAACACAACTATATTATAGCATATATGTACATGTTATTATATAACGTACATTTTTGTAAATTTATAGGAAGCCATTTTTAATCTATTACATAACGCTAAAGAATCACGTCTCGAAAGTCGGCCATGCGTTTTTTATTGTAAAATTTGTCTTGTTAACTTTTGTACCATCTGAGAATTTTATCATCTTATTGATAGTATATAAGTTTATGAGTTCATGTTTTTCGTCATTAATATAGTTGTAATCGTATTAAAGGAAACTTTTGACTCTTCTCTTATAACTTTTTCTTTTTTATTAAATTAAAAGTTAATTTTATTTATTTTTAGTTGGTATATGATGGTAAATAAAAATATCCTATAGATGTATTGTAGGTATTGACCTAAAATTGCCAACACTATGCCAAGAATACAGCTATAAATCGTAATGTCGCTCGTCCCTGTATTAACCGGCAAGGGCTATAACGTCCACTGACTCGATAATATCCTACACACTAGTAATAAAGCAATATACTGCGTTTGTGTGAAGAGGACGAACCGTAGAGTAATTACAGGCGCATTCGCTACCGCCGCTAGCGTTAATGACAGTTCTGAGCTAAATATTTATGCAGAAAATAAACGTACTTTATTTTAGTTTTACGTATTAAAAGAACAATAGTTTAAAACTAATTTTAATAATAATTGATTTGATAAAGTTAGGAGATAATTTTATTAATTAATAATAATATAATTATAATATAAAAATCATACTGTGATTTCGTGTATTGATATTATTTTTTGAAACTAAAAAAAATATATAGTCAATTGTAATTTTAATTCTTTTATTATTAAATATTTCCCGAGGTTGATGTGTTATGTCTAATACATTTATTAAAATAATTAATAGCATAAAATAAAGTGTAAACCAACGACATATACCTAAATATTTAGAAAAAAAATTATAATCCCATTATTTATATAGCACCGTATATTCAATAAACGTTTTGTGTGTATACTCAAGCGTTTACAAGGGAAATATTTAAAGCCACCGGCCACATACCTCCCTCCGTGTTATCGTAGTTTATTTCGCATGGTTTCCAAACTGTTCATGCTTTTCGACCAGTGTGGCAAGACACCTCCTGTCTTCTTCAGTCCTTTAAACATCTACGGAGTTGGGGCTTAATGGGGTGTGCTGGGTGTCAAGAGGAAGTGGTCACTGCTCGGCTTGTAGGGTAAGGAAGTACATCTTTACGATCCCCGATGTGACCGCAGCGTCCGTAAACACGGTTCTGCTTGATTTTACGCGTGGAGGGTCTTAGTACAATAATGAGATGAAGTTATGAAATTTACTAAAACTTATTAATTAAGTTGGTTCATTAAAATGTTTATTATATGTTATAGAACTATAAACTGTAACAAGGCATCACAAATTAATTTTGTAACTTTTAGTTTTCTTATTAAGTATAATTATTTAAGAAAGTATATAATTATAAATGTGTTGTTTTAATAAATCCATTTTAATTTTTCTACCTGTCCATCTATCTTTAATATGCCTACGTCGTAATCTATTGGTACCTGAAATAATTTGAAAATGTGTCTTTTCTGCTCTAACAACAAAAAAAAAATTCAAATAAAGCCAACAATTAATAGTAATTTTCATTAAAAAATTCATTATAAATACAACAAGGTAAAGAGAAAAGAGAAAGAAGAATAATAAGGAAAGAATAGAATAAGTATATGTAATAAATAAGTGATAATTAATAATAGGTATATGTTTTTTCAACAAGAACTTTGTTATATAAATCAGAATAAAACAATATATATAAAAAAAATTTAAAAAAAATAATATAATAAAAAAGGCCTGTTTCACTACTTGTGGATAACGCTATTTGACGGATGATGATATGTAACAGATAAAAGTTTTTGATGAGAATAATACTCTTTCACTACCGAATTCCACTGTGTTTTTTAGTCATTACTATTCGCGCAAAAATTAATTTAAAAGCTGTAGTTTATTAATTGAGATGAAACTAGTCATAATGGTCTCTTGCAGAGAACTGCACCTCTACCTCGTGCTTTTAAAGTCTAATCGTAACTTATTCGGAGGATAAACTTTACACACAATAGGTAAAACATATCCTAAGCAATGGTCACAGCACTGGTTTGTGGCTGTTGCGTTTGCGGGTGTGGGTTCGATCCCCGCACATAACAAACATTTGTATTGGCCATACAGGTGTTTGCCGTGGTCTGGGCGTTTCTGCAGTCCTTGTGGGTCTCCCCACCGTGCCTCTGAGAGCACGTTAAGCCGTCGGTCCCGGTTGTTATCATATACACCGGATAGCGATCGTTACTCATAGTGGGAATATATCCGCCAACCCGCATTGGAGCAGCGTGGTGGATTAAGCTCTGATTCTTCTCCTACACGGGGAAAGAGGCCTATGCCCAGTAGTGGGATATTAGAGGCTGAAGCGTACATAAGAAACATTTGTATTGGCCATGCAGATGTTAGCCGTGGTCTGGGTATTTGTGCAGTCCTTGTGGGTCTTCCTACCGTGCCTCGGAGAGTACATTAAGCCATCAGCCCCGGTTGTTATCGTGTACGCCTGATAGTGATTGTTACTCATAGTAGAGAATATATTCGCAAACCCGCATTGTAGCAGCGTGATGGATTAACCTCTGATCCTTCTCCTACACGGAGAAAGAGGCCTGTGTCCATCAGTGTGATATTACAGGCTGAAGCGAAATAAAATTGTCGGCGTTAAAGAGTCGACACTGTTATTCTAAAATGGTTATAATTATTCTAAATCAACGGTACAAAATTTATTTAAATTGTTAAGTAATCAATAGGACATCAACTCCTCAAAAATGTGTTGAATATGTCATACATTAGGAATTCTAAGCACTACGATGTACCCGCTAGATCGAAATTTTTGATATGATGATTTTTATATTCGGTCATCGTTCCATAGCTTAATTGGCTAGAGCGCCGACACGGTCAGTCGGAGACACGGGTTCGAACCCCGCTGGAGTGGTCAATTTTTGATATGATATTCAAAAATGTTTAGAATTCCTAATGTGTGGGTAACACAAAAATAAAATCGTAGATATGTCAATACATTTTTAGAAGCATTGCCAAGCTGATATCAAAACTGCATTAAGCTCACGAGGAGACGGTGCGATAGGTGCATCGACTTGAGCAGTCCTACTTCGCATTGGATTTTATGACGAATATACAATAATATTTTAGGGTGGATAGGTAGAAAACCCCGAATAACTAGGTGTCGACTCGGATTAGTTTTTGAGATACAGGTAGTTTCTTAAAATTTAGCCATTCGAGACGTAAGCTTACGTATTCTTAATTTGGTCGCCTAAATAATAATAAGGCGCCTAGTCTATTAGCTAGTCAATGTTGAGGTCTATTCGTGCAATTCTGTTTCGATTCTTTGTAACTCCATTTTTTAATTAATATTTCGAAATAATAATCATTGAAAAAATGTATAAGCGTCTATATCGACCTCAAGTTTTTTTTGCTTTTGTCTTAGTTAATGGTGCAATTGTTTTTTTTTTTATAAACAAATAATAAATGTGGGTGGCACAAATATTTTATTTTATCGCGTTATTGATTACTATTTATTTCATTTTAAATCAAAATGTAAATTGATAAAGTTATTTTCATTGTAATTTATTATTATTATATAGATTATATTAATTTAGGATATAATAATGTATCTATTTATATTGTTTTGATAAAAATATATTTTAAATTTATATTTACTACAAAATGTAAACTATTGCACGTCTATACTAAAACTGTAGAAGTCTATACAATATCACGCTCCACCCAATAGGTACAGAATATTATTGAAAAATGTTGTAAAAGTAAAGTCAGCAGACAGCATTATAGAAATACAAACAATACTTCTTCTAGTGCGGGTAAACCCGCGAGTAATTTATTCACAAGGTTTTCACAACATATCAAGATTGTCAAAATATCACGTCTCAGTCTCGGGTCGTAAGTCGAAAAGCTCGTTTCACAACATTGTACTGTCACATTCCACAAATAGTGTGTCCTAAATGTTTGTAATATTGTTGCAAAATAAAGACACATTGTATTATATATGTAAATATGTACGCTATTTATGGAAGAGTAATTTTATCGGTGTTACACAGAAATACCACCTAGCATAGCATCACCTAGTGGTTGTAATTGAATAAAATAGGTACTCTCAAATATCCCGTGTAAGCTTGTGCGTAAAACTTTTAGACTAGAAACTTTAAAATGATATCTTCATCGTCATCATCATCATCTCTCCGTTGAACCAACTTCAAAAAAGTAGGAGGTTTTCAATTCAACTGTATTTTTTTATGTTTTACCTCATAACTTTTTACTAGGTGGACCGATTTAAGTGATTCTTTTTGTTAATTGAAAGTTGGCGCTTGTCATGTGGTCTCATTTAAATTAGATCTGACAAGTACTTTTTGAGTTATTCGTAACAATGCGTATTTAATTGATTACTTTTCCAACTATCTCCTTTGTATTACTTGATGGTCTAAATTGATGTCGGTTTCAATAAAAGACAATAAAAAAAACTGTAATTGAATATAAGCTGTCTGCTAGTTTTCGATAATCTTGAAATAGCTTCGAGCTATTCCTTCAAAATAGATCGCCAGTCGCGTAAAGTTGATACCACATTCTCCTATAAATCTCCTCAGCCCATGTAATTGATACGCAAACATCGATTTTATAAAAAGATTTTAATGATGACATGTACCTCTCGTTAGTTTCAGTTTTAAGCTTACATTTTAAAGATTTTAATTTAATAATAATTTTTTAACACATTTTGAAGAGATTATAAAATAAATATTTGATATGTATTGTGTAGTTGGTGTTAAGAAATGCTAGAATCAAAATAGTGAGTAGATCTATACTAGTAAGTAATGATTCGTTTATATTTGACAAAATTATTTTAAAACGTGTATCACTAAAAAAAAGCTTTTTTTAAATGTCAGAACTTTTTATTCGGTGGACCGATTTCGATGATTCATCTTTTTATCGAAAGATAGTGCTTATCACGTGGTCTCATTTAAACTTGATCGAGATCTGTTAAGCACTTTTTTGTTGTTTTTTTTTTCTTTTACAAGCAAAGTCAACTATGTAAATTATACGAGGGTTTATAATATGTTCCTACTTCAGAAGCAATATCGAATAGATCTATAAAATGCACTTGAGTATATCGTATTGATTTCTGCTTAAAATAAGTCAACGGTACCAAACTGTATTTGAATCATAATGACGATTCATTGTATGTATCGAGCAGATAATTTCCTTTATAGTGTTTAATGTTGCGGATACAGATCATTTAATGAATGGCTAGCTTGAATGTCTGAGCTAAGAGTACAGCAATAATATGACAGTAATGTGTATGTTCAACTTTTGAATTAGTTACTTACAAAATAATTACGTTTGTTATCAAACAAAGAAACTACTTCAATTTACATCGACAAGTATAAAAGTGAGAACTACATTAACGTAGGTAGTCAAAAAATTGTCAATTAAGAACGCATTATTAGAGATAAATAAAAAATTACTCATAAGATATCGATCAAATTTAAATTTGACCATACGGCAAGCACCTTTGCATAATAAAAGAATCGTCCAACTCGGTACATTCAGTATAAGTGATGACGACACATAAAATAATTGTTTGCAATTAAACGAAAAAAAAGCCGACTTCAGTTACATCGACAAGTAATAACAACGTAAGTAGACAAAAAAAAATAACAAAGTCGCCACTACGATTTTCGAAAGTTCTCCTCGATTTCTCTGAGATGCCATCATCAGATCATGGTTTCCTTATCACGGTACCACCCTTGGAATTTTTTCTTTCTGACAAAAAAATAATCAGAAAAGTCGATTTATAAACGACGAAGTTATCCACAAACATACATAAAAGCTAACATTTTCTACGTAACACTCTTTTCTTAACATTAGCAATAAATTTTCCTTGATCTTCTTAGCTAGTAACTTATTTGCAAATCCTTAACTGTTGCAGCTATATTGTACAATATTAATGGTTGGCCATTTAACAGAAGAAACATAATTACTCTGTCTATATTTATTAGTCTACACACATCTATAACCTTTGAGGAAACATTTAAGATGTACCTACAGTTCATTACCAAGACCAAAACCCGACAGACTCCTGTCTTGCGAACTGCCAAGCGCGTAAAGTTTAAAAATTGTACGTTTTCTGAAATAACAATATTATCTGCGCAATTTACTAAATTTTCCATTCAATTCCATTAGAAACTTGCTGCCCTTCGTTCTGTCAAAAGTTAATAGATTCTTATTTATATAATTTATTTATTTATTTTTGTTTTTAGTATTAAAACCTTTCGTGGGCTTTAATGAACATACAAAATTACAAATTATCCGAATTGGTCGAGCCATTCTCGAGTTATGCGCCTAACAACCTTCATTTTTATTTATAGGTATCTAGATAACTATGAAATAATATATGGAAAAAGAAAACCACTAGAATTCGTCCAGCCGTTTTCGAGTTAAACGCTCAACACAACATGGTTATCTAATTTACTTTAAGTAGCTTTTATTTACATAGATTATTTTTATTACTAGGCACAGAAATATTTAAATGTAAAGTGTAGCGTGATATTAATTACACTATCTGATGTCATAGTAATTGTCTACATAAAGCAATATATGTAGTTCCCTTGACTATTCAGTTAATAACGATTTGAGATATCACAGTGAATGAGATGTACGATTCTTAATGTTGACACTAATTGGTCATTTAACTTCTGCAGTAAACTCATTGTAAGAAATATTTTAAAACATCTATATCTGCCAAACCTACAAACATTGTGAATTTTAAACAAATGATGATATTTACACTATTTATTTTAATTTTCTCTGTGTATAATAATTGTATCTTAATATTTTATTTCGTAATAATTCTAAGTATTTTCTAAATTTCTGAATTGAGCATTAAATAACATATTGCATAATAATGCTCAAAATATGGAGTAGCCTGACTGTTAAGGTTAAATAACACTGTTTTTTCAAGCAGTATTGTGTTCCTGTTGGTGAGTAAGGTGACCAGAGCTTCGAGGGGGAGGGGGGTTGAGTATAGGGTCGGCAACGCACTTGCGATACTTCTTGTGTTGCAGGCGTCTACAAGCTACGGTAATCGCTTACCACCAGGTGAGCCGTACAATTGTTTGCCGACCTAGTAATATTAAAAAGGTACAAGATAAAAATAAAAAATAAAATGAAATATTCAAACTATTTTAAAATTATTTTTTTTAAACTTGTTAGAAATTGATACAAAACATTAAAATTAACGACGAAATAAGTAACAAATTATTGCAAAATAAATTTAAACGAAAACTTTTAAAGTATTTTTAACCCTCCGTTGGTCGCGTGGGGTCTTTGAAAGCCCAGGTGTTACAGAAATGTAAAATTTTAACATTTAAAACCATCTCAGCGATTCAATATTTTGGGTACCCTCCTAATTTGGATTATACTTGCTGCGTATACCCATTAACTTCAATTCGTGCGTAAGTGCCGTGAGATACAAACGTGTTTTGTGCGTACGGGCTTTGAAAGACCCCACGCGACTAACCGCGTAAGTAAAATTTAATTGATTTTTTTAGATTAGATTTTATTTGTAACATATTTTTATGTATTTTTTTGTTATTTTAAAATTTTATTAACTGGTAAAATGGACGAAGAATAACAACGTCATATATCAAGCTGGTTAGATGATGAAAATAACGATGTTTACGGTGGTAGTAATGATGAAGATGGTGAAGGCAGTATATATCCGGATAAAAGGAGTAAGCATAAAACTGATTCTGAGCAGAAATGTGAAGATGAATCTACAGAATAACATGAGGTATCTCCGGACAAACTGCTTGAGAATTGGGAATCTTTGCGTGAGCATCGTCAGGTTCTGGAATCGTTGGACGAACAGCATGTGTTTTTGGAATCGAATAAACAACACATACATTTGAAAAGTTCGTATAGAGATGATAATGAAGAGCCATTGATAAATATATCGTCACAAAAGTTTTTCATCGTCAAAAAGAGGGAGAGAAATGGGACCTACGAAATAAGTTGCAAATTGATTGATAAATTGCAGTGACATAAAAAAAATTGAGGAAGACACCTTTGCATTCATCGTCCAAGATCAACAGATCGAAAATTCAAATCTTTTTGCCATTATTGTAAGGGTAACATATGCCTAACACGTATTAAAACGGTCTACACCGACTGTGTCCAAAAAGATAATCGGTAAAAAAATGACTGACTTCAATTGGTAAAAGTTTATGTTTTTTTTTGTTGGTGTTTTCCAAATTTTACGGAACTGTCTTTGTTATTTTAGTGTTATTGTATATATATTTATTAAAAGGAGAAATTCCTGCATTTAGTTACATTAAAACATTTTTTTTGTGATTGTGATCTCAAGGAGAGAAATTTAGGTTCCTACTTTTAGATTGTAAGTTGAAGGCAGAAGTAAAAGAATATTTTACGTAACTCGTTGTAGTTATATTGTAATTAGGTTAATTACCAATAATTTGCTAAGATAGTTAAGAAAATTTAATTAGATAGTTGTTTTTTAGGCTGTTTATTTTTGGGGTCTTGAGAGACCCCACGCGACCAACCGCGTAAACAAAAAATGCGCGACCGACCGAGGGTTAAAATTCAACGAATATAAACGACACGTTTAATTTAATAAGAACCGTGTAGGTACTATGTATTTATAGCCTCTGAGAAATATTTGCTGTCGACATTTATGTTTACTAGAAAACTTTACGAACACTCCCATAACGTTGATTGCCGAGAGCGATCCTTTGGGAGCTGTTAACTTAACCGAAATCAACGTACATGCGAGTTAAAATTAAGATGGTGATTACACTGACAGAGAGAGTTAATACTCTGATAAACTATGTTTGTAAAAGAGGTAGAAGATAATTAAACTGTTTGAATAATACCGGTGACATTAAATTCACTCGGTTTTTTAATGTCACCGTTATTATTTAAAGGATGGGAAATGAAATGTTTAGATTACAAAAAAAAAGTATTTTTATGTACGTATTCATTATATTCAGCCTGTAACATCTCACTGCTGACCATAGGCCTCTTTCTCCGTGTAGTTGAAGAATTGGAGCTTAATCCACCACGTTGTTCCACTGCGGGTTTTCATACAGCTAACATGTTGTGACTATTTATTTTATTTTATTTATTTATTACAGCATTGTCAATTTGTTCTTAATTTTATGTTTTAATATAATAATACCTTAACTTGATTGATATTAAACTTAAATTTGTGCTTTAAACTTGCACAAAGTTTACCTTTACCTTTATCAGCTGACCAATTTATTCGTTTGCTCAAACCCGCTAATCTCACTAAACTACTGGTTCTAATAGAAAAATTGTATTTGTTTTGATACCCCGTTTACCGAAGATGGGTATAGAATATTTTTTTCCTGAAATTAACGTGGTTGTAACTGAGGTAGGGCAAAGCGGAAAATTTCCTGCTCAACATATCGCACCCTTAATAAAACAAAGATGTAACTCAAAAATCGCAATTTGTGGGAATTGGCGTTTGAAGTTTAGCACTTTTTCCGCATTGTGTTTGATTAAAAATTACTAATGATTTGTAATGCTCTTAATGACTTTTACTATTGATATCAGTAGTTTAAAGCACAGAGATTAATAAAATAATAGGAAAACAACTGTGTTAAAATCTATAATAGCTGTAAAATGGAGATGAAAAAAAAGTTCCGACTTAAATCTCTTTATGCCAAAAATTACTTAATATTTTAGGTAGTATTTCAAAAAAATTCTCTTTAGTATTAAAACATAACAAAAAGTTTTAAAAATAAATCACAATATTTCCTTTTATGATTATTTTATTGTAATTATGACGTTGTATGTACTAATGCATCATTTTTCTATAAAACGAAAACTGAAATTTATCGCCTTTTTTTAAAATTAAACAAATTTTTATGAATCATCTGATATTTATATATCTCTTTATGGCTACAAATATTGTTTTTTAAACAAAACAAAAACTATATACTATTATAAGAATTAGGTACAATTAGTCTCCAGTAAATATCTCCTAAAATCACAAATAATTACTAACCACAAATAATCTAATATATAAAATTCTCGTGTCGCGGTGTTTGTAGTTAAACTCCTCCGAAACGGCTAGACCGATTCACACGAAATTTTGTGTGCATATCGGGTAGGTCTGAGAATCGAACAAAATTTATTTTTCATACCCCTAAGTTAAAAGGGGGAGGGGGATTAAGGGGGTTAATAACATATATATGGCAAAACAACGTTTGCGGGGTCAGCTAGTAAATAATATAAAAATCCGCAGTCTCTTCTTTCTTATATTGTCTATCATCTTGTTTTTGCTGATTGTTTGAATTATCATATGATACACATAGACCACACTGACCTTTTTTTGGTTGGTGAAACCCTAAGTTAAATACCGTCGGAATCAATATTTTCTGCACATTTTTCGGTACATGTATCTTTTATAAAACGAGCTGGATTTGTTTACGAGCTTTTGACACTGACGGCCTTTGTTTCTGAGCCGTTTTGCTCTAATTTGATGGCATTTTTCAACGTTTAGTGACCTTTTGCGGCCCCTAACCATATTTGTACCACTGAGCTTCTTAAAGCCGCAGAGCGACCTGCCCTAAAAGACTTGGCAAGACTCTTTAACACCGACATCCACCGAGGTACCACGCCGGAGTTGTGGTCCAGGAGTGTGGTGGTGCTGTTCTTTAGGAGAGGCGTTAAGTCTCTGCTGAAGAATTACAGACCGATCTCACTTCTGAGTCACGTATATAAGCTGTTTTCGAGGGTAGTTTCGAATCGTCTCGCCATAAGACTCGACGAATTCCTACCACCAAAGCAGGTTGGGTTTCGAAATGGCTACAACACCGTAGACCACATCCATACTGTTCGGCAGATTATTCAAAAGACAGAGACATATAATCAGCCGCTGTGTATGGAATTTGTGGACTGCGAGAAAGCCTTCAACTCTGTCGAGACCTGGGCTGTCCTGGACTGCAGAGATGTCATATCGATTGGCGATATATCGTGGTACTGAAATGTATGTACGACGCAACGACGATGACCGTTCATGTCCAGGACCACAGAACCAGACCTATTTCCCTGCGGCGTGGGGTAAGACAGCAAGATGTAATATCACCGAAACTGTTTACCACTGCGCTGGAGGATATCTTTAAGACCTTGGATTGGGGGGAACAAGGCATCATCGTCAACGGTGAATACATCTCTCACCTTCGTTTCGCCGACGATATCACACACACACACGACACGTTAGATGAGTTAGGCCAAATGCTAGCCGGTCTAAACGAGTCCTCCCGACGTGTCGTTCTCTGTATGAACTTGGACAAAACGAAAGTTATGACTAACAACCAAGTCATACCGAGACAGGTATCGGTCGATGGTAACCTTCTCTAAGTTGTTCAGGATTATATTTACTTAGGCCATACTATCCAACTAGGCCGCAACAACTTTGAGAAGGAGGCCGATAGGAGGATTCGGTGGGGCTGGGCGGCATTTGGCAGGCTTCGTCGAGTCTTCACTTCAAAGATTCCGCAATGCTTGAAGACAAAAGTCTTCGAGCAATACGTCCTGCCTGTGTTAACATACCGAGCCGAGACATGGACACTGACGAAGGGACTGGTCCACAAATATAAAGTCCCTCAACGTGCAATGGAACTGGCCATGCTTGGGGTTTCCCTCAAAGATAGGATTAGAAACGAGACTACCGCGAGAGAACGAAAGTAACCGACATAGCCCACAGAATTAGCAAGTTGAAGTGGCAGTGGGCTGGTCATCTGTGTCGCAGGACCGGTGGCTGTTGGAGCAGATGCGTTCTGGAGTAGAGACCGCGTCTTGGCAAACACAGTGTGTGACGTCCTCTGGCCCGTTGGACCGACGATCTACGTAAGATTGCCGGTGTAAGCTGGATGAGGATTGCGGAAAACCGGGATGTCTAGCGCGAACTTGGGGAGGCCTATGTCCAGCAGTGCATTGCAATAGGCTGAACTGACTGATAAATATTTGGTTTATTATTGCAGTCAGAGTTAGAAGAACTTTGATTCAAACATAAAATTTCTTCTGTTGACAGGCTTATTAAACAATGTATTAAAATCTACAGTGGATCGTCGTCACTCAGGTCGACGTCACTTAGATCTGTGTATACTGGAGAAATATTGTAACTGGCCACTCTATTGTAATTTCGTCGCTCTCTCAGCTGAATTTGCTGCCTCTTAGTATTTTGTGGTGAATTGGTGTAAGACGTCTTTTCTTCACAATCCGTTGTAAAGTTTTGTGGGGCAGGGTTTTGGGTAGGCATTGAACTATTGGAGCTTGAAAAACTGGATGAAGATGAGCTAGAAGAGCTTGACGATGATGAGCTAGATGAATCGGAACTAGATGAAGATGATCTTGAAGACGAATTAGAGGACTGTAAATGGCTAGTATTATTTAGGTGTCATTTTTCTCGTCAACTCATAAGTGACAGTAAAATATTGAGTCGGTGTCATCATTTTCGTCAGTTCTTCAGTTACATTTTTGAGCTCTGGAGATATATGTATTTTGTTGATTTTCCTCTTCAATCTACATAACTTCTTTAGTCTAAAATAACAATAATTCATAACACTGTAGTATATTTTAAGGATGAATAATAATCATAATTATTTAACGTCAAAATAGCAGGATTGTTGAATGACAATGATCTATTCAGTCGTATTGCCGTAAAAGAGTAACAAACATCCATCCATACGTCATCCTCATAAACTTTCACATTTATTACAGTAATCAGATGAAAAAAAAATATAACTTATTACACTATTATTATATTACTTAAAAAGCCGACCGGTGGCGGGATAACCATCCAACTGCTGGCTTTGAAATACACAGGCCGAAGACGGGCAGCAGCGTCTTCGGTGCGACAAAGCCAGCCCTGCGGTCACCAACCCGCCTGCCCAGCGTGGTGACTATGGGCAAAACACATAAGTTCACGCTATTTTTGGCGTAAGCTTGTGGAGGCCTATGTCCAGCAGTGGACTGGTATAGGTTGTAATGATACACTATTATGTTTATCTTATAACTTTTACGCTCGATAAGCTGTAACTCTTCATTGTGGTGTTCAGTTTCTGAATGTGGTATTAAACTTTAAAAAAATTGTGAGCTCTAAGACGACACCATTTTCAAAACCTATACAAATAAGCACAACAGTTACAAATTATTCTTAACTTTTACACGAAAAGGGAATTAATGTTGAAAGTTTTTACTTATCTCTCGTCATTCTAAATAATAAAAAGAAGTAAACAAAAGTGACTTTTATAAATAGCCTTATTTATTACAATAAAGTGATACTTAATCAATTACTCCATCAACAAAGACATATATTTCAATATAAAACTGAAGTGTTAGGCGTTAACTTTGTAAAATTTGTCAATTTTTAAAACAAAACCGAAATAAATCCAAAAGTTACATATCATCGTCAAATGCGTTTTCTGAGAGAATGAAGTATAACAAAAATTATCTTTTTATTTTTAAATAATAAAATATTCCATATTTACCTTTTAATCTAATACCGAATTATTTGATTTTACTGAAAACGACAGCATTTCAATCTCCGCTCACTGCCGGTGCATCTCTGAATCACGCCACTTTATAAGAACTGACTTATCAGTTCCAGTTGATAGAAAAGAGAGCAACAATCGCGTATCTCTCTGGATCTTATAGTTAAAACGCTGGAGTCGAAGTCTACCTATTCTTTACGCGACGAAGACGCGTTTTATTGTAAAATCTCCAAATCCACAAATTTTGAGTTAGATCTTTGTTTTATTAAAGGTGCGATATGGAGCAGCCCGACTGGGGTAGTATCTCGACCTTACAGCAGATCGCAGCTAAATAATACTACTTTCAATCAGTGTTGTGTGCCTGTTGCCGATCTTGTTACATTAAAAAAAAGTGGATGAAACCGCGGGGCACAACTAACCACATATAAAATATTTGTAATAATAATCATCGCTATCAGTGCATATATTTTATACGTTCGAGAACAACGAGTATGTAGGTAATTAATATTTAATCAGTAAAGTTCCTTGTTTATCATTATAAATAATATTTACGACGTATACTAAATATTGGCGTTTATTACCGCAACGTATGTCTAAAGTTATTGACTTTGCGTTAATATTTTAACAAATAAATCTTAACTTAATAATAACTATATATGTATATAAAACACATATTTTACTGTACTGTAAAAAATTTTCCTTATTCGCACAGTCGGGAATGTTAAATGAAGTATAATTCAAATACAAATTTAATTAAATTAATTGTTATAATAATAAATTATTAATAAAATATTGTAGATAAATTTTGCAACAGATTTAATCTGAATAAATAAAATAATCGTTGAAATGTATGAATATGAATAACTACAATGGTGATAAATTGAACTTAGTTAACTCAACCGTTTTCTAGGAATCACCATTGACCAAGTTGCAGTGGGGACCCCATATCTATCAATTGACGGATAGACTGAGTTCTGCAGCGTACGCGGTTAAAAGGATAAGGTTATTAACAGGTGTCGATACAGCTAAATTAGTTTACTTCAGCTACTTCCATAGTATAATGTTCTATGGCATTTTGCTATGGGGCAATGCGGCTGATATTAATGTTATTTTTATTCTGTAGAAAAGGGCTATCCGTTATATTTACAAAATGGGATGTAAAGAATCTCTGAAAGAGAAATTTAAAAAGGTCAACATTCTGACCTTTGCATCGCAGTATATTTATGAAAATATAATGTACATACGGAAAAATAGGCATTTATTAGTTAGTCGTAGTGATCAACATGCCTCACATGATGTAACACTCAGGAACGACCACAAATTAATATTTCCTAAATGCCGGCTCAGGAAAAAAATTAGTTCCTCTATAGGAATGTCTGTCTTATTATACAATAAGATTCCGGCTGCGCTTCAATCTCTGCTTTTACTGAAGTTTAAAAAAAATTACTAGCGAACTTTATGTAGTAAAGCCTATTATAACATCAATGGATATCTTAATGATAAAAAGGCATGGGATTGAATAAAGCCTGACCAGGCTAGGTCTTTGATCTCAATCTGTAAATAGACATGGTTAAAATATTGTGAGCAGGTGACATGTGGTGGTTTCGACGCACACGATTGTCTGTCTCGTGTTTGTCCTGATCATTTCATGGTCATACTGTTACTTTTTGTCTTGTATATGACATTAAATTTTTAAAAGACTACTGAGAGTTTTTTCCTTCGGCTTTTTTTTCTTTCGGCCTATACTAGGGACATTAGTTAATCTTATTTATTGTAATATTTAATAAAGCCGAGTACATAATAGGAAGGTAATGTCTACCGAGACATTAGAAATTTAAATTAACTTAATATTTTGATTATTTCGACTAAGTTAAGGTTGCACAAACCTAAGTTTGTGATGTACCCAATTTTTTTAAACTTTCTTTTATTATTGTCGAATTTTTTTTAATTCAATTAATAAAAAAAATTATTAATTAATTTGTATTTTTATTTTTGTAAATGACATTATTTTGACTTTCGTTAAGTGTGTATATCACCTTATGACAAAATAAATGTTTTCATTTCATTTCATTTCATTTCATTTCATTTCATTACAATATCAAATTGAATAATAATTTTTAAGTGCTCGGTATTGTCAGGATAAGATTTGCAGAAAAGAAAATTAAAAAAAAGTGTAGTGGAAAGGGACACCAGATAGGAACGAAGTTCCTTATTAATTAATATTAATTTCAAATTCTGTTCGAGGTGTAAAGAAAATAATTATTTGGGTATACATTTTCATAGTGCTGTGTGGCTACGGCACTAAAGAATTTAGTCACCCCCTCTCTTCCCGTGGGTGTCGTAAGAGGCGACTAAGGGATAACAAGGTTCCACAAACACCTTGGAACTTAAGAAGCCGACCGATGGCGGGATAACCATCCAACTGCTGGCTTTGAAATACACAGGCCGAAGACGGGCAGCAGCGTCTTCGGTGCGACAAAGCCAGTACTGCGGTCACCAACCCGCCTGCCCAGCGTGGTGACTATGGGCAAAACACATGAGTTCACGTTATTTTTGGCGTAAACTTGTGGAGGCCTATGTCCAGCAGTGGACTGTATAGGCTGTAATGATAATGATGATGATGATGACATTTTTTACTATGAGTTTTGCGTCGATAAAAATAAAAATAAACTACGTTACAAAGTTATCTTAACACGTTTAATTTATTTAAAATGATTTATAAAAATGAATAATAACTATCGAATGATATAATAATAGCAAACTATACATTAGACATTGTATAGCCATCATACATAGTCTATACATAAAAATCTTACACTTTTTTTAAGGTTACGGACATTTTATGCTGGCTAGGGTATCTCTTCGCAACATCACATAAAGAACTTCGTTCCAAAAAAAGTAATTATATACAAAAAAAAATATACGGTGATCCGAAGTTCACAAGGTAAGCTGGTTAAAAATAAATACAAATACAAACAATACCCTGATCGCGATAGCTTTATTATAACAACGAAGCAGCATTTATTACTTATTCAGACGTTTAATTTAATGATGCAATTTTATTTAAATTTTCCGAAAACGAAACAAGCAAAATCGGCGTATCCTTTATATGAATAAAGGTGAGCCCAATTTTCCCTTTCCTTTTTTGCAGGTTTATCTTTTAATAACCTTAGCACATAATGAGTAAAAAGTAACTAAGCCGCGAAAAGACCGTAGCAACTAATGAAAGTAAATAAGGAAAGGTAGCCTCGAGCGATAAAAGTAACATTCCATATTTTTGTTTGGCGCCAACTCAAAATGGCTTACATAATTTTATGAGCTCAGTTATTAACTTTAAACGCGTTTACCTCGTTTTAATCCTTTCAGTTTCGTTTTTTGTGAGTTGAATTTTTTCTTAAAATGTTTTTACAGTAAATGTTTATATCTTTACATGATTGATTACTTTTAAATCATCATTAAATATAACCTTTATGGTTTTTATAACTGCTTTATCACAAGAATATTTACATAATATTTGCAAATCAAACTTTGTACATTTTGTTTCTTCCAACTTAATATAGGCTTGGTGCCACTTTCAAAAGGTCTATTAATATTTTTGGCGCATTGTATCAAAATGTTAAAAATGTCAAAAAAATTACTTTAATGGCGTTCTTTGACTTAATCGACGATATGGCTAATGGTTATCTTTTAATGTAAGATTAAAAGTACTTTACATAGGCACAACAGTCAAGTCATATCATTTAAATAAGGTCCTCGTTTCAAATCATCGTTCTCCTTATTCATCAAAATATAATACTGTGTACAGGCATATAATAGTAGACCGGTGCGAGTAGTGAACAATAAATAAAAATGTAAAATGAGAAGAGATAAATAAAAAAATCATTTCATTATCGTTACAGATATATCTAATGTGTGTCAAAACTATATTATATGACGTAATAAAAACTACGATTTCCACTCAATGCCTGTAGAATTAAAATCTTGTGCCTGGAACAGCACATACACAATAAAGCATGTAAAAATATTTGTCATGAGCACTAGCACAACAACCAGTCCTCTTACACGTCTCATTTTCTGTATACCTATATAAAATAATATAGTTTTATATCTAATAATACTATGATAAAGTAACATAAATTGAATATTATTATAATTGTGTTTGCTCACAAACAAAAAAACTGAACTCAATTAAATCGACAAGTAAATACAACGTAAGTAGGCGAAAAAAATTAACAAACGCACTAGTCGTCACTACGATTTTCGAGGGTTTCACTCTATTTCTCTGGGATTCTGTCATAAAATCCTGGTTTTTTTTATCATGGCATCACACTTGGGATATCTCCTAAC
Source organism: Melitaea cinxia (assembly GCF_905220565.1). Classification (NCBI taxonomy): domain Eukaryota; kingdom Metazoa; phylum Arthropoda; class Insecta; order Lepidoptera; family Nymphalidae; genus Melitaea; species Melitaea cinxia. The sequence goes on from NC_059407.1 coordinate 5,589,257, forward strand.
CAAGAAAAAAGAAATATCCAAATCGGCTCGTAAACGACGACGCTATCCCCGAACATACATAAAAAATATATACGGTCGAATTGAGTAACCTCCTCCTTTTTTGAAGTCGGTTAAATAAATTAAATATAAAATTAGAATCAGTTAGTAGCTTTGTAACAACCCTTTGGTGTAGTGGTGTGAGTAATCGCCTAAAACACCGACTGTATGCGGGTTTGATTCCTGCTCAGGATGGATATTTGTACAAATATTTCTTTTAACTAAGACACAAATTTTTACAATTTTTCTTTTAAATGTATTTTTTTAGTTTGATAGATTTACATCATCATCATCATCATCATCATCATTCCAGCCTATTACAGTCCACTGCTGGACATAGGCCTCCACAAGTTCATACCAAAAATGGCGTAAACGCATGTGTTTTGCCCATAGTCGTGTGTTTGCCCACGCTGGGCAGGTGGGTTGGTGACCGCAGGCCTGGATTTGTCGCACCGAAGACGCTGCTGGCCCGTCTTCGGCCTGTGTATTTCAAAGTAAGCAGTTGGATGGCTATCCCGCCATCGATCGGCTTTTTAAGTTTCAAGGTGGTATCGGAACTATGTTATCCCTTAGTCGCTTCTTACGACACCCACGAGAACAGAGAGGGTGGCTATATGCTTTATTACCGTAGCCACACAGCAACTACACAGCATTTACATGTCAATCATATATACATCAATAATAGGTATGTAATCCTTAAAAAAACTGTCAATTTTATTAAACTAAAACGACCCATAATTGTTGATATTATAATATGGACAATTCGCCCTTTGTCACACTTAATGACTTAAATTATTACGATTCTAATGCAGGTGTAATTGTCGAGCTTAGTTGGGATCTTCAAATACAAAAAATGTGTGCCTTATTTCTCGGATGATTACCGACTTGTTAAGTCTTCTGTAAAAATGTTATCGAAAAAGGCAGGAGGATTTTAAAGGATTTTCCGCGAAAGTATATATATATATATATATATATATATATATATATATATATATATATATAGACGCCGCGTTGGCGCAGCGGTCACAGCCATGCATTGTGCTTGTTGCGCTGGCAGTTGCGGGTTCGATCCCCGCACATGACAAACATTTGTATTGGCCATACAGGTGTTTGCCGTGGTCTGGGTGTTTGTGCAGTCCTAGTGAGTCTCTTGATCGTGCCTCGGAGAGCACGTTAAGCCGTCGGTCCCGGTTGTTATCATGTACACCTGATAGCGATCAGTGGAGCAGCGTGGTGGATTACATGGGGAAAGAAGCCTATGCCCAGTAGTGGGATATTACAGGCTGAAGCGATATATATAATTTTTTTTTGAAGTTAAAGTTTTTACCAACACAAAGTAGACTTATTAGTCGCTATTTAGATGTTAGGTTGTTATTAAATAGAAAATAATGTTCGATAAAAAGAATACATTTTTTCCATACATAACACATTATACATATTATTCCGCCGCTTTCAAACGCTTATATTTTGTGTCAGATGTGTTAGAATCACGAACAGTGACAAAAGACGTTTATTAAAAGCAAACATTTACGGAGCTCGACGTTGGACACGTTTCACCGTCATAGCACCGAAGTTGTAATTAGCAGCTACTGAAACAGCAAATTAAACGTCGTTTCATGTGACAAATTTACGTGAGACTCGCTTTGCGTCCTCGGCAATTTGGTAAATAAGCGACGAATGTGTGTACCTAAAGTAAATTTCTTTATTTTAATAACTTACTGCGACTCTGAATTTCAGCTGCTCTCGACACTGTGGATATTTCAAAAAAAAAAATTATAAATCGTAGTTTCATTTTTTACACACCAAGTTCATCGAATACGATTCAGTGGCTTGATCGAGAAAGAGTTGCGAAAGTCGTCATATTCTGACTAAAGCTACTGAGAGCGCGAGTAAAGCGACTGAGCTAACATCGACCTAAGTGTCCGAGTTCATAAGTGTAAAAATCATTAATATAATTGTGTTTATTCTCAAACAGAAAAAAAAATGACTTACATTTTCATCTTTTGGTAATGAAATGAGAACATCATTGACGTAGTCTTAGTCAATAAGTAAATATTTTTAGATATAATTCAAAAACTACTATTCATAATTTGTTCAAATTGTAATAGAAACACATGCCATACACTAGGATTTGGATAAATTTGTTTTTAAAAATGAACACAGTCTGTAAAAAGTAATGAAATAACACACATCAAAAATAGAGTCGAATTAAGCACCTCATGTTTTTTTAAATAATAAGGTGTGCAGTTAATTTGTGTAGTAAGAAACCACTTTCATTGTATCGAATCAAGTTTATGAATTACAGGAATTAGAGGAAATGGGGAAACAATATTCGCTCGGCGCTATTGACACGAGTCGTAGTGGTCACAGCAATCAAAGTTGTAATTAGCAGCTAGTGAAACACCAAATTAAACACCCTTTTCATGTGACAATCATACGTGAGACAGACGCTTAGCTGGGAATGTTTGGTAACTAAACAAGAAATTCGTATGGTAGCTAAATGAATACAACACCGTTCTTTAATTTAAAAAATAATAATATATGCGTCTGTTGATATACACATTTATATTTTTTTACTTAATAATATCATCAAAATTTTTGTGTTCTAGGCGTTAAGTATTGGTAGTAAAAAATTTTTGGTCTATATCTTAGAACATTTGATAGCGTATCTGGGGGCACGGTAGTGCCCCAGCCAAGACGAGCCAAAAAAAAAAAAAAAAAAACGAAGAGCACTACCTATCTTTTCTCGAAGCGCTTCGTCGTTTTTTTGAACCCTCATAAATTGGGTTTGGATTATACCAGATAAACAAAATTCTGGGGATATGATCTCAATAGTGGACTTATTAAACATATAAAGTTTCAATTGCATAGCTCTTATACTTTAGATTTTATTGATATCTAAAAAACCCCGATTTCGTCACTCACTCATGATCATCAAAATTCTTAGAGTACTTCCTGAAGTCCCAGAAAGCTGAAATTTGGTATGTAAGCTAGTATTAGTACACAAACAACAAAAAAATTCTAAAACTTGGAACTTTTACCCCCCAATCCCTTAAACTAGGGGATGGAAGTTTGTATGAGACTTCCACAAATTTTGATGCTAGAGGCCTGAAAATTGGTATAGGGACTCCTTGTTATTAATAATAATAATAAAATACATAAAAAATAAAAATCGGTTATTAGTTTATGTCAAAAATTTACATTTTGTAATGTTGGTATTTAAGTTTTGGCGGAGGTCATCGTTTGCATATCAGTTCAACATAAAATCAAAAACAGCGTGCTTAAACCTAATATGGTGAAGATTGGATGATATTTATGGTATAAAATGTGTCGGAGGTAAAATGCAGCTATAATATTGTCATAAGCCACTTACAAAAAGAAGTGAAATCCCACCAAAAACATTTTCATGTAAAATATTGCCAAGACGAGATCATATGGCTCGCACTGTCAAAAAGTTATCAGATCTCATGTAGAGCCAAGCTTCTAACTCTACACGCCCTAACTCTACAAGCCCTAACTTCACAAACTACTACACCTTAGTCAAAATATGTGGCTTGGCCGTTTCGTTACTACCGGCTGCCGATGTTGTAGATGACGACTTTCCTGTCTCATATATATATATATATATATATATATGAGACAGGAAAGTCGAGAATATATATATATATATATATATTCTCTTTTTATTTTTATTTATATTATATGTATATCAATTATTCTTCTTCTTTTTACCTTTTTTTTAATAGAACTATATTGTATAACAGAAAAGTAATAAACAGTGATTAAATTTTTCACCTTACGCCCACGTGACGGTAGCGAAACGGCCAAGCCACATATTTTGACTAAGGTGTAGTAGTTTGTGAAGTTAGGGCTTGTAGAGTTAGGGCGTGTAGAGTTAGAAGCTTGGCTCTACATGAGATCTGATAACTTTTTGACAGTGCGAGCCATATGATCTCGTCTTGGCAATATTTTACATGAAAATGTTTTTGGTGGGATTTATATTTACTACTATTATAAATTAGAAAAAAACAATGTTTATTTAAAATAGATGCGCCAATTTTCGACTTCTTTTTTACATATTAAGTAAGAAAATAAGAAATAAAACTTACATTAATACGCTCACAGCTATTGCCATTAATTAAATAAAGATCGCGTTGATGATCGAAATAAATAATATATTAATTCATATAAATCAATTAAGTTTATGAAGTATAAAGCACTCACGTGTATTTAAGTATCCTCAACACGTTCTGACGTGGGTGCTATTAGCGATGTCGTAATTAGCGGCTAGTGAAACAGAAAATCAAATATCGTTCCAAATGATAAATACAAGTTAATTTTTTTCATTTAAAAGCTACATTGGACAGTGACAAACAAGAATTCAAAATATTTAATTAATATTATTTAATCAAATTCTCTACCATCAAAACTAATTTTTGTTTATATTAAAACTTCGTATCGAGTGTTGTGTAACTAGTTTTAGATCGCGGTTCCTTATGCGTTAAATTGTTATTAAGTATTTTTATCTTTTTATTCGTCGCGTGTAAATGGAATCTGTACTAAACACAAAAAAAAATGAACAGGCGGTATCTGACAATTCTACTTGTCCATATTACAAGTATTTAATTTGATAATACTTCTATATGTAAGATAAAGACCACAATACAACATAGAAACCTTAAGGCATAAATAATCTGTGTGTTTTTAGTAGCAATAGATAAACAAAAGCTAAAATGAGCTGTTAGAACATTTCATAGGTTTGAATTCGGACTAAAACTGCTATTTATATCTGTATCAGAAATAACAAAAAGAATATAAAGATAAAAGACATTTTTAAAATATTTATTTTTTTGTATTAATCTCAAAAGGTCAAACCCTTGTTATACGTTTTTCCAGAATACCTGTCAATGTCTGTAACATTGGTTTCAATTATAATAGAGAAATGTTCCAAAAACAAAATGTAAAAGAAAATTTTGCATGTAACCTTATAGTAAAATAGAAATTACTTCAAAACAAGAGTGTCATCCACATATTATGCAAAATTATGCATATCATGCATTTGTAACATAACTCTACATTTTCAAAACTTTTCAATATAAACTTCAAATTTATGGTATCCGTATGATAATTTTAATACAAAACTTAACTTGAAAAGAAGGTCAAACAAACAAGCTACTTTAATAGCTACTTTTGGATCGCAAAAACTTAAAAAAATTAATTTGTTTAAACACCTTTAAACTAATACTCAGTAAATATTTTAGAGCAAGGTATGCATAAAAAAAAAAAGATTTTTTTTTCATACTAAATATATACTATCAGAGTTATGATCTTTACAATTATTAATGTTGTACATTCGATCATAATTTATAACAATGAAGTGTCATCAATATCGGTATTAAAATGTGGCCGTAGCGTTTAATGAAGAACGATAAATTTATAGTTCATTGATTCCATTATCGATTCATTTCATCGCATTTGTTACATTCGGAATGAACTCTTGCACAACTATTGTATTATAAGTAAAGTGTAAACAGGTCTTGGAAGATGAAAGTAAATTTTTAGTTATAAATTTGAATGTAAAATATTATTGATCATTGTTATATTTTTAACCGACTTCAAAAAAGGAGGAGGTTACTCAATTCGACCATATTATATATATATATATATATATATATATATATATATATATATATATATATATATATATATATATATATATATATATATATATATATATATATATATATATATATATATACGATGATAGAAGATTTAGTGTGATTCTTAGTCGATTTAAACAAAAAAAAAGAATAGATTTCCGTTTAGAAGTTTCATTTATTATTCATAGAGTCCTTATAAAAAAATTGTAATATTTAAAATTCTGTACATTTCAACAAGTACATTTCAACGTACATTACTGCATCCAGTCTTTTTGACGTTTTTCCTTTGTTATCTACAAATTTTTATATTATTAAATAATTAAACCAATCAATCAATCAATTAAGATTAAATAATACTAATATATATAAGTAGATAGTATAATGTAGTTAAGCAACACAGTCGATGTCTTGGCTATCGGTTAGCTGTTATATAATATAAATACTTGAAATCTAAACAAAACTATCATTAACTGAGGTTAAGGCACAGTAGAAAATTTCCTGCTCAAAATATGGAGCAGCCCTAGGACTAGGATATTATGGATATATTGGACTAGAGTATTACCTCGACCTTACACAAGATCACAGCTAAATAATACTGTAATCAAGCAGTTGTGTTCCTGTCGGTGAATAAGGTGACCAGAGCTCCTATGTCCTGTGAGAGGTTGGCAACGCGCTTGAGATGCTTCTGGTGTTGCAGACGTCTATAAGCTACGGTAATCGCTAAACATTTAGTTAGCCGTACGCTTGTTTGCCGACCTATTTATATGTAATTAGATCTAAACCCATTATTGATATAAAAGCAATATTTGAAAATAGTCGTCTAAATGTGGCTATGTGGTATTTTCAAATTTAGTTAATAGAATAGCTGGGAAATTAGAAGTCAATTTGTTATTACATTTCATACCGTGTTACAAGTATCGGTTTTATGTTTTGCGGACGTTAATTAAGTAGATAATTAAGCAATCATTTGTGAAATATTGTCCTACTATTCTGCGGTCCGGTGTGACAAACAGTTAATGTGTTTCAGTGGCGCATTTTACGTGACTTTTACGCTTAATTAGTTGACGTTAAAATTATTATGGATAATGGATATTGAAATGTGGTTGTAAATTTAAAGTTTAGCAAATTATTGATATTTTGATGAACCAGAGTGTACATATTATTTAAAATAACTAATTTGTTAGCAATATAATAATAAACATAACGTTCAGAACTATAGGCCGATATCTAAATTATGTACCATAGCTAAAATGTTCGAAAAAATTATCTACGATAACATCTATCCATTTGTACGGGGTATTCTGATTGATGAACAACATGGTTTCGTCGATAGAAGATCCGTTGAAACTAATGTGTGTGAGCTGATTCATCGTGTACTGAAAGCTATGGATGGTGGTGGCCAGGTGGACGTCGTGTATACCGACTTCTCGAAGGCTTTCGATAAAATATCCCATAACATACTTTTAAATAAACTGGAGCAAGTTGGTATACACGGTGACCTACTTAGGTGGTTATCGTCTTATCTTCGGGACAGAAGTCAGGCAGTGACAATAAGAGGCTTTTGTTCATCTTTTACTCCTGTTTCTTCTGGTGTACCACAGGGCTCTCACCTTGGTCCGTTGCTCTTTAATATCTTTATAAACGATATTTGTAAAGTTTTCGAGCACTCTTCGATATTATTATTTGCAGATGACTTGAAGGTTTTTAGAAGGGTATCTGTGCTGCCAGATTGTTTGCTATTACAAGAAGACTTAAATAAATTATGCAAGTATTGTGAGGATAATCAGCTTTCTCTAAATGTTAAAAAATGCAGCGTCATCTCATTCACACGTAAAAAAACGCCGATTTCTTTTAACTACCATCTAAACGACAAAATTATTGACCGCGTTGCGGGGGTGAGAGACCTGGGTATTTACTTGGATAATAAGTTAACATTTGGGAGCCATATAGATCAAATTGTTGCTAAGTCTTATCGGATGCTTGGCTTTATACTTAGGGTTGGTAAGGATTTTAAAGACTACTATACTCTTATTATTCTTTACAATGGCCTGGTGCGCTCTTTGTTGGAATTTGGGTCTACTATCTGGAACCCTCAATATAAGATATATGTTGAGTCCGTTGAAAAAATACAAGCTAAATTCCTTAAGCATTTGAATTATAGGTTTTGTCGCTCTTATCATGACTTGCCTAGTTTCAATTCACTGGAAGTTCGCCGTACATTAAAAGATCAAATCTTTCTGTATAAACTAGTCAATAATGTTGTCGATAGTCCTTATTTACTAAGTTGTTTGAACTTTAATCTCCCAAAATTTTTTAAACGTAAAAATGATCTTTTTTATTTGCCCAATACTAGAACTAAATATGCCCACAATGATTTTATTCGTCGTTCCTGCAATATATATAATAAAAATTTTTATAACGCTGATATATTCTCATGTTCGTTATTAAGTTTTAGACGTAACATTAATCAATTAATGAATCAATGAATTTAATTATTTTATGTTTTATTTGCTTTTTATTATTTTTTTGATTTTTATTTTATTTATTAACATTTTCAATTGTTAAGTTACTCAATTTTGTGTTTTAATTCTAAATTAATTTATTTTTATTTAAATTATAATTTGATCTTAATTTGATTTTAATTTTAATTTTATTTTGATTTTAATTTAATTTTGATTTTGTATTTGTATTTTATTTCTTGTTTTAGATATTTTTTTTCTAATTATAAATTTTTTGCGCTCTGCTTACTGTGTTAGTTGTTAGTGGAAACTTAACTGGTATATGCACTATCTTGTTGATGTTCTTTTTTACTTTGTGTTATATTTTACTGTCTGTTTCCCAAATAAAAATAAATAAATAAATAAATAAATAAATAAATATCATATAACACACTATTATATTATTATTTATTTATTTTTTATATTTTACTATTGGTTAGCAATATTATAAATATAATTTATATAATATATACAGTAACTATTTTTAAATCAATCAGTACGTAATTAACAAAATCAAGTGATTTTTTTTTGTTATTTGTTTTTCTTTTAGGTCGTATTCAAATTATTGAATTTTTTCAGCGTTGCATTAAATTTTAAAACAAACATTTTTAAACAGGTTTTTCAACTATAAGAAACATTTATAATGATTAAAACATAATATTTAATAACTGTAATAAAATTTCTTAGCAGAACAACACGATATACGCTTTTAGAATTTATATTCCGCGTAGGCGGTAGTTTCCCTTTTGATTACAATTTTGGAATTAAAAATAATTTAATTTTAATTTGTAAAATGACGAGTTGAAAGTGATTTTGAACCATACTCGAACAAAGAAATTCTTGATTTTGATTTTCAGATATACTCAAGGAAATCAATGTACTTAAAATTTCCTAATGGCGCTAATATCAAGATCTACTGATAATATTTACTTTTCGTATTTTATAGAAAGCCTTTCATATAAGGGAGGATAGGCTATGAAACATGACATTATGAGTTGTGGAAACAGATCAATAGCCATAAACGTAAACATAATTGACAAGTATTGAAATACAACTGGAAGAGAAATGACAAGGTCTAGTTTTCTTATTATGGCGTATCCACATATAAAGACTTTTTATGTGGTAATAATAATGAAACCTCATTTCTTGTTTTTTTTTTTCTTGCTTATAAAAATATTTTTTGATAGATGTCAAGAATTTCTATTTTGAATTCTTCTTTATTAATTCTATTTTATAATTTACTACGTGCAAGTTGGATTTTATATTATGACTAAGCTGTATCCGCGACTTCGTCTGCGTGGAATTTAACAAAAAAAAATATTTTTTACTTCGCAGGGTTATAAAATAAACAAATTTCTAAAACATTAGTAGCCTAAATTACTCCTTACTACATCAGCTATCTGTCAGTGAAAGTTCCGTCAAAATCAGTCCAGCCATTTCAGAGATTAACCGGAACAAACAGACAGAAAGACAGACAGACAACAAAAATTATAAAAAAAAATATTTTAGTATATATACCCTGTATACATATGAATTTAGTAAAAGCGGTTATTTTAATATTACAGACACTCCAATGTTATTTATTTGTATAGATTAATCGTTCTATCTAATAATGTTTGAGTAGTAAAACCATTATAACACTGCTGACACACAAAAAGTGTTTAACCGTTAAATTATAAGCATACATCACAATGCACTTATCTAAATCTCATACACATTAGTAACCTTTTTATAGAAATATCAAATTTATTGAAGCAATTCGTAGCTAATAATGTATTAAAATAATAATTTCCCTATCATAATGTAATGTATCCGAACTCTTATATCATTTGTAGTTAGGTAACATTTTATTTATCATTCGTTTATTTATGAATATTATAGATAAGCGAATCGTATTACACGCATCTATGTCAAGCGACTCCATTGTATTTATAGAAAAATAAATCATAATTAAACGCCACTGGCCTCTACAGCGCTTGGCTTACTGACCCGTGGGTTATATGGTCGTATTCCGTATTGCATACATTCTGTGCTATTCAAACACGACACGTTACATCAATATTTACACTTCTCTTTCAATAAACTCGCTCTTTAATGAAAGAGAAATTGATTGTAACATATCTAACAAAACAATCTTAAACGCAAGTCATCGTGCAACAAAGGCTCGAAAGAAACGCGGCAAGTTTAAAAATCCTTCAAAATAAGACAAAAGGTAACGATCGTAACAAGAAGTGAAACTTTTTCAATATTGCTCGAACAATGGCCGCCCCTTTTTATTCCTCGAATTCTCGAAACAACCGGGATCCCAATAACGATATTTCTTCGTTCAGATATATGGCAATCGCCAACAAAAACGAAATTGGATGTGAGATATCATCTAGGTCCACAATGCACTTTTCATTTCCGTGGGACATACACGCAAGCGTTTACGCACACTAAACGACAGTACGAAAATACTCTGTGTGTATCGTCCCATATTCTAGCTCATCTAGCTAGGCTTACCGTATCGGTTCCAGGCGAAATTATATCTAATAGGGATGGGTGAAAGTCGCTTTTCCTGGTTTAGTCGTATCGCTTTGGAAGGGCGGTCGTCGCGTAAGCTACGGGCCACGTGCATCTCGACAACTTGCGCTTAGTTCTTCACGAACTGTGTGGGAGGTTAGAACGCTACATGAATTATACGAGTATGTGTCGTCAATGTCATGCGCCTTAGCGTACGTTCGCGAAAAAGCGTTTTCCGCTGTCGGCCCACGGGTAACCACGTGATTTTGACAGTCGATGTAAAAAGCCGGTCAGTCGTTTATTAATAATGAAGTACGCTTGAAGCGGTAGTGAAAGTGATTTTATCCTGACACGATAATTAATTAGTTGGCGATGTTTTGAACGATGACCATTTAGATCAAAGGATTCAGATCAAAGGTGTCACTGGTCAATTACGTACAATAATACACGATGGAGTGTTTTCGGTAAGTGTTTATGTTTGTTATCGATTAAGTCCTGATTTGTGTCTGTATTGTTTTCCGTTTATAAGCATATATATTTTAAATCGATACATCTTTTCAACGGCTTAAAATTGTATTTATCCGTTTGTTTTATCAACATTGTCCTCATTACAATGTGTCTTTTATAAATTCCCTACATAACAAAGTTTTAATTAGTAGTTATAATTTACCTCACTTTAAAGTAATTGTCATATAATTACGAATAGGTCAATTGTTAGATGTTTTAATAGCGTCGATAACTTATCTATAAGTATCTCAGAATTTTAATGAGGTATTTCGTCCTGTACTCATTGTTTATGGATAGATAGGCCACTGCGCATGCTCAGTAATATGTCAACAAACTCGAGGTTAGGTTGCTATGTGCTACAATTAATTATTAATTACCAATGTACATGATTAAATATTCTATTTCGGGTTGAATTATATTCCTGTTTTTAACATTATGTATACAAATGAATCACGTAAAAAAATTAGTAACTTGTAATCGTGTCTAATTATAAATACGTTTCTTTTAATTTTTTTCTCTTAATAGTGACTTATTTGCTTATGTATATTTTTAGAGTTCAGTTTTCAAAAGAATAATAATTTGAGTCACAAAAAATGTTAAATAGAGTTGTAATTACCAGAAATTAGTTATGGCGTTCTTATTTTAAATGTCTCTAAGTGGACGTTTTTTTTTAGTATACAGGGGTATACAGTTACAGGTTTGTTAAATTACGTAATAATAAATAATGAAATGGTAACGTAATATTAATTTTTATGTGTATTTGTCACTTTTTAATTGAGACGTTTCTATAAATTTAGTAAATAAATTAAATAGTCGTAAGCATGTAATTTGAAAGGTAATTTCTTTGTAAATGGACGGATAATAAATGATTCTAGTGTATCGATACTCGGAAGTGAAATATTTTGAATCATCATTCAAATTATACGTTTTAGCGCGTTACTTAGAAGACATAAAACCAGTAGATAAATTTTATTTGCACATGTTAAAATAAACAGCCAATTTGCATGCAGTGCGACATTTCATTACGGAAAATATGAGCCGAATAAAAAGTTTCATTATTTGATTTCGGAATAGGTTTTTGATTCTATAAACCAGCGTCTTAAAAATTTAATTTATTCAACTGTTTTTAAAAAATTATGGTTATTTGTTGTCATTACTTATGTATTTTTAAAAGCTTTTTCTTGTTGTCTCGTTATATAAGAATTTACATTTTGAGACTTCTTAAAAAACATAAAATAGGTACTGTGAAAATTTCCAATTTGTAAGCCTATTTCACAATGTCTATTGATATTAAATCTTAAAATTTTATGTTTAACTTTGCAGTGATTATAAAGATACAAAGTTAATAAGAATAAGGAGGAATTTATTGTTTAAAGTAATGTATTTTCTTTTATATTTTGAGGAAATCGTGCAACAATAAATAATGATGCTCGTGAACAGCAATGCGAACAGAAACAGCTGTGTAATTCTGGAATAATTACCAACATTTCTTGATAGCTTTACCTTTAATAAAGTATCTACAGGATCACAGTCATTGTCCACCCACCAGCTGGTGATCCGTCAGGTCTTTAAAAAAAAATTGTGATATATGTGATCAGAACATTTTGATAAGGAAAATAATTAGCTAATGACATGTCATTAGTCAGCGATCTCGTGTAGCGTTACGCAGATTATCGCGTATCTGAGATACAGATTGTACCGTTTATCTTAAGACCACCCGGAAATTCACGATTGGATATATTTTAAAGTTAAATGAAAATACATAAAACGTATTGAAAAGTTTAATTAAATAGTTATACTGTGACATAAAAAAAGTATTTATCAAAATATAAACTGAAGAAAAAACATATATAAAGGATTATTATTTTTATTTTATTGTATTAAATTTTGAAAAAAAAAATTTCAATATTTAAACATCGGTCCAACCACACGATAGTCCAAAATATTTGACTTATATAAATTTTCATGTATTGAATTTTTATCCCTGTTATAAAAAAAGTTATAAAAAATAGTTATTATGTACAATATCTACATTGTTTTAAATAATAATAATAAGATTATCAGTGCAGTTTCACCGTTGTTTACTGATACCGTTCCCCTCCTATGAGTTGCCTTGATGTTTTACGCCATAAACTTTCCGTAAAAAATAAGCATTCTAACGCTAAAAGAATTCTTATCGTGGGATTAGCGCGTTCAAACAAACACTTTGAATTTATTATATTACTAATTATAGATAACAACCTTATACTTAACTTCGTAACAACTTTCAAATTAATAAAATTGTGATGTAAAATATATTAAAAAGTTATACAACATTATTTCAAGACACGACATTACACAATTCAATTTATAAAGAAAATGTAATTATCTTCCACTCGTGCCTTCCAACTACGAGGCCTTGAGTCGAAAGCTCGACCTCAAATATTATCGCAACCTAATCCGTCTTTCTTCAGTTTATTAGTGCCTTCTAGGCTCTTATTGTGAGGGCTCAGCGGGACCTCGATCGAAAACCACAATGCAGAGTGTATCTATAAATATTATTTTTTTTTATATTTGCAGTTTTGTCGTAAAAGGAAATATAATTTGAAATTTTTATTAATATTGGGGAAGTTAACTATGTTGTTTAATTTGTTAGTCAACTACATTTTGTGCGACTTTTTAACCGACTTCAAAAAAAGGACGATGTTACCCAATTCGACCGTATATAGGTATATATATATTTTTTATGTATGTTCGGGGATAACTTCGTCGTTTATGAACCGATTTTGATAATTCTTTTTTTGTTGGAAAGGAGATATTCTAAGTGTGGTACCATGATAAGGAAACCAGGATTTGATGATCCCAGATAAATGGAGGGAAACCCTCGAAAATCCGCATAGCTTGTTATTGGGCGTACCGATTTGATGACCTACGTTGTATTACTTGTCGATGTAATTGAAGTCGGTTTTTTTCGTTTGCCAGCAAACACAATTATTATAAATATATTTAAAAATGTAATCATAAGGAAATGTATTGAATAAAAGAAATAGTAATATAATCAGATGACCATAAATTCTCATTGGAGGTTATGTGTATACTTATAACTCATTATACTAAGACTGAAATAGTCATGAAACTTGCTAAATATTGTAAGTTGTGTGATCTTTTTTTTGAGAGCCAATGTTAAATCAACAAATTCTGTTGTTAAGTTTTATTTTGTAGATACTAATTTAATGTAATTTAAACTAATTATACACACATTTGTATGTGAAAACATAAGTTTCGCTGATCAAAACTTAAAAAAAAATTGACCACGCGGTGGCGCAGCGGTTACAGTACTGACTGTTGCGCTGGCGGTTCGATCCCCGCTCACGACAGATATTTTTATTAGCCATATAGATTTTTGTCGTGGTCTGGGCGTTTGTGCAAGTGTATTGTGTGTGTTTCCGGACCCCCGACACTGGAGAAAATCCTACTGGCGGCCGTTTGGTGTGAAGCGTTTATTTATTTACTTAAAACTAAAATCATAAGAAAGTAAAGATCCAGAGATTGTCCCATATCTTACACCAAAAATAACATTGACTCACCCCGTACGTATCGGAACGCTACAGACTGGACAAGAATATTGATAAGTCAGTGGACACTCGATTGATTTTTACAGATTGTAGGTTTCGAAGAAGTCAAAATATTTTATTATATTTACGAATACATTGGACTGGAAATAATTTTGCACAAACATTGTATGCCCAGGAAATATTTATTCATTCCATCCGTCAGCAATATGTCACGTGCCGTGCTTCTCACGGGTAATTTATTCGCGTGTTGTTACAATATCTTAAATTAGACGCGTAGAAAAAGCTATGAAAACAGAGGGTACTGAAATTAATCATTCCTAGTTTATTTCATTTTAACGTTTGTATTATTTCAAAGTGGATCAACGAACTCGGTGGAAAGGCATTTTTACGGACGTCAATAACCACCGCTCCAATATTTTTCATTGAAGAATGTTCAGTTTATTATGATTTGACTGTAAGACGTCAATGAATGCGTGTTCCATATGCCAATAGCGTTGTCTACCGGTCTGAACTATTATTTGAACCTTCACTATCAGAAATAGAACTAAACGTCTATTATTAGGGCGTGTTGCGTGAAATCTCTGTCTGCTCATCAATTTCGTCGTGTGCCCTTTTCACTAGGTCTCTAATGAGCATGATAACGTATGATATTCATAAATCATATGAAATTTTGTGGATATGGGTAATTAAAACAGATAATTGTGTTAGCTTGCAAACCAAAAAAAACGGATTTCAACTACAGCACTAAGTAATACTAATTTTTTTTATATATAATTTGAAAAGTACTAGATAGGCCATTTAAATTTAAATAAAACCAAATGACAAACACCACCTTCTGATTAAAGAAAAAAATCTTCGAAATCCGTCCACCCAGTCAAAATCTCTGAGGTAACATAAAAAAAATCGAATTGAGAATCTCCTCTTTTTTTGGAAATCGGTTAGTTTTTTTTTTTTTTTTTCATAGTATACAGTATATATGATAATTTGTAACAAATAATTTAATTGTTGTCTACGTTTTTATATTTAATCTCTATTTTTCTCTTTACTTAGTTTGTACCAATATTATGTAATAAGTGTTTTGTAACAATATATAATTTAGATTTTTTTAATGTATTTAAATGTTATTTATTTATTAATAATTCATCATTATAAAAATCTTTTCAAGAATCTTCAAAGATGCATGTCTAATCAGGATTGTGTGTTCATCAACATTTTTTGCAGACTCTACCGATTTAAAGGTTCTTGGTTGATCGTATCTCCGTTGTTATCTGTTTGCTAAGATCGAGATATTCGACAAAGGTTTCTGTTAAGCTGATCTTATTGATGATAGTAGCTATTGTTGTTACGCTTTAAAATAAACCAATTAAGTGTAAGTTTTTTTTTTACTTTTGTGTAATATTTGAACCATCATACGGACTGGTTATGTGATGTTATTAAAAAGATATTTTTCAATTATTCATTTCTGTTAAAAAAAATGACAAGAGTTTCGATTTGATTCATAGTACCTGCAGTTGATTAGTGTTATACAATAATTTAACCATAATATACTGAATGATTATTCTTCAAAAAGATAATAAATAAAAATCAAAAGATTTCGTTAAAATATTTAAATAATATTCAAAAAGGAGCGCCGTATATTAGATATTTGAAAACAATAGATAAAAGAACCATCATTATTCGTGTTTATCTTAACGTATTTTTGGATATCAATTTTTACTTTTGCATATTTGTTCCATAGTATTTTTTTTAGATGGAAATACACTCGTTAAAACACTGTTTAAAATTTTATCAACAAACGCTGCTGACGCTATGACATTCAAGTTTCCTATCTTCACTTTTTATCTGTTTACCAAGATTGCGAGCTTTGGTTAACAACTTACTAAACCTGATATGAGTGATAGGTACATTGTTTGAAAATTACTACTTCTGACAAGAACTAGCAACTAAGGAGCTCTCACATCGAACGCGTTGTGTTGCTTCTTTTTTAAATAAAAATAGGTAACAAGCGTGACGGACATTAAATACTTTACTGGCCTAAATTACCGAGCGGAAATAGAAAGAACACAAAAAGAGAAAAAGAAAATTTACTTCCAACTGTCATACTTAACATGTTGTGCCTTACTGATATATACTTTAGTTAGATTAAATACACAGTATAAAATAGTAAGTGTAATAGTAAAAGTAGTAAGACAGTGTACACGATATATAATAGTCAATCAATTAAGTTTTGATTCCGCGTTAATCACTTTTAGGATGTTATATTCAACGTTATTAATTATTACTTAATTGTATTTAAAGGGTTAGAAAATTATAGTGTTTGGTCCAAAATAAAAGAATTTATTTATTTGTTGAACACTGTTTTTTTTTTCATTAATTTCGTTGAAGGTAGTATACAAATTTAAAAAAAACAACGCTATATAAGTATTATTTTCAAAGTTGCATTTGAAGCTAACTTGAATAAAGAAATTTTTAGTTGAATTTTAATTTTTTTTTTTTTTTTGTATTAGCGTATTAACTTTCCGCATTCAGTCTGAAGTACGTCTAAAACAAGTACAGCGACGACTCGATGATCAAGTTCTTTATGGTAGATTACATTGAATTTCTTAAATCAATGCTAATAGGATTATCCTCGATGGTATTTTATCAACGTTGTATAGATCTTTCAACTTACTGATATAGTAACCTGTCACCTTTGTGTCGACGTATGAGCTTATTAATATAATTATAAGTAAAGGTTAAGGTGAAGTAAGATATGCTTTTAATTTAAACATTTACTCGATAATACACAATGTAATTTTTAACTGTCCAATAGCGTCATTAATAATTCTCAGCGAATTCCTTAAGTATTTTTTTAATAGGCGATAACCATATTTGTACCTCACGGTACTTCAGGCGCTTTGTCATCAGGAAATGGAAAAATTTATTCTCGTAAAATTCTATTTTCGTCTATGATAATAGCTTAACGGATCACCAGTGCCTCGCATGTAAATCATTCCAAGGATGCGCGTGACACTCAACGGGAATCGAACCCGGAACGTGTATAATTCGTGCACCTGATGCATTACTTACGTTTTGTCACGTACGTATTATTACTGCTTTAAGCATTCCTTAATAGTTACAGATTTTTTTTTAATTTACACGAAGTTCATTTTGTCATTACAAAAATGGTCGTAAGCATATTTATTATGTTTTACTTTTTAATTACTTTTTTTTTTGTTTTTTGCAAATATGCTTGAGAAATCTTAATTAGAATATTTTCAATACCGTCAAATGTGTAACATAATAGGTTTTTTTTTGAGACAATAAATAATAAAAAGTTATTCATGATTAAGTATCTGTACTTTTCGAATTATTTTTACGTTTAATGCAAATAAGCGATATGTGTCAAAGAGTCTGAGAGTTATGATGCCATAGAGAGATCAACAAAGCTTTAAATCAGAAATATTTTTAATCGAACACAACAATTTCATTACGGTTAAAACCGATGTTAAAAGTTAACCTTCATGATTGTTTTATTAACTACTAGCTGACCTGGCGAACTTCGTATCACCTTATTTTTTTCTGAAATATAATAATAACATAATATATCAAAATAAAATATAGCCTATCTTTTAAGTTGGATCAAACTGCACACGGTGTGCAAATTTGACTAAAATCGGTTAAGTAGTTTAGGAGTCCATTGAGGACAAACATTGTGACACGAGATTTATATATATAGATTTGATTTGATTTGATATAATGCTATTTTAGATGTTTTGAGATTTTACAACTTATATCCTTCTAAGTACAAAAAAGTTCATACGATAATATATAAAAATATGCATACTATTTGAAAACGTATTCTACTAATTATATAAAAATGGCATGATTATGTAAAGACCATGTGCTATATAAAATATAAAATATATTCTCTAAAAAAAAAACAGTTTATCAAAATAAATTTCGTACCAATTTAATTAGAATCTGACATTCAAATCTGCTTTTTATAGTTGTAGTTTCCTCTCTAGTAAATAATTCCGAGCGAGGCACTATCAAAGACTGGCACTCTTTTATGTCCCTGTTAAATGTCGGAACACAGGAATGACGAAGATTTATTGCTCTAAATCTCGATATTAACAAAAACATTCATCTCATAGTAAAAAACACAACAAAAACAGTAGCTTTACACTGGAATTCCTTATGGGGATTGAATTTTTTACCATATCGTTGCATACCTACTGTTAAAGGTTGATTGTTTGACAGACTTACTAAATGTATCGTAATCGTAGGGAAGTAATTTCGATTACGGATTTTGTGATATTTTTAACATATATTTATAATGAATGTTGCTATGTGCATAGCTCGAGAATGGCTCGACCAATTGGCGGGATAACCATCCAACTGTTGGGTTTGAAATACAGAGGCCAAAATTGGACAGCAGTGGCTTCGGGCGACAAAGCCAGCCAAGCAACACAGGTCAATAACCTACCTGCCCAGCGTAGTGACTATGGGCAACTCACATGAGTTTACGCCATTTTTGGTGCGAACTTGTGGAGTTATGTCCAACAGTGGACTGCTATAGGCTGAAGTGATACTATGGGTGTATGCGTGTGCATGCCTGCGTTCGTTCCAGTGTGCAGGCGTCCGTGTCTGTGATACATACTCGCGTATGTATGTGTGTATGTGTGTGTAACAGGTGCTAGTAAGAAGTGTAATATGATCATGTTTCATTACAACGTATCAAAACTTTATGTTGGTATAATTTAAAGGTAAAGCTCAAAATAAAAGCTGATTAAATAATATTGATAACGCATACAGATCGAGATATGAAATTCCATATATAATGTTGAGACTCGAGATATATACTTTGTTTGATAAGAGAAATATGAAATTGATCTTTATATATACTTTTATCATTTTATGCGAACGTTTTTTAGTGAAAACATCATTTATTCCTTGCGGTATAATTCGCTTCGTTTTCAATACTTACTTATATTTCATTGGCAAAGGTATATTAAAATCCGTTCATAAATTATAAAGTATTACTATGAAAAATTATAAAAAATATATTTTCACTCAAAAATATAACTATAAATAAATAAAAGCTCAGATTACTTAGGTTTTAATAAGATCGTAATATATTATTTTCTAATGTTACGCGAACTTTATACATTACAATGACAAGTTTTCTAAATGCTCGGCGTTTAGGTTACTTTACAGCAACCATAGTCACGGGAGGACGGGAAAGTTGTTTCATTACAAAGATCATAATAATAAAATGATGTAAAGATTTAATAAACGCTTACGTACTTTGCATCGAAATTGTTAAGAATATTACGTTATATTACGTTTATTCGAATTAGATGTTTCGAAACTAAATAGAACAGCAAAGTGTAAATATGAACTAAGCATCTGCAATTAGGTAACATTTTGCATAAACACTGAATTGTTTATGCAGCGTTGTGGGCGAAAACTGATTGGTTCTAAGAAAGCTAATAAATTATAATCATTGAATAATAACCGTCGAAGTCAAGAGGTTTATTATGTATTGGAAAAGATTTTATGTTCATTTATCGGTATTTATTAACCAAGGTTTTGATAACTAATAAAAAAAAGAAAGAAACAAAAAACGTAAAACTACATTATTTAGTTATAGAAAGATCAATATAGAATGAAATAAAGTTGTTTCATTGTCTAAATTTTTTAGAACTACTAAATATATTTATAAAACAATATAAAATATATGCAGAATATTCATCACGCTAGAGTTTTTAAAAATGTAATTTGTTTGGTTAATTTGCTTTCGATTAAAGTTAGCAGGCAAATCACATACTATGTTTTATATATACATATATTATTGGATAATAACCATAGTAACACAAACATCCGTACACTACCTACATCGTGTGAAATTACGGGTCACAACTAGTACAATTACATAACTGACTAAACAGTATATCACAATAAGATATAAATATATTTCATGAAATCCATTGCGCTTCCTCGTATGACGCAATGTTATATTTAATACGTTACGATTTGCTAATGAAGATTTAAAGTGCATGTTTTGTACTAACCCACTTTAAGCCTATTTGTGTCACACAAATTACGTCTAAGAGCTTGCTTTTATTGTATCTATGACACCGCTGTTATGTTTTATTGCTGTTCGAATTAATTTTTTGTTAGCGAAATTGATATTCATGTAAGTTATGTATACATAAGTTATTCATCATTACGTTTAAATTTCAATTTGATGACCGGACGATTTAATATGACTTAGCTTTGACATGGAATATTATAGTATATAAGTATAGTAATGATTTTTTTTAATGAATTTAACATAAAAGTGATCACGAAATTAACTTTACTTCCTAATCTAATAAAAGTTTATATTTGTAACATTTTAATTATAGCCTATGAAATACGAAAGTTCATATTACAATAAATACATTATACTCGTAGGTATAATCAATATATAAACATATTGATTTCCTCTTTTCATCGTATATTTTCTCTTTTTTACTTTTTATAATTTATTATTTTTGTTGTTTTTTATTTATTTAAATATATTATTCTTTTTTTACTACACTTTTTTTTAATCCTAATTCAGTTTTTAATGAAAAAAAGAAAACAGAATTACAATCATAAAGATCATATTAATATTTGAAAATGATTATTGTATTTGAGTAAGAAATTTTAAAAGCATATGTACGTTGCATATTTTTTTTGTATTGTATTCCATTATATACATTAACTATTATTTATTAGTGTTTAATTAAAACTTGCTACCATTGTAACTAGCCGAAAAAATTGATTAAACTATTTACTTTCACGTAGACATCAGGTTTTTCAAACCTGCAGCGAAATTCGGTTTTCAACAGATTGTTTGACCACTCTCTTTTAGCAAATTACTGTGTCAATCAAAATTTAGAATTAACGGATTAATTTCCTTAATAAATTTTGTTTATAAAACAATAAATACTCAATGTATATTTTTTTCTTATGGTTTTCCTTTTTTATTTAACAACTAGTGACCCGCCCTGGCTACGCGCGGTTGCAAAAACTATCAGTATTACTATATCTAATATCTATACTAATCTCTCTATTTACTTAAAAAAACTGCTTCAAAATCCGTTCCGTAGTTTTAAAGATCTAAGCATACAGACGCGCGAAGAGCGAAGCGGGAAGCGACTTTTTTTATACATCAAAAGCAGTACATTGGAAAAATAATAAACAATTAAATAGCAAAATTATTTATTATTCGCGTATATATTATGTCGTAAAAAAAGTCGGAAGTACCATTGATTTTATTATACGTAATGCAATTTTAAGAATTTAAATTTATAAAGGTGCGTCCCAGCAAGATGAGTCAGGTATGCCACGTACGTGATGAGAATGATATTGCTTCGAAGATTCAAGGACTACCTATAAAAACATGTTTTTATTGAAGGACTGTAATGAGTTTTACTTTTATATGACCTACTTTAAAAATAATAGAGTTTCGACGAACAAATTTTTTTTTGCTGCATCATGCTACAGAATTAATGGTTTTGTATTAATATCATAGTAGTTTGTTATTAGTTCTTCTAAGGTTATATTTTTATATTATACAGTGCATTTAAATTATGTATTTATAGTGATGATTTATTTATTTAGTAATAATTGAATCAAAATAATTTTTAAGCCACCGTAACTAATATAATTATAATATTTACTCGTGATATGTTTGTCATACGAATGATTTTTTAATATCGATCACCAAATGTATATTATACGTCATCGATATATTACTAAAAATATCTTAACACCTGCACTTCATACGAATCACAAAAATAGAACGATAAATTTGTTGCTATTAAATCACCATCATTCCATTCTCTAATAACCTTAACCACATTTCAAAGAAATGTCATTGACCCGTACAATATTTTAATTTGTATTTTCGATAAATTTAAGTCGAAAAAATAAAACTTTCACGTATTGGTAATTTTTCATCGTCGATTATTAGTGGTCCGTTAGCTTGTTAATTTCATATCTTAATTTTCACGCTTAATGATTGTTCAGCCTTACGCAAGTCGATTTATATTCCAGGCACCCTTGTGTCGCATAAAGTTATAACAAGCAAACTTAACGATCTGGAACTCTTCGGTGACAAGTAATGGCATGCGACAGCCCTACCTGGATACATATGTCTGTGTGAATATCTCTTAATGTAATTATATACTATTTTATTAAAGTATTTCGCTTCTAAAACACAAGGGGATTTATTTTAATTTTGGTTTGGCCAAATCATCGAAAAGAATGTAAGAATTTTGTTTTTATAACTTTAAATTAGTCATTATGAGAAATCAGTTAAAAGTTTTAATTAAAAAAAAATCCCCTTTCTACCAAAATATTTTTAAACAATATTTGATTTATATTTTCGAATTGAAACACAATATTGTGTTAACGGTAACTTAAGCTGTATGACCAATTTGTATCGATTTACCATCTAATGTATTGCGAAAACTAATGCAAGTTAAGATTCCACTCAAAGTGAAGTAACAATACAGTTCTACAAGCTATTGTCCTGGGATCAAAAGAACTTGGTGCAATGTTGTATAATAACATCCACATACAAAATGGTACGTTGCAGGCAATCCATTCGTACGTGAGCTGTGTGTTTAGTTGAGAAGGAACGCAACCTCATTAGTTCCCACGGAAAAATGCTCGGTCAAGCAGAATATCTAGGTAAAAATGAATTTTTCTAAAGCCCCATTGTTCTTGTGAACTAGTGTTTCAGTTTTAAGTTTATATTTACGGTTTTCGCATGTACGCGTGAGTTATTGTAACTTGTACTTTACTCGTGTTTACGTTGGACAAGGAGATTGAAGGTCGGACGTTTTTTTTTTCGTAGGTTGTATTATAATAGAAATTACACAATCAAGAATTTATTCCTTCACATCAATTATATCTGCCTTTTTAACCGACTTCCAAAAAAGGAGGAGGTTCTCAATTCGACTGTATTTTTTTTTTTTTTTTTTATGTATGTTACATCAGAACTTTTGACCGGGTAGACCGATTTCGACAAATTTTGTTTTAATCGAAAAGTGGTGTGTGCCAATTGGTCCCATTTAAATTTATTTGAGATCTAACAACTACTTTTCGAGTTATATCTAATAATGCGTTTTTACTTGACGCTTTTTTCGTCGACCTACGTTGTATTATACCGCATAACTTTCTACTGGATGTACCGATTTTGATATTTCTTTTTGTGTTGGAAAGGGGATATCCCTAGTTTGGTACTGTGAAAAGGAAACCAGGATCTGATGATGGGATCCCAGAGAAATCGAGGGAAACTCTCGAAAATCCGTAATAACTTTTTACTGGGTGTACCGATTTTGATAATTTTTAATTTAATCGAAAGCTCATGTTTATCATGTGGTCACATATAAATTTTATCGAGATCTGTTAACTACTTTTTGAGTAATCTTTGATAACGCGTAATTGCTTGACTATTTTTTCGTTGATCTACGTTGTATTACTTGTCGATGTAATTGAAGTCGGTTTTTTTTTCGTTTGCGAGCAAACACAATTATTATGGAACTAGCGAATAAACGAGCAGCCACTGAAAGTTATAAGCCTCTGTGAAGATTTCAATGCTTCTCTAAATTACTATGCTACTTAAAACCAATGATACCTCTAACCCTGTGACTCTTATTAAGTTGTCTATGAACTTAGTGGATAGATTTTCAATCTTGAGAAACTGTTAAGGTAAGTAAATTTTAGGTCAACCATAATTATTTAAAGCTAAGCTAATAACACTTGCTCAGGCAATAAATATCTTATATTTATAATTGTTGAATTTGGCCAGTAATTCTCAACATTTAATTTATGTGTATTACGATTACGATTTAGGCTTAAATAAGTGTATATATATATATATATATATATATATATATATATATATATATATATATATATATTTATTTATTTATTTATTTATTTTTATTATTTTTTTTATTTATGGCGAAATTGATTGTAACTGCTATGAGATACTGTTGTTATATTTATTATATTAATCAAATGTATATATATATATATATATATATATATATATATATATATATATATATATATATATGTATTGCTTGTAAGTATTAATGTGTACATATTTGTATGTAAGTTTATTACAATATAACTGCACCACCTACCCGATCCTCAAATAAATAGTATTCAATCCTATGTCGGGTTGTCTGGAAGAAATGGCTAACTAGCCATAAGACCGTCTCTTGTACTACACATTCTTAAGTTGTCTGTATTATTATTATTTTGTATTTGCATATTGTGGTGTACAATAAAGAGTAAATAAATAAATAAATATATATATGTGTGTGTGTGTGTGTGTGTGTGTGTGTGTGTATATAATAAGTATATATAAGTCTATGTATCTTTTATAAACTTAAGTAGAATCATACCTAATGATTCAGCCTGTATCATCCCACTGCTCTTTCCCCATGTAGGAGAAAAATTAGAGCTTGATCCACCACGCCTCTCCACTGCGGGTTGGCAATTATATTCCCTACTATGAGTAACGATTACAACCAGGCGTATATAATAAAAACCAGGACCGCCAGCTTGAAGTGCTCTCCGCTGCACAGTGGGGAGACCCACAAAGACTAACCAACCAGACTGGAAAGAAATATTTGTAGAAACACAAATCGACACCAACAATTTATACTACGCCAACTAAAATTTTTGGTAAATTGGTTTTTTTAATGCAATTTTGATAAAATGTGTTTTTATATGTAATAAAAAAAAATGTGAAATTGCATTGAATAAATTAACTATTAAATATACCAAATTTCAAATAAGCTTCTTAATTAATATAAAAGGTATCACGTTTTCCCCTTTAAATGCCTCTATTGTAAAGTTCACTTTTATGGGTTAGCTTAGTATAAATAGCTGGTGTCGAAATATCCACTCCGATCGTTATTCGAACTCGCGACCGCCGGTATCAAAGCTGCGACGACACGGCAAACGCACTATTATACCAGAGTGGTCGTTGATATATGAATTCGTCATAAAAAGCTTTCATAAAACAATAAACAATAATTCTCAGAATTTTATTCGCTGTTCTTAAAAAAGTAGACGCTCATGGGAAATCAAAAACAGAAGTCCGTACTAATTGTATATTGTAATATATTGATATTTCCAAGAACTATTTAAGTCTTTCAGACAAATATTGCAAAATGTTCATTTACATTACAAAATCGTGTTCTTAACGTACGGACATGCTTACGAATGTTTGTCATGGCTTGTTAAAGTTACAGGTAGGTATATTAAATTATGGTCTAAGACTTTATGATGTATTTAGGTCGGTTATTATGCGAACAGTAAATAACTTTACAGGTTAACTTACAATTTTATCACTAGTGTGTGTAATTAATAATAAATAAACATCTTATAACATACACACACGGTCGTCTGTTCCTATGGTACTTTATGCTTGTGTTACAACCAAATACTGTTATAGCTATATAGTTTTTTTTTTTTTTTTTTAAATAAATGTACATAGAAATAATACATATATGAATACAAATATTACACCCAGTCTCAGGCGGGAATCGAACCCCCAAACCGAGGAGTAGAGAGCAGGGCCACTATGAACTGCGCCAACGGGCTAGTCATCTACTAGACATTAAATTCAAATTAAGTATGACCTACGTTACAATTTCACTACAGTAAAGCTTTAATGGTTTCAACTACAGAAACCCATTACGCTGTAGCTTAAATAGACAAAAGACGTGTGATGAATAGCTATTTAAACAATTTGTATGTCTGTTCTTTACGCTTATTGTAATGAAAAAGTCAGATAGAGATAGCTATCAGTTGAATAAAAAAATTTGCGTACCTCAAATACAATAATTCACTGATGTTATTTTGTAAGTTAAAAATGCTCATTTACTTATTTAGTATTATTAAAATGCATTAATTAATTGTTAATTATAAACTGGAGTGAGACCGCGTCTTGGCAAACGCAGTGTGGGACGTCCTCCGGCCCGTTGGACCGACGATCTACCTAAGATTGCCGGTGTAGGCTGGATGAGGATTGCGGAAAACCATGATGTCTGGCGCGAACTTGGGGAGGCCTATGTCCAGCAGTGGACTGCCATAGGCTGAAGTGATGTGATTAATTAATTGTTAACAAAAGGTAAACTGTGAACAATAGCGATCTACTAGTACAAAATTATCAATGTAAACAAAAATATAGTTTGTATTGTTTTGTAATACTCTACTAAATATCCTATTACGTAGCAAATATATTTTCTCCCGTTAAGGAGAATAAAGTTGTATATGTTACTTTTATATATGTAGCTGGTCTATTTCGCATTTGAATCTACATACCGTGCTTAACGATTACGTTCTTTAAGATTAAAATAGTCTATCGCCTCGGCTCTATTTATACTAATATTATAAAGCTGAAAGGTTCCCAGAAAATAATTTTGACCCTTTAGCTAGTAAGGCTTTTTTTTCTTTAAATTAACGCATATAAAACCTCGGGTCATGTCTAGTTAACTAATAAAAAGTTATTAATAAAAAGAAAGTTTAACATAGTCCCTACTGATATATATCATGATCAACGAAAACTAATACAACATTTATAAATGTAAATTAATTTAATCATATATCTATCTATGCAAAGCATTTAATCCTACGCCTAAACAATCACATCAATTGTACAAGCGTAGGTTTGAATGTTAAAAATATACTTAACACTTTGTGATAACTGACGTATCCGTTACTTTTAGTGTTGTTAAATAATGATATAACATTTACATTTCTATATGATTAAAGGGATAACGAAAAGCAAAGCATATGCCGATGTTAATGATTCGAAGATTAAAAACAGGTGTGAATCAAGAAGTCGTTGATCTCTGGGTAATTATAACGTTATAGTGCAATTCACGTCACTGTCTAAATTTGTGGAATAACATTTCGGTTGCTAGCCGTAAAACTGTTTGTATAGTTCAGCATCATAGCGAATTTTGTTTATGATTCAGATAGTTTTAAGACCTGTCTATTCTAAGATTTATTATCAAATTATTTATGTATAGCATGTAAACTTACGAAATCGATATTTGAACATATTATTTTTGCTATAATGTTACTTTTTAACAATTAAGTTACAATTATTTTATCACATAAAACAACATTACAATTATTTTACATATAAGTAATCAAATAAAATAGTAAATTACAATCAACCTGATACTTACTTTAATGTACCTACTTTTTATACTTTAAATTTTTACTATTAAAAACTTTCAATGAGTTTTTATATCGCACGTAAGAATAGTTACCATATAACCTATAGCATGACTCTAGATCTATAACCAACGTGATGCAAATAAGCAGATAGAGATAAGAACAGGGTAGATTATACGACCATCATTAGGTCAGGATGCGATATCGTTACGTGAGATAAATTGGAAATTGGTATTTGAATATTTAACCGTGTAAAGTACTAATATAGTGAATGAATATAGTAGAATAAGGTTTGATAGCAGTTCCAGTATATCAGAGTAAGTTAATATTACATTAAATTATATAAATAAATATAAATTAAATTGTTAAGAGGAAAGAAAATATAAAAATAAAAAACGAAATAACATTTTGTGTTGACCCACACAAAGATATTGTACCTAATACTAATATTTAAACGTAATTTTTCTTTCCAGAAACCTACTCATATGTCCCATACAAAGGATGAGTTAGTGTAATTGCAGGCCCAAAAGACAACATATATCACAGCTGCCACCACACTGGTACCATTGAGAGAACAGAGGTGACAATTAATCATTGCACGGCTCATTTTCTCGTCTGCGTCCTTGCTATAAATAAAAGTCTGATTTGGACATAACTTCCTCGTTCACACCAAATCAATCATCTCGCCACTAAAATGAAAGACGACCAGATGTTCAATATAGTAATACAAGAAAATTTAGAATTTTGATCTATATTTAGAAAAGTATTTTCAGTTCAATAACCTGTTTATCGAATAATGCAGCCTTGTTCGATGAATTAAATTCTTCATTTGAAACTCGAAACGATGTTATAATTATACTAATAAAATTAATTTATAAATTACTGGCTTTTACCAGCAGCGGCTTCGCTCAAATTTTTTTTTTTTTTTTGTTGATAAACATTATCCTATGTTACTTCTAATACCTCCCAAAAATATGTGTACAAAATTTCATGATGATCGGTAAAGTAGTTTTTAACAAACAAACTTACATTCACATTTATTATATTGTTAGGGATGTAAACCAACTATGTACTTGTTAATTTTTATTAACTATAACAGTACACCTTCAATAAAAATAAACATATCGACTGAGAGCAAATCGGATAATTCGAACTAAGCACTCCGAAAAGTCTTATTTGTCTTGAGATACTCTTTAAATTCTTTAAATTTAATTTTAAATTAAATTTTAATATTAAAATCTAGTTTTTTCTTCATATTCAACGTTATAATAGTTTTCATACATAATTTCAAGTAATCGTAAAAATTCTAAACATTTTTGAATATCATATCAAAAATTGACCGCTCCAGCGGGGTTCGAACGAGCGGGGGAGGGTGATATGATATTCAAAAATGTTTAGAATTCCTAATGTGGGTAACACAAAAATAAAAATCTTAGATATTAATCGTAAAAATGTCAGTAATAAATTCCTAATTATTACACCAAATCTCCTAAGTAGTGGATGGATAGCGAATTCTTACTAAACGTTTTTTTTTTTTTGGATTAAACTAACCCAAACAGATATCAAATATGTCGATGTTCTTTCTTTATTTTTATCCGTATTATATTATCTAAGAGCAATACTAGTGTCATTTGGGCTGATGTCATTATTATTGCTGATATTTTTTGTTCGTGAAACTATCTTATCTTTGTGTGTAATGTGTAATATAACACACATGAAAGTCCAGTGCAAATACACCAAAACTCAAGGTCATGGCGCAGGGCGTAGCATAGTGGGTGCGTAATATCTTTAATTTTTTAAGTTTGTCGACACGACTCTTTAACACGAGTTCGATTTCAGACTTTTCTTTGATACGGCGTCTGTTTTTGATGCAAAAACATTTTAATGATACGATTATAGATTGTTATTGCTTGTGTTTTGTTTATTGTACCGACATGGTAGCAGATGCGATCTGTTCGTCTCGCACCTATAAGAAAAAGAAGAATTATTTAAAATGTTTTTATTATCATGAGTATTATTTTTAATAATGTAATTTACATCAATCAAATAAAACAAAAATGTTTCATTTAATACAATACACATTTTTTATTTTTAAACTTCGAATATAAATAAATACTCATTTAAGTTGACTATTATTATCTACATGAAAGTATTTTATAACCATAACTCACACTAAGCCATACAAATCGAAATTATAATTAGAAATTTAGGTATTCACACGCCCACATTCAACGAGGAACGACATTCGATAATTACTTACAAATGGGAAACCATCCCACGCGCTTTGTTTCATTACCAAATTCGATTATTGAATTATTATTCTATCAGTCTTCATAAATAATTTGTTCGTTCTGAAACGTGATTAAACAATGTCAACGTTATGCTTACTTTTATATTGATTATGTCGCTTAAGAAAATTGATTATATATAATACTATGAGAGCCGAGCGTCTTTATTTATTTTTATTTACTAAAACTTTTTTGGACACAAAAAGAAAGATACAAATTAAAAAACATTAGATACAAAACAAAAAAGTATGCAAAGCAACCTAATCGCTTTTTTTGTATCTTTTTGAACGTGTAAAATTTATAGTCACAGTTTTACACTTTTATTTGAACGGGACTTACCTTTTGATGATTGAACTGGTCATCTAAAAGTCGTCGAAATGTCTGGAACCTCAAAGTGCCTGATAACCGCGGTAAGACTGGCTCAAAAAGCGATGTTAATGGTGACGGTTAACAGAAAATAAAAACAACAAAGCATTGTAACCTAATACCTCAAAATTCAAAAACTCAAGAGCCTTATTATCTTTTACAAAAGAATATTTTACTCATCTTATAAAAATATCATTTATAACTACAAAGACCAGTTCACGGCACACTTGTAAGGTTATTATTATGAGTCTCATACGGGCCTGTCAAAGTGTAATAAAGAGTGACAGATGTGAATGGCTCAAGAGACGATATTCTTACACTTGCTTTCTTCGAGATGGTTAAGTAGTACCAGAAGCGTGTAGTTGCTTTTAATTGAAAAAGATTTTCAAATCAAATTGGGATCACTGCACGAGCTTGTTAGATTTAAGTATAGAAATAATAATAAATTTAAAGTAAAAAACATTTAAAAAAAAAAACAATTTTATTTTTATTTGAATTTCCTTGAACGAAAAAATTAAATTATAACTTTAGAACTTTTAGCATCTACTTATAAAGTCATTACATAATTTATATGATATAAAACTTATCGCATGAATAATGATTACAGACAGATTTGCTAAATAGCTTTATGTCTATATTAAGCCTAATGTAGTCGATTATTTTGAAGTTTAAAAATTGATCCTAATTAAACACTATGATGAAATATAGGTCACTTCAGCCTATGGCAGTCCACTACTGGAGATAGGCCTCCACAAGTTCGTGTCAAAAATGGCGTGAACTCATGTGTGTTGCCCATAGTCACCACGCTGGTCAGGCGGGTTGGTGACCGCAGGCTGGCTTGGTGGCACCGAAGACGCTGCTGCCCGTCTTCGGCCTAATATTTTTTTTTTTTTTATGTCACTAAGTCGGCAAACAAGCGTACGGCTCACCTGATGGTAAGCGATTACCGTAGCTTATAAAAAGACGCCTACAACACCAGAAGCATCGCAGGCGCGCTGCCGACCCAATCCCCAATCCCCCCCCCCCCAGGAGCTCTGGTCACCTTACTCACCAACAGGAACACAATACTGCTTGAAAACAGTATTATTTTGCTGTGATCTTCTGTAGGGTCGAGGTACTACCCCAGTCGGGCTGCTCCATATTTTGAGCACGAAATTCTTGCTGTGCCCTATGCCTATATATAATGGAAATATAGGTGTCTAAGATGAAATTTATAGACTTGTACGAGTGTATACACCAATTCGCTGTAAACCAGGTTGTTATATAAGAATTTTTTAATTATTTTTTCTTAATAGGCAGATCCTAAGTGGTTAGAAATTACTTTTTGTTATTTTTCAAGTTACTTACCTACCTTAATCGCGAAGTGAATTTGAGTGAAGTACTCTTGTCTTCTTAAATCTAATCAGCTTATTATATTTTCCCCATAAATTTTAAGGATAAGGTATCATTAATTAATGATGATCACGGCATATGAATAAGCAAAACCGTATA
Organism: Melitaea cinxia; assembly: GCF_905220565.1. Lineage (NCBI taxonomy): Eukaryota > Metazoa > Arthropoda > Insecta > Lepidoptera > Nymphalidae > Melitaea > Melitaea cinxia. The sequence continues at coordinate 5,621,386 of NC_059407.1, forward strand.
TAGCTTAATGAATCCAATCTATTCAATCTTGTTATTATCTCCTAATCTTGTTTTGCTAGTTGTTGGATCTGGATGAGTCGATTTTGAAAATGAATTCGTTTAACTCGTTAATAAAATGCATATTTTATTTTGATTCCTTTATTTAGTACTTATTAAACATACGTACTCCCGCACAAGATTAATGATCATATCTACTCGTACATAATAAGTCTAGTTTTGAAATAAATACAAGTATATACTGAAAATTCTATGTTAAAGCAGAAAGTAGAAAAGCTTGCTAGACTTTATGCGATAATTCTTGACATAATGTTTGCTTTGCGATAACACTTGTACTTAGAGTTACCAGCACTCAGTTTTCGCTGACTCGGCTGAGTTGAACAGACCCCCAATTTCCAGTTTCCATACAGTTAGCTATTTTGTAATCTTAGTAATTTTTAATTAATTAAATATATATTTAATTTATAAAAAATACAGCTTCTTTATCATATATATTTTTTTCAATAAATGTTAAATTTATAAAAAAGGCTGTAGGTTATAAAATCCCACTGTATATTACATGATAAATAGTAAATTTTAAATATTTTATTCATTGCTTTCAACATATATTACAAAAATTCAAGTATTCATCAATTTTTCTTTTGTTAGTGTGAAACAATACAGTAGCTATTTATTATATCTTTAATAACAACAAGTATCAAATCACATCGCATACAAAACAACCCGAAACGTCTAGATATTCCTATAAAGTAATCTTTATCCTATCTGTCTTTGTATCCATAATGATCATTAGGTTAAATTCACTACTTGTCACGCCATAAATCGTGATAAGCTATATGTAATGGCTCACTTAATTAACGAAGTAAATGTGTAACTTTCAACTTGCTTGTGACTAAGTTATCTTGTCGAGTAATGGTATTTAAGTCTGAGATTATCCGATAATGATGATCTAATTATAAGCCGTATTTAAACTTTTATGACCACTAGCACTGGGTTACGTAACCTGGTCATAAACGAAGAAGTTATCCACGAACAAATATAATATATATATATATATACGGTCGACTTGAGTAACCTTCTCCTTTTTTGAAGTTAGTTAAAAATATATGTAAAATTCTATATTCAAACGCGCCTACTATAATCTAGAAATAGAAATACGGTGCCATCTACCGGATATCTGTGCAACTTAGATGCCAAATCGCCATCTATTAGAATTTTATAGAACTAAACGGTAAATACACACTAAAGTAGTATAAATAAGCATTTAATTTGCAATAACAAATATTAAGATCAATAATTGAGATAAAAACTACCCTTTCTTCTAAGTTAAATCAAATTGCAGATGCTTACAAAATTTGATAAAAATTGGTTCGGTAGTTTCAAAGTTTATCGTTAACAGACATTGTGATACATACACATACATAACAAATATTTCTACAGCGAGAACTGAACCAGTAGCCGACTGCGTTAAGACGGCTATTCGTAAAACTATTTTGAAGTAGAATAGACTACTAATTACAAACAAATACGCTGTTACCCTTTTCCATCTTATAATTTACTACAATATCCTCTAATGAGAAATATAACGTATATAAGTAATGTTCAATAAATTAAAGAATTTTTATATAACATTATCTCATTATAAACACATTTAGGATATAATGATAGAATTCAATATTATTTCTTTGATCTTCTTGGAAGGTTACGGATCTAATCATATCAACAAAAACGTAACATGTCTAAATTACATAGAAGCTGATCATTATACCCATTCTGATTTTGTCTGCAGCCAAACATTTAAGTACCATTTTGAATTTCGGTACCTGAAGGATTTTAATAGGATCCTATTCATACATCCATTGAGATTAATGACTTTCAATAATACAAAATAGCATTGATAACTTCGCAAATACTGCATAAAATTGAAAATTTATTAAGAGATCGTATGAAAAAGACTTCTACTTTCATTTGTGTGTCTGATTGTTATATCTTTGGGGGTCTATTAGGTATATCTAACACTTGAGATCCCCACATATTATTTAGTTTAAAGATAATAAATAAACAAAATACAGGTAAAAATAATAAAATACAGGTAAATATAATAATATACAGGTCAAAAAAAAAAGGATGAAGAGCGTCACTCTCTCTACATAATAACATAGAAGAATGAGAAAACTCTCCGTGTAAAAGACCATATCCACCTGTACAAATAAGATTTCGACAAGTAAGTTAAGTAAATAAAACACATTCAAACAGTCTAGACAAATTCCGATGTATCACGTTCACGTTAAGCTCGTTAATCTAACCGCGACTATAAACTTTATACATCAATTTAAATTAATTTATGACTCCAGCAAACATTTTTAATTAGCTCTATATAAACCAGCAATTGCAACGATGCTTGAGAAATTCAATTAGTCTCCATATTTGAACAGTTTAAAAAGCACAGACCACTTCTAACTTCTATATCTTATCTGTTTATTATTCTCTCATGTATAAAAAGAAAAGATTTATTAAAAATGACGAACATAACAACTTATGTTTGAAGAAAATTGTCGTTACTGCTACCGACTGACACTTCTGTTTTTTTTTTATTCTATGAAATCAACTTGTGTAATAACTTGTAAAGGATGAAAATTACAACCGAGTGCGCGAGTACAGATATTATAATACTAATTGCATAAAAAACCGAAAAAAAACTGAATATTGCAATACCCATGAATGAGTTCGATCAATAACAATAATTTCATCTTTAATTTGAACAGGTTTTCAGTGGACATAATCGGTAGAGTGCTCGTATGTACCGGAAATTTTTCCTTTTCGTGAAACAGGTCTACGCCTTGGGGCGTCCTTTCTACCTTTTTGGTTGCACAACGAAGTGCTTAGTATTAACGGTCACAGTAAAACTCCTCCGGCTCTGAAAACATTTGGCGTAGTTATGAACGAAACAATTTCTCCAGGGTAACCTTATACATAAATTTTTGGATATTTGAAAGACAACAATATAAAACATAAAAATATCATAATTGGTTTCGATGGCTACACGGCACATTTATGTGTTTGAATTCTTTATCATAGTGCATTTTCATTTCATCGAGTTTCAAATCACAACGACTCTAATTATGTTTCTGTTTGCAACAGATATGCTTATAATGTACAAATTTACTATAGTCCTATACCTTAAATTAATACTACGTTTTTTCTACTCTACACTTTGAATACGAAATTAATTTAATTAATTAAGTAAATGACGAATAACATGCCATTAGTAATTCAAATTAGCGCCTACCACTGCCGGTACTTTAAATGACATGACAAATTGTATTTCTGTCACTATCGGTTAAATTCAATTCGGTAACGCCCTTAAGTCCGAGCACGTTTTCTATTGCAAAAGGCTTATTGTTTTGCATTTGCATTAATATATTTAATTTAGGAATCCGCTTTCGTACTTAAAAACACTTTTGTAGCACGCCGTTACTGCTAACTAAATCCACCACTATATATAACTTTATTTTTATTTTATTTATTAAACTTTACTGCACACACAAAAAAGAAGATACATTTTAGAACGATTAGATACAAAAACAAATAATGTATGCAAAGGCGGCCTTATCGCTTATCGCGATCTCTTCCAGGCAACCTTTAATAAAAGTAGTATAACAAAATATGTCGGTAGTAGTGCGCAATCAACAATGCAAGTTTAGCACATATAACTGAATTAATTAACAATACATTTAAACGGTATATACCTACATAAACATATAAACACATACACGATATATTTATACAAACATACAAATAAAAAAACAATATACCAATAGAATACATATACATATTTAAAACTATGTAAGAGTTAAGTAGTATATGTGCAAACGATTCTTAAAAATATTTATAGACTCTGCTTGAGGGATGTTATTGGTTAGGGAATTCCAAAGTTTTTCACTTTAGTAGTGAAGGAATTACCATACGCATTAGAGCGACAAAGAGGTACCACAAGCAAGTTATTACTACGGGAACGCAAGTGACATTAATATAACTTTCTACAAGTGTTAGTACTAACTACTATACGATTTAAAAATTATCGTCATAAAAAACCCGTACGCATAAATAAATAGAACAAAGACATTAAGGCAGTCTGTTATTGCCGCTAAAATATCTTGTTAATCGAAATGTTGTTTCCAACCTGTTATTTCCCCAAAAATGTATTTCCTACCAAAATTTAGCTTGGATTTTTTTTTTTTTTTTTAGAGCCAAAATACTGCCAATTTACTAATCCCTTGATTAGATAGAATGTATTTGTGTGTTGGTAGCACTGCGTAAAAGCATCGTGTTTCTCAACGCTAATAAATATAATAAATAAATAAATAATTAAAAATTAATTCAATTAACTTTTAAAAAAATAATTCAATTAACTTTTTTTAATTTTAATTATACAATTGTTTTGTCGTTAAACTAAATTATTATATTAATATATTCAGTTTGGTTATGACTTCCTGATATCGATCGCTACAAATTATTTGTCATACAAAGTCGATGCGAGAACGAAAATTTAAAATAATGTTAATTTGTTTATAATCTTTCGACGTAGTTTACTTTAAATTAATTTTAAGTCTCCTATATAAACGAGGTTAGAATCGCATTTCAAGCTTATTATCGATTAAGGGTTAATATACATTTAGACCGTCACATTATTCATTATCATCATCATCGTCATCACTTCAGCCTATTGCAGTCCACTGATGGACATAGGCCTCCACAAGTTTGCGCCAAAAATGCCGTGAACTTATGTGTGTTGACCATATTCACCACACTTGGCAGGCGGGCTGGTGACCGCAGGGCTGGCTTTGTCGCACCGAAGACGCTGCTGTCCCGCCATCGGTTGGCTTTATAATTTGCAAGGTGGAAGTTGAACTGTGTTATTCCTTAGTCACCTCTTACGACACCCACGGGAAGAGAGTGGGTGGCTATATTCTGTACTGTCGGAACTACACTGTTTATTGCCGTAGCCACACACGTTATTACTAATTAACTCAGTAATGCGTTTTTCTGATATTTTTAAAGCCCTTGTTCAGAATTTATTGACTAATCTAAAAATTCCGACACTATTTAAAAACAATCATCATGTTAGTGTTTTTGTTGTAGAAACGTAATTTAAAAAATAAATCTTAAACGATTAATAAATAGGGTAAAACGAATTTATATCGGAATTACAATATAACAAAAACATTGATGCATTAACCTTAACTTCCTTGATTTTAAAATTCTAATCAAAATAGAAATGGATTTTGACTGTTCAGACGTTATGATATTTTTTAATATCAAAATCACCATAAAAAATGAGTAGCTTTAATATAGTTATTGTCTAGTGATATAAATTGATTTTAGATGTTAGGTTATACTGTGTAGCATAGGGAAGCCAGTAAAGCTCTCGGCCGCGGTGGTTATCACAAACACCCGTTATTGATCGATACTCTTGGTAGGGAAATTATTCTACTCTAAAGTATCCTGGCTTACTTGCAAGAGTTACGAGGGTCAGATGCCAATCGCTCTGTGGGGATCGATAGCCGGCCAGAGACAAACGTATGTTTTCTTTCCATTTGCAAATAATTGTATTTGCTCACTAACGAAAAAAAAACCGACTTCAATTACATCGACAAATAATACAACGTAGGTAGACGAAAATATAGTCAAGTAAAAACGCGTTATCAAAGATTACTCAAAAATTTATTGTTAGATCTCGATGAAATTTAAATCTGACCACGTGATAAACACCAGCTTTTGATTAAGTTATAAAACAATCAAAATCGGTACACCCAGTAAAAAGTTATGCGGTATTATACAACTTAGGTCGAGGAAAAAATAGTGAAGTAAAAACGAATTATTAGATATAACTCGAAAATTAGTTGTTAGATCTCAAATAAATTTAAATGGGACCAAATGGCACACACCACTTTTCGATTAAAAGTTTTTTGTCGAAATCTGTCCACCCTGTCAAAAGTTCTGAACTTAACATACATAAAAAAATACAGTCGAATTGAGAACCTCCTTCTTTTTTGGAAGTCGATTAAAAATATATCTCAAGTTCTAAAATATTACAACAATCTCATAAATTTTCTATTTTTTGCATTCAACAGTGATGGTCAAGTATTATATTACAATTAATTTTTAAATTACATTTCGATAACCATTGATTTGAAACCTATATTACACCTTAATATTCCACCTTTTTACCAAAAATGAAATATTATAATCACTTATTATTTCACTTTAGGACAATAGAAAAGCATAATACAATGGAAATTCTGTATAAACATTAACTAAAGATTCCGTGGCTTCTTTTAATTAAATGGCAACAAGTTCTTTACGAAAATAAGCTGGTCTAGACCTAATTTACATGAATAGCGTAGGCGGCCATTCTTTTGTCTTTAAAGTTGCAATTAATTATTCTACTTTATGTAAATAAAGTTTCGGACGCATCAGAGAGTTTTTATGGACAGTTCTGTTAAGCGTATGCCATTTAAAACTTAACATAAAACCCTAGGGTATTAAATATGTAAATATAAAAACATTATTAATATATAAACATTATTTATGAACTTAAAACATGGTTTGAATTCAAACGAACGTAAACTTCATGAAGTCATATAATTATTGTTGAATAAAATAACTTATAAAGAGGAGTCACATAAAATAATACAAAAAAGTTACCAAAGCTTTATCAACCTAATATGTAAATTTTGTGGAATTATTAAACATTGATATATTAATAAGTAGGTACGTATTACAAATATTTCAATATAAAAAATATATTATATCAAAAAAATCAAATATATTATTTATTCATTATTATTTACAAATAAATTAACAAATTCACAAATAATATTTTATTGAATCTCGAAAAAAAAGGGTATTAACGGAATTAACTCTAAAAGAAAACAATAAAATACACATGAGCCATAATCATTGCGTTTAATGAGATAATTCAAATGTAAAATTCTTTTATTATTGTTTATCAAATGAGTCGCAAGTCACTTATCGAGTCAATGGTGACATAACACTGGGGCCAGTGACTCGCGATAACAGATGACTCAGTGATTTAGGATCCGCTCCTAATTATTAGCGATAACCGTGGTAGCTTTGGATCGCCAAATCATTTTACTTAATGTTGATTGATTTGGAACATGAAAAAATTTATTTGAATATAATTTAGTGGGCGTTGAAATGAATTAATTTTAAACACCTTTACTTAACGGCCCCCCAATAGGATTAAATGTAATGTAAAAAAATAAGACTGTTATTTATATGACTGAAATAGTCACGTCATGGGGGTTATACTCGCGACTGCAATCAGTAGTGCAAGTTGTTGTCACTACTGCGCTCATTATTACACGATTTACATGTTGTCTTCACTGAAAAAAAATCAAGTGCATTATGAGTAGCTTTAAATTTATTCAACACAGACTTTAACCCGTAACTCTATTCATATTTCTCGAATCTTATCCCCTACGCCATCCTATAAGCTTTGGCTTCTATTTTTACAACAATGAGAATATAAAATGCTTGCCAAAACCGCCGAGGCTTACAATAGACTGGTGATATCACTTACCACTAGACGACCTTTACTATATTTTATCCTTTAACAGAGAAAAAGCGTTTACTATTAATAGAATATAAATATACAACAGACTAAGCCATTATAGTGAATATCTAACTAGAAGCTGGACAGTTTTTTTCTTATTTAACCACAAACGTAAATTTTGTGTCCCAGAAATTTGACACACCTAAAAGATTGCCTATAAACCTATTTCATACAACTGCTAAAGTCAATATCATTAAGGCGACCACCCATTATGCAATTTCGAAGAACAGCACTTTACACCTAAAGTAAATAAAACAACAATACGAGAAACGAGCAGTTTAATGTTAGGATAGTTCCACATACTGTTTCTTTTCTCGTGATTTATAACGGCATAAATACTAAAGTAGAAAACGAAAGCAATAGCAAATAACTTTCGCAAGTATTAAAACAAAATTCCATTTGTATGTACTATAAACAATTATTAAATTCATATGTCACATTTGTAACTGATTTAATTAATATTGGAATCGCTAAAACTGAAAATTATTTGATTTAGAATTACATTAAATTGCATTTAAATGTTATATATGGAAAAAAATATACACTCGTAATAGCAAATGGTCACGGGCTCAAATCCACGTTTTTTATGCTTTTATAAGTAAAAGTAGTGATATAATAGTTTTTGAGTTTTGGAATCTTCATAAAATATTTGTATTAACAAAACGAGACCAAATTGTCGACACCATAGTGATATGTTACACATTTTAAAATAATTCTATCAAATATAAACAAATCAATAGTTACTAATACAGAGTTATTTTTTACGTCAACTAGACAATACTTATCTACTATATTTTTTAAAGTCTCTAAAAATGTTTTAATTTTTTTATTATTAAACGAAAATCTTTAAAATGTAAGCTTGAAACTGATACTAACGAGAGGTACATGACATCATTAAAACCTTTTTATAAAATCGATGTTTACGTATCAATTACATGGGCTGAGGAGGTTTATAGGAAAATGTGGTATCAACTTTATGTGAGTGCCGATCTATTTTGGAGGAATAGCTCAAAGCTATTTCAAGATGATCGAGAACTAGCAGACAGCTTATATTCGATAACAACTTATTGTTGTTTATTCACTGTTCGAAAGAAAATATATATTGCAATTTATAACATGTTTTATAAATATATTTTAAAACATTTCAACTTGGAATTTTAGGTATTTTTTTACGTGGGGAAAATCCTTCATGGATACAGAGAGATCCAGCGCGGGGGCGCCAGAGGGTTATGTCAGACTCCTACTGACTAAAAAACCACCACGTGTGAGCAGTCGTCCGCCCCGGCGGTAGGCCCGGACAAAGCCCCCGGGTCCCGAAACAATAAGGTCTACCTTAGCTTCCTGTTTTAATATATAAATTACGTCATTTAATATTAAGTTTAATTAAGATGACAGTGACCTTATTAATTATTTATTTTTTAAACGGAGTTCCTTATGAGGCGTTGCGGAGGGGTACCTTAGCCGGCAAAAACGGCCGTAACGTTAAAAAAATCGTAAGATTTTTACGTATAGTCTATGGATGATGGCTTTACAGTGTCTAATATATAGTCTACGTGATGACTGTTATTATTATTGCAGTTTCCTATTTATATTTTATAATTCGATAATTAATGTATATTTTATAAATAATTGTAAATAAAATAAAAGTGTTAAGATGATTTTGTAAAACTGTTTTTTATTTTTTCATCGAAAAAGACATAATATTTATACTATTATTGTTATTATTATTATTATACCCAAATAACTATTTTCTTTATACGTCGAAAAGAAAACGAAATTGATATTTTATAAAAAGGAACTTCGTTCGAATTTAGTGTCCCACGACACTATACAACTAGGTCGGCAAACAAGCGTATATATGGCTCGTCTGATGATAACCGTAATTGCTGTAAACAAACACACCACATTAATAAAATTACTATCATCGCGTTATTTACTTAAATTCTTTTCATGCTATATCTCAAGGGAATCTTGAAAATTAAAATTGTCAACAATTAAATGCAGCACGGACCATAATTACCGAAGAAAAAGTGGTCATAGCCTTATGTCAATATAAATTTTAAAACAATCGCGCAAAAGGTGAGGCGGTAGATTAAAATTCTTTTCCGAACGATTGTGCTGTGGAACCGCAAAAACTTGGATCCGAGCCAACAGGTTTCATCTGAAACAAGACGAATGAATGGCTTGAATTTATTTATCGAGGGCGACTTAGTGACGACTATCCTAGCTTTAAACGTAGCTTTATACGTATTATTGAATTTGGAATAGTTAGCGAATTATAGTTCTGCAGACAATTGATTGAGAATTCAATTTCTGTTTTACGTAATTATATCCGGTGCATTTAAACTTTTCCAATTTTGTTCCAATCGCTTTTCGCCATATATACAACATCATTTTATTTATTTAGGTTATTTATAGTTCTACGCATACTAAAATATTACTTTCAAAATACGAAGAAATTTCGTATCTTCTTACTTACATTAGGTTTTATATAAAATATAGTTTTAGTCATTTAAAAATTTAAAAAGAAAAATGCTTTTACGAGTTATAGTGCTTTAATTTGTAGAAAAAATAAATTGATTTATAATTTTAGCTGTGATACATAAATAAATAATATTATTAGCTTTGTGTTATTTGCACTTTAAACTTTATTTGAATATGGAATTATCGTTCAAAAAACTTTTCTCGGAATGAATACGAACAATGCAGAACTAGGAGCGTCAGTTGCATTAGAGTTAGAACAAACTTAATAAAACATAGGTAAAATACATAAAAAGCTTTGAAATTTATATTTATTATTATAAATTTAAGTATTATAAAGCCTGTATCTTGTCATTTGAGCAATTTATTGTTATCACTGCATGACTTGCATTATTTGCATATTTAATGTCTGGCTGGATTTTTTTTTATTTTAACTGTACGCCGTGTAAATAACAAAATTAGTATTAAAATAATATTTATTTATTAAAGAATACTAGTTACGTCATAAATAAATCACACATAGATTGAATCTAGTTCTAGTACCTAGAATAGGTTAAAATCTACATTACGAGAATGTTAATATAATTCGGAGGACGTTATCAAGACCGTTTATGGAGAGTATTGAATCCGATTGTCGTTCATCAAATACATTATGTGCCTTTATCGATCTTGTTCAGTTGAACACATGTGTTGATTACTGACACATTTTCTATAATTTATATTCTCTGAAATATTGTTCTGCGTTCGATCTCTTTGGATTAAAGGTTATATATCATTAATTATTTAAAAGCACACCTGTTTCACCCCATTCGCATTTTAAGAAATGAAGATACAAAAATGTGTTCTTCTATATTGAAAAAACCGGGAGTTTGGTGATTGAACATTCCGAATTGAAACTTTCCTTTTGTGCTTTTGTCCTTCTGTCCTTAGTATTGACACAGGTTATAGTCTAATTACTTATATAACATATTTCGTCTAAGACTCTTCTTCTTAATTAAAAAATATTAATTTTATTTGCGCCTATTTGTATATACAATGATTTCGTTATTTGCTTTAATACAGTAATTAATATAGTTATTAGTGATATGATAGACCAAAAAACACACAGCAAAAGCCTTATTGGTTTTTCTTTTCATAAATATTTATAGAATAATTTTACGATATCAAGAAAGAGCAAGAAAGATACACATGCACACACATGTAACATAAGTACATAACGTCATATAACCCGACCTTTAACCCTCTGTTGCAATTAATGTAACTACTAAATTTTCGTAGAAATAATTCAATTCAGAATGAATGTAATTTAACAAAGATTCGAACTACATCTTTACCGCATCCTATCTCATTTATTGTTCCTTACTACAATAGACACAATTCCTTTGTTCAAACATAACTCAGCTAGGAAAGTTATTTCCTTCCTCATCCTTTATTTACATGAATAAAATATATTTTTATTGTAAGAAAAGTGGCAATCTTTTAACATCGCCAATATTTTGAAATTAATTAGTTAACGTTCTATATTCAAATCAAATTATAGGATTCTGATTTTTTTTATATATTACATTTTTTTTATATTACAATATTATTACTTGTCTTAAAGTTTCTCAACCTAACAGATGATCGCAGACAAATAATACAGCTGTCATATATTGTTGTACTTCTTTGTAGATTGAGGTAGTATGAGCTCTTGTGTAGGGACGAGGGAGAGCTTAGAGTCGGCAACGTTCTTGCGATGCTTCTGGTATTTCAGGCCGTTTGTCAGGCTACGGTAACTGTTTAACATCGTGGCCATATATTGTAGGTGTTGTTGTGACTTGTATAATAGCCTAGTCGTATAAAAACTATTTTAATTATGATTGTATTTTCAAAAAGACCCACGAGATATAAGAGCGCATCTAAATCCGATATACATACACAGTCTGTCAATCATTGTTATAGTTTATTCTGCTATTTCTTATCAGCACATAACAATCATTACATAGTATAAAACAAAGTCGCTTCTCACTGTCTGTATGCTTAGATTTTTAAAACTACGCAGCGGATTTTGATGCGGTTTTCTTAGGTAAATATATTGATTCCAGAGGAAGGTTTATATGTATAATACATGCATACTATAGTAGAGTGTTGTCCTAAATAAATACATTTTTTTGAACTTACATTGCAAATATTTATTTTATATTCAGTACCATCATTGCAACCGTGCAAAGCCGTGGTGGGTTGCTAATAAAAATATAAATGACGACGAATATGTCATATTATAATCATGTCATTTAAAACTCAAATGACTATTTATATCGTCTTGTGTTTCGTAAAAATGATGCTGATGCCTTAATAATTGACCCTCTACAGTAGTATGTATTATGAATACGTAAGTAGATAATTATTACTATATTAAGCCTTTGAAAAAACAGAGTATATAATATATTTAAAGATGCAATTTCCCAATCATTTCCATCATTCAGCGCTTAAATTCTTAAACGACATTTTCATATCGCAAAATCTACTTATAATGAAAGCACTCGTTTCATGCTTCATTTACATGAAGTGTTGCTGAACTGTTTTCTTCAACGATGTTTTAATATCGCTTCATTCAAACGAGCTGAGCTTCGAACTAATACTCGTTTCGAGTGCGGTCTGAACTATACTTATCTCATTTGTTTGGCTTATCCTGGATAATCTACGTTGAAGTCGAGTCATTACTTGAATTAAATACATTTTAGCTGGATTAACATTACAATCTGTGAATACATTTTGATTAAATGTATCGAGAGGATAATATGAGTGAGATTTTATTCAACTGAACTGAACGCTTCTCTACGCTGTAAGACATTTACGAAATACACTAGAATTCTATTCGCTTTAAGCTACTTTATATCACGTACTTATACAGAAATCAATTTAAAGTCAGAATCCTCATCGTTACAACAAAGAGGAAATTGCGAATAGGTGGAGAAGTACAGCTACCAATGAAAATGCTCGAGTGATAAATAATTCAGACAACGACTTGGGTCGATAAACCTACCTCGTGACTGGAAAAATAGTGATAGTTCGTTTTAGTTTTTCAATCACTGGAGACATTAGTTATTGTAAGATCGAGAAGATTTCTATGACTTAAAATAAAATATTGTAGAGTATTATGATAGTTTGTAAGTAGGACACTGGATTAAAGCCGTTTCTCTTAACAAGAATTGACGCTTAAAATTTCTTTTGAAGCTCGTTTTCTTAAAGGTACTTTCTTGAACACAAACCGAACATAAAAGATAAATTTAGCAATTGAATATTAAGCGATACTACTTCCAATTTCAATCAAAGACATCAGACATTGCCGGGATTTCCTAGTGGTGACTTACGAAAGGTACGTCATCAAATTTCTTATCTGTATATACTAACTAGGCGTCTTGATTGATTCAGTCTATAACAGCTTAATACTGGGCATTGGCCTCTTTGTCTCTGTAGGAGAAGGGTCGAAGCTTAATCCACTACGCTGATCCACTGCAAGTTGGCTCATATATTACCTACAATAAGTAAAGATCGCTATCAGGTGTAGAGAACAACCGGATACACAAACACACATGATAATTTGACTTTGGCGCAATGGTCACAGCCATGAATTGTGCCTATTGCGCTGGCGGTTGCGGGTTGTATTGGCTATACAAGTGTTTGCCGTGGTCTGGGTGTTTGTGTAGTCCTTGTGGGTCTCCCCCCGCCTCGGAGAGCACGTTAAGCCATCAGTCCCAGTTGTTATCATTTACACCTGATAGCGATCGTTACTCATAGTAGGGAATATATCCGCCAACCCGCATTGGAGCAGCGTGGTGGATTAAGCTCTGATCCTTCTCCTACATGGGGAAAGAGGCCTATGCCCAGTAGTGGGATATTACAGGCCACAAGAATCCAATTTCCATCCTGAACGTGAAAATCAAACCCGCAATCGTGGGTGTGTTATGCACACACGTGGCACACGATTTACTAAATTAGAGTGATGTCTAAACACCTGTAGACCTTAAGCCGTTATTAGTAATAAGTTTTGACAGGTCATTATATTGATAAATATTTTTATCATAAAGTTAAATCATATCCAAGACGGCTTACCACCAAACTATATGCTTTCAAACAAAACCTAGATTAGCTGCTTATTTCATACAAAATAATTTATCATTTTTATCATTTTAGTGAATATTACAATTAATGTCATTGTTTTAAGCATAATGTACTCTAAACAATAAACTATTTTAAATTAGTAATGTTTTCATCATCATCATCATTACAGCCTATAGAGTCTACTTCTGGACATAGGCCTCTACAAGTTTACGCCAAAAATAACGTGAACTGATGTGTTTTGCCCATAGTCACCACGCTGGGCAGGCGGGTTGGTGACCGCAGGGCTGGCTTTGTCGCACCGAAGACGCTGCTGCCCGTCTTCGGCCTGTGTCATTTCAAAGCCAGCAGTTGGATGGTTATCCCGCCACCGGTCGGCTTTTATAGTTCCAAGGTGGTAGCGGAACTGTGTTATCCCTTAGTCGCCTCTTAAAACACCCACGGGAAGAGAGGGGGTGGCTGTATTCTTTAGTACCGTAGCCACACAGTACATAATAGTAATGTTTTATTTGTTTGTATTTTTTAAATTTCTATTTATTTATTTTTATTTAAAATCTTTTGACGTTTACTCCTGATGGCATATAATATATAGATTTTGCAATCTTTAGTTGAGTGAGTGAGAAATCTAGGTATATACCCGTCAATGTACGCGTGAGAGTGATCGTGCGTACGGTTAGCAAACATTTTTTTTTATATTTTAAGTATTTATTTTAATTTACTTATCCACAGGAATAGTAATAGTAAAAAAATAACAGCATCGTTAAATTAGTAAATACTAATTGGTATTAATAATAATAAATAATTATAGGTAGAAAATTAAAATAAACACGAAAGAAATATAATCCTAAACAATACCTTAATTCGACACAAAGTAAAAAGCTATGATTAGTAACCAGCTGTGCCCGCGACTTCATCAAAAAAGTTGTTGTTCAGTTCGCAGAGCTATAAAATAAATAAATTTCTAAAATAAAAGTAGTCTAAGTTACTCCTTGTTACATCAGCCAGTGAAAGTCGTCAAAATCGGTTCAGCCGTTTCAGAGATTAGCCGGAACAAACAGACAGACAGTCAGACAAAAATATTTTTACGCATATGAATGTATACACGGTACATGTACCGTGTATACATTCATATGCGTAAAAAGCGGTTATTTTAATATTACAAACAGACACTCAAATTTTATTTATTTGTATAGATAAATAATATTAATTTATATGACTACGCTATGAATTACTTAGCGTTTTCTTTCACTTTTAAGATTTGACATGCTGGCCGTATATCAAAAATGCAACTTGAAAACAATAAGTAGAAGTGACTCGAGCGATGGCTCACTCGCTACTGACCGCTCCGTCTGGTACACAATAATGAAAATGTGTATGTACGATTACAGCTACAAATAAAGGCCACGCGCGCTCGTAGATTGCAACATATAAATTTTATATAATATTCTTTATATCTTCTGATTCACATAAAACTACATATAGGTATTTAATATTAATAAATAAATAACTAGATAATATTGACATTTTGTAGCATGTATCATTTTCCAAATACTTAAAGTTACTATGATATTTTATTAAATATTCTACATTACTTACAAAAAAAAACAATGGAAATGTCTTTTTCGCGAAAAAAATGCTGTATAACACATTTAGAAACAAAAAAAAAATCAAGTCTGCCCTTTCGTAATGAAACGAACAGTATGTAAGTCAGTTTCATACTCTAGTATTAAAAGTCACATTAAATTACTCACAGCAAATCTGTACTTTAGCTAATCTGTGCTTGTCTAAGAAATCAAAAATGTTTCTCCTTAAAAGATCGAATTTACAAATCCGTTTTCCGAACCACATAAATATTTAACGATAATTGATTGTAGGAAAGAAGTAATAATACGAGTACATTAAAAGCTCTTGGAGTTCTATTTCCGTTAGCGCAGTAATAGTCGATCAATTTTAAAATCAGCTTAAAAAAGCAAGCGTTTCGATTCGAAGGTACCAACTTCCATATAGGAGGGGTTTCTCAATTAGATTGTATTTTTTAGTGTATGCTGTCTCAGAAATTTTGACTGGTCCAGATTTTGATTTAAGAAAAAAATATCGATAAGTAGTACGTGTCATGTGGTCCCATTTAAATTTAATTGAGATCTAACAGTACTTTACTTGACTATTTTTTCGTCAGCCTATGTTGTATATACCGCATAACTTTTCACTACGTGTACAGATTTTAATGATTCTTGTTTTCTGGGAAAGCTGATATTTGTCTTGTAGTCATATTTATCTTGTCTTGAATTTGATTGAGACTTGATTAGTACTTATTGAGTAATCTTTGATAACGCATATTTACTTGACTTTATTTGCATTAAATGACGATGTAATTGAATTTGGCTCTTTTTTGATTTCGAGAAAAACACAATCATTACCTTTGTGTTTTGCGGCATCTTAGATAATTATAAATTGATTTTAAAACTGTAGTGGAAAAGCGTGGCGGATTAAGCTCCAAACCTTCTCTTATATTTAGAAGTGGCGTTTGAGGTATTTGTTAGGCAAAGGGTCGTTTCAAGTTCTTCAGCAGATTTTGTTGAGTTTTTATCAAGCATCAGAATTTTGGAATGTTTGCATTATAAATATCTATTAATTCGATGTAATGTTATACAGGTCTCATTATTGAGGTATGTTAAATTAAAATATTCAATACAACCCTTCACATCTGCTTTGTGGACTTTCGCAAAGCATTCGATACGGTCATATGGACACACCTCTGGACAATACTTGCAGAAATGGGTGTACCGCAACATCTAATAGTTCTGTTGAGGAGGCTGTATGAAGATGGTACTGCAGCAGTAAAAGTGGATGATACCCTTTCAATAATTTTAGGACTGAGGCCGGTGTACGACAAGGATGCATCTTATCGCCATTACTCTTTAACACCTACACAGAGTACATTATGCGTATTGTCCTGGAAGATTGGAACAAAGGAATATCCGTTGGGGGACACGTGATAAATAACCTTAGATACGCTGACGACACTACCCTTCTCGCACAGACTAGAGAAGAGATTGAAAATCTTTTGACCCGTCTAGAAAATATCAGCCTCCAATTCGGACTTGCTATCAACAGAGACAAGACGAAGATGATGATAGTGGACCGGGCTGAACAAAGTGAAAGCAATGTACACAAAATAGCTGATTGCGAAGTGGTACAGAACTATATTTACCTCGGCTCCAGTATATCAAGTACTGGAGGATGTAGCGACGAAATAAGGCGAAGGTGCGCCATGACCAGGTCTGCTGTGGAACGACTGGGAAAGATTTGAAGAGACAGAAGGATCACCAAGAAGACTAAAGTCAGGTTGATGAAATGTCTTGTGTTTCCAATCTTTCTCTATGGAGCCGAAACTTGGTCTCTGAAACTGCAGGATCGCCGTAAAATCGATGCATTAGAGATGTGGTGCTGGAGGCGCCTCCCAAAGATCCCGTGGACGGCGTTTCGCACCAACGTATCCATCCTCAGAGAACTTCGTATCAAAGACAGACTATCATCAACTGTACAACTACGAATACTGAAGTTCTTTGGGCACATCTCTAGAAATGAAAACTCGACGGAGAAACTAGTGGTGCAGGGCCAGGTGGAAGGCAAGAGAGCACGCGGTCGAATGCCAACCCGCTGGACAGACGTCATCACAAGGGCTACTGAGTCCACCATGGTCCAGTGTACTCGCGACGCCTCCAACAGAGGGAAATGGAAGCACATCGCCAGGAGAGCTACCCTCGAAAATATTATCGACCCACCAAACACCCCACTATGTACCTCGTCAGCGCAGCCACGACCACTCTAACAAGAGTGTGCGACTAAGGAGAAGAAATTAAAATACAACAAAATTAAACATAAAAGCCAATCTTAAACTATTCTAACGACTTCTTCCATATCGTAGTCTACTTAAAATGCACATATATGCGTATGTAAATGCTGGACAGATCGTGAGCTTTTTTTTTACAAAACCTGTAAAGGCATAATTAAAGAATGTTATACAGAAATCTATTTCTAATTCAAATGCTAAAGTCTCACGCTCATAAACGCTCATAGCTTTGCGCACGTACGCATGAGTCAACGTTAGACGCCATCCCCATTTATGAAATTGTATGATAAATAATTTACCCGACTTCATCTAGATCACGTTGGAAATTTATCGCACAATGTTTTTGTATTAATTGCTATCATAAATAATGTTGTTATTGTTGTATTTTTGTCAACTAATAGGTATCGTTTTCATAAGTATTCTCCTTTTTATCTTGTATTACCAGTTACGATAGTAAACATAATGTAACTGATATATTCTGTAAACGATATTCTGTAAATGATATACTGCAAAGTACAGGCGACTCCTTCTATGTAAAAGAGGGTTTCAAGCATAATCGACACACTGCTTCACTATATTGTTAAGGGGTAATTTCGCTAACACAAGTAACAATTATTATCAGAGGCAAGGCTAGAAAACTCAGAAGATTAATTTTATTTGCTCGCAAACGAAATAAAACCAACTTCAATTACATCGACGAGTACAACGTAGATCGACGAAAAAATAGTCAAGTAAATACGCGTTATCTAAGATTACTCAAAAAGTTCTCATCAGGTATCGATGAAATTTAAATAGGACAACATAATAAACAGCATAATCAGCTTTTGATTTAATTAATAATCATCAAAATCGGTACACCCAGTAAAAAGTTATGCGGTATAATACAACGTAGGTCGATGAAAAAATAGTCAAGTAAAAACACATTATTATATATAACTGTAAAAGTAGTTGTTAGATCTCAAATAAATTTAAATGGGACCAAATGACACACACCACCTTTCGGTTAAAAATTTTTTTTTGTCAAAATCTGTCTACCCTATCAGAAGTTCTGAATTAACATACATTAAAAAAAAATACAATCGAATTGATAACCTCCTCCTTTTTTGGAACCTGGTTAAAAATACTCAAACTGTTAACAAATATTAGCAAATTGTGCTCTAAAAGAAATTAGGTATAAAACTCATATTGATCAAACAGTAGCTGTAGTTTACGGACTTCATAGTAAATTCAGGATTATGTTCTAACTGAACGCTAACATACTGCTATGTTTGGTAGCATATGTCTAAGGAAACCTTTACATTAGAGTTGTGCATTATTTGAACAGATTTAAGTTTCTAGCGTAACATTAAAATCGGACCTTATTTGTACAAAAGCATCTATACAACACTAATAAGCGTAAACCATTTTCAAATTCTCAAAGTTGAAGAATTTGTTTCCGCTCTACAAAGAATTGACAAAATAAACTAAAAAATATATATTACGCTTCAGCCTGTAATATCCCACTACTGGGCATAGGCCTCTTTTCCCATGTAGGAGAAGGATCAGAGCTTAATCCACCACGCTGCTCCAATGCGGGTTGGCGGATATATTCCCTACTATGAGTACATGATAACAACCGGGACCGACGGCTTAACGTGCTCTCCAAGGCACAGTGGGGAGACCCACAAGGACTGCACAAACACCCAGACCACGGCAAATACCTGTATGGCCAATACAAATGTTTGTCGTGTGCGGGGATCGAACCCGCAACGGCCAGCGCAACAGGTACAATCCATGGCTGTAACCGTTGCGCCAACGCGGCGTCCAAATATATTATTAGTTAAATATTTCACAAGCATAATTTTGACACTGTATCCAATGGTATACGATTATGTTTCAAATATTGTCTGTATTCAATATTAATATTTTTAAATGTTACTTATTTAGGTACTCGTGTTATACGGTAATTTACTAATAACAGATAACAATGATAAGGTTGATTTAAATCGGTGATTCATATAATCAAAAGTAATTTAATTATCCCTTCATTATTCACGATTACCGTATGTAACACACAGCATGCCCTGTCTTAAGTGTTCTTGATTGAGTAGCACACGGCTAAAGTCACTATTTCTTAGGATCGTAAATATTTTAATATAAATAGGATCACCGTCAATAAAGAAAAGACATTCTTTTGCATATACGTGTAACGAAAAAAAAGGTAATTCCTACTTATGTATGCCAATTTCACTCATATAAAACTGAATTTAATTGGTTTAATTAAATATGATAAGTATTTTATTAACGGTTGAAATTTTTTGTCTACGTAAGCACAAATATACATAAGGAGGGGGGGAACTAGCATAAGGAATTGAAAAACAATAATATTAGTTAAAAGTTTAGCTTTTAACCTTACCAGCACGTTATGAATGGAGTAATTTTTAGCAACATTATAATATTTTAAATTACATATTTAAATAAATAATGATTTGCCTAATGCACATAACACGTATCATATCAATAATTTTCATTACTAACTTTATCGGTTTTCAAAATCAGTTGCTATAAAATACCTCTTACTACCTGACCACTTTAATCCCCGCTCTGACCACATCAAACCACTTCATATTTTAATAAATGATGCAATCCGGATAGTAGATGTAGACTTAAATAAATAACAGCTAAAGCGGAAATGTATGAAATTCTAATTGGTTCGCTGATTCACGGAGTCTAATTTTAAATTTAAATTAGGATGGACGTGTCTGCGTAGAAATAAAGCTCTGAAGTATTTTGTTGACATTAAATTATTCAAAAAAACATCCTTGTTTTGTGAGGATTATACATCTTATGTTTGGACAGCTTAAAAATCTTACTTTAGAACAACTTCGCTTAGAATAATGAAAACAAAATTTTAATATTACCAAAAACTTTTTTTATGTTATTTCTCTTTGTTCGAATTTTAATTTGAATTTTCATATATGGAAATTATGTTACGCTAATAAAACTTTCGTACTCTCTGAAAAAAATACACCGCTTTTTGGTTTTAATGATTTTTTTCGTGAGCAAATTAACAAAGTATTCATCTGCGTATTGTATGTATATTTATGTCAAAAGTTATCGAGTTTTTTATCGTATAAACTGAAAACCTTATTCTAAACACTAGTATTATGTATTATTATCACGTTTATCGTGCTATTTTGGTACTATTAAATGCCATAGATTCAAATTAAGGAAAGATATATATGTATAAATTTTCGTAATTTCACTGTATTATATTATAAGATATATAAGTAGAGATTGAGAAAAAATAAATATTAACTGTACATTAATTAGCTCACAAACAAAGATATTTTAAGGATATAAAACGCCCTTATTAATGGGTGCTTTACTGTTTTAAATTTAGACCAGATGCAAGAATACTCAGCATTATCGTAAAAAGAAATATGCATGTTTTCTCAAACATGTACACATGTCTTATTAGCTATGTAGAATTTGCACTCACACGAAGACACAGTGTGACAAATTAAGCATCTATCTCTATCCTCAACAAGAAAGATAGCTTTTTTCTAGAAATGGCACCTTTACATATATATGTTTCTTTTTTTTTACTTAAAATTAACATCCACGGGCCCGACCCTTTTTAACCGACTTCCGAAAAAGGAGGAGGTTCTCAATTCGACTGTATTTTTTTTTTAATGTATGTTACTTCAGAACTTTTGACTGGGTGGAGCGATTACGACAAATTTTCTTTTGATCTAACAACTACTTTTCGAGTTATATCTAAAATTGCGTTTTTACTTGACGCTTTTTTCGTCGACCTACGTTGTATTATACCGCATAACTTTCTACTGGATGGACCGATTTTGATAATTCTTTTTTTGTTCGAAAGGAGATATCCCTAGTTTGGTACTATGATAAGGATCGAGGGAAACTCTCGAAAATCCGCATAACTTTTTACTGGGTGTATCGATTTTGATGATTTTTAATTTAATCGAAAGCCGATGTTAATCATATGATCACATTTAAATTTTATCGAGATCTGATAACTACTTTTTGAGTAATCTCTGATAACGCGTAGTTACTTGACTATTTTATCGTCGATCTACGTTGTATTCGTCGATGTAATTGAAGTCGGGAAGTCGGTTTTTTTTTTCGTTTGCCTGCAAACACAATTATGTTAAACATGCATTATAATTCCACAATTAATTTATCATTAGAACTACAAATCCTGTGACTGCCTAGTAAAGCTAGGACGTGGTCCGACGCTGATTGTATTTTTTTAATATATACATACACTTTCACTAATATATGCACACATATATTACATTATATACTTACATATATATATTATACTTATATAATTTTCTATCCATAGCCACACATATAGCTGTCCCCCACCTACAGGCCATTTTACTTTCTTTGTATATCATACTTGTGTTACTATTTTATAGACCTCGACCCCATGCCTGCCCTTAGTATCTTGAGCAAAGCCCTTTCAGCGACATATCACACTTGCAGATGATTCCTTTTAGGTTGTACTCCAAGATGGTTTTCGTCGAGGCACCCAGCGCTCGGCTAACGAACCTGCCGATTGCGTCGTCACCGTCGTCAGTGTAGTAGTAATAATAATAATAATAAGCGTTTATTTCAGACGTGTATATCCATAGCGTATTAGTGTGTTAGTAACAATATTTACTTATAATCTATGTTAGTTATTGTTAGTAAGATGATAATAAAATAAAATAAATCATTTTAGTTGGCCCGTCATTGTTTCTATCCAGTATTTTTGAATAGAACAATCAGGGCGAGCCGTGATTGTCCTCAGGATGCTGTTGTTGCTGGCCCTCATGCGCCGCAGCAGAGACCCGTGCATCCGCGAACATTCCTGAGGCGCTGCAAAACCGCGGTAGCCGCAACAGCACTCTGAAGGCATTATTATACTGAACACGTAGGGCGTTGTAGGCTCGACGCGTGTAGCTCACCCACAGACCACCCGAGTAAAAGGATTGACAAAAAGCCCGGAATAGGGTAGTCAAAGTATCAAGTAAGGGTAGTAGTCACAGGTGTTAGTGTGTCTTGTCGCCGCTATTACCGCATGAGGCACCCTGTCGTGGATTTGTAGCCTCTCGGTCTTTGTCTGGATGGCCTCGCCGTAGTATTGCCCTTTTGCTTCATAAATGGTCATGACACGCGATCCTTTGCCGGTGTCGTATCCTTGGTCTATCAGGATTTTTTATCTTCCACCGTATAAACCAAGTATCCCATCAAAGTTTTGGTATTGCCGAACTTTACATTAGTAATTAAAAAAAAAACACCTAAATTGTTTAAATGAGACAATTCATTGACCAAAACATTTCAATCAAACCCTTCTTAAATTAATGATGACAAATAAACACATAGCACTTTAATTGTATAGATTAAGCTCTATTGTTCGGAATAATTCCTTTAATCTGGCGCTTTTATGATCTGTTACCAACCAGGCATTATGAGATAAACGAAATCTTACACTCCCTAGTATACAAATAGCAATTGAGACAGCGGTCTCTTAATCGCTGAAAATAGCTCTTAATTTTATTTATGCTGCGGTACTGTTTAAATACTTTACCGACTTTAATAAATGGTAAAGCTTAATAAGTTACATTTAAAGTGAAATAAAATTTAATTTACTATATTATTTAAAATAGTATTAATACTTCTTTATATTTTTTAATCATAATAACTAATAATGTTATTAAAAATCGCATAAAACTTAACGTTATGCAACAAAATCCTAACAACTCTACAATCTTCAATTATTTTATAAATAGAAAATTTATGCCGTAGTATATGCATAAGAGATAACAGTTATAACAAATATAATTTTTCTATTTAGGCTACAGTACACTGAACCAACTTATAATTTTACTACTAGTGCATAGAACAACTGGTGTCCTATAAAATTTGCAGATTAATTCACCATACCTTCTGCATTGCCGTTTGCAGATAATTTCCCTACCAAAAAGTAATTATCGATATTTGGTGTTTATACAAAATACACATGATTGATTAGTTGATAAAGTTTTTCAAGGTACAACATATGTATGTACATCCAGCAAGTAAATACACTAAATGTTTTATGATTATAACGTTATTAATGTTTCGTTATAATTACATTGTAGCTTCACCTGTGTCATTTTGATAATGCTGTTTGATCCGTGTAGTTGCAGCATCATATAAATCATTATGTCCTATTTTAGTCAACACTGTCACTAAATAATAAAATAATTCAAACAAAATTCAAGAAGTACGCACTGAACAATAAAATTACCGTCGTAAAAATTAAATATTTAAACTTAATCAAAGAATTGGTGTAAAACAAAAAAGGAGCAGTCGTAAAAGTTGTTCAAAATAAAACCCCTTTTTTAATACTGCTTAAGGACGAATAGAGGAACATTGTGAATTCTTAACGAGCAGTTAAAACGTCAGTAAACTGTTTAATGAGATTATTAAACCAGTGGGGAATGTTTATCAATTCTGTCCGACTTTTTGTGAGCCATGAAAACGTAGCATTACTTAAATATTAGCGGTTCTTCTTTAACTAGACACGGAATAAAAGTATAAATAAATAAACTAACCAGATCGTGACGTCATACAGACCGGTGACCTACTATCGTCAGCAGTTAACTTCAAATAAATCGCGGGATATCTCTAAGAAGTCGGAACTCTTTAGTTGACTATCTGTTTTGATTAGATGTTTGCTTGTTCTCTTAAGTTTGACAGAAGTAAGATAGTGTGTTTTATACGAGTGATATTTGTATTTAGGTTAAGTTTCGAAACGGTCTTTGAGTTACTATTATAATTGCACATTCTGAATTTAAAATTATTATTATCTTATTATAAATGTTGATGTATTTTTTTTTATAAAGCTGTAACTGCTTTTAAAATTCTTTTATTTTGTTTCATTTCCGTTTTACCAAACAAAGAGCTTCTGTAGTCTACCTGTAATGCTAATTATATTTTAAATATCATAGGTCATATTTTCTTTTGATAAGATTATATTATCAATTCAAAATCTAAACTCATATTTTTGAATTAACGTAATGTCTATACTTGTTTATTGTAGTAAGAAAGTAACAAGTACATTGACGTTATTGACAAAAAATTTTAGAATACACTCAAATATCGACACTAAAGCGAAAAATGTACTTTTCCTATGTCTATCTATCTCTGTGATACTACATGCTAGATGGCTGGATATTTTTGCTCCAAAACTTCACACGGTTTTTTGGCAGAGAGGATGAAAGACAAAATTTTGCTTAAATATCTACCTCATAAAATTTATTATATCATTATACTATCATAAATAAACACATTTAATGTGTTCTGATTTCATTTATTCTATGTCATTAGATGGGTGACGACATATAAAAAGAATGTACTGTACGCACAAACTCTACGATCGTCTATATCTATACGAAAAAAGGAAGAGATTATGCTTCTCACAAACACAAATCAAGTCGCGGCAGTAGTAATACATATATGCGATAATCAACAATTGAATTATCTTATTACTAAAGTAATTGATACATAAAATGTTAGATATGTACTAATTGACACTATTATAAAACTAATAGTACTAACATAAAACAGGTAAATATAGTGTAAATAATGACATGTATATATGTATACTAGCTGACCCCGCAAACGTTGTTTTGCCATATATGTTTTTAACCCCCTTAACCCGCCTCTCACCTATAACTTAGGGGTATGAAAAATAGATGATGGCTGTTTCTCAGACCTACTCGAGATGCACACAAAATTTCATAAAAATCGGTCCAGCCGTTTCAAAAGCATTTTTGAATTTGCATTTTAATAATGGTATAACTTTTGTAATTTAATATGATTTAATTTAATATGATGTAATTCAGGTATAGAAGGAACAAGTTACTGAAAAGGTATTCTACCATTTCACCCCAGTGATATATCGTTATGTCCTTGTATACAGGTCACTGACACTTAGGTCTACTCGTGGCAAATGCCTCTTGCAAAATTAATACTGTGTAGACTACTTAATGCCATATAGAATAGTTACATGTCTGCTATTGCTTGTGTAATAAATTATCGTAAGAATCTTAAAAACAAATGTATCGTGGAAGTACTATTTAAATGCTTTATGAGACATTGAGGTGGTTAAGCTCATAAAATATAAATACCAATTTTGTATTTTATTAATATATGTGATTGCATATTTTGCTACAAACAAAATGAGATCTTAGAAATTAAAATAAAGCAACTTAACTGCATTTATACGAAATACAGAGAACATATATTTAAAATATAACATAGCCGTTAAAAGAGTTTAATATTTTTATTTCATACTAGCTATGCCCACTACTTCGTCCGCGTTTTTGATATTTACATTTTGAAAGTGATTATTTAAATTAGCATAACTTTTTTATTCATGAATTGATTGACATGAAACTAGCACTAAATGTTAGGTGAAGCTTACCATATAATATATTACTAAAAACCTATCATCTAAATCGGATAACCCGCACAAACAAACAGACAAAAATTCTAATAATCATTGTTTTGGGTGCTATTTGCGTTGATAAAGTTCCCAATAATATTTTTTCTCATATATCTTCCATGAGACAGCGATTCGTTACATTTTGATTATATGAATTAAATATCTTTTACAAACTGGTACTGTATATAAGATAGTTTCGCTTAGAAAAGTGAAATTGGCTTCGTTTAAATATAAGGTGTATATTCTTTCGAATCCCGCGAAACTTCCGAGCTGTTTAGAGTGTAATATCGCAAACAGAAGCGACACAACACGTTCCTGAACCGATATAATAAAATATCTTTAGTTGAGTTTTCTCGCAAAAACTACTCTGAAATTTTGTTGCTGACACCCACTATTAGACATGCTAATGTACAATACAAGTAGTTTGAACTCCGAGGACTATTATTGTATTATCAAAGGTAATAAAGGATACAGAAAGAAGAATGAATCTATAATCAAATTTACTAAAAATGAAACAAACAAAAAAACATATTTTAGTTTCTTTAATAGATTATGTAAATTAAATTAGTAAAAGAAAATAATACAATAGAAATATATTCTAAAAAAGTACATAAAATTACATAACTTGTATCATTTGTCAGGTTTTATAGTATGGCAGCAGACCCATCCTAAATATAATTATTGTGAAATTGCTTTGTAACTAAATTGGGAAATAAAATGGGAATTTTAATCCGGCAACTACTACCGGAAGTGTGCCCAACACTAGAACAGGAAGTATGTGGCGTCGAGTTTATCGTACTTTTCATTAAATTCACAATTGATAGTAGTGTCGTTATATTAGGGCCCCTATTAATAACTGTCATAGTCAAAAGTGTGTCAAATATATTTACTATATGCCTCAGTATTTCCCAACGGTATTCGCTAAAGATCAAACAGACACATGCACCTATATAAGCAGTCACTGATGAATACTGACGGTAGTTGATATATAAGAGAACATTTCAGAAGATATACATGACTACAAGTACTAGTTGAAAACTTTCTATAAACTGTCGACCTTGGTCACACAGAACAATGATGTAGGTCTATTTGTCTATTAGGTCGAGAAAAGCTTCTTCGCATTTTATGTAGAAATTCAAGAAAAGATTTTACTTCACTTCTTACTTTCAATTCTTAGAGTATTCTATATCGTAACTACTCAAATATCGATTCTAGGTCCACTTTTTAAAAATATCGTCACGTTTATCTGTAATTTTTTTTTTATATAGTAACAAAACGAAGCGATGTACAAGAGGCATTATCACTAAAACAGCGATCACTTCCAGGCAACCTTAGAAGAGGATAGCTATTTAAATATAATCATAATAATAATAATAAATTCTTTATTTGATCAAATACTGTACAATTTCATAATCCGCAAAACGGCGTGACAGTTTATCGGCAGAATTAATGCTTGTCAACATATAATTATTCTACAATATACATATGGTAGGAGTGTACGCAACATTTAGTAGTACTATTAAATACATAATAAATATATGACAATAATTAAAATACAATAGTCAATTTCTAAAAATTAAATCATCAAAGTAATCTCAGTTGAATATCGTTCAGGAAACGGCTATACCTTATTGTACCAGATTCACTATCTGAAGACTTTGTCTTGTTATAGTGCCTGCCGCCAGAGATAACCTTTGTTTCGGTGATATATTATTTGACTTTTAACGTTATAAAAAAAAACTAAGGGTCATTAGGTGTCGAAAGTCTTCATTAACTTTAATTATGTATATTGATAGTATTTACTCAAAGAAATCATTTTTTTACACCCAGTAAATATCTGAAGAAAGGATTTTTCATTTAAAAATGTGAAGGATTAGAACTTAATCTACCAACTTACTACACAGTAATGCATGATTATAATAAGCATCGTATGGTATCGATTTGTGCAATCCATTCACAAAGCCGTAGTGGGTCTAAGGTATTGGTAATATTCAGTAGAATACCCAAACCTATACAACATATTTACGTGCTGTTAAGCAACACACAGTCATTAGCTATGAAATATCACATAATAATAATTGACAGTCTCCATAACTTTCTAATCATTAAAAATTAACGGATGTTATTAATATAGGCACACAAAATTATGATCACAAAATTTATAATTAATACCTGTTAACGCCTAAATGGTACATGAATACTTGATGTTGTAACGCTTTAGGCAATTTTAGTGTGTTTGTTTCACTATAATAAAATTATTTGATAATTTAATGGTTTCTTGTTGAATGTAAGTGATAATTAATAACGTTGTGTTAGGTCTAAAGGTATTACGTAAAATAACATTTCTTGACTGTTAACTCCTAGCAATATCATTTTAACTTTGCGCAGCTAAGTTATAGATTATTACTAAATTAACAAAGGAGTAAATTTTAAATGTTGAAAAGTAAAACTAAAAAGATGTAATCATTGAAATATCTGACTCCCTGTTACTATTATTTTAACAAAACTGTTGAGATGCAAGAAAGGAAGACAATGGACTACTACTTTATAGAAAAAATCGTCTGATTTCCCTGATTTAATGTATCCTACTATATCATATTCATCTTGTTATATCCTAAAATAATGTTTAGAATTAGATTATATTTTCACTTTTAAGTGCTTCATAAAATTATTAATTCTACAACTACTAATAATAATTGCACAATAACTTTAAATTATTTATGCTCAATAACTATTATACTACCTTAATAATATTCCAAATTAAAGTAGCGTTACTAATTGAACCATTTTGACATTCTTATCAAATTATAAAGTAAATAATAACCTCAATATAAAACAATACAAAAATATCAAATTCACTTCATATTTTAAGCAGTCGGAGGACTCCAACTCCATTTTTGAACAATGAATTTTTAAATTAATATGATTGAATAATGAATTCGTATTTTATATTCGAAGAAATTTTTAAATGAGAGGGTCTTCGAGATACAAAAAAAAAATGTTATAGATAAATGATCGTTTGGGAAATTTCATAATATCCCCTCACATTTTGCTTGAATAAACAATAAGCAAACAAGAATTCGTCGACAAAAGAATACTTGTTATTTTAATATCTCACGAAAGCGGTGAGGTAAAAAGGTGTACCGACTCGAGCCAATATTCCTCGCATTTCGCAATAGATAAAATTTTATAGGATCATATTCTCATTGCCGATTGGCCTGTTTTAAAATTCACGTTCCTGTTCACGTTTTCCCAATTTCCCCTCTTTTTTAACTAAAGCTTTATTTTCCGATGCGTTTTTTTTTCATTATAGAGCGCAACAATTTTTAACACAGAATGACATCGTTAAATTCGTATTAAGTGTGAAGTTATGCCTGCTCCGTCCACAGAAGATAGTTTTAATTTTTGTGTTTTATTACTGCTTTTTAATGTTTTAAATAGTATCCTTGTTATTGTAGCATATTATTAACATGCTGTGCTTGAAAGTTCTACCAATTCATGGTCACTCTTAGAATGTAACTGCTAAATATGCCACTCTGTTAGCAATATACAAAAGCTTACAACACTTACAACATAATTAGAATTAGGTGCTGGCATTACTGTTAACATATGTACATCAAATTTTGTTCACTATCTTTATTATATTGTACGATCATCTCGGCAATTTCCGGATTACAACAGTTTATAGCTGACACACCGTGTTACATCATACCGTATTATGTCAAAACATGATAACACAAATTCCAGGCCTTGTGTTAATTTACTTTAATACAAGCTGTGTCTGTTACTGTATATACGAATTCAGACTACAATCTCTAAATATTTTTATTGTATTTTTTATACACCTAATTTAGCATAGCAAAATTGTGATCATCTATTAATATTATAGATATAGCAACTGAAAAGTTTGTTCGTTTATATAAACAAGCTAGCTACTTTTTGATACCTTCTGATATTTATAAACGTCGGGGCAGGTGTGTGGCATTAATTCAAATTATAAGACCAGCATATTCTTAAACACAGTAATCTCAGTATCAAACATTCCAACTTTAAATTCCTTATAGTAAATCAATTTTATCAAACATTAATGCACGTTTTGCTGTAGAAGTGTTGACGTATTATTATTTTTTTTATCAATTCAGCCTGTAGCATTCCATTTCTGGGCAAAGGTATCTTTCTCTTTATAGGAAAAGGGTTAATGGCTAGGGACATAATTACTTATTTAAAATTTATTTTAGTAAATTGAAGAAAAGGCTATCCCAGTGCTATAGACATTTTTAGTCTTTATCTGACTTCAAAAAAAAAGGAAGAGGTTCTCAATTCGACTGTACTTTTTTATGTGTGTTACCTCAGAACTTCCGGGTGAACCGATTGCATTTATTCTTTTTTTAATCGAAAGGATGATAGTCATATGATCCCATTAAAATTTAATCGAGATTTGACATGTACGTATTTACTTGACTATTTTTTCGTCTACCTTGGTTTTATTACTTGCCGATGTTATTGAAGTCGGTTCTTTTTCTTTTGCGAGCAAACAAAATTATGTTTACTTAATAAGAGAATATCACTGAAAAGATTTATAATCCGATTAATGGGTGCACGTGTTGGCTAGTATTGCTTTCATAAAAATATGATAACGACTGAAACCAACAGGGCCATCTTGACTTTTATTTAATTTTAAATTTGGAATGTTACGTCCGTTCATACTTAATGGCTAGACAGAATAATATAAATGTCATAGCCGTTCGATAAAATATAATAGAAAATTCAAAGAAAATTGAAATTAAAAAATTACTACCCTATTTCTTTGGAGCTTCACGAAAATCCTATCAAGTAATATACAGCGACAGGGTTTAATTTAAAATTTAGCTTAGTTTATTTTAGGTAGTATATTTCCGTACATTAAGAGTGTTAGGTGTTTGTTTGGCAAAATGAACCCATTATTAGCCTGGCTTGAAGTGACTAATGGACTGCTGTATTCCTTATTTATTAGCGCATAAAAGTTTCACATTTTAATCGCTAGCGGGATATTTCTAACTTATTTTACTTACTTAGTGGTAACCCTATATAAGACGGTTTTGCAATATAGAATTCTAAGTAGTTTGCCTTTTCCTATCGCTATATGTATACTATATATACACGTACATTTATTATATACAAGTTTACCCGACAGACGTTGTCCTGTCTTGCAAATAATCTAACGCATAATTTGAAACAATCGTTACACTTTCAAATGTTTTTCTAAATTTACTCCCTAAGAATCGATTCTCATATAAAGACCCACCGATATTAAAAAAATTGTATTAAAATCTAGTGAACGAATAACCTCGTTACGTTTTTTTAACGCCATCTATCGGAACCCAATAGGATCCGACAGATAGCGTTATTTGATTCGTTTTATTTACCACTTGATATGGTTATTTTTTTTATTTTAGTAAACCTTTTCTGTGTCTATTTAGACTAGATTTGAAGAAGTAAACTCCAGTCGTGCGTCCGAGCAGACACACACGCTTTTTATTCTATTTTATATGTCAGTTTTTTTTTTTATTTCAATCCGTACGAACTTTATACGTACTTAATATTAAAAAACTTAAAAAAAAATAGCTAAATTTATCAAGCCATTCTCGAGCTCTTACCAAAACTTTTAGTTTTTTTTTTTATCTTTAGTAATATCATAAAGCTGAGTTTGTTTGTTTAAACTCGCTAATCTCGAGAACTACTGGTTCGGATTGAAAAATTGCCTTTTCTGTTTGATAAGACATTTACTGAGAAAGGCTATAAGCAGATGTTTCCTCAAATTAACTCGTGACGCACCACCGCCATGCAAACCACGGGGCGGGGCTTGTAAAGAAGAACGGAAAATTTTCGTTGCAGTTTAATTTATTATTTATACTTTTGCACACCAATACATAATAGTTGCAAAAGGCAGCCTTATCACACCAATACATAATAGTTGCAACAGGCGGCCTTATCGCTAATGCAGCGATTTCTTCCTGGCAACTTTTGCCTTTGGGCAGAGGACTGATATAGAAAGTGTGAAAAGGGGCGAAAAATATATGAAGTAAAGAAAAACAAATAAATAAAATGTATATCTTAAAAATAGTATGCGTCAACATAATGAAAAATTACGTTCAAATAAATATACATATTTAATTCAGTGCAGATACAATTTTAAAAATCATTTTATTTTTTATAAATGGTTTTAGCGATGAGTTGAGGGGCTATTGGATTATGTAAGTCATCAACGTTTCATGAACATTGGTAATAGATATATAAAAAAAAATATATCTCTATCCCTTTACACCCGACTTGATATGATAGTGAGACTTGATTTTCAAAAATTCTGGCGCGTATGTAAATTGAATTTTCGAAACGCAACCGGCCTCGATAGATCGTGAGACTATCCTTTTCTTAGAAAAAACTCGCGCGGGCCTTTTGTGATCATATTTGAACCTGTTAGTTGCCCGTAATCACAGTGAAAGATGGCTGCCTTTTTTGGCGCGCGAACTCGCCCAGGTAAGTAATTTATTTACAATCAAATTATTCCACTTGTTATAGTTTTGTTTGTGTGATTTACTTAAATAAGTGTTGTTTTATACCTATATGTATCTAATTTGAACCTAGCACGCTTACTTAGGCATATATTGTGACTCAAAATCAAAGACGCACGATCGTGTAGGTTAGGTGTTATGTACTAAATGAATATTCATAATTTTTTTGTACCTTAACAGAATTTCCTGTATTTATGATCGTTTGACAAGGGTTTTATCTTAATTTTTGGGAATACCCCTAAGGGATGACCAAGTAGCGCAAATATTAGCAGAAGGAAATGATTCGGAAATTGAGGAATTTGCCGATGATGAGGAAAATTGTATGGCGAGAGTCTAAGACCACCTAGAAGAGAGTGGGTCTGTTTCTGGCGATGAATACTCTTTAAGTGAATGAGGCACCACCACTTATACCAACAATATCCAGAAGCAGGGGATCCATCTAGAGGCAAATCAGGTAAAATATATATAGAGGACTGGCTAGCGCAAGAGATAGAGGGCAGGTTACGGGAAGAAGACAGGCTAGAGGAAGAGGACAGGCTAGAGGAAGAGTACAGGCTAGAGGAAGAGGACAGGCTAGAGGAAGAGGACAGGCTAGAGGAAGAGGACAGGTTAAAGGAAGAAGAGAGACAGGTGAGAGAGTCTGGATAGAAACTGCCTATACAGATAAAGCTCATGATTATACTCCGCTTATGATAAATCAAGTTCGCTCTCCGATTAATTATTTCCGCGACTATTTTGATGATTCATTCCTAGAAGAAGTTGCTAGGTGCACGAATCTATACCATTTGCGCAAATCCTGCATTGAATTCAAAACTACCAGACTGGAAATAGCGGAACTCTTTGCTCTTCAACTAATCATGGGCTGTATTCCCTATTCAAAACTATCTATGTACTGGAAAACTGGAATGAAACTGGCATTGTGGTCAGCGACACCATGACCAGAGACAGGTTTCTAACTCTACGTAATGCACTTCACGTTGCCGACAGCGACAGGCCAACAAAAGCTGAAAAAATCAACGAAATGTGTAACCGATTGGAGAGAGTCCCCAGCTACTACTCAATAAATGACCAAAAGTTTACTGGTCGTTGCAAACTTCGCCGAGTAGTAAAAAATAAACCAAGGCCAGTATTCTTGAAAAACTGTGTTTTAACAACCAGTTTTTATAAGTTTTATACTAAAAACAGATTAATACCCTAAGTAAGGAAGAAATATTTTAGTTTTCTAATAAGATTGTTGATTGTTTTGTCAAAAACATTATACCAAATGTGTAAAAATTACTCATTATTAATATCGTCAATAAATGATTATGAAGAATTTTCAATTATTTTAATTTTCAATTAGATAATATTAAAATATATTCACAAACTAGACAAAACTCACATCTCGAGCTATCTCCTAAGCCCCACGCTCGTGAGGGTAAGTTTTCAGGAAACCAGAGACTGTGGGTTTTTTTTTAATATTTTTTACATAATGCTTAGACGCCCATGAAATAGTCATGTGAATTTCAAAAAAATCTGAGTAAATTATTTTCATCGGTTGTAAAGGGCTATTCTAAGTTTTACTTTTGTTCATTGAGATATCGGACAGCAGGATTTATCATTCTCAGCTATCAAATCAGGAACATTCCATCTGGTGAAGAACCTCAACCTTACAGAAGATCGATCACACCTAAATAATACTGTTCAATTTGTTGTGTAGTGTTGTATTCCTGTGGTGAGTAAGGTACTTGCGATGCTCCTGGTGTTGCAAGCATCTATGTGCTACGACAACCGTTTACCATCATCTGGGCCGTATGTTGTGTTTTCGACGTAATCGTAAAAAAGATTTAACTTTACTTTTTTTATTTATTATAGTCGTTGAAAATAATTTTTTATCCTTTGTAATGAAAATCACAGATTTATTCGTGTATAACGCTTAAAGCTTTTTCATTTAATAATATTCAGAGCTTAAAGCACGTTTACACGCTATTGGATATGACGCGTTCTACATATTATTTCGTATTGTGTGTATTTAAAAGGATTTTAAAATGAAGCCTTATTTTATAAAAATATATTTAAAAGTTGGACAAAACTGTAGTTTTAATACTTATAAAAAATTATTGATTAAGAATTTGTATAAATAATTTCTAATCGAAACGTATAACAAAGTAACGATATTATTAAACTATATTTCAAGATTTTCTTTTATTTTTTCATAACCTTTAAAAGTAAATATCGTTTTCGTTTTTTTTTTTTTTTTTTAGTTCATTGTCTTTAGAAAGCGGTCGTTTAGTTTATATTATTGTTTTGAAAACGTTCTAATCATAAAATTACACACCATCATAACAACACTTTGAAAGCAATTACAGTGAAAGTGAAAAAGTCGCAATGCTCCGATTTGCCGTATGTGGTTAGAAAAACCGATAACAGTAAAACGTTCGAAAGATACCGAATTCCGCCGGAAGTATAAGCAATTCACGCGCCAACGTGAATATATTCTTTTTGTTATCTGTAAACAACGGAATGGCGTTAAATGTGTAACGCGATTCGTACTCGATATTCCACCTCAAGTAGTTATAACAAGCGGTAAACGACACAAATGTTTGTACAGACGTCGATTGCACGGCGGACAGGGAGAGAAATATCTAACAAACAATAATAAACCTTAATGCATCCACATTGGAGCGATAATGTCGTGAAGGAAATGTTATTTATGCATAAGATTAAGTCGGGAAGAAAGTGCCGGTGAGTGTGTAACTTTGTCACTTTGACGTCGAGAGGGTTTTATGTGTGTCGAAGTTTACCTTGTATTTTTTTATTAAAAATAAGAATATTTGAATTTTCTAGTTATTTAATTTTATATTCAACGGTTATTTTTGTGATATGTTTTTCGATTGCTTTTATCTTTATACACTATTACAGACTACACGCCAATAGTTTTTAGTAAATACTACAGAAAATTAAGAAAAACAAAAAATTTTAAAGTTTTTATTAAATAAGTAATAAAAGTATCAATAAACGTAATGTTTCTTGAGATACCTCAGAATTTTAAAACATGATATTTACGTGTTTTTTTAATAAAACAAACACAAGGCGTTCAATTAGTAGACAGTACAATTTACTTTTGTGTTTTGAGATTTTTATGTTACATTAAAACCTTTTGAGTAACACTTGTAAATTATTGATCTACACTAAATGTAACGTATTCTATTGTAATGTATAAACATATCACATATAACTAACTTGAATGATATTTATTCAACTACCTTCCTTAATACCTTCCATTATAATAATTCAATTGTGAACGGTAATGAGTCACTGCGCATGAAATATTAGGCTCTACTCTATTATGTCAAGGATGTCTGTGTTTACAATCTTAAACTATAAGCAAATTCTAACTTAGTAAATCTATTAAAATTTAAGTACCCTTTTAAGAACACTATATTGATTTAAATCTATGCTGTTATGCTGTGAACTTTAGGGATTGTTTATTGTAAGATCTTTGTTTAGACCATTTACTCGTAGATATCAAAATAAAAATCTTAGACCAGTAATATGTCGTAATAATTTCACTACAAGTAATTATAGATATCAAGGGGAAAAAAATACACTAGTTTTTTAGCTTGACTTTGCTTTGCAGTCAACATAAACACGTTTTTTAACCTACATAGTGGCAAATAAGGTATCTGGTCCGCCTAATGGTAGGTCGTAGGTATACTGTAGTTTATAGAAGCCAATTGGCTTATTGAAAACGTAACGTTAAATAAAAATATTTCGATATTAACTAATTTATGTGCTAAAACCGTAGTTTTAGCACACAAATTAGTAGTATTCTAATTATCTATTGATACTGTTATTATTTTTAGTTTTTGAGCAGTGTATGAAAAACGCTGTTTACATTAGTTCTTACTCGATTTGCAAAATGTTTTTACTAAAAAACTTGCTTCCAAATTTTATCCGTAGGAAATGGAAATGTGAAAATATCGGAAAACGTGCTCCATCGGATGCAATGTCAGATACTGAATTGACAGTGGTTTTTTAACCATCCAAAATATCGAACAAGTTTTACGACCATAACACATAAAGTTTACTAGATTTGCAAAGTGGGTTTACCCGTGGTCGTGATAACATAATGAGGCTATTGTAAGGAAAAAGTCTATGTTAGTCTATGTTATAGTCTATGTTATATAATAATATGTTATATATCTGGCATATATGGGGATATCTGAGGAGGAACATACCTGAGGAATGAATTGCTTTTGATGTTTTCACGGAGAAACAGATAAACTGACAGACAAATAGACGCAGTGAGGACTTCGTTTTACAATATATAGTAATGAAAACGCTTTAGACTTTGAAGCTTCACTAAGATGAAAATATTATTTCGAGTTTGTGAACCCTCATACACACGTACACGCCCAGACTACAATAAACATTTGTATGCCGTGTGTAAACATTTGTCGTGTGCGGAGATGGAACCCGCCACTGACAGCGCATCAGTTACTTGGACTACTACGCTAAAGTATCGTTTTTTGCATAAAACATATTTATACTCATAATAAAACTGTAACCGGGTAGGTCCGATATAGTACCGTTAATATATATTTTTAGAGATATCTCTATCTATAAATCTAATCTAGCTATGTATCCTTACACTACGTAGAGAATTTTTTTAATCTTCCTTTTCGCTACGTGTCACGCAAAAACTGCAAAATGATTAAGCGATTGTTCTTAATTTAAATTCATAAAACAATCTATGGTACTAGATACTTTTTTGTCGAAATTCGGTAAAAGCTCTCTTGGAAAACTAGTATTTATTGAATATTATTTTCTTCTTCATAAATTTTACAGTTAACGAACGGTTGGTACTATTGTTGTGTACGATATTTACATAAAAAGGCAATAAAATTTGACCAATTGTCTCTAATCTGTAGCGAACAAGCATTGCAAACAATACAAACATTTGTCGCTCGTTCATAGCTTATAGAGATTGAAATGAGCTATTTATTGCCACACGACATAGTCTTTACGGTACTTTACTGTGTTAGCCGATTTTCCGCATTTGAATGCGCGAACGTAACACATAAACGCGAAATATTTTTATTGTTATTGCAAATGTTATAAGAGGCAGATGTTAAGCATCTGATATACGAAAAAAGGTTTCGCTTTACTTGCATACGTGATTCCTATTAAAACTTCTACTATTACCGAGATCTTAAGATATATCTAGTCTATAAAGATCTTACAAAATACTATAGGTCTTATATAAGTCTTATCTTTTATTTTTCATATGAATTTACCATACCTTTACATTCTGTGCTTTAACACATTTTTGGTAGATTTTTTTTTCAATAATTGTTTATAATTCCCACTATCAGGTCATGCACAATCTATAACATAAATAGGTAAGAGAAAAATCTTTAAACAAGAAATATATACACATCATATGTATATTCAAAGAGATATATTCAACGAACCGCAGCGAAATGGAGTGGATTAAGTTACGTATCTCCTCGACATAAGCAGCACATAATTATACATTAATCCGCAGTGAAACAGCGGTGAATTACTGAACTAATCCTTGCAAATATTCGGTCAATAGATATGTTTTTGACTTATGATTACATTTTTTTTAATTATCATTATTATCCATTCGACTAGCCCATCGACGCAGTTTATAGTGACCCTGCTTTCTGCTCCAAGGGTTGTGGGTTCGATTCCCACCCCGAGTCTGGGCGTAATATAAATATTTATATATATATATCATTTATAAGTATATTTATTGAATATATACAGTTATACCAGTCGGCTGTTGCCTATAACGCAAGCATGAATTGCTTTCTTTAGGAACAGACAACCGTGTGGGTATTGTGTAGATATTTATAGAAAAAAATTTAATATATACTTCACAAATTGACACTGGATTAACCAGCTTATTTTTTGCACTTGAGTTAATTCATTTATTAAAACTATTGCACACAAAAAAAAACCGTATAATACAAACAAATAAGCATCCAAAGGCGGCATTATCGCTTTTATAGCGATCTCTTCTAGGCAACCTTTAATGATAGTAGTTTAGGAAAAAGTGCCGGGAAAATGCACAAATAACAATGTGAGCTTACAAACACAGAAATGAACTTAAAATCCTAAATATAGTTATATAATATATTACTCATACATTATATGATACATACATACATATAAACATATGCATAATATAGATCACATATTTAAGACAATGTAAGGGATAGATAGTATTTGTATTAATATTTATTGATTCTGCTTGACGGATATTATTGGGCAGGGAATTCCAAAGTTTGGTAGTGAAGGAATTACTATACGCATTTAAAGGACAAAGAGATAATAATCAAGTTATAGCTACGAGAACGCGAATTACAATCAATGTCATACCCTAAAAAATACACTTAAGCTTAAGGGGTGTCTGGGGGTGATAACGGATACTGTACAGCAAAGAAAGACTAGACATATTTCCTTGCTGTCTACTTGATAGCCAACTCGACTATTTTCGATATTGAGCGATTACATATGTTTTGTAATGGTTCTAACTTGTTTATTAATTGTTCAGGCAGGTCAATATAAACAATGTCGGCATAATCTAATAAGGGTAGCAGTAAGGAATGAGTTAAGACAAGTTTGGTCTTAAAGGGGAGAAAGTTCTTCCAACGTTTTAGTAAACTTAATGTTGCAAAGATCTTTTGACTAACTGACGAACCCCGGGTATTTAACAACGGGAAGAGGTAAAAGTGCGAATTAATTAAATAAAATGGGAGGTATGTTAGGTAATTTTATTTATGATAGCTGATACGAGTTACCTATAATAGTCACTTGAAATTTATTTTAATTAATCAATAGACTGTATGAATGACAAATTATAACGATTATTTCATTCATTGTTTAGTGTAGTGATAGCATTAGCGATGTCATCAATAGTTGTTGTTACATATATTTGAAAATTATAAAAAGTGATGTTTTTATCAATTCCTTGTCCTCACAAGCTAACCATAGAAAAGACCACGGATGATAAAACTCCCCTTTTTGATTGATCCCAGAGGAAGGAGTATAATAAGCTAAAAGATTATTGTCAAAGCTAACACACTATTACAGATCACATAAGTAGGCTGAAACCATTTTGCAACACATGGAGCGATATTAAAAGTCCGTAAAATTAAGTTAATCGCGGTTAACTTTATTAAAGGTATTACTTAAGTCGAGGAGTGCAACAATTTTCACACATATCATCACATATTTTTATGAGAACAACTAAGTCAAATAATTTTGTATATTTGATTAAAAAGCTTTAGCCTTGTGCAAACGCAAACGAATCTAACCTTGAAAACAATTTTAATTTAATCATATAATCATATTTAGGATGGCACTTACTGAATACAACCATGGAGCATCAGATTTAAGAGGTCACATATTATTTAAAAAAAACTTATTTCATGTAAGCTTAAAAGTGGGAAATTAAAAAAAATAGTGTAGTTCAAATGCGGATGAATATAACCATATATGATATATATACCACATATCCTGTAAATAGGTTATAAATAGACTTTAACACCAGGAGGTAGAATAGGCCACTAGAATTTGTTTCTCTCAATCAATAAACTACTTCTCTTAGATTCATATTTCCGTATAAAAATATCTAAAAAAAAATACAGTGGAGTTCGATAATATTAAAGAATAATATATCAAAAACTGCTCTCTATTGTATACCGTTATCCGTCAAATAGCGTTAACCACAACTGGTAAAACTGACCCTAAATATTTGAAGTACAATTTTAATAATAAAACAGAACGAGTAAACATAATACGCATTTTCACGATCATTAACACCGAAACTAAGGCACCACTAGCAAACGATAAATATCCAAGAATATGTTTACATTGTACGTTGCCAAGTTAAAGCGGTTCCTGCGGTTACATTTAATACCTATTTAATTTCCTGGACAGACAGTTGGGGTAAATAGCGACAACTTTGCATGGCTTCTGCGACTACATCCTACCCTTTTTGACTAGGAACGCATAAATCACGAAAACATTAAAGTATTAAGGACTTAAAATAGTACCCGTAGTTTCCTCGTACTGTTTTGGATATTGTTTCGTATTTAATTTTACCCGTTACTTTAAATGTTTTGTTTTTGTTATAATTTTATTAAGTAAAAATTGCAGTTTTGTTGCGTAATTTTTATTGTAAATACCGACTCCACATCTTTTCAACTATGTATTACTTTACAAAAGCATTTTTATTATTCTATTTGTATTATAAACTTGAATATGAAACTATAGTAATTTTATAGCGATTATTCTGTACATTTTATTATAGTATGTATTCGTATTAATAGGTATTTGATCATTAAATATAATAAAACGATGTTCATATTTGTAGTATTTAATTATCAAACAAAAAATCACACAGTTCGAGCCGGAAAACTTGAAGAAATCGATATACAGAATATGATAGATACCGTTCGAAATCACAGCTTTCTGCATTTTTTAAATTTAGAAACGAAACGGAAAGCATGATTTATTTTACGTTACAAAAATTAATATTTGTACTAACGCGGATAAAATATCGAACAGCATTCGAAATTTCAAACCACCATCAGAATAAATACATCAAGTGGTACAATAATAGAGCATTGGTTGTTTATCAATTGTATTTACAATACGACCGTACTTCCGCCAGTTTCCGCTTGAAAGTCAAGAAGTGTGTTTCTATCTAAATATAACCTCACTCAGTATAGAATGACTGGGTTAAACGCATTTGTATCAGCTTTTTACTGTATTAGGGTTTCTTATAACTGTACATAATTATTGTCTTATGTGTATTTAATATTATAAAGTACAATTAAAACTGTACATGAACAACTTACAAATAAAGTTGGTTTATTATACTGTAGTAGTAACATCAACTATACGTGTAATTTTCTGTATATTCTTTTTTTAGTGCAATAAAGTATATAATAATAATAATTTTTAAGATTTTAAAAAACCTTAAAAAATCAATGTTATAAACCTAGATTTAAGTCCTATGAACTATTAGTTAGGAAAGTGTTTTTGTAGCAGGTACAATTTGTTAAAAATAAATTCCAGATTTTTTTTTTTTTTTTATTTTACTACCTTGGATAAAAATTATAAAAGTAAATGCTTTAATGAATTGGTATGACTTTTTTGTTTAATTGAAAAAAAAAATGCTAGAATATGAATGACAATCTTTAAATTAAAATTATAATACATAATTGATAAAACGATTGTTTTGAGTATTTGCTTTGGATATTAAATTACAGCTATACGGTCCAAGAGTTGCAAAATGTCCATATGCAAAATACTTGTAGATATTTTGTAATATTATTTCAATGTGCACTGCTTGTGTTTGTCGTATCTCAATGAGAGTTTGTTTATCTCTGTAAACGTGCAGGTCTCTGATGCTACAGGCTTCAGAAACTTCTGTCAGTATTATTCTGTTTGTCCATTGATCCACAATAAACAAACAGAATATAAATTCAGAGCATGATAATAGTAAAAAATAATGACTAGAAGTACGTTTATATAACATAATTTTTACAGCAGTTAAAATAATAAAAACTTTTTGGCTAGGTTTCAGACTATATTTTTCGTAAACTGAATTACTAGTTTTTATTTCTTTCATGTTCAGTACTAAGTATTTAGTTTAGATCGTAAGAGATTGTTTTTAAACATAGTGTAATCGTGAGGTGATACTTATGTATATTTGGTTGTGCTATTATCGCTTACATCGTCCGTTTTATTAAGTGACATTTAGTAACTCTGTAACAATCGTTGATATTCCGAATAAATAAGTAAAAACAATTTAAAACAAAATAATTCGTTAAGAATTTAAACTTTATTGAACTCAAATTAGTAATTACACAATCAACTTGTATTTCTAA
The DNA here is from genome assembly GCF_905220565.1 of Melitaea cinxia. Taxonomy (NCBI): domain Eukaryota; kingdom Metazoa; phylum Arthropoda; class Insecta; order Lepidoptera; family Nymphalidae; genus Melitaea; species Melitaea cinxia. The sequence continues at coordinate 5,664,407 of NC_059407.1, forward strand.
ATAAAAAATATTTTAAAACTCAAATTAGTAATTACACAATCAACTTGTATTTCTAAATAAAACAACAAAAACACAAAAAGTAGAATTCCAATACTCTAATCACATTTATTCCTACAAAATGTCTTATTGTAATGAAATGATTACAGAAACATAACTAATACATATTAAGCTAATAAAAAAAACATTTAACTAGTACAATCGCTGTGTTAGTTAAAGTTAAACCATGACAATATCTAAAGATAAATGTTCCGCTGGTAAGATGTACTGTACGTTGCTATTTCAAGCTATACATTATATTCCATTATTTTGTTATAGCTAACAAACAAAAAAAAAATATTAAAATATAATTACATTTATGTATCATTCAATTTATAATTTTTAATTAAAAGTTGTTTATAAAGTTTCAAAAGTAACAAAGTAAACATTTGTTTGATTTATTTTTAATAAATATGATGCATTTTTAACCGACTTCAAAAAAGGAGGAAGTCACTCAATTCGACTGTGTATATGTATATTTTTTTATGTATGTTCGGAGATAATTTCGTCGTTTATGAACCAATTTTGATAATTCTTTTTTGTTTGAAAGAAGATATCTTAAATGTGGTACCAAGAAAACCAGGATCTGATGATGGGATTCCAGAGAAATCGAGGGAAACCCTCGAAAATCCGCATAACTTTTTAGCTGGGTGTATCGATTTTGATGATTTTTAATTTAATCGAAAGCCGGTGTTTATTATGTGGTCACATTTAAATTTCATCGAGATCTAATCTGATTACAACTACGTTGTATTACATTATAAAAGTAATAAACTCATACAAAATTTGTATAAGATTTTTGGTAGGTTTTTGTAGTAGGTATATAACTTATCTTATGTATAAGTAGTATTTAGAATAGTTGTAGAAAAGACAAAAAAGTTTAGTTTTAGAAATATATATAAATTACATCTATATTAAAAATATACTTTAAAAATAGACTCAAGGTAAAAGAAATTAAGATATATAGAGCTATAAAATAGTAAACGTTAATCCTAATAAGGCCCTCATGTTAGGGTTAACAGAAACGCAATCGGAGAGAGTGTAATTGATGCATGTCAATCGAATAGATTACTTTAAACGTCCCACGTCCCGCCCACATTGTTTAGTAATAGGAGAAAATATTATATCGAAATATACGTGAATCGTCGATTTAATGATTATTTATCGATTTTATAACATTTCACCATTGATATGTCGTTTTGATTACATGGTTATATTTATCGCTTTTGAGTATGTTGGTTGTTTCTTTTTATATATATTTTTTTCTTGTTACCTTGTTGATTTTATGAACCTGACTATTTTATGACTTATGTAAAATCTATTAACTTCAAACGATATTATACAATGATACATCTGATCAAATATAGTATCATTTTATTTATATCATATAAGTGTTCGATGCGATATAAAAAAAATCCTTTATTTGAATGTTTGAAATCCATTATTTATATTGCAGAAATTACACGAAACATATGTAAAAATATTAATAACTCAATTCGCATCGAATAAATGAAAACACTAGGTGTTCCCCGTGGTTTCATTCGTCTTAATTTAAGAAAAAAAAGATATTAAAATGTTGTATAGCCGACACCGTTCCTCTTAAAATGACTTATCTATAAAAACAATTTTTCAATTTGAACCAGTGGTTCCTGATATTAGCACGATAAAAAAAAAACAAAAAAAAACAGTTTTGTAATATTAGTATAGATAGGTATATAAAATAAAATTATTAATTTCGCCCACTCGATACTCTATTTTTTATTTTAGTGAAGGAAGTTGTGGTGCGGAAAAGGGTCCGAACCACATCCGCAATCAGATTATCACTACATATGCCAACCTTCTATCGTAATATCAAGAAATTTATTACAGATTATTCCAAATGAATCATATCGACTAAGGTAAATAATCGTGTTTGCTCGCTAACGAAAAAAAACGACTTCGGCTTACACTGACAAGTAATATAACGTAGGTAGTCAAAATAATAGACAATTGAATACGTATTATTAGGGATAAATCAAAAAGTACCCGTCAAATCTCTATCAAATTTAAACTAAATCAAATGACAAGCACCAGCGTTCGATTATTTAAAATAGTAATCAAAATCCTAAATCAGATTAAAATTTATGAGATAGCATACATAAAAAATACAGTCGATTTGAAAACCTCTACCTTTTTGGAGTTAGTAAAAAAGATAAATTTAATTGTGTTTGTCGTAGACTTCAAAAACAGACGTTATATTAATACTTTGCTGTATCTTTTTGGACGAATAATCAAATCCCTTAATGTATACAGATTACCGGTAATTACTTTTTAATACATAAAACGACTGCTATCAAACATTCCACACAAAACTAACCGACACACGCGGCTCTCCCTTCGTCGATTTTAATTTTTATTAGTACGTTTATTAAAAATAAGTATAGTTTCTACTGTGTCGTTTTAAAAGTTGCAATTATTCTGACAAGGAGAGGACACAAGATGGGTAATGGGAATGCTTATATTATATAAGTAGTTAGTTTCCCATGTGAAACTTCTAAGGATTTTTCTTTAAAATGGCTAAAATAGATTCAATTAATTAGAATCTAATAAAACTTAAATTAATACAACACCTATACAAATTCTTATTTCAAAGTCAGTTTTCCACTACATACCATACTCTTCTAAGTTTCATCAGAATATTTTTTTTATAAAACTAAGTCGGCAAACAAGGGCATGGTTCAGCTGATGGTGAGCAATTTACTGTAGCTAAAAGGCCTGCAACATGAGAAGTATCGCAAGTGCATTACCGACCTACCCCCATCCCCTAGATTTCCTCAGAAGCTCTGGTCACCTTACTCACCGCTGGAACTTAGCTGTTATCTTTTGTAAGGTTGAGGTATTTCACCAGTTGGGCTGCTTCAGATTTCAAGCAGGATATTTTCGTTCAGTTTAAAGAAGTAAAAATAAAAGTGTTAATTTTCTATTTTGTTCCAGATACCTTTGCAGAATACGTATTTCTTTTAATTAATCGTAAATATTGGTACAGAATTGGCCTCGATACTACGAGTATATATTAGATACTTCATATAATAGACCCGCATTAATGAAGATTGAAAGTTCATAAGAAGTGAATGGTAAAAGATAAATGGTAAATAATGACTTCTTCATTACTATCGGAAATAACGCTATTAAACTATGGTCACTTGTACGGACTCATTTAGGGTGACTACATAACTAATACACGACTGTCTTAACATGAATATGCTGATGAAATTTTGATAATTGTCTATTTGCATATTCAATTAATGTATTCTTTTTTAGTTTAATGATAAAAGACAAGATTTGTTTGTTTATTTGGGGCTATGTGTGATTGCGTGAATGTAAAAATATAATTTCAAATTAAAATTTTCTTTTATATAAATATGAATTTCTATAGTAAATAATTGTAGAACAGTAACATTTAGAACGAAATAAGCAGCGAAAAAAACACAAAATCCAAACCAACCCGATAAATTAAGAAACTAGACACGGGTAAAACCCCGATGAACGTAAAGAAAATATAGTGCTTATATTAATGTTTTATTACAATATTTTAATGTACATGAGTTGAATTTTTACTTCAAAAGTAATTTTTACTTACGTAGTAACAATTTAGTAATCTGGCGTTTTACGTCAAAAAGACCAAATGTACTTATATGCAAGTTAGAATATCCTAAATTCTGTTAAATAGTTCGAACGCGAGTTTTTTATTTCACTTTAAGATCGCTCCGCTTTGTAGGAAAACTTTTTTAAGACTGAGCATCTTTTACGCAAATTGTGCTTCTTCTGTAAAGAACGTTTTTACATTTACCCGCTTCTTTCTAAATAAAAGTTCTTATGTTATATCTATAAAACTCTTTCGAGATACGTCAGCTAAAATATACATAATATATTCATTAAAAATATGTTAAAACTTACCTTTATATTTACCATTAACGTTCAAAGACTCAATTATCTTCAAGAACATTGAATGCATTAAAAATAATGAAATAAAAAAATATTTGTAAGACTGTTGTTACAACTGTGCGCGTCCTTAGACACAATTATACCGGTAGCCAGAGGTTAAGAGCAAAGTCATCCATCAAATATTATCAACGGGTGGGTCCATTCAAAAGGGTCAAGCCAGAAGTACTGTTATAGCATTGATTTAAAATTTTCTTTTGAGAATGCTATAATAAAATGATCAGACATCGGCTCAACGAAGTGTTTGAAAAGCTTGTCTAATTTTAACTCAAAGTTCGGGAAAAGGTATTTTAATAGGTTTTTAATCTATTCGCTGTTTTATTTTAAAGATATATAATTACTATTAACGGTTTTTTTTTCAAAAGCAATCAAGTCATTACAAAGAAATAAACAATAAAAATGTATAATTACAAATGCATATTACTGTTTCATTAAAAGGTTTCGCATATATTTGTTTCTTTTACGTAATCCTACAAAAAGACAAGGTACTGGACCATCTTGGTTCAATTGATAGTTATCTCAAGTTCGATCTTACTATACAAATTGTGTAAGAAACAGAAACTATTTATAGGATAACAAGTTATTTGTAGTAACGTGGGTGGTCCTGTTAGTGCACTTATTTAATTCTTGAAATAAATTAAAGTTTGACTCATAAACTCACTCGAATTTTATTGTATATCATTATTCTTTAATAGGACTATATAGTGTTAATTTGTTTTAGAATAAACAAACTCAGTTTTATTCCTAAATAATTATATACTTACTAGAAAATATATAGGATCAGACAGCCTTTAACGGATCTAAAAACTATTGTTTTAGTCATATCTCCCTAATACAACAAATATTCTTTTCCTTTTCATCGTCCACCGTATATCACACTAAATTTAAAAAAATACGAATGTATTCATATAAGCAACAATCGTTCTGGTGTAGTGGTTCAAGTAGTCGCCTAAACACGGTTTGCGGGTTCAATTCCCGCTCGGGATGCATTTATACAAATATTTCTTTCCGGTTTGGATGTCTGTTCTTATGGGTCTCCCCAGCGTGCTTCGGAGAGCACGCTCAGCTGTCGAACCCGATTCGTATCATAAATATCTGATAGCGATCGTTACTCATAGTCGGGATCATATCCACCAACCCGTAGTGCAGCGGCATTGGTTTAAAATCCAATGCTTCTCCTAGCTGGAAAAAGAAGCCTATGCCCAGCAGTGAGATGTTACAAGCTAAATGCGAATGCAGATAATGCATCTGTATTTACACAGTATCTGTTTTATACAGGCAGTTAGTACTGGACATTAAATTAATTCTAGCAAAATGTACATAACATCTATTAATAACTATTGATATCGAAATAGGGATAAACTTGTCACTAAATTCTAACAGTCCGCCATTTATCTTCTGGTGACAACGACCAATGTCACCAGCTGAGAGAGCGTTACATTGCCTCCGACATCGCGTTCAGACTTCATTTCTAATTTAAAGAAAATTACACCTTATTACAACTCAATAAAGTTCACAAACTCGACTCGGAATGAATATGGTCTTGTAAAACATAAATCTTGGGATATCTCAAGTGTTGTACAGTAACCATGTCGGTAAAATCGCTGGATACTAGATAAATCTTTTACTCATAAAGGTGATGTTCGTTTTATACGCTTAAAAACAAAATTGTCTTATTATTATGACTAACACAGTATAGTGCTTGGGTGTGTGATCAAAATTGTGAGAAAGAACTTTAATAAGATCGTCCGTGGAAAATCCTCGTTGATAACTGGTATCTGCCAAAGTAACCATGAGTTAAACTTTATATTTGGCCATTGTTTCTACCGGTATTGGGAGCATGCACTGAGAAACAGCTTTTATGAACGACTGGCCCTCCTGGGCTCTCAATCTTACAATCAAATTTATGTATCGTTTTAAATACGTACCGGCAGCAGAATACCTAAATGTTTCTTTCTACTGCAAAAATCCTAAAATTATATATTATATGTTTTCACAAGCCCTGTAATATATTGTTACTATAAGTTATGGTATTCATTTTTTATTTAATTTATCTTCTTTTTTGCAGATTGCATCGCTATTCAACTCATCGATTGATTCTTGGGTATGTCCAAAATTTGTATTAAAAATAATTTAAGCGAATTTCTTTACCTAAAAATCACAATATTTAAAATTCAATAAAGTTTTCATTCAATTCATTAAAGTTATTGTACTTGGAAAAATAAATCTAAAACTTTAAATATTCGAACGTCTACCTCCAGCTGGGAGGGTTGAGAGGATATTAAAAAATACATAGCTTGCTTAATCCAAGTTTTCAATGAAAATTATAACGAATTAAAATAGACTACGAAATACAATTTCGGTAATAGAAAACGAACTAACTGTTTAAGTAAACTAATTAACTTGTTAAATTTCGTTTCTTACTACGCTTGTTTTATTTTCAAAATTATCGTCGACTGAGACTTGAAGTTATTCAATCAAATTATTGTTTCAAAACAAAATTATATGTAAATTATGTATTTTATTACCATAAATAGTAACATCCATATCATACTAGATAGAACATAGGGACATTGTTTTTGATGACATTGTTTTAAAATTACCATCTTATAATATTTAAAAAAGAGGAAAGATGAAACACGGCTGTTTAATAATGTGACATAGAGATCTGATTCCTATATATATTTAAAATGAATACTAATATCTAACACATGTATAAAAACACATACAACGACTTAGAGTATAAGAAGATCTTATTATTATTATTATTTTTAAATAATAGAAGATCTTAGGTAAAGATAAAGGGTAATAATTAGGTAAAGAAGAAGATCTTAGGTAACTAAATAAATAAATAAGACCTTAAAGGCTTACTACACTAAAGTATCCATGAACAAAGTTCTTAGTATATTTTATATGTTATATTATATTATAAACTCATAAATTAAAAAAGATAGTAACATTTCTGTATCCTTTCAGGCAACATTAATAATATTTGTTCAAAGTTCTAAAAAAAATTAAAAATACATATGTACTTTAAACATATTTTTGTTCATATTTCCGTAACATGATTAATCAAGTCATCGAAGATAGAATTTATACCAAGATTGTTCATCAGAGTCAATTGGCGGTGAAATTAACTGGAAACTCTATTCAGAAAGTTAGCGAGTTTGGGGATGTTGGGCGTAATGGACTTAACGCCCCTGCGACGTTCTATCTGCAAAACAAAAGACCTATTGTTTCGAGGTCTTCCTGTTAAGATTCAATAGTGTTTTCGCACTGTGGGCAGAATACATTGCGTTACACTACTATCATGGTAAACACTACATCCGTTTGTATTGCGTAAGTTGCATTGAGGAAATTTATATCTTTTTAAAAATATTAATAAACTTTATGGCGTTTGCCTCACATTTGTAACCTACGAGATGACCCGGCGATTGTCCTTTTTTTATGTATATTATGTAAACCTTGTCCTGAGGAAAATGAACACAAAAAATTTGCAATCATAAAATATTTCGTTCAGATGTTGTGCATTAACATACATCTAGTTTATAATTTTTATTTATATAAATTTACACAAATCAAAGGAAAACAAAAAAAAATTGTCTCGGGTAACATAAAACAAAAGCATGATAATAATATAAGAAAAAGTTGAAAATATACACTTTCACATATACTGTTTTTGAGTGTATATAGACACTTGTCTACTGGTCACAAATCAGTGGGTCAACGGAAGCGTGAAGTGCGTTTCCGTTGAATTATAGCACTTCAGTGTGAAAGAGACACATCCGATGCTAGGAACACGAATGTTTAATTGGACAATCTAATTATTATTTGTATTGTAACTTTAATTATGTCAATAAATTGTATTCCAGGCTTCCGTAGTGTAAATAAATATTATTCGAATAGATACTTGAATGTATACAAAACTCAATTTGTAAGTTATTCAATTGAAATGTGAAAAAAAACGAATAAAAACTAATTATGTATATTACAGAGCCGTTGGTATGATAAAATGAAAATTTTAGTCATTATTAAAATATCAATAGCTTAGCGAATAAATTTAATAATTTTCTATTTGAACAAGTTGATAAACCCGAGGCTTCGTTTTATTAAAAGCGCTGTTATGAACTTTCTTACTATTAACATAAAAGGAGGTATGCTTCATACAATTTGCAAATAAAAATTACGGAAGAATACATTTATAAAACCTTAATAAGTAATTACATTTTCTTTTTCAAAACGTCATCAAAAAAATCACTTTCAACGGTATGTCGATTGTTTAAAAATTATTGGGATGGCTACTTTAGGGTTTTTTTATGTTTAAATATTACACGTTTAAGGTTTCTTGTTTCGATCATTTTTGTTTTGTGACATTTTTAAATTCTTATTTACGTGACTAAACGTGTATTAAACGTGACTTCATCTTAAAATGTTACCAAATTTTACCTAAAATCTAAATAATTTAAAGTATCACATTAGATTCATTTTGCTTGCTTAAATTAAACATTAATCAAAAAGCAATAATGGCGTTTGCTCGCAAACGAAAAAAGACGACTTTAATAACATCGACATTTTATATACTAGGACGAAAAAATTGTCAAGTCAATACGCACTATTAGAAATAACTCAAAAACTACACACGATAAAGTTATGAGTACACACGATTAAAAAGGACACAAAAAAATACAGTCAAATTGAGAACCTCCACATTTTTTGAAGCCCGTTCAAAGTAAGTTGAAGCTGGCTAAAACTGTTACAGACACAGTTATTATTTAAATAGAATATTATATAGATATTTTTTTTTTTGGTTTTTTAAACATCTAAGAACACTGGCAGATAATTAATACATACTATAGTTTCAGAGTTTCGTCTTTGCTTTTTATTTTTCACTAGTTTCGATGTGACAGTCTTACTACTGGGTAATTTTTTTTAATCCTAAATCGGATTGGAACTTAATCTGCTGCGCTGCGACACTGAAGATTGTCTCCTGTCTCAGAAATTCTTTTGACACGTGCAAGAAGATTTTCTCACGAAATCTTATTTACAGTTTTGGTTTAGTTGTGCGAGAAGTCATCTTGCACAAGTTCGATTTCCCTTAGTGACAGAAATTTGAATGTGGATAAATTTTTGTTTCCCGTCTAGATGTATGTCCTTGTGGGCTCTTGTCGTAACTTTAAGAGAACATTACGCTGTCAGCCCCGTTTTTATCATAGAATAATAGATTCTTTCTTATGATAGGAAAATTATCCTCCAAACTGCAGCGACATGGTGTTGTTAATTAAACTGCTACACTTCTACAATATACAGAGAAGGCTTTTGTCCGGCAATGGGACGTTTCTAGGCGGACTTAGTTGAGTTCGTTTTACAATTTAAATACAGTATATTATTTAGAGCAGAACTTTAAGTTATTATCCACAATATTTTCGATAAAAAACTTGAACTTACGGACACTAGTTTTACTTCATTACTGAAATAACAAAGGGTAATCAAGTGAGTATGTATTATTATAGAGTCCGCTGAGTGGACGTCGTATATCAAAACGTCATCCAGGACAGGGATAATTTAACGTAAGATATAGTGTCTTTGAATGGAGTTATTTTCATTGCAATATCAAGAATAAATCTCTCTTTGCGACGGATGTGTATAAATGTTTGCGATGAGTTACGTTTTCTTCCAGAAAATTATGTTCTATTTTTTGAAAGATGCAGAAGAGATAAAAGGAATGCGATTTGTGGTTTTACGTGTTACTCGTATTATTTTCTAGTCATATTTCTATATTTTGACTATCCCGTTGCTAAGCACGTCGTAGTAGTTATCAGTGACCTAGTCCTCTGCTCATCATAGTGTTACATTCGTATCATTAATGTATTTACTTCAATATATATATTATATATTTTTTTTCAAGATATATGAATGTGTGGCTTACCTTAAGAATAGACGGCTTATTGTGTATGTAAAATATTTATTCGAATACGAAGAATTCTTTGTACAAAATAGAAAATAACTTTTAATTTTATATTTTAGCACAGGATTCGGTTTCTGTCTATAAACCTTTTTTATTTATTTATTTATTTATTTATTTATTCTTAATGTACACCGAAATACAGACACATATAAAGAAATATACAATAGAAGATGTACAAAGGCGATCTTATCGCTAAATAGCGATTTCTTCCAGATAACCTTTGGGTAGAGGACACGATACAGTAGCAGCGGTTAAGGTGTGCACAAATTAAGGAGTAAAGGTCAATTATAAATAGATAAAAACTACGATATGATAAACTTACATAATTATTAAAAAAAAAAACATAAATAAGTAAGTATATTAGTATATAATGTATGAAACACATATATACACACATACATACATACATACATATAACATACACATACATAATTACATTGAGGCATACATATATTTACATAGTAATATGCATAAAAAAATAATTAGATACATAAAATATACATTAACAATAATTATTTACAAATAATAATATATAAATATCATATAAATAAATGTTATTAACGATATGTAGATAGAAAATGTTTTTTAACACGTCGTTTAAAAATATCAATGGACTCTGCTTGGCGAATGTCTCGCGGGAGGGCATTCCACAGTTTTACGGCCTTAACACAAAAATATTTGCTGTAACATTGACTGTGCGATATAGGATGTTTAAGTCTGTTGTCACCCTGAGAACGAAGGCCTAACGTACTGGGCACGTCCGAGCCAAGAAAAGTAAAACATTTTTTTAGGTATGGGGGAGTAGTGGAATGGAAAAGGATCGAGTAGAAAAAAGATAGAAGATGTAAGTTGCGGCGTTCTCTTATTTTAAGCCAGTTAAGCTGTACTCGATAATCTGAGATATGATCGTACTTTCTTAAACCAAATATGAATCTGATGATCATGTTTTGAAGGCGTTCAAGTTTATTAAGGAGAGTTTCAGACAGGTCAGAATAGCAGACATCAGCGTAATCAAGAATAGGGAAAAGAAGTGTGTGGGCAAGTGATATCTTAGTTTTGATAGGCAAGAAATTTTTCTACTTTCTCAATGTGCCGATTGCAGCATATATTTTGCGACTAATCTCAGCAACTTGAGGTCCCCAAGAAAGTGTGCTGTCTAGAATAAGGCCTAGATTTTTGATACTACCATGAAATTCTAATTTCGAGCCACCAAAACAGACAGGAGGAAGATAGGAAACATCTACTTTGGATATCTGTATAGAATTACCTATTATGGAAATTTGCGACTTATTAGGATTTATCGACAGTCCATACGATTTACACCAAGAACATATAACTGCAAGTTCCTGGTTAACACGACCAATTGCTGTAGCCATATCGTCAACAGGAGTTGTCAGATAGATCTGCAAGTCATCAGCATATAAATGAAAAGGAAGAGAAAGAATATAAGTTAAAGAATTAATAAATATGGAGAACAGAAGAGGTGAAAGAACACCACCCTGAGGTACTCCAGCTCTGAGACGGCTGCATGAAGAGAGCTTGTCAATGATTCGAATTCTTTGTGCGCGATCATAAAGATAGGAACGGAACCAATTAGCAGCATCTGGTGAGAAATTTAAGTTTTCGAAAATTGCGAGGAGAATGTCATGGTCAACAGTGTTAAATGCGTTCGAAAAGTCTAATAGAACTATAATTGTGACCTGCTGCTTATTAATCCCAAGCCTCATGTCGTCACATATTTTAGCAAGAGCCGAAACAGTGCTGTGCCCAGGGCGGAAACCAGACTGGAAAGGACTGAGGATATTATTGTCATGTAAGTAGTGCGTTAGTTGCTTATGAACGATTCTTTCAAGAACCTTGGACAAGAATGGTAGCACGGAAATCGGTCTATACTGAGGGTGTGAGGAGGGGTTGGAAAGCTTAGGAATAGGAATGACATGAGCAAGACGCCATAACTCAGGAAAAGTATTAGATGAAAGAGAATGATTGAAAATATTGCAAATGATAGGAAGAACGATATTTATAGATAAAGTGATCATTCGTCGGCTTACTCCATCACAACCAATGGCATCCGATTTAATAGCCTGGACATGCTTGTAGACATCCTCTATATCGACAGAATGAAAACGGAATGGAGTATTATTTATTTTTGACCGAAGAGAAATTTCAGCAATAGTATTGTCTCTAACACTAGGAGTCAAAACATCAAAAGTGGTGAAATAGTTGTTGAGTGTGTCAAGATCAGTTGATTTACAAATATTATCACGTTGCCTCCCAATCCCTAATGTGTTCAGAAACTTCCAAACATCAGAAGTACTTTTGTTGTTTATGGAATTATTTATAAAATTGCGTTGTGCATCTCTACAGATTTTATTGCATCGATTCCGTAGCTTTTTGTATCTAGTGAGATTATCTTCAGTAGGGTTAAGCTTAAATTTCGACTTGGATGTGTTGCGTTTAACCATAAGTGCCTTAATATCTTCGGTTAACCATGGTGCAGGGAGATGTTTAAGTTTGACTGGACGTAAAGGAGCATGAATATCAAATAATTGAGTTAGAAGAGAATTAAAAATATTAAGTTTATCACTTACGTCTGGGGCGCTTAAAACACTAGTCCAGTCAATGCCGCTCAAGTCACGCTGAAAAGTCTCAGTATTAAAGTTCTTAAAACTTCTTCGCATCACAACAGTTGGCTTTGGTTTGGGTGCACGAATTTTATAAGATAAGTATACTAAGTCATGATACGAAAAACCCTCGGCAGGAAATTGACCATGTAAGTGCACTCGTTCCGGAGCCGAAACAATCATCAAGTCCAATTGCGACGGCACACAGTTCGGAAAAAAATGTGTTGCGTTGGTAGGGAGAAGAAAAAGGTTCGCACTGTTAATAATATTTTTTAATCGATGTGCACGGTGATCATTTCTTAATATACAAGTGTTAAAGTCACCCATAATAATTGTGTGATCTACACATAAAGTATACCTTTCCAACAAGCTCTCAAATGTATCAAAGTAGCTAATATGCATAGAAGCACTATAATAAACACCAAGTAAGACTTTGAGATTACCAAAAAGAATTTCAATAAAAATATGATATATTTATGATAATCAATAAAAATATGATATATAATAAGTAATTAAAAAACCCGCGTGGTGTCGTGGAAAAGTATAGGAACGAAGTTCCCCATTATAAAATATGAATTTCAAGTTCTATTCGAGGTATAAAGAAAATAATTATTCGCGTCGTACCTATAGTAAAAAAAAATATAAAAAAAATATACCAACTAAATACGTAATACGTAACTATCATGGGTGCTAGATCATATATTCTAGAACTTAATAGTTCTAGAATTAGACAAGTAACTGGAAATTCGAATCATTAAATGACCCGTATCTAGAAAATATTATTCCCGCCAGGATAACACACGAGACGAATGGCCTATAAATATGATCAATTTCACCACATTAAGTATCTCATGAAACGGTTCGTTTGAAGTCCTATTTCATTTAGTGAAATATATGATGTCATATATTTGAGTTAAAATTATATTTAATTCAAAGAATATTAAATTAATTTAATTTGTATCAATTTTTTTCAAATCCACAAACAATTTAACAAATAGTTTTGCCTTGTAAGGTAATTATTATTTTCTTTATAGTAAATAGGAAAAAAAAGTGTGTATGTCAGCTCCGACGTACGACTGGAATTTACTTTCAATCGCCACACCGTTTTTTTACAACTCTTTATAATAACGCCATCTATTGGATGATGATGGCGTTATTATAAAGAGTTGTAAAAAAACGTAACTAGGTCATTCGTTCAGTAAATTTTACTCCTCAAATTTTTTTAACACCGGAACCTTATATAAAAATCTATTCCAAAAAAATTATTATAAAATTACTTACAAAACGCCTGCCTTATTATTTTACTGACGGAATCATTAAACGTACATAATTATTTTAAGTACTTCAAATAAATTATATTGTAGAGGTATCAGAGTCGAAACTTTTATATTGTGATAGTAAACCTTTTGAAATCGTCTAATTAGCGTGCCCTAGTCATAGATCCGTCTCTTTGATTTAATTTTGCATTCACTTGACGCATGATTCACGCCACTGTATTCTGAAATAAATAGCTCTTTGACTGAACGATAAAACTTCATGCCATTAAAACCTTTACGATATTCATTACAAAGGCTTCATTTATATGAACATTTACAACTTAATGTTGATATATTTTAGAGATAGACTATTAATGAATACAAGTTAATGAGTACACGAGTACATTCAGTAAATTTGAATGTGACCCTGATTTTCCAGATAGGCGTGGAGTAATAATTTGATTAATAGCGATTCTAAATAATAAAACACAAAATTCGTATTTACCGAATTAATATTTAATAACGAGTTATTTGTTGAATTACTCTCAACATAATTATAATAAAAGTTACAAGCGATTGGACTTTTTGACATCATACAAAGTCATCTTACCGCAATATTTTTAAATGTTACATACATATTTATAACATTCATGCTTTTTTACTTCAACATAAATTTTATTTAACAAAAAATATACAAAAGATTCGATAATGTCGTTGTTTTACATAACCTTCACACATACTTATAATTTTATTCATAACAAATTTCTGCCGCAGAATAAACAATAAAGCAACAAAAACAGAATAATTACTAGTATTTGCTTTGGAAAAGGTAATTATTAACATATTCGTGCTCTCACATTATTCAGAAAACAATAGAGGCGTGTTTCTGACAGTCCATTAAGCAGAGGCGATCAAATGCGGGGCGATACCGGCTTATCAACGATTTATGAACAAAATATATCAACACTAGTGCTTGCATTCGGCTTTGGATATGTCACCTGTTCTCTTAAAATATAAGACTTTCATACATGTCAAGTATACGTTAGAAATCAATTAGACCATTAAATTCACTCTAACTACGACTTTTCAAAAGAAATTTAAAATCAATTTACTATGGTGTGACACGCCATAACATAATAAAATAAGCCGTAACTAACTACTGAAGTAATCAAATTATAAATATTGTTTTAAATAACTTTATATTCACGATAATAACTATAATGAATTATATTTAGAGTACATTTAACTATACTATTGGTCATTTTTAACAATTCATAGTATAGGCTTTAAGGTTCCTAATGCAAAATGCTGTTTTACTATTATTTTAATTGCATTATTTAAAGATCTTTCAACATCAATAATCAACTGTTTACAATATGTAGATATTGATAAGCCAAATTCCCATTGTTTGTGTATGATTAACACTGCGACTGATTATGATGTTTGTATAATGTAATGTACATTATACAAACAGTTTTTCCATCAGATTTTTAAATTCTGGAATAAAATAAAATTCAAACACACCATTCAATTTTATTATCATAGTATATAAATTACCAAAATACACAGACATATAATTAAAACGAATGTAATTAAAATTAATTGTTTACACGTCAGCGAAATTATTGTGAGAGAGGTAACAGCGCACGTAGTTCACGAATACTCCGTACATAAATGAGTGTCCAACTAATGGTTAATAAAAATAAAGTAACAACTCGAAAATCATTTGACAAACACTATTAACTATTGTACCAAAAAAGGGTTAATTAAACAAAAAAATATATATATATTTTATAAAAAAAAAAAATACAAATTTTTGTACATAATTGTGTTTGTTCGCAAACGAAAAAAAAAACCGACTTCAATTACATCGACGACTAATACAACGTAGATCGACGAAAAAATAGTCAAGTAACAACACTTTATCAAAGATTACTCAAAAAGTAGTTATCAGATCTCGATGAAATTTAAATGTGACCACATGATTAAACATCGGCTTTCGATTAAATTAAAAATCATTAAAATCGTTACACCAAATAAAAAGTTATTGCGGGTGTTCAAGAAGTTCCGTCGATTTGTCTGGGATCCCATCATCAGATCCTGGTTTCCTTATCATGGTACTAAACTAGGGATATCTTCTTTCCAACAAAAAAAGAATTATCAAAATCGGTACACCTAGTAAAAAGTTATTGCGGATTTTCAAGAGTTTCCCTCGATTTCTCTAGGATCCCATCATCAGATCCTGGTTTCCTTTTTATGGTACTAAACTTGGGATATCTCCTTTCCAACAAAAAAAGAATTATCTAAATCGGTACATCCAGTAAAAAGTTATGCGGTATAATACAACGTAGGTCGACGAAAAAAGCGTCAAGTAAAAACGCATTATTAGATATAGCTCGAAAAGTAGTTGTTAGATCTCAAATAAATTTAAATGGGACCAATTGGCACACACCACCTTTCGATTAAAAGAAAATTTGTCGAAATCGCTCTACCCAGTCAAAAGTTCTGATGTAACATACATAAAAAATAAATAAAAAATATACAGTCGAATTGAGAACCTCCTCCTTTTGTGGAAGTCGGTTAAAAAGGTGAGATTAATTTTAAAATATATTAGATTTGTATAAATTTTATTCGTGTTATCCAACGAACGGTAATTAAAAAGCAAACGCGTTGATAAGTTAATCTATAGTTATTATATTAATACTGACACAGCGATTTATTTGAATTAAAACAAATGTATGCATTTATGTCATATTGTGATTAAAACTACAAAATGGTCGCATTTGAAATGACTGATCGCTTAATATCACATGAATATAATTGCCAAATTAATTTATAATTTATATTATATAAATCTGAGGATTTATATTAATATATGAGGTTCATGTAGAAACGAAAGAAATTATTGTATATAAATTCGTTGTTTTCGTTCAATTCGTTGTCAAATGACAGTCTTATCGCTGAAATGATGAGCACATCTAGACAATATTTAAAAAAACATAAAAAGAATTATATGGTAATCTTTGTGTGCGCACATGTGCTTTTAAACTAGCTTAAAAGCTTAGCTTTAATGATGTCACTTACATACTATATTACTTGGCTTCGCTTATGCTAGGTCTTGTTTTGTTAATTAAAAATTATCATCATCGTATCAGCTCACGGACGCCCACTGCTGAGCATAAGCCTCCCCTAATGCTTTCCACGACGATCGGTCCTGCGCAGCACGCATCCAGCATCCATCCAATAATTATAATTTAATATATTATAAAATTTTAATTGTAGGTAAGTGTTTTTCAAGGAGCAGTTGATTAGTATATATATATATAAACATCTTTCTTATATATAAGAAAAATGTTCCAACAAAATATTTAAAAGAACTGTGTGAAAGAGTCTTAGGTACATACACTTGATATATACTTAATGTTTGTATAGGTACAAATGTAAAGTTTATAATCGAATAGGAATTATGCTCTATCAACAGATATGTTTTGCTGAACACAACCATCTTCTTCCGAAGTAAATACGTCCGACTAGTACTAATAGTAGAGAAAACTTATACATTTCGTCCATCTTTTCTAAAATATTTTATATAATAGAAAATAATTGAAGGCATAAATAAAGAAATAAGTTTACACAAAAATAAAATCGTACATATTAAAAATAGCATGGTGTCGTCTCCTGTCAAAGATTTTCATTTTAATATGAAACTTTAAATAGTTACGGGTCTCTGTAAAGAGCTCACTATAGACGGCGCCACGGTTCGCTTAAACCGAAAATAAAAATCATCATATCGAAAATTTCGCTCTAGCGGGTACATCGTTCCATAGTTTAATTGGCTAGAGCGCCGACACGGTCAGTCGGAGACGCGGGTTCGAACCCCGCTGGAGCGGTCAATTTTTGATATGATATTCAAAAATGTTTAGAATTCCTAATGTGTGGGTAACACAAAAATAAAATCGTACATAAGAAATAAGTTATTAATTGACAGTTATCTATAGTAGTACAAGCTAACTAGAACTACGCTATTGCATAAAGCAATAAACTTTCCTTTAAAACGCATGAATAAATCAAACTGAAATATATCTCAAACTCGAACGAACTACGTGTTAGATAAAACAGTCAATTTCTTGGCTCATCTATTCAACCGGCTTTATAACATTGGTTATATATACCGAACACATTTTACTTTCCAATACATTCACAATACCATTTCAATTGAAGATTTTCCTACAGTAAAATCGACGCCACACCTCAGCAGAAATACAAAGAAATTTATTCATTCAACAAGGTAACTATATCGGTGGATTGAAATTGTAATACCGCCATGGATAGTGTGGGTAGGTGTGGTATGTGTAACGAAGAGATTTACATTTTAAGAAAAACTTACATTGGTTTCTATCCCAGCAGGATAGAGATTCATTCTACGATTTTTCTATGACATTTGCGTGGAACAATAAGTCATTGTCGCAGATTCGACGATATCAGAGCATCTTGATTGTTATATTGAGGTACCAGTAGCGCTTTTCATTACCCTACTTACATTGATTAATATTCAAGGTGCGTATAACGAAAGACAAGTCACGCATTGTATGAATTTCATTTAATTATTTCACCTACCTCTTCGTCGAAATCTGTTTTATAAAATGAAAAAGCTTACTTCGTGGTAATATTTATATTAACTACAATAGGGCGTGCTAGCGTTCATAATATCATGATGGCATCGTTCAGAGAAATAACGCTACTTATGAGACAGTGACAATTCATTTATGAAATTGGTATAAATTATAAAATCGTGACATACTTTTTTCATTTGAAACATAATTATGTATAAAGCTAATACTCGTATGACTTTTTCAATAAAAATCGTGTGATTGTCAGATAATCGTTTGCCAAAACATGGACTATATGAAATCATCTTTTCGTCTAAATTTAAAACTTCTTTCTTTATTTGTTACAACGTTATTACAGTAAGTATTAAAATACTTAAAACATTTGTAATTAAAATTGTCTAATAACGATGGTAACGATGCTATCGATAGAGTCAGTAAATTTCATTTTCAAAGAATTTATTCACCCGTTCGCATCAAAGTAATTTTAGAACTATTGGCCCTTTGATCATTGTAAAATGAATAAAAATTGATGACTCTTCAGTGGAAACATTAACGCTTAATCATAAATCTAAATGTGCTTGCGCTAATCAACTCCTTATTTCGCAGCTGGACTTAATTTGTCTGAGCATTTCACACTGCACAGTGCAGTCTTATAAAGAAGCGTATTGAATTGCTTTTCAAGATATTATTAATAAAGATTTTATGTGTGTGTTTCGGTGTTTTTGATATTAATCGTTTATTTGTCAACGCAAATGTTACCCAAAACATTAATCAATGTATGTATATTTAATTTATATAATAATTAAATAACAACTTCATTTAATTAACAATCTTATTGAGATTAAAATTAGTATTAAGATTAGAACTTAGGCTTATTGATTATACTACACTAACTCAATTGTGCACAAAATAAAAAATAGAATAGGTAACTTAATGTGAATCCATTAACTTAGAAAACTTATTTTTATAAAGACTACTTAGAGGAAATAAAAAAAATTACTTCGACATCCAAAATCTTGACAAGAAAACACGAAAAATTTTACCAATAAACAAAAATTGAAATAACTAATAATTCACACCAGAAAAAATACGGTAAAATTGTTGGATATTTTTATGCTTCCACAAACAATATAACTGCCGATCCGTAGACAGGTGTGCGATAAGTCTAATTACCGTTATCGTCACAATTCACAGTTCGTCAACTCTGGCATAAAGTTTACAATGAAGCGATTATAGAGTTCAGTATTCTCGCATTGGACATTTTTTCTGTATTCTTATATATTTTATATTAAATGTATTTTTGGTGATTATTGGAAATGTTGGATGGAAAATTGCTTCAAACATTCTGATTTAAAATTACTACTATCTACGCTTAGCATATTTAGTATGAAATTTATTATATTTGCTATCATTAATGTTATTTAATTTTATATAGATACCTTGTCTCTATACATTGTATATGAGTTGTTTTAGTACAACAGCTTACGCAGAAATACTATTAAAAAAATAACAGCTTGTATTAACTCAAGATAAATTACAAACTTACTGCCTAGAACAAGACGAAAAGTAAAAGGAACTTTTTCACTAAGTTTTTCCGTGTATGAGATTTAACCTATAATAAATGTTTTGTTCAGCCAGGCCATAAACCTACCAATAGATTTATTTGACATCTAGATATAGACTCTAGTGTATTGCTATCAATCATTTTAACGTCGTGTTCGAATTAGGACAATATTGTCGAATTTGATCCAGCTAGTTTGTAACATAGCTAATTATGCATATCTAACATCGAAGTCATTGAGGTCACTTTGAGTAATTGCTGATGAGTTGATAATTATTATTATGCGTTAATCAACTTTGGTTGCCATATTTATGGTCAGGTAGGTACTAGAAAAATATTTTTTAAAGAAAGTTTGAAAAGCAATTTAAGTTTTATTTTTAAAAAAGTCTTTTCCTCTAAATTAGGTTATCCCTATTTATTATTTCATTTCAAACAATACACTGGCTGATTAATAATTAAGTTTGAGATAGTCTTAATAAAAGCATTGTTAATCTTGGATAGATTAACTTTTTATTAATTATTTTGAGTTCAAAAATATATAAAGAATTTAAAAGAAAGTGTACAGTCAACATTACTTTTCTAATAACTATCTTTGCTCCGCTCCTTTGTCGATTATTAATAACAGAAGATTGCTCTCGTCTGGCAATTTTTCAATGAGTTGTTCAAGACTTTAAGTAAAGTTAATCTTAGAAAAGACAAAAGACCGTTCTTATTCATTAAGAGATGAATAAAGCGGACATTTCATATGACGGCTTTAAATGTATCAACGCTCGCTTATATGGATTAAGTTTAAGATTTGTAATACTGAGCCCTACAAATTGATATTAACTAGGGTCTATACATTGTGTATTTATTTGTAAGAAATATACCTTTCAAATTTGTAATTGGAATAATCGAATTGGAAAAATCATCAATTTATTAACCAATTGAAAATTAAAATGATAGATATTCGGTTGTATTTATTATAAATTCAAACATTGATTTCACAATGAATAAGACCTCCTATTTCTCTATTAATTGCCACAGCTTTCGCGCAAGGAGCAAAGGTCAATGTATACAGCTCCTGACCTGCAGCGTAGTCACGTATACCCTGCTGTCATTGTAAATGTTTAACTATGTCTCGAAATGCGATATCAAGCTAATGACTAAATAACGTACACGGCTTGAATCTATTAAATTAACCGACGCTTCGGCTTTCTTTGTTGGCATTGAAAAACATATTTGCATTTTAGATTTAACGGTCAAGTGTCTTAGAGCTTTTTCCACTAACGATAGATATAATTTTATATTAAGAAATAATAAATGATCTCTCATTCAACACCAATTTCTTGACTTGAAATGTGTTGTATTTTACAGTAAATTATAATTATTGCGCTATAAAGTGTGCAATTAGTTTATCTAACATTAAAAAAAATATGTAGTAGTTTTGTACTATGTTTACGAGTATTTCATAGACAGTTCGTTGACATTCTTTTAACAGCGATTAATTAACTGTTATCGATTTGATAAACGGTTAATTAGCATTTTATACATTTAATAGCACCCTTGCTATATCAATTTTTTTTTCATCTCAATCTCAAAAAAATCAATCTCATTATTTAGTTGCCAATATTGGAACGAAGTTTCTTATGGGGCGTTGCGTAGAGGCCCTAGCCGGCAAAAAACGTCCGTCACGTTAAATAAAAGCGTAAGATTTTCATGTATAGTCATGTATGATGGCTATACAGTATCTAATGTATAATATTTAATTGTGATGATTGTTATTATTATTGTAGTTTGCTATTATTATTATATTGTTCGTTAATCTAATATATAAAATTCTCGTGTCGCGGTGTTTGTAATTAAACTTCTCCGAAACGGCTTGACCGATTCTCATAAAATTTTGTATGCATATTGGGTAGGTCTGAGAATCGAACATCTATTTTTCATACCCTTAAGTTTTTTTTTATGTCACTAGTCGGCAGACAAGCGTACGGCTCACCTGATGGTAAGCGATTACCGTAACTTATAGACACGTGCAACACCAGAAGCATCGCAAGCGCGTTGCCGACCCAATCCCCAATCCCCCCAGGAGCTCTGGTCACCTTACTCACCTACAGGAACACACTACTGCTTGAAAACAGTATTATTTAGCTGTGATCTTCTGTAAGGTCGAGGTACTACCCCAGTCGGGCTGCTCCATATTTTGAGCAGGAAATTCCTGCTGTGCCCTACCTCAGTTATAAGAGGGGGGGCGGGATTAAGGGGGCTAATAACATATATATGGCAAAACAACGTTTGCGGGGTCAGCTAGTTAATATATATTATGATAAATCATTGTAAATAAAATAAAGGTGTTAAGATAATTTTGTAAAGTACACTCGCGTGCAACTGAATCGACTCAAGCCGTATATTGGTATAAAAGATCGATTTTTAGGAAAATGGCTTATCCGATTTTCTTGTTTTTTTTTTGTTTGAAAGCCTAATCTTTTCTCTTAAAAATGCTATTCTAATAAGAAAAATCGGTTGAGTATTTATTGATAAAATTTAATTTGACAGAAATGCATAAAAAATGAAGAAAATGAAAACAACAACATAAATGAATAAAAAAATTATTTTTGATAGAAGTAAAGAAAATTAAAATTTTCTATACTTTTTATTGCCTCCCCTAGCTTTTATAATGGCTTACATGCGATTTTTCATTGATTTTATCACTTTTTTGATAAAATCTTGAGGTATCGTACTCCATTCTTCCTCTAGCGTAGTTTTGAGCTCTACGATGCTTGATGGAGCCGTATCTCTAGCTCGCACCCTCCGTTTCAGCTCATCCCATAAATGCTCAATGCAATTCAGATCAGGACTGAGGGCTGGCCACATCATCGTCTCAATTTGCACCTCTTGAAGAAACTGGCGAGTAACACTTGCTGTATGACACCGAGCATTATCATGCATCAATAGAAAATCTTCTCCTATGTACCCTGCATAAGGTACAACATGATCGAGGAGAATGTTTTCCACGTACTTTTGAGCTGTTAGACCACCACTCCGACCACCACCAGGCACGAAAAAAAGCTCAGTCTTCCCTTCATATGATATTCCAGCCCACATCATAACTGAACCACCGCCATATGATACTGTTTCAACGAAACAGCATTGCGAGAACCGTTCCCCTGGACGCCTGTATACTCGATCTCTTCTGTCGTTGCCATGGAGACACATTCTGCTCTCGTCAATGAACAGGTTGGAGCTCCATTGCTCAATAGTCCAATTGAGGTGTTCACGAGCAAATTAAAGTCGGGCTTAACGGTGACCTGCGGTCAGTTTCGGGCCTCTGGCTGGCCGTTTAGGAGTTAAATTGGATTTCTTCAGCCGTCTTCTAATTGGCCACTGACTGACAGCCACTTCTAGAACCCTTCCGAGCTCCTGTTGCACATCAACGCCCGTGAGATACCGATTTCTCAACGAAGTTAAGACAATGAAGCGGTCGTCCGTCTCAGATGTGCTCCGGTGTCTATTGGTTTGTGGTCTCCAAACGAAGCCACTAGTCTCTTGAAACCTTCTGTATACTCGTGAAACAGCTGATTGGCTCATGTTAAGTTTACGAGCGACTTGCCTTTGATGATGGCCCGCTTGCAACAAACCTACAACTTGGACCGTTGCTTCTGAGGTAGTGTCCATTGGATCGCGATTTAAATACTGGGAGCTTAAGGAGATATGTACCTGTCAACGTCTGACGAGTGATTGATAAGAAATATGGGTCACGTGAGCTTTTATACATGATTTAGTCTCGCAACTCATGGGTACCGCAACGAGTAATTTCTGTAACGCTCATGTTTGACCGTATTTATTTAAAAAGTTTTTCATTGTTTATTTGAAAATGGCTATATTTATGAAAAAAAAATATATTTCTTTCGAATAAAAAAAGTTTTACAAAAATCGGATAAGCCATTTTCCGAAAAATCAAACTTATATACCAATATACGGCTTGAGTCGATTCAGTTGCACGCAAGTGTAGTTTTTATTTCATTATTATCGATAAAAAAATCATAATAAAAATGGATACCCGAATAATTATTGTTAGCGGTAGCAGCACTTGCGGTCGCGGGTTCAATTCCCGCTTACGACATAGATTTGTATTGGCCATATAGGTGGTCTGGGCGTTTGTGCTTGTGAATCGTGTGTGTCTCCGGACCCCCGACACAGGAGAAAATCCTACTGGGGGCCGTTGAGTGTAAAGCGTTTATTTATACCTCGAATAGTACTTGAAATTAATATTTTATAATAAGGGACTTCGTTCCTATCTGGTGTCCCACCACGTCAAAACGTTTTTTTTTTAATATTTTAGTATTAATATTTTTTATAGATGAGAATTATATTCATAATCAAAGTAACGGTGCCAACCAACCCGCCTTGTCCAGCGTGGTGACTATGGGCAAAACACATGAGTTCACTCAATTTTTGGCGCGAACTTGTGGAGGCCTATGTCGAGCAATGGACTATATTAGGCTGAAGTGATGATGATGATATCATGCATGTATTACACATAACTATAAACGTTCTTCTGGAATCACTCTTTACTAAATAAAGCCCCATCAAAAGCCGTTGCGTATTTTTAAAGATACCTACAGAACAGCGGGATGCGTCTTTTTTCATACTATGTAATGATGGGTTGAACTTATGACCACTGACGCTCTAAAACAACAGGGTTATCACTAAAATAACGTTAAATGAGTTCTAATTAAGCACACGATATTACGAGCTAAACAAATAAAATATTAATATTTTTTATATATGTATTATCTGCATTGTGTGAGTGAAATCTGGTCAAAGGTCTTAATTGTAAAAAGTCAAGTTGAATATTTGTTAATATTTCTTTTTATGGATTTATTAGGTTTATCTCTTTATAATAAGCTTGAAATGATATTTCTTTCCATGTAACAAAAGACATCATTTCAAAATTAATTAATTATTCTTCACTACAAAAATTTAAAGTTAATAACTTGAATTATAATAATGAAATTAACGCTCTTGTTATTTTCATCAAATCGTCATATAAATCAAGATAATATTTTTATTTGATTTATATCATGATAAGAATCATTTCAATACATTAGAGTTTTGTTTAGTGATTTGTGTTGGTTGATTTTAAAGTAGCTTCCTAAATGTCTCATTCATGTTTTCACCCCGTTGCCTAAATATGGGACTGCTCTGACTTACCCTGATTGCTTACACTCACATCAGTGACATACCTTCTCCCTTACCATGTCCTATTTTATTTTAGCACTGTTTTAATTTGATCAATACAAAATGCAAAAATGAAATTAAATAAAAAACAATGGAATAAATACACAAGTTCTAATTCATAAAATTATTTTATAAGATATTTATTTATTTAATTATTATTTATTTATTTAATAAAATTATTTTATTTAAGAGCATTTTACACCCTCGATCATGACGCTTTGACACTATAAACGCCTTACACAAGGATTACGGCAGCCCTGTGCAAACTTTATAAGTAATCAATTCTACACAACTGACACTTTGCTACTCTCTCGTATATCTTCCGAAACCAATTACGAAGTGATAGCAAACTTTTAATTAATCATAGCAACGTATCCACACTTATCGCAAGAAACTATTAGTGTAGCGAAGCGAATATTGATTACAAAATTAGGTATCGAGTCCACTGGAACGAGATCGTCACGTGATTTGTCACTAATAATTTCTTCTTAATTCACGGAATGGATACAACTGTGGAATAATATTTGAACTGTGGCCTTAGGTTTATTTAACCAATGAAAGAGGCATGTAAGCTAGCTCTCAATATTTGAATATTCAATAAATAATTTCCAATTCTGACAATTATTAAAATATTGAATTTTGTGTTATTATTTATTCGCTTGATACCGGAACAGTACGTTCAGTGATGGTGACGCCATCTTCCGAATGGTTAATACCTAGTAATTTACAATTAGTCAGTCACTATCTTTATCTGTTTTGCAGGGTAGTTCCACAATAAATACTGTTATCATTTAAATGTGAGCTTCTAAAAATTTTATAAGAATGTGTCGTCCTTATTTTAATTATTACTTGTTAAAATACCGGAAGAGCATAAAGATGGAGACGCAATCTTCCGAATAGTTTTCTTTCTCATGTATTGATTTCACATTTTTTGTCCTATAAATATGATAATTTGTAAGTTAAAAAGCAGTTATTGTTTAATTATTGTGCGGCTAACGTTGCAGCTCGATAAGTGGCGTTTAAGTAATTAGTGTGGTAAATTATTCAACGTAGTTAAAAGTTTGTATTGTGAATGCATAACTATAGATTAGAAGTGAGAAATAATTGTTTAGTTGAGTGTTTTAGTCGTGTTCTAAACAATATCTTGATTGCTCTTACGTCACTTCTATTATGTATATCACAAAACTAACATAATTAATATCCGTGTGTGTGATATTCTTCGTAAATATTTGAATGAATTATACAAAACAAATCTATAAAAATGCAAATAGTTCACAGTACATACAGTAGGGTGTGTATACGTTGTCTTAACCTAATTATATATAACAGCACTTTTAATAAAAATCGATAGCCATCTATATCTGCACGATAGCTACAATATCTACTTAATAACTCCGCTCTTGACTATGAAAACGTTTCAATTTTATACAAGATATATTTAAAGAATAAATGAAAATAGATACAGTGATTTTATAATAGTATATAAGATTCAAACAGAAAATAACAATAGCCTACATAATAAACGACCACTTCCCGTTAATGATAATTTTCTTAAACATCAACCAATTCTCTTGTCAAATAAATTGGACAAGTTGCTTGATAAAAAAAAATGTCACTACTTCCCATCTAACCCTATTCATGGTACGAGTCAAGCCAATTAGTGTTACTTTCTACGTTAAAACGTGCTCACTGTTCGTGGCAAACGGCAATCTATCTTGACATAGCTATTCAAATCCTGTTGCTACACAGTATTGAGTCATTGGCTTGGGTTTACATTGAATTATTATGCTAATACATGAATTAAGGTAAACAGTTTGTTATAATGCTAATCATGAGCGCGTTGTTAGCTCAATCGTTGATACACGGTCGAGTGCTGTTTAAGCTTCAGGGCTGTCACTATTCACACCAAAATTTTTGTAATCTTCATATAGACCAACTCATAATATATAAATATATTTCCGATCTGGGTGTCTATTATGGTGAGTCTCCCCATCGTGCCCGAAGAGCACGTTAAGCTATATTTCCCGATTATTATCATAAACACCCGAAGTAGGAGATACATATGTCCGACAACTCGCAGTGGAATAATATGATGAATTAAGCTTGACCCTTCTCCCACATGGAGAAAGAGACTTATGCCTAGCAATGGCATATCACAGGCTGAATCAAATATAGATCAATTCAGATATTTAAGTTAACATCGTATGCAACAAATTTGAAGGTCAAATGCGTAGGGCGCATCTCTTTAAGCGAAAGCTTACTACACGATCTACGCATCTATTATAATTATAATAATAAACTGATTTATAAGTATAAACTCGATTATAGATTGTGAAATACGACCTATTGGTGCGGTCAAAGTACGAATAGCCACATATGGAGGGCAAAGCCAATCGACTACATTTTTTATATTTTGAAATATAATAAAGAAGTATTTGACATACCTACGTGTTATACGTGTATACGCATTCAAATGTTTTTCATAATACACTCACCGGCACGGAAACTTGGCTAAGTATAAAATTTGTGATAACTTTAATTTTTTTCAGTTTACACTGCAAAAAGCCAATTTTGATCGTTGTTCATCCAATTAACGTCTTTAATACGTAATTAAACATAAATAATGTTTTTTTTTAGTTTATAATGAAGTTTAAGCGCAAAATCACATTTACACAAAATTAAATACTGCAGTTTTGAGCACTAGTAATTAAAAACTGTTTAAACTGTTTGATCTTTGGTGAGCTTTTTAATATCGCGTGTTTTCTTCTCTGGCCCTTATGACCGCCTGCATTCGGTCTGGCATGCTTTGGGTGTCAGACCAGTATATATATATATATATATATATATATATATATATATATATTAATAAAGATGTTTGTTGTTTGTTAAATAATGTCTATTTATTTAACAGGTATAAAATATTATATATCATTTTTATAACTTTTTAAGCTTCGTATAAAAGTTATATAAAGACCCTTTAAAAACTTTATTACCGAATAAAGCATAAAAAGATTTAAAGTCCAGTCAGATGTCATACATCTCCTAAAATACTTACTTTTTTATATCTTTTACTTATTAAATATGATATAAATAAACCGTTAATTGTGGTGGGGCATTGTACGAAATACCTTGCTTATAATTTAGATCAGTCTGACTAAGGAAGAATTGAAAACTTACTAAATATTACGGCTAAATAACACTGATCTCATGTGATATTGTGTTCCTATGGTGAGTAAAGCTGTCAGAGCTCCTGGAAAGAGGCGTGGGCTAACAACGCATTTGTGATGTTTCTGGTATTGGAAGCGTTCATTGGCTTGGGTGATCGCTTACCATTATGAGGACCACACCGATAAAAATAATCGTAACTTTTGTAGTAATTTACCATATAATAATTACTTACTGGTTATAAATCATACATATATGCTTATAAGTAAGCAGTAGTTATATTGATATAAAAACAAAATATCAAAAATCAAGTATTTTATTAACAAACATTGCATTCATTTTGAATGTTATAAGTATCTACAAATACACGGAAATCAAATGACAAAACTACCAAATCTAAAAAAATATATTTTAAATGCTAGTTGATTGTTTTTGACCCAGCAAAAACAATTAAAAAAATAAAATTTCGTATTTCCATGACTTGATTTGTATATTTAATTGATTCAACACTGTTCATACTGTTTAATTTTCCAATTTATTCTTGTCATACTCTAATTATGATATACATGAGTATACAATTAATTAGCCTCACCTATTTACTTTATCATTTTCCATATTACATTTTTTCTTCTAATTATTTTAAACTATAACAGATGCCTAAAGATTGTAGCGTAAATTTTATCTTTAATGCCTGTGATTTTTCTATTAAAATAAATGACAAAGGAATATTTCTACTGAGCGACAGAGCTTTAGCATAATGAAAACTTTTTATAGCGACCGACACAGTATAAGAGAATTTGTCGTTTATACTAAATAATAGTTACCGACAAACGACAATAGTCCAAGGAAATTTGTTAGTTTAAATCGGTAAAACTAGTGAACTGATATAATTCTTTAAAAGCTGCATATTCAGAAATAGTATTAATGAATATTAGAATAAATAAGTAGCGGTGTAAGATTAGGCTTACACGTCAAGGCTTTACTACCTCGAGAGATTTTATTGCAGAAAGAATAGTATCTAAGGAATTCAATATAGAAAAAAATATTACATTGAAAATATTCTAAAATATGTATCACCTCAAAAAAGGTAGGATAAATGGTTTCAACGCAAGACTAAATTAACGATACGGTGCGATGTTAAAAATTGAGCAATTGGGTATAAGTGAACAGTTAACAGATTCACTTTCGAAAGAACTATAATGGCCTAGAACTAGCTTTACACATATTTGTTTGCTAAAAAATAAACCGTCTTCAATTACGACTATCGACTAGTAATATGTATTATTAGGGATAACTCGAAAACTACTCGTCAGATCTTTTTCATATTTAAATGGGACTACATGGCAATTCCTTCAAGAAGTTTCATTACAAGAAATAATCTAAATCAGCTTCTACAATCTTAACAGCTATTAGAAGCTTGTGCAAAAAAAAGTTCACGGTCTAGATCATCAAACAGAAATTAGACTCTTATCTGCATGTGGTGAATCCTAAATTATAAGATTAATAAGCGAAATTTTTATATTCTCATTTTTTTTACTCAGTGTGAAATTTCAATATTTATTTTCACTAAAATCGTTCGAAAACAGGCCGCGCTATGTTTCACTTTATTTTTTTTTCAGTTAGCACAACCAATTTTTTTCATAAGGTGCCATTATATGCAATTTTATGTGTAATTTTAAAGTACAAATAATATTGAATACATTTTTAATTGTTTTTGTTACAATAATAAATGAATGCATCGTTATGCAGAGTCCATAATGAGGTCTGGCAGAATCTAATTTTACAAGCATATGCCAAAATACTAAACAATCATAGTATTGTAAACATTGTACAGTTGATGTGGGTAGCTCGTTTGAATATAATTTCAACCACATAATCATAAAATAATTCACTATCCATGCAACAAAATGGCATTACATTCTATTCATTCTCGGTTCGCGTGGGTTAATGAATTATGAACGCGTAATTATTTGAGATTTATCTTATATTAATTAATTATTGAAATAAAACATAGGGTCAGAGATCAAGTTACTATTAATTTATTAACAGAATGTCAGTGGTACAACCTTGAGATGTTACTCACGTTATTTTGATCTAGTCAGTATACTAAGTTACCCCCTTTCTTAGAATCAAATTTATGTAGTCAAAAATTTACATGATTTGAACTCTATAGCTACTTTCATTACTTCTTTTATTATATTCGGTGAAACTTTAGTAATATTTGTTCAATTTAATTGTTCCACAATGTCAGGTGGTCCTAAGTCTTTCAGTTTTATTAAAAAATTTCAAATTGACCAGCACAGCGACTTTATGGGACTCGTGGGCCGAAATTTTTGTTACCCGTTAGTTTATCTAAAACTCTGAAATTTTTGTGCCATCGAATATAATTCTCAATATATTTTAGGTTTTGCCTTCATATAGTACTAAATGTAATAATAACTAACGATTGAAACAGATTTTTGCAACATAATTAATTTTAACCATTAGTTCCTTTTTTAATTTATCAAACAGAATAATGTATATTTTTTTAATAAAAATACACAACAGACTATGGGCATTTTTTAATTTATAAGCAACTTGAAGAAAAAAAAAAGAAAAAAATAAGCTTTTTTTATAATGTAATAATGTATATTAAAGACTAACAATAATGAATTCTACACACACTCAATGAAAATATTTTAAACGTTCAGAAATTCATTACTATATAAAGGATTCTATTAATTCTGTATTACAATTTATAATCATCGAAAAATGACAAATAACGTGATTTATCTTTAGTTACTTATTGAGCTGTATCCATTTTACTTCGAATAGAATTTTAATAATAATTTACGCTTATAAATTACTAATTTATTTATACGCGTTTTACGTGTTACCGTTTTTGGTATAGATTGTCCGAGATATAAGCTTCAGGACCATAATTGGCGTAGTTTGTAGAGTTCGTGATGTCGTTTTAATAACAGAGTTTGCGTTATCTCACGATCTGGTCTGTTAAGGGAGTTATTCACGTGACTATTAGTGTGGTTACTTCACTGTTTCTAACTAAAAGTTACCTAAAAATAACGAGTCAAATATATAACTTTTAAACTATAACCGTCACTATCAAAACTTTTATGTATGCAAAACTTAACGCTGTTGTCATTTTAGAACTATTCGGGTATTCTAAACGGGTTCGGTTCCCGCCTGAGTCTGGGTATAATATAATATTTCTATTTATATATGTATTGTTTCTATGTATATTTGTCAAAAATAAAAATAAATAGTTGTAACAGTCGCCTGCTACCTGTAACACAAACATTAAGTTGCTTACCATAGAAACGGACGACCGTGTATTATGTTATATGATATAAAAGAAAAAGATATATACTCTAATTTTATGTGAACGAAAAATTACATTTAGCACAATTTGATATAAAAACATATTGTACAATACAGTATTGTACAGTGACTGTTATTTCAAACCTCGGACAAATGAACCGTGATAAGCTGTCATAGTGACATTTTATGCGACTGTCGTAACATGAATGGAGCGTTTATCTACCGAGCGACAATTGTATATTCATTTATAAATCACATTAATAAATTGTACATTACGTGCCAATAAATCTACTACATATTGCTTATTAATATTTATTTTTATGACTATACTTTTGACGAAACTCAATGAATATACTAGTTAGTGACTTCTTTGTAAAAATGTACACAAATGACTATACAATTGCAAAAAGTAAACAATATATATATATATATATATATATATATATATATAGATGGTTCGCCTCCTATCTACCTTCCTTTAATGGGGGTGTCAATCAAATACAGGTGTAATAGATCACGTTCAGCGTGAGCTAGCTTTGTGGCTACGGCATTAAAGAAACATAGCCACCCCCTCTCTTCCCGTGGGACTAAGGGATAACATAGTTCCGCTACCACCTTGGAACTTAAAAAGCCGACCGATGGCGGGATATCCATCCAACTGCTGGCTTTGAAATACACAGGCCGAAGACGGGCAGCAGCGTCTTCGGTGCGACAAAGCCAGCCCTGCGGTCACCAACCCGCCTGCCCAGCGTGGTAACTATGGGCAACACACATGAGTTCACGCCACTTTTGACGCGAACTTGGGGAGGTATGAACACAAAAACAATACAATAAATAAAATAAAGAATAAATAAAAATTTACACATTTGACTATACATTTGAAAAAAGTAATATATATATAAAGATTGTTCGACTCTTAACTATCTTCCTTCAATCGGGGTGTCAATCAAATGTAAGTGTAATAGATCACGTTCGGCGTGGGATAGAAAATTTTACTTTGTTTAAATAGACAAGCTACTTTGATACACTCGTTTTGCATACCTTTCGTGAACACGTATGCACGGCTAAATTTTACAATAAAAACATTATACGAGTAAAAGAATTCATTTCCGAATGCGATTCCTTGATTGTATGCGGTAGTTAATATTAATATTTTACTGTAACGACGTGTTTAGGGCTAAGAAAAATATATTTGGATGGTTATGCAGAAGTGCGTTGCCAAAGTAGTTCTTATATTAAGACAAAGTGAAATTTGAAAAAAGGGCTAGAAATTTTTAA
The DNA here is from genome assembly GCF_905220565.1 of Melitaea cinxia. Lineage (NCBI taxonomy): Eukaryota > Metazoa > Arthropoda > Insecta > Lepidoptera > Nymphalidae > Melitaea > Melitaea cinxia. The sequence goes on from NC_059407.1 coordinate 5,697,424, forward strand.
CCACAGTGACACTAAAACTTGAGAGTAGTATTTATCTACTTCAATTATAAATTGTGTGTTTAAAAAACAGAAAAAATAAAATATTTTGTCATGGATGCCAATATAAGTGTTGTATCAACAATTTTCCGTTTATTTTTAAATATTCGCAACATACCTACTACAAAAACTATTTAGAGATCTTAAATCTGCGTGTATTTTTATGTACTTTAAAGCTATTTCTAGAACAGTGACAGCGCTCTATACATATGTAGGTGTATATCAATGTTTGTGTCTGTGAAGATAAAACATTAAAATAATCTTATTATTACTGCCTGTAAAGTAATTACTGCTACTATAGCAATTTTGTTATTTTAATCGTCTTTCTGCGTTTTCTTGCTGCGTTCAATTGGAATTGGATAATCATTATTACATAATAGTTGTCACTTGAATTTCTGGAGAAACAGTGTTGTTTTTGAGTAGCCCTTTTTTATAAAGTCTATCAATAACTTATATGGAAAATAAATTTAATCAACAACCGAAAAAGCAGTAACTAGAAACTTTTTGACAAATAATCCAATTAAGAAAAAGTTCAACCTTGATAAAAAGTACCAAATAGTAAAAGAGTGACTGGTTTATTTCGGGACTATCAAATATGTACCAGTCAGTTTTTCCAATGGTTATTTACGTCACAAAGGTTTCGTAACACCTACGTCGGAACGGTAAAAAAGGTAAGCGTTTCCAACGGGCCATTGTTTATGTACAATACGTTTTACCCTGTCTCAAATCTGTATTTGTAAGTGTATCGCTTACAAAACAAAGCTGTTTTTAAACGTTCTCTGGAATAATCATTCAGTTTTAACGCTTGTACTTGTATTAATGACCGAAGTTTGAATCGTTGTTATTAATTTATCGGAGGAATCTATTTCATTTTTGATTTATCGACAAATTATTGCTTGTAGTATCGCGATTATATTTGTATTGTATATCAATATTTTCAGTTATATATTGTATTTTGCATTAAAACACATTTACGTGTTATAATATTTAATATAAATAAAGTTATAAATATATGTCAACTTTATTAAACGATATACCTATTATATAAAAAATTAAATGCGAACGTATCCGATACATTCCATAGAACTCAAATCATTCGAAAACGATCCAAAGTATGCGAAGTGGAGGGAGCGGGCTCAATAGGTATTTTTAAAATTCCGATCTGACAGCGTATAATGACAACGCTTGCGCTACGTTGTGTTGGTATTCCACTTAATTTGCATGAAAATAGCTTAAATTATAAAGCTCATCGCGGAACCAGTCATCCGAAGCAAGATTGCAGCGCTGACACTATACTCGTATTAAAATTCAATTTGTTCAATGTCCGTAATTCGTTAAAACATTGACCGTAATGTAACTGATGTAATTGACTGTTTTAAATTTAAATCGATTTGGATGAGTGAGTGTTCGAGTACTTTTAAAAACGCTACCAATTTTTTTAACAAAACAAACTTTGTAAATATCTAGCTAAAAATTCTTAGTACGAAGTAAAGGGAATATACATACATACATATTTACAGTAATATGAGTACAATAAAGTTCCTAACTTCATAATTAAATTTTTAATTTTTAATATCATATCAAGATCGCAAAATCGGTGGCTCATCATATCAAATATCATCATCATATCAAAAATTTCGATCTAGTGAGTACATCGTTCCATAGCTTAATTGGCTAAAGCACCGACACGGTAAATCGAAGATGCAGGTTCGATCCCCGCTGGAACGGTCGATTTTTGATATGATATTAAAAATTGTTAAGGGTATTTATGTTGAAGAAGTTAACAAAAATCAAATAACTATTGAACTATTTTGCATAAAATAATTGTTTTTTATCATTTTTCGCTTGTTTTTATAATATCTCCTAGCTAAGGAGGAGCTTTTCAATGCGACTTTTTACTAGATATTAGAATATTATTTAAATCGAAATTTGGTGCCTGTTATGTGGTTTTATCCGAATTATAACGAGTCTAGAAGTATCCCTTATAACGAGTATTTAATTGATTATCATCAAAAATAGTTAGTTTTCGACTACCTATATTATATATTACTTGCCTATGTAAATTTTGTGGTGTTAAGGAAAAAGGAGATAAGTAGGTAAATATGTATATTGAACATAAATAAGTAGGTAATATATTTGGACTTTTCACAATGGATAATTAATAAGTATCTATAATAAGTAATTAATACCTGTGACTTAACTATTTTTTCATGAGAAATATTAATATTTTGAACCAATGGGTGGAAAAATCTCATTTTTTTTTGACATATCTTCTCTTTCCCTGACACCACAGAATCGATGACGGTTTTTTTTTAATTGTGAGCAGACACTATGACTTTCATAATAGATAGTTTATTTAAGGTTTTTTATAAATTCAATTAATATGCAAAGTAAACAATATAATTTTACTCAATTTCATGCATATTCTTATGTTAACAAGCCGCAGCCTTCCGGTGTGGTCTATGACAATAAGCCTTTTAGAATTCAGTTTGTCTGGCACGTTGACAGACAAGCAATACACAGAAAAATGCCTATTGCTGAATTTTATTCTAATAAAATTTATGTTTTTAATGCATTATAAAAAGGTTTATTGTACTACTTGTTACCGTATTACTATTTATAAAAATATTTTTATAATAAATATTTACGTAAAATAAATGTTTTTTTTTGCTGTGTTGTTACGGCAGTAAAAATATAGCCACTCCCTCTCTTCCCGTGGGTGTCGTAAAAGGCGACTAAGGGATAATACAGCTCCACTACCACCTTGGAACTTAAGAAGCCGACCGATGGTGGGATAACCATCCAGCTGCTGGGTTTGAAATACACAGGCAGACGGGCAGGAAGACGGGCAGCAGCGTTTACGTTGCAAAGGAGCCAGCCCTGCGGTCACCAACCCGCCTGCCCAGCGTGGTGACTATGGGCAAAACACATGAGTTCACGTTATTTTTGGCGTAAACTTATGGAGGCCTATGTCCAGTAGTGGACTGTAAAGGCTGTAATGATAATGATGAGCCAGCCCAGCGATCACCAACCCGCCTGCCCAGCGTGGTGACTATGGGCAAAAGACATGAGTTCGCGCCATTGTTGGCGCGAACTTGTGAAGGCCTATGTCCAGCAGTGGACTGTATTAGGCTAAAGTGAACTGAGTTTATATTTCTTAAGTAATTAAGTACGGCATTCCGGGGAAATCTTAGGAAACATCTGTAAAAGTCACCACTATCGTTGCAGATCACCTGAATTAAAAAAAGAACTTCTCAAACAGCATCCTTCCTTCCTTTGTTCATAACTTTGCGTATTTATTAAGCTAGGGTAAATTTATTTTTTCTTTTTTGTTATTAGTAATAATTTTAAATTACACTTCAATTTAATATTTTCAACTTTGATTGGCTTAATGGCTTTCAGTTGATTTTCAACTCAAGACTTTTTTTATCTTCCATTGTTATTATGATATTTAAATTATTTAAAGTTACTTTACTACTGTTCTTTCTGTAACTGTAATGAAATTCAAGTACTTTACGAGCAGTACATGACAATCAATAAATGCTCAGATATGGCTAATAATAAATATGCTTAATTTTGTGAATTTCTATGGCAGCGATAGCCGTTCACTATTTTATTTTATATTTAACGTTCTTCTACCGTCCAGTTTTCCATAAAGAATGATATATGGTCTTAAACATCTTACATACGTCGCTATTTTCTTTAGGATATCATTCTTTAGGGACTGCGATATTCGTGACATTTTCTTTTTGTTGGTCTTAAGGGAAATTTATCACCTTCAATAATTCATGAAGGCGTTGACGTGTATATGTAAATACTTAGAATATTTTTTTACATAGACTCAATTTTTATACCTTGTTTACAAATGAAACAATATTAAAATAATATTTATTTGGTACAATTACTGCACGATAATTTTATTTTATTAAAGTTTAATACAGAGCGTTTGTAGAGCACCTACCGTTAATACGAGTCATTATCTGATTTTATTTTTATATTTTTTTTCTTAACAGGCCAATTTTAATTTTTTTAACGATGTATAAGCAAGTTTTTAGGTACCTGAGTGAAAAGCTAGAGGAAAAAACATGACTACGACGGTACGACTTACAAAAATTAATAAAACAAAATCAGGTAAAATCACGCAGTTCGCCTTGTAGCATAAAAGGTTGAGAAACCTCATTAATCACATATTTATGAATGAAAATGAAATACTTGTACATACAAGTGCTTTCTGTATTGCGTATAATTTGTCTAAGCATGTGATTGTAAAGGTCAGTTGAGTGAATTTCGTAACAAAGCATGTTACGGTGTGAAACTCTACGCCATAAATAACTTATACAAAAGATGGAAAATAAACTTTCACCTTCAAAATAACATTTGTATTATGTGAACTAGTGACATATTGAGAATTAAATAAAAGTTATACAAAAGGGTTCTTTAGATAATTTCAATGTGTGTCATATAATTATAAATTTCTTATGATTTATTAATTTTTTTTTAATTGTTGATTATGTCCAATTCTTCATCACACTAGTGGTCGCCAAGTCGAAATTTAACTATAACTATTTTTACTTATAAGTTTTTACTTTATTAAGGTTTTGTTGTCAAAGACATTTCTATAATAATAATTAATAAACAAAAGAGTAATATATATGCGTGTGTGTGTCAAATACATTGTACTGTGTATTTTTTTTAATTTAATTTATTTTTATGCGTATTTAAAAAACTAAAAGCATCCTGCACTCTTTTTCTACATAAACTATAAGTTGTGTGAAATTTCATACTCCTCCGTCCGCGCAACTTTCGTAAAAAGGGGTACAAAGTTTTTGCTTCATGTATTAACATATAGATTACTACATGCCTTGCATTATCCATATCTCGCTGTGTGACTGCGGTAGTAAAGAATATAGCCAATCCGCTCTCTTCCTGTGAGTGCCGTAAGAGGCAACTAAGGGATAACACAGTTCCACTACCACCTTGGAACTTATAAAGCCGAGCGGTGGCGGGATAACCATCCAACTGCTGGCTTTGAAATATAAAGGCCGAAGACGGGCAGCACCGTCTTCGGTGCGTCAAAGCCAGCCAGCAGAACTTGGGGAGGACTATGTCCAGCAGTGCACTGCCATAGGCTGAACTGAATAATAATAATATCGAATATAGTAATCGAATGAAAGACAAAGTTTTTGATATTAGATATTTTTTTTTAAAGTAATTTCACATATTTGGGACTAAAACATGATTTGACTAAAAATTATCATTAAATATAATTTCTATTATAGCTGTTATCTGATACTAATGGACATCGCATTTGTACAGTATAATTTTACCTCGAATTACCATTTAAAGTAAAAGAAATATTTGTTTTTTTTTTTTATAAGAATAAGATAACTAACTTAATTATTAAGTAATAAGATAATCATTATCAAGATAAAAGGTAGTACCAATTAAATAATAAAAGTAAATAAAACAAAATTGAGGGTAGTAACATAAAAAAATGTGTTTACTATTTCCATTTGGTATATCACTATATAGTATGAAACAAAGTCGCTTCTCGTCTGTCTGTCCCTATGTATGCTTAGATCGTTAAGACTACAGAACGGATTTTGATGCGGTTTTTTTTTTAATAGATAAAGTGATTCAAGAGGAAGATTTATATGTGTAACACATGCATAATATTGTAGAGAAACATGGATAATTTTAGAGATTTCTGACGTATCTTCTGTTGTAAATAGTATTTAGTATCAGCATTGCACCCGTGCGTACACTTCTAAATTATGGGTACATATTAAATTCATATCCATACGTACTATATATTTCCTAGCATATTTCTGAACTGATTTAGGAACCGATTAACATTCGACAGTAAATCTTAATAATGGATCGAATTTCAACAGAGCGTCGGTGTCTAAACTAAATGACGTGATAAACTAAAGATAGTCATGTTTTTATATCAACGTCTCTTCCTATAATCAACATAGCTTGAAATCAAATTTTAAACCTACTTCAAAAAAAGGAGCACGTTATCAGTTCAACAGTATTTTATGTAACTTTTTGCTGGGTGTAGCGATTTTGATGATTGTTTTATATTTGAAACGACTATTTGCCATGTGATCTCATTGAATTTAAGCAAGAATTGACGTCTGGTTTTTATGCTAATTTCCATTTTGTTTCTTGACGATTAATTGAAGGCTGTTTCTTTTTGTTTTAGAACAAACATATACATTCCATCTGTATATGCATGTGGTTCAACAACAAGGAGACATATAAATCAATTAGCTTTGTGTTTAATCTGTGTAATTGATACTAGTATTGTCCGGGTTATTGTATCTGTTGTATCTGTATATTGTCGAGGAATTTAAATGCCTTACTAAGATGGGATATTAATATTACATTCATAATCAATTATTGACGAAAATTGATTCCAGAGTCATTGAACCATAATATATCCTACTAATATTATAAACGCGAAAGTTTGTATGTATGGATGTATGGATGTTTGTACCTCTTTCACGCAAAATCTACTAAATGAATTGTAATGAAAGTTTACAATAATATAGCTTATACATTAAAATAACACATAGGCTATATTTCTTAAAGATAGTGTGTGAATTAACTAAAATATAACGATAATGGTTAAGTAAGTCGGAAAAAATCTGCCATCTGCGAGCTATTCTTGTGTCCGCTGCAAAAACTGTAGAGTTGACACGTATATAATGTATAAGAGAAATGTTTATCTTAATTAGTCCTACAAAAAATTCCGCAACAGTATTATAATATCTATCTTTTACGAGTAAGCCATTATCGCAAACACAGTGAACCTAAATACAATAAAAATTGATAGTATATGTCTAATGTACAACAATTTGGTAATAACAAATTGATTTTTATGTCGCAGAACTAAATTTGATAAATTTTGGTATAAAGATCGATATTGAGAAGATAATAAGCTACTCGAAGTACTTACTAATCCTACGCAGACGAAGTCGCGGGTACCAGCTAGTTTAAAAGGATAGTTATAAGATTAACTAGTAATACAAAATTGAGGTTGTTGTACCGAAACGTGGTTTTAATACAACGATAAAATACTTTAATAATATATGTATCTTAAGTTAATATTAGTGTAATAATAAGTATTTAGAATTTCCGTCACGCCATCTTCTTAATCTCATTTTCAGTATCCCTAAAAGTAACAATTTTTACCAAAAAATAAATAAATAAAAACTATTTAAAAAATTCGGTATGGAGTAAATTCAGTGATAATAGTTTAATAATTATTATTCAAATCAGCCTATCGCAGTGCACTGCTGGACATAGGCCTCCCTAAGTTCTGCTGCCTGGCTTTGACACATCGAAAACGCTGCTGCCCATCTTCGGCCTGTGTGTTTTAAAGCCAGCAGTTGGATGATTATTCCGCCATCGCTCGGCTTTATAAGTTCCAAGGTGGTAGTGGAACTTTATTATCCCTTAGTCGCCTCTTACGACACCCACGGTAAGAGAAGGGGGTGGCTATATTCTTTAGTACCGTAACCACACAGCGATAATAATTATTATCGAAATTAAATTCGAGATTATATAAGATTAGTAAAATTAGCATATATATATATTAACAACACCCATCCATAATTATTAAATACAAAACTAAATAAAAAGAAAAAATTAATTAAGCTTTTTGAAGTCGCACTGACTTCGCGGTAATTCTGGGATAAACAGTAGCCTAGATGTTGTTCCAGAGCTCCTTCTATCTTTCAGGGAATGTCCCATTAAAAACGATCCAGCCATTGCGAAGATTGGCCTGGACAAATAGAAAGACAGACAGACAGACAATTTTTTTAATCGTTTGTTTTTGATTTGGTATCGTGTAAATAACTATATGTGAAAAACACTGTTATTTTGAAATTACAGACAGACACTACAATTTGATTTATATGTTCATAGATAAAAACTTGTCGCGTGATTTAAGTACATATATTTACTTAATTAATAATTTAGAAAATTAAAATTAATTAGATCAAGCTATTAAATTTGTTTATTTATTACACAGGTAAAGCCCGTTATTAATTATATAACACAATAACTCATCGTCCTATGAGAGTGACAAACGCGTGAACGCAATGCAACTGAGCGTGACGAATATCAAAGTCGTGTTCTTTCACGTCATATTAAATACTAGCTGTACCCGCGGCTTCGCCCGCGTTGAAATTAGTGTGTCACAAAGTTTTCCCTGCAAACTTCCAGTGAAACTCTCATCGAAATCGGCTTAGCGTTCCGTAAACCTTCCTCTTACCAATGGTGGAGCCCTCTTCCAATGGTGAAACCGCATGAAAATCCATGCAGTAGATTTTGAGCGAATCGATCACATACACTTTTGGGGACTTTGTTTTATAATACACTAACTGTTGCCCGCGACTTCGTCCGTTTGGTTATGAAGATATGCATTACTATTAAGATGTTTAACGCAAATTGTTTTTTTATTTCAGTCACTTGAAATGCTTATCAAACTGAGTATCTTTTTAAAAGGCACAATTTAGTATAATTTAATAGTTATTTTTATAAAACTTCTCTATACACCACATTTTTAGTTTTATTTTCAGGCTGTATAATTATATATGTTTCATACAAACTATCAACCGTAATTAAACCCCCTTAGCGGTGGAATATCGTAAAATCCGTTCTTAGCGGAGGTCTGCTAACTATAATCTACCTCCCTGCCAAATTTTATCTTTGTCCAAACTGGATGGATAGACCATCCAGCGGTTTTTGAGTTCTCGTGATGAGTGAGTTAGTGAATTTTCTCTTTTATATATATAGCTTACGATGCATTATTTGGACGCTTCCTCACCATCTATAGAGCATATATTTTAAATTTCAAGTCTCTTACTTTAAAAACATAGGACTTTCATACAAACATCCAACCCACGTTTTACCCCTTTAGGGGTCGAATTTCGTAAAACCCGTTCTTAGCGAAAGTCTAAGTTCTATAAGGAGCCTATTTGCCAAATTTCAAATGTGTAGGTGTTATAGTTTCGGAGATTCCGGGATAAGTGAGTAAACCTACCATCCCCCGTTTTAACCCCAAAAGGGAGTTGATCTCTAAAGATACATAATTTGGACACCTTCTCACCATCTAAAGACCGAACATTTTAAATTTCAAGTCTCTTACTTCAAAAACATAGGACTTTCATACAAACATCCAACCCACGTTTTACCCCTTTAGGGGTCGAATTTCGTAAAACCCGTTCTTAGCGAAAGTCTAAGTTCTATAAGGAGCCTATTTGCCAAATTTCAAATGTGTAGGTGTTATAGTTTCGGAGATTCCGTGATAAGTGAGTAAACCTACCATCCCCCGTTTTAACCCCAAAAGGGAGTTGATCTCTAAAGATACATAATTTGGACACCTTCTCACCATCTAAAGACCGAACATTTTAAATTTCAAGTCTCTTACTTCAAAAACATAGGACTTTCATACAAACATCCAACCCACGTTTTACCCCTTTAGGGGTCGAATTTCGTAAAACCCGTTCTTAGCGAAAGTCTAAGTTCTATAAGGAGCCTATTTGCCAAATTTCAAATGTGTAGGTGTTATAGTTTCGGAGATTCCGTGATAAGTGAGTCAACCTACCATCCCCCGTTTTAACCCCAAAAAGGAGTTGATCTCTAAAGATACATGATTTGAACACCTTCTCACCATCTAAAGAGCGAACATTTTAAATTTCAAGTCTCTTACTTCAAAAACATAGGACTTTCATACAAACATCCAACCCACGTTTTACCCCTTTAGGGGTCGAATTTCGTAAAATCCGTTCTTAGCGAAAGTCTAAGTTCTATAAGGAGCCTATTTGCCAAATTTCAAATGTGTAGGTGTTATAGTTTCGGAGATTCCGGGATAAGTGAGTAAACCTGCCATCCCCCGTTTTAACCCCAAAAGGGAGTTGATCTCTAAAGATACATAATTTGGACACCTTCTCACCATCTAAAGACCGAACATTTTAAATTTCAAGTCTCTTACTTCAAAAACATAGGACTTTCATACAAACATCCAACCCACGTTTTACCCCTTTAGGGGTCGAATTTCGTAAAACCCGTTCTTAACGAAAGTCTAAGTTCTATAAGGAGCCTATTTGCCAAATTTCAAGTGTGTAGGTGTTATAGTTTCGGAGATTCCGTGATAAGTGAGTAAACCTACCATCCCCCGTTTTAACCCCAAAAGGGAGTTGCTTTCTAAAGATACATTATTTGGACACCTTCTCACCATCTAAAGAGCGAACATTTTAAATTTCAAGTCCCCTAATTCAAAAATATAGGACTTTCATACAAACTTTCAACCCCCGTTTTACCCCTTTAGGGGTCGAATTTCGTAAAACCCGTTCTTAGCAAAAGTCTAAGTTCTATAAGGAGCCTATCTGCCAAATTTCAAGTGTGTAGGTGTTATAGTTTTGGAGATTTCGTGTTGAGTGAGTAAACCTACCATCCCCCATTTTAACCCCAAAGGGGAGTTGCTTTCTAAAGATACATTATTTGGACACCTTCTCATTATCTATAAGGCATACATTTTAAATTTCAAGTTTCTTACTTCAAAAACATAGGACTTTCATACAAACTTGCAACCCCCGTTTTACCCCCTTAGGGGTTGAGTTTCGTAAATTCCGTTCTTAGCGGATGTCCACGTCGTATAAGGAGCCTACCTGCCAAATTTCAAGTTTGTATGTGTTATAGTTTCGGAGATTTCGTGATGAGTGAGTGACCTTTCGCTTTTATATATATTATAGATTTGGTCACGCAGTTTTGCATCGCGTTACATCTCTTATTATCATTTTTCTTTTTCTAACTATTTATTAAAAGTTAACTTACTAATAATCTAATATTATAATTCATCATCTGCCAAAAACACGCGAAAGCAACGCAACTTGGCGTGACTGAAAAATATCACAATCGTGGATATTTACGTCACCTGAAGCTATTATCTGCATGATGTTGCTTTACAGTTCATTACATCTGAGCGTATTTTATCTCCCGTCGAAACATGTCACGTAATAGTGACCGTCTCCTTACTACTGTTTCCTGTCATCCTTCGCTAATACTGATGAAATGGATTTCATTGGAAAATTTATTGATATATATTTTTTTCTTTTAATCAGTTATATTAGAACTTGAAAAATTAAATTAAATCTAAATGGTGATACAAATGAGCGTATAATATTGTATTAAGTCGCCACAATTGCTCCCATTAAACCGAATCAACCAAAGAGAGCGTCTCATAACCCTGTGATTGAACTTTCAACTGCTTCCTTATTGATTAAGGTTAGGCGAAACTTTTTAATAACTAGAAATTCAATACAATTAAGTTTAAAACAATCTGTTTATTTAGTACTTCTGATTTAAAAAAAAAGAAAACAACTTAAATATGTACATAAACTTACTCTTTTTTTAATATTTTATTATGGCATAGTGGTTTATACTTTCATCGTGAAAAACTTAAATAATATTACTCAATATTTACTTTATGGCGTATCAACATATATACAAACTGTTTACATAAAAATAATAATGAAACATCATATTATGTTTATATATATATATATATATATATTTTAAATATTTTTAATAGATGTCAAGAATTTGAACTATTTTTTATAATTTATATTTTACAATTGATTAATTTTTTATATATTTTGCTACGTAACAATTGTTTTATATTATAAATAATTATTTATTTAACTTAAGATTTCTCTTCATATTCTTTGATAAAAAGTCGGTGAAGATATCAAAGATTTTATCATTACTTCATTCGTTAAATAGCTCATTCGCTAAAACTTGACTCACACTTCCGAATAATTTGTAAGTTATTGTTGTGAAACAATATTTAGCGCGAACTAGGTTAAACTGAAATCATGTAAATTTGATGATCAGTAGATTTTTTGACGAGACCATTTCCTCAATATATCATTTAAGCCATTTTTTTACCAATGGTATCCATCGTTATCAGGCGGCTATAAGACTAATGAGAGAGCTTTACGTACTCTCTGGGGCATGGTGCAAAATACCATAAGAACCAGACCGTAAACAAATTATGTTTCATAAATCACAAAATCGAACTTACAACCGTCACTTTTAAATTGAATTTTCACCCCTTCCAAAATATATACCATAATCAATATTTTTAGGCCACCATACGTCCAAATGACAATAGGCAGGATAACTCCTTTGCCTATGTGTGTATCCGTCACATTCAATTTGCTTCGTATCCATTGCGCATATTTAGTTGAAATTTGATATTCGTATAAACGACTGGATGTCTGGGTGTGATGACCTGGTATGTCGTCATGTAGCGTTTTTGAATCAATTCAAGATATTTGTAATTTTAGGCCCCTTCTTTTTGATTGTGTTATATGAAAAAAAAAAGAAAAAAAAACAAATAATAAAATCAATAAAAAGCGTTTTAAATACTACACTTATTATCTCCATACTATAAAAGTTTTATTTTTCAAAAGCGCTATTCTAAACTACTATTCCGATTCGAAAAATTCGATGTATAAGATAGTCTATCTATCTGGAAAGATAAATCATTATATGTTACAAAATATGAAAAATCGACGCGTAGAACTAAAACCCTAGGCATAAATGTGCGTGATGTCCCGCGGGCCGTCTACTATCAAATAGAAAGACTTATTATTACAATTAATTATTCCTGCATGCGATTAAGAATTATTCAAAAAAATCAATAAATATTCGATGCGGTTATTTATAGCCTATATTTTTATTCCAGGGATATAAGTTATTTCCAAAATGTATTTTTATTGTGTATAGCACCCTAGAAACTTTAAAGATATAATCAGACTAAGCCTGTGATTTTTATTTTAAAGGTTGTGTAAATATACAAAAAAAAAATGTTTTCACTTTGTTTCATATAATTCTCTTTCTCTATATGCCAATAAACTTTACAAAGAAGCAAGAGCACAAATACTACTACAAACTAGCATTTAATAAGCTGTTAGCTACACTCTGTCAATAGCAAATCAAACTTGTTTCGTAATACTTACAACTAAATTCCATTTCAATGTCGCAACACAACAAAGACCCAAATTGAAAACTAAGTTAAAATACACACGATTAAAACAACAAACAGTGTTATTTACAACTAAATTACATTATATCGTTTCGAAACTTCTTAACCATAATCGAAACGTACAAGCTCACATCAGACGTTGAAATGGACCGCTGTCAAACCTTCTTCAACGTTTGCTTTGATGGATTGGTACAAGCTTATGACTTTTGTTCTCATCCCGTAATTAATTCCGACTGTTTCTAGATGGTTTTAATTAATTGTAGGAAGGAATTATTGGACCACCACATTGTTTTCGATGTTTGGAATTCGTTGTATATTTGATAATTATTGGTTTATTGCAATACCTCTATAATTTCATTTTAATAAATATAAAACATTTTTTTTATCGATAACATCAATGAAATTATATCGATTGTGTTATTTTGTCAGACAGAAAATTACCACCGGTTTTTTAAGAACCCTTATCGCAGAATATTTCATTTTCTGCATTCGTGCATATTTTATTTATCTTGTTTATAATATTTCGGAACAAGAAATTTGTATCAAGTGTGTTTATATGTGTACAATTCATCGTAAATTTGTAATCATGCTACGTGTACATAACTATTTTACTTCAGTTTTTTTTTTCATTCTACAGTAATTATTATTAAATGGTTGGTTGCTGACCATATAATGTTACATGCCCATATAACTTAAATTTCTTTTTTTTAACAACTAGGTCAGCTAACCTGGTGGTAAACGATTAACGTAGCTGATAGACGCCTGCGACACCAAAAGCATCACAAAAGCGTTGGCGACCGTATCCCCGAAACTCCCCAGGAGCTCCGGCTACCATACTCACTATAAGAATACAACACTGCTTGTGAGCAGTATTATTTATTTATTTATTTATTTTAAACTTTATTGTACACCAAACAAATAAAATAAGCAAAGCAACATTAGCAATAATTTGTAGAAAAAAAAAATGTACAAAAGGCGGCCTTATTGCTTAAGAGCAATCTCTTCCAGGCAACCTTATTTATCTGTGTCTGTCCTGCGTATTTGCTGTGTAGTTGCGGTTACTGTGTGGTTACGGCAGTAAAAAATATAGGCACGCCTCTCTTCCCGTAGGTGTCGTATGAGGCGACTAAGGGATTACACAGTTCCTCTAAAAAGCCGACCGATGGCGGGTTAACCGTCAAACAGCTGGCTTTCAAATACATAGCCAAAGACGGGCAGCAGCGTCTGCGGTGCGACAAAGTCAGCTCTACGGTCACCAACCCCAGCGTGGTGACTATGGGCAAAACACATGAGTTTGCACCATAATGTCTGGCGCGAACTTGTGGAAGCCTATGTACAGCAGTGGACTGTGATAGGCTGAAATGATGATGAATGATGATGTTGATATATAAGCATTCCTGTTGTATAAATTTTCCTCTTAAATTAACTTAACATTTAAAGTACGTTTAACACGGTTTAACTAAAAAATCTATGGACAGCACCACAACACAAAATCCTGTTTAGGATTTAAAGCCAAAAAAAAAATCACGGACGTCGATCCTGATTAGAAAGTCTTATTAAACAAGGTCTAAATCAAGCAAAACTTTTGAAAACATGATTTTCACCAACATTTAAAAATAATTCCATAGTTGTTCAGTATTCTAACTTACAAGGGAACAACTCCAAGAGGGTGAAACAGAAATCCTGTGAGCATTTTCCCCACATAAGGCGAAAATACAATGTTGAACAATCATAAAACAATAACCCACCAAATTTTTGTAGTCGCTAGAATATAAAAAAAGCTTATGTCAAGAAATTGACCTTCAATGAATGACGACGACGATGCTTACTAAAATAAAAATGACTTTTGTTATGTTAATAAATTGTAATAAAAGCAATGAGTACGGTCATTGACGATTTCATTACATGGCTATTTTCTTCGAAAATAAGGCTTCATTCACGGCTGTTACGTCTCTGTTGCTTAATTTCCTTTCATAAAAGTCTATTTCAGCGCTCATGACCTTTACTTTCTTGACTAAGCTAATTCAAATCAATTTATATGAAATTGACTTTGATCGTCGCTCTCATAAAATTTTACACATAAAATCATAATTTGTATAATTTTAATGCTATTTGGAAGCAATGAAATATAATATTTATTGTTATGGAGTAATTCTTGATTCTCGATATCATAATAATTGTACTCAATATATTTAATTCAAAAATTAATATTATAACTATTATACTAAACATGAGAATATAAACACATAACAATTATTTGTGTTATTAAGTTGAAAATTTGTTACTTTATTCCTAAGAACAACAGAATTCGCTTCGTACAATGTAAAAAAATTCTTGATTTGTTAATAAAAAGTTTCTTTTACCAAAACTTTACACAATTTTTCGCAAAAAGGTATAAACATAAACTAGTGTTATTATTATTGATAAGAATAAATACATTATTGCAGTATTTATAGAATAAAGCAACGTATATTTTTACCAATAAAACATGTTTAACTATAACGTAACAGTTTCGAATTACACAATCAGAATAACTTCGAAAGTACACCCAATCGAATTTTCCCACCCTGCGAAAGCTCCTGTAGCAAAACAAAAGAATAAACGACTTACGTTCAATGAATCAAAACTGCAGTCCACTCGGACTCACGAATTCACATCAATTAAATCTCACTTCATCTCGCCGTTCCCGAATATGATCTGAATTGCAGATCGACACTTCTTTCAACTCGGTACACGGAATAAATGGATCTGATTGAAGATTCATCTGGTCAATTGGCCGTAAAAATCTTGCTTGATTATTCTTTAGTAGTTTATTTCTATATCTTCTTTAACAGTCTATAAATTAAATTGAATTTAGTAATAACTTAGTTATACTTAACATAGAAACTGCAATACTTAACATAAAAAATTGCACCTTATTTTTTGTATTCATCTATTTATACTACATACATAATACACATTAAACATATTTTAAGATAGTTAGACTATGTGGGCGATGGGCGGACTTATGGCAATTTAGCCATTTCTTCCAGATAATCAAATTATGGGTTGTAATAACCTGTAAACATTTAAATACTGGACAAAGACTATGTCACCTTATATGTGTAAATAATTTTTCAATTAAAAATTTTATCAATATTAAGTAGTTTTACTAATAATAAATAGTAAGTTATATTTTTACTATATAATATATAATTTTTGGTTGGTATGTTATTCCACTGCTAATTAATGGAGTATACAATGGCATCTCAGTGTTAGTCTATTATTACACCGGTAAACTTTTTCGACTCACTCAGAACTGCTTACACGATATTTATATTTATATTTCTTATTATTTCAGGTACATCTGGTTAGCAGTTGTATTGTCTTCTACAATATGTTCAGCCAGCGATGGTATCTTTGGATCGAAATATCCGAACGGTAAGTTAAATATCATATTTTTCTTTTTTCTTTTCATTTAAAATAAATAACATAGTAACATATTATTATCTTAAGCTCAAATAATCACAACTGTGTACTGCTTTAACTTACAGTATTTGAATATTTTAAAAATAGATCTATTATTTTTATTTTTAAATAGTTTTTTTTTTAATTTAATAAAATAATTTATATTTAATGATAACTATTACTGCGAGCGGTAATTCTTTAAATATATAAACTAAAAAAAAGCAAGAAACGAAATATAAACCATCATTACCATCCATTATTTAATTTAAACGTAAACATTTACTCGCCTCAAGTTTTTAAAAAGTTTAAAATATTTATAATAAAAACTGTAATAAAGTAAACAGCCGAACCACGGGTGGTAACTGGTAATGTTTCGAATTTGTCGACTGGCGCTAAAACGGGTTATTGTCTACTGCGTTCGTGTAGTCAGTAAAAATGTACGCCGTAAAAATAAAAGAGGGCGGGAATTTTTGAGTCTACTGACAAAAATATACGAGGAAATTTTAACATACACAGTCATCACAAATGTATATTTATGTATGTATACTTTGTTGATTTTAAAAATTTTCAACAATTTGTTAAATTTAATGAACGGTGTTAACTGAGTTATCATAGTACTATTATTGTTTATACAATTCATATTTTGACAAAGATGTTACCGTAGCCGTTGACGGTACTGAAGAATGGGCAAATAGAGAGGCTAAAGCCAAAAAAAATCGTGTATAAATTATACTAGGTTTCATTTGACTAGCCCATTGGCGCAGTTTATAGTGACCCTGTATTCTGCTCCAGGGGTTGTGGGTTCGATTCCCGCCTGAGTGTGGATGTATTATTTGTATTTATTTATATATGTATTATTTGTATGTTTATTTATCAAAAAAATATTTAGCTTTATCAGCCGCCTGTTACCGAAATATAGCATTGGGTTGTTTACCGTAGGAACAGACGACCGTGTGTATGTGCGGTGTATGTTACAAGATATTTATTTATTAGGTAAAACTTAAAATCGCGCAGTCATTCTACAATCACTTTGTCTAAATAAATTTATTTCATCATTGTTATTAATAATAAATTGAATGCTAGTAATATTTATAGTCAGTAAAAGACAAATAAATATATCATAACTTGATGAATATAAAAATAATATCTTGAAATTGATAATAATGTAAAAGTTTTATTATTGTAAAACCACTACTCTGCAATCGTGCTGCGATAAAAGACTAATAAGCGAGCAATATTTACAAAAATTGTGTTGTCAAATATTTTGAAATTTTTCGTTATTCTGTTTCTAGTACGAATTATGATGTGATATATTAAAAGGATTTCATGAATCAAACTTTTTTGTTTATAAATTTTATTTTGTATCAAATCGTCATGACTACATCGGCACGCGATGACGCGTTGGCGCAACGGCCACAACACTGATTTGTGGCTGTTGCGCTGGCGGTTGCGGGTTTGATCCCTGCACATGACAAACATTTGTATTGGCCATGCAGATGTTTGCCGTAGTCTAAGTGTTTATGCAGTCCTTGTGGGTCTCCCCACCGTGCCCCGGAGAGCACGTTAAGCCTTCCGTCCCTGTTCTTATCATGCACACCTGATAGCGATCGTTACTCATAGTAGTACTATGAGTAACTCATAGTAGTACTATGAGTAACTCACAGTAGTACTATGAGTAACGATCCGCATTGGAGCAGCGTGGTGGATCTTTCCCTTACATGGAGAAAGAGGCCTATGTCCAGCAGTGGGATATTACAGGCCGAAGCGTACATCAGCACGTGTTAGAGAAATTTCTGGATTCCGTATTAAAATTCCAAACCACAATTGAACATTCACAGTCGGAATCTACACAAAAATACTGTATACATTTTAAAATAACTATCATTAGAATCGTCATTGTAGCGAATATAAAATATTTAATTGCGAGATATTACGTACGTAGCAAGCCATCACCCGTAGCACAATATGTTGCATTCAATACGACAGAGAACGCATCGAATCACATCATATATTGTGACAGTACAAATAAAATGTTCTGCAAGTCGCATTATATGAGTTATTTCCAACTCAGCGACTTTACAATGAACTGTTTTCTTTTCTCTATACGACATATACATAATTTATGTTCCCAGCGAGTACATATAATATAACAATACTTTTCACAATAAAATGCTAATAAGATTTTGTTGTCATGCTCATAATATATAAATGTATGTATATAAATGTTTATCTACACTAATGTTGTAACATTCTACTTATGTTTCCAATACTTGACTTATAATTACTACTGTTATAGCGCAGACAACAAAACACTCAATTTAAGCAATTTCACATGATGGTATAATATCCACATCGATATCCTAAAATCTCATTATAACATCGCGCGCATGCGCGCAGCTGCGCTCTCATTGGTTAGATTTTAATGGCGGCAAAATCACTGTGACAATACACGTACGCGTGAATTTAATTTAATAAATTAAAAGTTAAAAATGGATAGCGACGATGATATTTGTACGCCTCCGGATATTCTAGAATTGGCAACAAAATTAACTCACAATCTTTTGCCAGAAAAATCTAGAAAATTATATGAAAATTAACATTAACTTTCAGAATTGTACCATCCAAAATTTGAACAATTATTATAAATAAACTATTGTCAGCTTTTACTCTTGTTGTTTGATTAATTGCATTAGTGAAGATAAAGTAGTGTATGCAACTGCATATAACACGGGTATTAAAACACTCGTTACTATTATGAAACTCGCTGCGCTCGTTTCATAAACTCACACTCGTGTTTTAATACCCTTCATTATATGACAGTTGCATAAACTACTAATATGTTTGTTTATAAATTACATACATACGCAAACGCCTTATTATATGTTTAAGCAAACGCCTGTAGAAAACTTATAGCACATAGCATTGTAGAGAAAAATAGCGAAGAAATTAAAAGAAAATATTGTAAGCCATACCCGAATTACTTCTTAATTACTGTTAGTTTCATATATGTAATTTAATAGTATGGATAGGTAACTATTTTATGATTATATGTAGTTTGTTACTTTAGATGTAAAATTACTAATACTGAAAAAATGTATGGCTAGAGCTGTCCAAGTAGAGGCGCGAGGTTTATCTAGTTGTCTCGTAACGACAAAACCTGACCATTAGACGCCAGTGTGGCTTTAAGCACGTCCCTACACTGGACCGCATTTTGCTAACAGCACTTTTACAAAGCGAGTGACGAGCTAATTGTCAACGCTTAAAAACACACCAGATTAGAAGTGTTTTATTTTTTGGGGCTTTTAAGTCGTAATATTTTTGAAGTTTCTTTTGCTTCTTATTACTTAATTTTGTTTTCATATTTTCACTATTATTATTTTTTTGATATAATATATTTGAACGTCATTTTAGTTAAATAAAGTTTGTTATTTCAGTATTCGCTTAATAATTTCATAACACGTTTAATAAATTCTGTAAGACACAACAAACTGCAATAAAACGAAGTTGTAAAGTGACCTGGTTGTAACTATAAAATTTCCGTAAGCTAGTTAAGAAATTAACACACTACAAACAAAACTAAACTAAAAGAAGCGTCGTTGAGTACCCATAAAATAAAGATACGTTTATCGCTTTCCAGATATTCCGGAATACGACTTGCTGCACGCCATTGGAGTTCCGTTCAGCAATCCAAAGACTCAGTATTTCGACGAAGGCCTCGATGGGTTCCCTGCGTATGGACTCAAACCGGGCTCCGATATTAAATCACCGTATAGGCTTTTCATGCCAGAGAAATTGTACGCTGAATTTTCAATAACAGCTACAGTCCGGCCGGCAAACAAAGATGGTGGATTTCTCTTTTCCGTCGTTAACCCTTTAGAAACTGTCGTCCAATTGGGCGTCCAATTAATACCTTCTGGTCCGGGACTGACAAATATCTCTCTCCTATACACGGATGCTAATATTTACGCTTTGAGTCAAACTATTGCTTCGTTTGTAGTTCCGTCGTTTGCTAAAAAATGGAGTCGTTTTGCATTGAAAGTAACGACCACTAATGTAACGTTGTTTCTGAATTGTCAAGAATTTGATACAATTGTCGTTAAGAGAAATCCACCAGAGCTGGTATTTGATTCTGCTTCAACGTTATATGTTGGACAAGCGGGGCCATTAATTAGAGGAGCGTTCCATGTAAGTATAATTGAAAACATGGTTTTTATTAGTTTTATAAATTATGTTATCTGACGAGAAATTTAATATCGAATGTATTAATGTATTACAATGCAGCCGACGTATCTTGCATCGGTCTAGTCTGACCGCAACCAGATTGCAAAGAGAGAATTAAAGCCACATACGGGCATAGATTAATGTCAGACAT
This sequence comes from Melitaea cinxia, assembly GCF_905220565.1. NCBI lineage: Eukaryota > Metazoa > Arthropoda > Insecta > Lepidoptera > Nymphalidae > Melitaea > Melitaea cinxia. Next base: position 5,718,342 of record NC_059407.1, read on the forward strand.
CTAAATGTCTCTATAATGGTAAAGTCGTAAATAATTGAATCTCAACATTTTCTAATAAAATTGATTGGTGCTGAGATATAATGTAACGTCAATTTATAGATTCTTGTCCACAAATCGTCTGTCAATTTATCGATCGTAAATGGTATTCTAGTCAATTACAGATTTATCTTTTCCTACCTTCGTATTGTTGGAAAGCTTTATTTTTATAACAAACGTTAAAATATGGCAGGACGTATAAAACCAATGTCGTTTAAGAAACAAGTAAATTGTCTATCCGATATCCGGTACTACTTTGAAACTTTTCTATTAAGTGCGAGTTAGAACTTGGAATTGGAAAAAGAGTATTTTTCCTTCCACCAACTACTTTATGTGATTAGGTGATAACTTAAGAGTTGTGAACAGAACTAAATCAAACTAGTTTGCTTTTATTTCATTATCGATCAGCTTAACAAAAGTTAATTACAGTCCTTATTATCTTCGTCGTCATACATTTATATTAAAACTCGTTGTACCCACGACTTCGTAGGCGTTAAATTTAACAAAAAAAAATCGTTCAGTTCGTATAGTTGTAAAATACTAAATTTCTAAAATAAAAGTAGCCTAAGTTACTCCTTACTACCTCGACTATCTTCCAGGGAAAGTCCCGTGATCGGTCCAGATCTTTCAGAGATTAGCCGGAACAGACAGACAGACAGATAGACAAATATTGTAAGAAATGTTATTTTGGTATTTGTACCGTGTATATATCTATATGCATTTAGTAAAAAGCGGTTTTAATGTAAATAAATAATAAATAAATAAATATTATATAACATACACACACGGTCGTCTGTTCCTATGGTAAGCAACTTAATGCTTGTATTACAGGTAACAGCCGACTGTTATAACATTATTTTTATAAACATACATAGAAATAATACATATATAAATAGAAATATTATATTACACCCAGACTCGGGCGTTTATTTTAACATTGTAAATAGACACTCCAATTTTATTTATTTGTATAGATGAAGAAGCTCTCTAAGTACTTTGACATAAATTAAGATATTTGAAGTATTAACCTACTAAAAGTTTTATTATTGATTCGGTCATTTCATCAATTTCGTTTGAAAATTTAAAGAAATAAAACTAATTTAACCAATTTTGGATATTTAAGATTTAATATTAGATTAGATCTTATAGTTTTACATATTTAAGTTTTTAAAACGAGGGGAAGATAACTTAGCAAAACTTAAACGGACTCAGAATAGAGTCTGTTTAAGTATCTTTAATTATTAAAGCTTAACAATAATCACCTAAACTCGTGTTCAAAATTAACGGAACAAATTACTTAGCTAAAAACAAATTTATTCAGTTTGCGTAAAAAATAACAATAAAACAGTGAGGCATACAGAAGCCCAATGAGATATTTGTTAGACAAGTAAGCAAATAGACCCATTAAACTATTTCTCGTACAATAAAGAGCTCAGATAACGACACCATCAATCATAGTAGTAATGCAAATATTCCTTTATTTCAAAGTGTGTGTTCAAAGCTTGTTATAAAGGGCTTCGAGTACGACATTTTATCACACGCTTTTGTAGACAAAGACTTTGTGATAAATAAACACAATTTTATCGTAAAGACGAGTAACAATCCTCATAAACGAATTAATATTGACTAGCCCGTTGGCGCAGTTTGTAGTGGCCCTGCTTTCTGCTCCGAGGGTTGTGGGTTCGATTCCCACCCCGAGTCTGGGTGTAATATAAATATTTATTTATATATTTATATATGTATTATTTATAAGTATGTTTATCGAAAAAAAAAATATGTAGCTATATACCAGTCGGCTGTTACCTATAACACAAGCATTAAGTAGCTTACTTTAGGAACAGACGACCGTGTGTGTATTGTGTAAATATTTATTATTATTATTTATTAATATTCAGAAACTGGTTTAAGCGAAGTATTTAACAGAGATGCTTTAAGTTTTTATAACACGGGAAAAAATATCATTTGCTTGGTGTTAAAATTTTCTAAATGGTAACAGATTTTTTTGCAAGTACAAATATTAATAGTTTATTCATATTATAACTAGTTTTTATTACTTAATTTCAATAAAATGATTTCATAACAAATATACATTTTGATCATCATTATTGGCCTTAGTCCGTCTATTGGAGACGATTTAGACAGTGTCAGACAGACACTGTGTCGCTTAGGACACTCTTCAGGAAAACGCAGAGTTACCTAAGCTCTGCGCCACCCTCTCGACCTCACTGGCTGACCCGGGAATGATGAGTCGATACATGTGGAGCCAGTTCGGCTGCAGGAGTCTTTCGCATTTTAAAGCTATGCCACGAATGCTTGACGAAGACCACATTCCGAGTTTCAAATGAAGTTTTCCCGTCCAGGACCCTGATAATTTTCAGCCAGGTTTATCCCTTGGTCGCCTTTTAGGACCCCCACGGGAAGAAAGGTGGTGGTGCTATTCTACTCGTCCGACACCACACGGCATACATACATTTGCATAGAATCATATTTATTATACAGATTGTAATTGCCTCGTTGATCGTACTGTTTTATTAAAGATAGTAAAAGCATTTTATTTGTTATATGTATATATGAAATACAAAAGGATAATTGAAATATTACGCTTTTGAAATTTTCTAACTAATGAGACACAAAGCTGATTAAATGCAATGGGAAGCCTGGGTAATGTAATATTTCCTCAATTGCAAAATGTTTTGATTCGTATAATATTAATAAGAATATAATCATAATAATCATAAACTCACGAAGAGTTTAATGATTGGATTTTTCCGCATACCGAGTTCTGTTTGTATTTTTAATATTTGAGATACTATAGTCAGCTTGTACCACAATAGCGAGATAATATTTAAAAAGACACAGTAAAAAACTTCAAAACGTAAACAAAGTATCGTTACTTTTTTCATTCATTTTTTCATTCATTCGCCATCCTTTTTTTTTGAATCATTAAACTTAGTATAAAATACCTTTGAGACTGAGTTTCGCTTCAATGTTTTCGCCAAATACTGTCGAAGATTCTAAAGTGATCGGTATCTAGACTTATAAATAAAAACCCTGAAGCCTTGCCATAATAATGTTAGCGCAGTTTGTAACCATGCTTTTTGCTCCGGGTGTCGTGGGTTCGATTGCCACCCCCAATATATATTTATTTTCATGTAGTACTAGCAGCTGTGCCCGCAACTTAGTCCACCTGGAATTATTGTGCATTTCGCAGAGATACAAAATAAATAAATTTCTAAAATAGAAGTAGCCTGTTACTTCTTATTACATCAGTTATCTGCTAGTAAAAGTCTCGTCAAAATCGGGCCAGCCGTTTCAGAGATTAGTCGGAACAAACAGACAGACAGACAAAAATTGTAAAAAAAATGTTATTTTGGTATATATAACGTGTATAAATCCATATGCATTTAGTAAAAAGCGGTTATTTTAATATTACAAACAGACACTCCAATTTTATTTATTTGTATAGATGTATATGTATGTTCATCGAAAAAAAAAATGTAGCTATACCAGTCAGCCGTTACCTATAACATAAGCATTAAGTTGCTTACTTTAGGAACAGACGACAGTGTATGTGTGTTGTAGATATTTATTTATTTATTATTATACCTACTTCTAGAATCTTTGTAGCGAATAAACATTTTTAAGTTTTTCAATGACATCAAACTTTTTATAGTGTAAAATATAACAGTACAAATAATAAACATATCAACTGTTCATTTTCTATAAATAAAACAAGACTGAGTGACTAATTAAACGTTTCTATTGGTCTCAATGGAATACATTTGATTACCATTTCTAATCGCGACTTACTTAAGCGAAGATGTCCTGAGTCAGTTGTTTTTCTTCGCCATCTATGGACGTTCCAGTTAGCTTAACTTTGCAGAACTTCCGAGTAACGAGGTCGAGTTTGCATATCACATCCTGCAGTTTATGTTTCACTCCCAAATTGCATCAGATAACTTTGTCAACTCAATTTCCTGTAACATATAACGTTTAAGTATTAATCGCTTCTTTGTATTAACAATTTTATCTATGACCGTATTAAGACTACATACAATTGTTTATTTGTGAATAGTCGACCCAACAAAGCACGCTACTTGTATTGTTTTGTACCTTAAAATATTAAGCAATAGTGTGGTATCATATTCTGTTGGTATTTAGTTATACATAAATACTTTATAAACAATTATAAATATTTTACGTATTTTTTTTTACGTTACCAACCTGACTCTACAAGAGACTTAAAAAATTAAATTTCGTAGAAAAAAAACTACAATTTTTAAAATATTTCGTGTTTTGATTAAAAGACAAAAGCTTATTTTCATAACTATACCGGAACTCACAATGCACTTTATGTATGTATCCCTTTAAAAATATTTAGTGAAGCTTGAAATGGCGTTTGATCTTTACCATATAATAAAATAACACTTTAACCTCGTATGCTTCATGTTATCATCACATTGCGCCCTAAGTTCAAGTGCCTCAGACCATTTCCTAGCCAAAGCTCTTTATAAGCAAATGAAGATTAACATTGAAGAGAATATTTTAGTAAGTCTTTTTTAGATTATCAAACGTACGATATTCTTGCTATAAAATATTTATACAGTTGAAACTATACACCGCAATTTCAAAAAGCCTGGAGCTAACATTCAGACGTAATAGAGCTAGAACAGTGGTAAGTTACGATCGATCTAACACAGGTAATCAAAGCTTAAATAATCGAAGTATAGACTTTATTTCGTTGCTGAGAAGGTTCAAAATATAAAGAACATTTTTATTAAATGGTTAACTTTGATTGTGTGTAATGCAACTTTACATTACCTGTTGTTAATATCTGTATTTACTTAGTAGTAAGTTGCCCATTGTATTTGCGCCAGCGGCTTGAATGTGATTAAAACAAGCAATACCCGTAGCAAGCACATTAAACGTATAATTTCTGTCTGATTCAACCTATTATTTATTACCTTTGCAATTGCCGTGTAAGTTGTAATCTCTTACTATGAAATTACGTATTTTTCATAACAAAGTAACTAAGTTCGTATTTTTTTTTTCATACCACTAGGTCGACAAATAAGCGTATGGCTTACCTGATGATAAAAGATTACCGTAGCTTATAGACGCCTGCAACACCAGAAGCATCGCAAGCGCGTTGCCGACCCAATCCCCAACCCCTCCAGGAGCTCTGGTCACCTTACTCACCAACAGGAACACAATACTGCTTGAAAACAGTATTATTTAGCTGTGATCTTCTGTAAGGTTGAGGTACCACCCCAGTCGGGCTGCTGCATATTTTGAGCAGGAGGAGGCGGCGCGGCTGGCTGAGGTCGGACTCGACCTCGTGATCAGCCGCATAAAGAGTTTGGGGCTTCGTGTCAGAATTGAAAAGACCGAAGCCCTCCTCTTTCGCGGGACCGGACGCAAGGGACCCCCACCGGGGGCTACCCTGCAGATCGGAGAGGGGAGGGTCAGGATGAGCTCCCAAATGAAATATTTGGGGCTCATCCTTGACGGAGGGCGGACCTTCGGTCCACACTTCGCTATGGTGGGACCGAAGGTCGTGAAGGTGGCGAGTGCACTGGGCAGACTCCTCCCGAACCTCGGAGGACCCAGCGCTGCCTGCAGGCAGCTATATTCCGGAGTCTGCCGGAATATGGCGACGTACGGTGCCCCGGTTTGGGCGGATCGCCTCACTGCGAAGAATAAGGCCGCACTGCGGTCGGCGCAGAAGATCATCGCAGTGAGGGTGATTCGGGGGTATCGTACAGTATCGTGGGCTGCAGCTACTGCTCTAGCTGGTGACCCCCCCGTGGGAGATCGTGGCGGAGGTCCTTGCCGAGACCTACTCATACGTCTCGGGTAGGAGGGCTCTCGGTGAGAACCTCACGTTGGACGGGATCCTACGGGTGCGCCGGATGGGGCAAGAAGCATTAATGCGGAGGTGGGGGGAGGACCTGGTGGAGCAGCCGTATGGCACACGCGTAACGGTTGCCTTGCGCCCGGTCCTTGAGCGGTGGATGCGCCGTAAGCGCAAACCCCTCACCTTCCGTCTGACGCAGGTTCTCACCGGGCACGGCTGCTTTAGTGAATACTTGTGTCGGACGGCCCAAAGGGAGCCGACGACTGAATGTCACGATTGTGGCGTGGCGGTGGACTCTGCCCAGCACACCCTCGAGGTGTGCCCGAGATGGGTGGCGCTACGTCGCGATCTGACGACAGTCCTCGGAGGGGACTTGTCACTGCCGAGCGTTATCACCGCGATGCTCGGTGACGACGAGTCCTGGAAGGCGATGGTCTCCTTCTGCGAGACAGTAATGTCCCAGAAGGAGAACGACGAGCGGATGAGAGAGGGGGCCGCCGACGAGGCCTCCGTCCGCAGGCGACGAACGGGGGTGCGTAGGAGGCGCTACTTAATGCGTCTCCAGTAACGCCCCTGTGCCCATGTCGGGCCGGGATGGGAACCCGGTCCAGCTAGACATGGCGTCGTCGGGATTGTTCAGAGGTGAGCCGGACAGTCCCATGGAGGAGAAGTCTGGTCTTTTCGCCGAGGCCAGCCTGTCGCTGGAGGGATCCTGTTGCCTGCAGTTCCGGGACCCTCCAATTAAAGCGGCTGAAGGCTCCCGCAGGGGTTTTGGTCGGTAGTGCACCCCCAAGTGCTAAGCCGACATACGGTCTAGGAATGCCTACCCGGGCATCCTGGATATCACCCGTAAATGGGTTACACTGCGATATCAAAAAAAAAAAAAAAAAATAATAATATTTTGAGCAGGAAATTCCTGCTGTGCCCTACCTCAGTTATTATATTACGAATAATTATTCGTGAAGTAAATTTACTGTGATATGAAAGACATTATCACCGTCACCAACCAAAAAACTGCCGAATCAAATGACTCTACATAATTTTAGGTCATCAATCCACTAGTCACGCTACAAATCTCATAAGGGATAGTCATACCAAAATCTTTTCGAGACCACATCAACTTTCGATTTTGTACACTGCAAAAAAATTAAAAGTATTATTGTTTATTGTCATATTGTATGCAACGTCGCCGAAATATTGGGAGTTAGAAAATGACAATTCCGGTAAATCCCGTAAAATTAAAAGTTTTATGTTGACTGTGAAACTTACTTATATAAAATTAACCCATACAATATATTTATTTCAAATTTCTTGTATTCATTTTACTCATAACTAATAACCCCTTTCAATTTATTGACATTTAGTGATTCAAAAATAATTTTAACATGTATCGTAGTAGTAACAACGTCATAAATAATGGTAACGTGCATTCAAATAGTCAGTTAGCCAAATTCGCTTCAATACTTGCAAAAATGTAACCACTCAGACGCACTCAATGTAAGGAATATTTTTCAATCTCGTAATCAAAAATCCGAGCAACATATTTCTTATCTCAATGATGTAGAGTTCATGTGTAATTTAAGAGAGTGTAGAAATAAACTAGTCGGTCGGATAGTGATGAGTGCCGTGTTGAGAACTCATCTCAATTAAATGTGGGGCGGCTGTTTGTTTTGATACTTTTAAACCCTTACACGCTCACGTAACAAGCAGTGCCTGAGGGGTCTGCGTTATACTGACATTTGTATATTTATATATATAAACCAGACGTATATTTTATAACAATTTCTAAGTAGTGAAACTGCGAAGAGGAAAACCACGCTTAGAATCCATCTAATTACTCGTAGTTAATGAATATTTTAAGATTGTAAAAGTATTAGTAGTAAGTAGTAAGATTGTAATACACAATTTATTAAATAATGTTTCAATAAAATATGCATATTTATATTTTGAATTTTTGCCAATACTAACTTCATTTAAAATTGAAAAACAAACTTTTAATATAGTTAATAATTAATATCGATAACAGGTTAATTATTAAATATTACGACTCAACCTGTAACATCCCACTGCTGGGCATGGGTCCCTGTCTCCAGGCAGAAGCTTAATCCACCACGTTTTTCCACTTCAAGTTGGTGAATATATTTCCTACTATGAGTAACAATCGGTAGCAGGTGTCTATCAACAACAAAACAACCGACTCACTACTTAGCATGCTCTCTAAATCACAGTGGAGAGACCCATAAGGACAGACAACTAGACCAGAAAGAAATATTTCTACAAATACAAATATCCTGCTGTGTGGTTACGACAGTAAAGAATATAACTACCCCCTCTCTTCCCGTGGCAGTCGTAAGAGGCGACTAAGGGATAACACAGTTCCACTACCTTGGAACTTAAAAAGCCGACCGATGGCGGGATAACTATCCAACTACTGGCTTTGAAATACACAGGCCGAAGACGGGCAGCAGCGTCTTCGGTGCAACAAAGCCAGTCCTGCGGTCACCAACCCGTCTGCCCAGCGTGGTGACTATGGGCAAAACACATGAGTTCACTTCGTTTTTGACGTGAACTTGTGGAGGCCTATGTCCAGCAGTGGACTGCGATAGGCTGAAATGATGAAATGATGAAATAACCTTCTCAAGCGGGAATCGAACCCGCAATCGGTGGTATACGAGCGCCCACGTGTTGACTACACTATACCAGAGATATCTTCCTTTTTCTCTTTTTCTTGTCTGAGTTTTAAATTTAGAAAAATAATGAATAGTTACTTTATGAAACCGCAGGGAAAAAAATCTATTATGCAGTACATAGTGAATTTACAAACAATTACTAAGACAAGCCACAACACGAAAGACATTTATTATGTATATAAAGCTTTAGACGCCTGTTACTCTAGTATATGCAAATTAATTGAACGTAAATTATGATTAAAGTATACATTTCAAGACACGTGCGCTTAATATGGAGATGATATGGACTGGCACGATGCAAATTACAGTATAATTAAGGAACTATTGAAAATTTTACTTTAAAAATATTTAATTCTGTCAGAAAGTCTGTTGCTAAGATAGTTAATTGAATGCTAGTATTTTAGTTATAAATAATTCTAGCTTGTTAGCTACTTACTTCTTCACTACTTGGATTATAAAAACACGGCTAATAAAAGCGAAAAAGTAAAAATCATGGTAAGTAGAACAGCCCGCTAGCGAGTTGGCACAGTTGGCAGTGACCTTGCTTTCTGGTCCATGATTTTAGATTCGATTCCCACCCTGCGACTTATTCTAGGTCCTTTTATTTTTTAGTATAAGTTTTTTATTGTTGTTTTATTTTTATTTTTTTTGATCAGATAGATCAAACTTTCCAACCGCCCTGAGCTTTCCGCTTATGTGTATGAGTATTCTCCACATTACCGATTGAAAAGCATGTACAGCATATCCGCACAATATTTCACGCACTATTAAACATTTTAGGCAAGATATACATATAACGCCTAGGTATTTTACTTTTACTGTATTACATATTTTCCGGTAAGAAGGTAAACAATTTATTTGCCAAACAAAAAAGTAGGTTCATAGTACGTAATGCTTAATAGCTTTTTTAGTATATTTATATTTTATCTTAAAAACTTATATAACAGCGCTTTTAATCATCTGTAATAACACCAAAAAGACATTTTTTAGTATAATTTTTTTCTTAATTGGCCATTAAATATCAATAAAACTCTAATGACTCCTTGTGTTTTAAGCATGCGTAGGCTTATCATCTGGCGAACCATACTTTGTCACCAAAGCTTAGGTTAGGTTAAGTTATATATCTTACAAGCGTCTGTTCTTCTATATATTCATGCGAATGTCCTACAATTTCGTATAGGAAATATTACCAGGGTACTGTTTTTTCGTGTTTGTTTTCCTTCCCCGCCTAAAACGAAATAAATTTTTTACCAAAGGCACTTGAAAGCTAAATTGTCGCATGAATTTTCAAAGATATGATTTCATATTTGAACTCAATATAATAGAGATACCCTTCATTTAATACATATTGTAAACATTATTTTGTACTTATAAAAGCAGTCATAAAAATAAATAGTGATAACTTAATAAAAAATGAACTAATAACAATACTGGAGTTACGTGAGAATTAAAACGATTCAGACTTATATAACTGAAATTTGCTTGATCACCTTGTGCTATTAGAATGTAATAAAATAAAATTATTTCCTTATTTGTAATTGAATTTTTTTAACTAAAATATTTTTGTATTCATAAACACATTTTTATAGGTGTCCGTTTCTACAATAATCAATTGATTTTTGTGTTATAGGTAACTGCTGACGGATATAGCTCCATATTTATTTTCGATACATACATGTACAAAATACATATATAAATAAATACATATATTTCACCCAGACTTAGGGCGCAAATCATACTTATAACCCTAAAAGTAAAAAAAGAGTCACTGTGTATTTTTTTTCTTCACTTTTCAGGAGCTATTTCATTGGCTTATTTAAGCATTAATGCAAAAAAAAGTTGAAATAAAGACTCTATATAAATTAATATTAACTAATATTTTTATTGAAATCCAAAAGCTTTCAGAAAAATTAGACACAGCTACTTACTTTTCATAAAGAAAAGATTTCATTTAATATCAAAGTGTATCATTTTATTTGCATAAAGAATTGGTTCTTTATTTGTCGCTTTTATAATGGAACCCGTATTTTCATAAAACTAAAGTATTCCACTTGCGCTTGATCTGCTAAACACAAATCTGGAATGAGCATTGCTGTGAGTATTACGCATATTTCGTTATTGGAATCTGACCTTTATTTCAAAAGCCTAAGAGCTGTTCACTATCACATCATATAGGCCATTGGAGCCTACAAGGGTTGTCATTTTCTAGATGTATAGCCACAAAAAGACTGCTCCAATTTCCTTTTGCATAGCCTTTTTCATAACGTGTCAGTTGAACCACTATGCCTTATCCAAATAGCCATGAAAAGAATACATTTTCCATTCATATGGATTTTAATGAGCCGAATATACGAATGTTTACATTACAGGTCGGGTTACCTTTTTATTGTTATGATAAAAGTAGATAGCAAGGAAGTGGGATAGAGGGTTTGTATTTCGTAATATTGGTCGAATATTTTAGTCTTATTTATTGCGTTTTTATCCTTGTATTTTTGCCAAATGTGGGAAGCCTCATCTCAGTCTAGACCGGTCGGCTGAACCGCGCGCACGCGGCCGTATATATTCCTATTTACCACAGATGTCATAACACTAACGTCACAGTGAAGTATAGTGACGTAACCGCCGCCATGTTGTTGACATTCGATGGCAACAAATGCATGTGGTTTTGACGTTTCGTGGTGTTACAACCCGTTGACGTGTAACGCCTTTTTATTTTTATATAGATTTAGTTGATAGAGATAAACTATATTTATAAAAAAATATACCGTCAAATAATTTTATAACCATGGTTCTTGGTTTCAATAATTTTTATTTTTAAAATATACCTAAAATAATAATAATTTTAATTTTCAATTAAAAAATATAACTATGTTGTGTAGTAGACAAGCAGTTTGACAAAAACATACAGTAATTTTATATGATTTATGAAATAGTCGTTATCTTCATAAGTGATTGTTCACACGTCGAGTGTGATGCGTTTGTTTATTATATATATATATAGAAAATATAAGAGTTCATTTATTCATATTATCCCTACTTGTCAAAATTTTGCAAAAAAAATTATGCGTAAAGAATTTTTAATATTGTCACGTCCCTTTGGAAATAAAAAGAGAAAATTGTCAAACATATAAAGTATCAACGTCTAATATTTTAAATTGAATCGATATTTATATTTGAAGAACTAAGATTCTCATCCAGTTAATTTTTTTACATAAAAATTATTATTAATTTTAGTATAAAATGTTCCAAATCGTTCCAAATTGTTTTGTGATATTTTGTTATGCACACATACACAACGTGTATTAGTTGTGAATTTGCTTATTGTCTAGTAATTATCTTTTTGCTCACACGTGCCATGTAAAGCTTGTAACATTGTGATGCAGTAGAGTTAATCTTCTTTTCTTTTATGCAGTCAAGTGGCATGTTTGATTCTTTATAGTATATTTGACTACGGTGATCTTGATGAGAAAAGTATAAAGTATGCTACAATATGAAATATAACGTGACACTCAAAGGAGCATAGTAATACTATTCCGCATGGAAATAGACAGAATGTATAATATAAATATTTTATTTACATTAACGACGCAACATGATGCGTTATACGAAAAAAATTTATGTGGTGTCATGGGACACCAGATAGGAACGAAGTTCCTTCGGATAGTGTAGAAGCAACACAATTTGAAAAAAAAATATTGAATTTTATATATATTTTCTAGTTCTTGTTTTTTTTTTTTTAATTTTGTTGATTGGTTTTTAATTAAGTACGTAAAAGTATTTAGGAAATTTAGTATTTTAGAAAATAACAAATACCGTAAAATAAAACAATTCAAATAAAATAATAATAATAATTCAAACTATTAAGTGAATTAAAAAAACATGTGTCTTTATTTATTTTTGTCGGCAGTATAAAATTACATAAATAATTCAAAAAAAGTTTACTAGTAATATTTTAGTTTTATAAACGTCATATGATACAGTTGTGTGACTGATATTACGTCATTTCCGTTATGTATTTTTCTTACGGTTTTAGTATCACAATTTTTTTTTCATTTCGCTCGCCCAGCCAAATGTCTGGCCTGCCGTAAGGAACTTCGTTCCGATAATTCTCTTAATAATGAAATATGCTTTACAAATATTACATGAAAATATGTTATTGTTAATGTGGTCTTAAAACTACACATTGCTACGTGTTAATAACTTATAAAACGACTATTTCAGCCACTCTTTATAATTTTGTTTTGCTACAATAATTTCTACTTCAACCGCGCTGCGTCGCACTGGCGTAATTGTGTTGGCAGAGAACTGCTTCCAAATTTATATAATATAAAGATCTTTTATAAAACGAAGTATTTAAAAAATAACATCTCATAAAAATATTTCTTTAATTTTGGTTGAATAAACTAGGGCGAAAGTCCTGTTTAACTCGAGTATTTTTAAAATATTAATGAGCTATTTCTGAGTAAGTAAATTCAACATCGCCTCTACTTTCTATCGCTCCTAAATTAAATTATAAGTAAGAAATTTGATTGAAGAACGTTGATTCTCTACTCAAATTTTGTATAATAATTTGACAAAATCAAATTTAAATCAGTTTTAGATAAAATTAATTGTAATCAGTTTAGATTCAATATTAGACACTACTATAAAATTATAACAAATGGTATTCTCCTATTTTTTGTCATATTTATAGGAATACTACCACACTTTTCTGTAGTAAGTACGTGACTGCAACACTTGCAATTTAATTCCATTAAATTTTAAAGTCAGGGCTTACATCGTCACCTTTACCATAATTAATATATTTGATCGCAATAAATTGAGGGTAGCAAAAAGGTTTATTCGTAACTGGCTCACTGCGGCGCTTGAGATAACGAGGCCGGGTCCGCAGACTGGGCGACGCCATTATATTGACTGTAGAACAGCTACTACGAGTAATCGAAAGAAAGTCGATCGAACTTTGGAAGTCGTAAGTTTAGACATTGAACATTCCTTTCCTCTACTTAATACTTCTGTAACTATAAGCGCATTTTTACTGTTTGATCGAAAAATTCTTTTAAAGAAGGAATTCGACCCCGCTGAAGTTTTATGCTAGGGAATGTTTTAAGCTTAAAAGGTTTTTTTATTTGAAATTGTAGCTTAAAGAATTTTCGTTTTAGGTTATTTTAATACTGCGTTAATTGCTCTGCGAGGACAACGAAACCATTACTTTAAAAAAATAGAAAAAAAAATATTTTATTACAGACCGAGTATATCGAATGTCATAACTATCAAGACTAAATGAAATGAAATTAAATATGACTTTAAATAAATTTATCATAGTTAAACTCATTTTCTAAAACCCATCAAAAATTATTCTCCCAAAAAATCACAAAAATTGACGAATCGCTAACGCAACGTACAAAATCATAAAAGTGACAAATTATGTTAAACTTCCGACATCCTACCCTTTTGTTAACGTCAAAGTTAAAAGGCAAAATTGTCGAATTACTCCTCTAAAGGAAAATTATATCCAACGCAGTTCCTCGGGGCTCTATAGGCTTCGAGATAACGAGGTCAACATCTCAGACTAGACGTCGCCAGAGATATCGACTTCGTAACAGCTGATGTTACTAGATTTTAGTACCAAGTAAGCAAGCGAACTGTTGTGCCGAAATTCGTTTGGACTCCGTGTTCTTTGTCCAATTAATCGGGTTTCGCGTTGTGGTATGGGTTGTGAGATATGGTAACAGTAGTTTGTTCTGTACCTGGATGAAACCTATGAGCTAACCTGGTAATACTTGTAAGCTATCAAAAATAATTAGCAAAAAATGACTTTTGATAAAATTAAAAACATTAAAACCTTTTTTTTAAATAATTATTATACGCTGCTAAGCAGTATGTTTATGTCATTTAAAAATAGGCGCCAAATCAGCATTGCTTGACATAGGCTTAGTTGTTTTTACATTTTAGGAAATTTTTGAATTTACGCTAGCTTATGAAGCAATTGTAAAGATAAGTGTGTGGTTCATCAGATTTTCTTTTTTTTTCACAGTGACGGAAATTAACTTGATAAGAAAATAAAAATTTAAACAATCTTGTTGGTTAATTAATAGGTAATTTATAGACTTAAAATATAACGAAGTCCTTACAAAATTTCTTTCAGTGATTATTTCTTGACTGGGAGTCTACATTGAGTTAAATATATATATTTTAATATTTTATGAGCATACAATAAACTTCCTTTTCAAATGTAATTGTGAACAAAATCAACTTTTATTATATATAAAGCTCTCAGAAACATTTTTTTTTTTATCCAATGACGTAAATTTCAAAATAATTATTTACGATAAATCACTATGTGTATCTATTATTTCATCCTCTGTGGTGGTTTTATCTGCAATATCGAGATAAAGTTGCAATACGAAGGATTAGATATAACGTGACGTGACGACTATGGTGTTACGCATTTATTTTGTGACATTAGTGACAAGACATTTAAATTTCATATCAAATAATATATAAAATTAAGTCTGTTGAGACAGAAAAATCTATCTCAACGATCAATCTATGATCTGTATTATTTATGGAAAGGCTTAATATAACTAAAGTATTAAATGTAAGATACTCTCAAAATCTATTTCAAAGTGCTTAAAGATTACTCGAGTGTTTGTAGATGATCTCGTAATATTTAGTTTTACGTAACAATGGACCGATGCCAAAACTAACACCTGAAGCTTTAGAAATTGTAAGCTACTTGACACGTTTTAAAATACTTTCTCACAATTAATTTATTCTAATAGATCACATAATATAGAAAAGAAAAATGATCATTAAACATTTTTATAAGTAAAAGAATCATTTGTTATAGACGATTATATATTTTAAAAAAATGTTGTAAACGTAACGAACACGATTTCGTAAAACGTTTTATTTTTATACAATATTACATCATTATGATCACAAAATTACTGAATATACATTAAGATCACAAAATTACTGAATGAATAAATTTAAAATGATGGGTGCAAACTTACATAGAGTCAGTAATACTACAATAATGCGTAACTAACACTTGCTAGGACCGCGTACCTAATTACAAAAAATAAAAAAATAAAAACGAAATAGAGATTTCGTGCGTAGAGGCTCTTTATAGATGTCAGCATCGTCCTGTGATGTCAGCTATTCAGCTGACTTTTCGTCTAATAAAAATGCTTCACATGATATGGAATAAAAAATGCGGGAGCAATCGTCATCCAAAAGTATTTCGAATTTGAAATTATATATTTTTTTAACATTTAAATAACAAAACTTTAATTTAATTCTCAAATAATTTCCGTAAAAATTGATTTGCTTGCAAAAATTATTATTGCCCATTCAAGCTCAAAACAATACGCAGTATTGGTAAAAGAGTCAAAGTCAAAATCGTATAATGCATCGTTAGCCAAAAGTATGAAAGCTTTAATTTTATTGACATATTGGCAATCTTAGATATGTAGAACACATTTTGACAAGAAAATTACCAGCACCAAATTATTATGTTAAAGTTAAGTTTATAGATAATGAAGCTTTTCAATTTTCTCAGTTTTGTGTCTACATTAATTATAAATGAACTGATTAATGTATAATAAAAAAATATTGCTCGTCGTAGTTTATCAGTCGGCTACATTATGTTCAATTTCACTTTGAAATGTACTTAAAATTAATGGAATTTGATATATCTAATATATAAAATTCTCGTGTCGTGGTGTTTGTAACTCCCAAACGGCTTGACCGATTCTCATGAAATTTTGTGTGCAAATTGGGTAGGTCTGAGAATCGAACAACATCTATTTTTCAACCCCCTAAATGTTAAGGGTAGTCCACCCCTATTTTTTTATTATTATATTTTGATAATTTATTTTATTTTTATTTCATTATGATTAAGCATCAAAGAAATACATACAACTCTAAATTTTCATAATATATATGGCAAAACAACGTTTGCTGGATCAGCTAGTCCTATATATAAAATTCTTGTGACACAATGTTAGTTAAAATATTCCTCAGAAACGGCTGGACCGATTTTTATAAAATTTTGTGTGCATATCGGATAGGTCTGAGAATCAACATCTCTTTTTCATACCCCTAAGCTATAAAGGGGGGGGGGGGGTTAAAGTAAAAAGTAAGTCAGCTAGTAATTGTATATTAAAATATATCCTTGTAGCAATTCCGCGGAAGTTGCAGAAATGGTCAATCAATATTTGAAGAAGCGATACCACAAAAGTGCATTTTTCAAACCACAAATAAATTTATGAAGGATTTAACGACTAATAAATCATAACAGGAGGTAAAAACACGTAAGTTCGTAATCGTGTTATATTTATAGTTCAGTCGACTTAAGACGTACAAATAAAAAAAATGAGTTTTTTCCCTCCCTGTTGAATTCGCCAGCTTGACAATAATATGAAGCGTAGGTATTTACTGTCCTCGTATGATATTTAAATTTTGTAAGATTTTAATATAAATGAAAATCGATAAAAATATTAAAAAATAAGTTAACCGAATTTGATTGAAGTTCGTATATGACGCTGTAGGTAGTTTGTACTTATATATAAAAATAAAATTTTACACGAAATAATGTTATTAATTAATTTAGACGGATTAAATTCGACCGTTTAAAACGAATTAACCCATTTGGATCACCTACAAAGCCAGTTAGGGGTAGCCACAAATGAAATTAAGACCACGACAACTAATTTCGTGAGTTTCAGTACTTCTAACCTACATAATTCCTTTATCCATGACGAGAACTTTATAATTTGCAAACATAGTTCCATACTCAAAAATATACCACTATCAAACTTTATTAATAGTCAAAAGCGCCTGCTGTGATATGACAACATTCTTTAATATATTAATTACACACTTAATTAAACTTTCAATACATATTTTTACAGAAAGAAAAAAAAGAGTTCAAAATATATAATGTATTCAAAGTCAAAATTTCAGTTTGAATTTAGACTTATAACGCCTGATAAGATTTAAGAGCAATATACAGTAATACAATACTAAGAATTTTTTACTAAGGCGCTAAGTAGAGCATCTTTTTGTGTAAAAGCGCTAGTCTTAGGATCTGCAGGACTGACTTTAAAATTCTTTTCCCATCTGAAGACCTATTTACCTGGAAGGCTTTTATACATACGCTACCATAAAAATCTCTTCATAATATAGCTTCTAAAGCACGTATTTCTTGAAAGGAATGGTTTCAAAATTGAATATTTAGAACTTTTTTACTTTAAAACCGAATAGGAAAAACTAGCCTCTATTTTGTAATCATTACATCATCATTACAGCCTATACAGTCCACTGCTGGACATAGGTCTCCACAAGTTTACGCCAAAAATAACGTGAACTCATGTGTGTTGCCCATAGTCATCACGCTGGGCAGGCGGGTTGGTGACCGCAGGGCTGGCTTTGTCGCACCGAAGACGCTGCTGCCCGTCTTCGGCCAGTGTATTTCAAAGCCAGCAGTAGGATGGCTATCCCGCCATCGGTCGGCTTTTTAAGTTCCAAAGTGGTAGTGGAACGGTGTTATCCCTTAGTCGCCTCTAACGACACCCACGGGAAGAAAGGTGGTGGCTATATTCTTTAGTACCGTAGCCCACAGTACTATTTTGTAAATGAATTGTCAATTAACAATATCAACAAACATATCTTTATAAGTGGCGACGTAAACATCCACCTTTATCAGTATTATTGTCATTGCAATAAAAATTTCCTGTTGGCTACCAACTTTAAGCCCCGCATCGTGTCGTACGGAAAATGTTCGACGGTTCATTCCTTCAATAGAAACGAAAGGAAATATTCAAAAGAAAAACCTCGTTTTACATATCTACTTTAAAGAATATTGAGCTAGAATGAAACAGGCTGTTTATATGAGACGAGATGTTTTAATTTACTCATTACGTACAAGACAATAATGCTTTTAATTGTATGATCTAAAAAAAATTTCTTTTAATCTTTTATTTAATGGAATTTTGATGACTTAGTGATTATATCACCCCCGTAATAGAAATTATGCAAAATGACAACAATAACATAGCCATATAACAATTAATGGTACTCAATTATACTTAGTACAAAAATTATAATAACAATACACCGCGGACCAAGACCTAAGCCACAGTTATGTGTGATTTGTTCTCGGTCCCCCGCATATCCTAATTTTTGACACTTATTATGTGATTGATCTAACCTTACCTTCTGTCAAAGATATACCTACATCAAATAACATCCTGCACATCACCCTAGCATCCTCCGAAAGGGGAGAGGCCAAGGTGCCGTAAAACATAACATATACTTCGCAATATTAAACAATAAAAATTTACATATATACATAAAATATTACCTATTTAGTTGTTTTATGAAACTAAATATAAATCATGTGTTCCAAAAATCTGTAATGATATAGCTATACTTTAAAAATAGTGGTGCTGACATTTCGAACTCAAAATGGCTATGGTTGTGTCCCACAAGTCGAAACTTTGTGTGTGTTTCTTAGTGCTAATAGTGCTAACTGGTATTGGACTAGCCGTGGTTTCGAGCTTTGGAGTACTTGAAAAGAAGGAGCATCTTCAGTTAGGAACAGCAGCGAAGCTCAGTCAAAAACCTGCTCCACGTATTGTAGACAGGGTGAGTTAAATATGTACTACAATATATATTATAATTACTATTATGGTATCTACTATTTTATGTGATGTAACATCAATGACATGAAATTAGACTACTCTTGAAATGATTTTTGTTTATAACTAGCTGTTCCCGCGACTTCGTCCGCTTGGAATTTAACAAAAAAGTTATTTTTCAGTTCATAGAGCTATAAAATAAATAAGTTTTCTAAAATAAAAGTAACCTAAGATACTTCTTATTACATTAGCTATCTGCCAGTGAAAGTCACGTCAAAATCGGTCCAGCCGTTTCAGAGATTAGCCGGAACAAACGACAGACAGACAAAAATTATAAAAAATATTATTTTGGTATAATATGTACCGTGTATATACATATGCATTTCTTAAAAAGCGGTTTTTTAATATTACAAACAGACACTCCAATTTTATTTATTTGTATAGATATCCGTAATTATTATGGTGCAAATAACAATTCGTCGCCAGCGTACGGGAATCGTAAAAATTAGACGTAAATGCATGTATGTAGGAAAGTATATAAAATTAAGTAATGTAACATATATTATAGCCATTTTGGATTATAAATAGCAGCATTTGATTGCATGACATTTTACTTCTCAGTAACTGATAAATTCTAATAATATACTTCTTTCGGTTTTAATAATATCCAATATCCATATGGTACTTACGATTTTTATTATACAAAATTAGATTGATCTATAAAAACTCTATAATCTCGGTTCAGAACACGTCTGACCCTTCCCAAATCACTGTTATACCAAACAAACGACCGAACCCCGTAATATATAGACCCAATCAAAATCAAATAAAATCAGAACTCTTTCAGGCAAAACGATAACCTCGTTAGTAAAATGACCATCCCTTATTTATAAAGCCTTTATTATCATGGAACCAATTCTAATAAAACCTATAAATGGTGGTCGTGGTCGTTTACTTTTGTTCAAAATTCAAGTATTTCTTTGAACTTAACATATTTCTATATACATTTTGAAGTCGACTTCGTTATGGCTAAATATTTGAATAAATATTATTTGCTATATTAATTATAATAAAAAAAAAATATTTTAATTGTAACGCTTAAATCTTTTTATGAAACTCTTAGAAGAAAAATTCTGTAGAATTCAATTGTTATGACCACAATAGATGTTTTTTGAATGAAAAAGGTCGCTATAAAGATAAAATACGTTTAGGAAAATTTATATTTCATTTGAGACATTTTCTTTTTATTTTGTGATAAACTTTCATATACTATCTTGTATATACTGAGTTATACTGTACCTACCAAACCAATGTATTTTCTTGCGCAAAATGGTTGCAGGTTAATAGATATTAAAGAAAACTCATGTGACCTATAAAATTAATGGCATTCTTATGTCTTCTTAAATGGCTTGGAAAAGATGGTGTCACTTATATATTGTAGGGCGACTCTTATACGGTATTTCCTGCCTTGCCATTGCTTCTTTTAAACCACTCCTTCTTTGACAAATTACATTTTACTTAGAAGTAAATGTATAAAGTTGTAGAAAATATAATTATCTGTTTATTCTCGTATCTACTGTTTTAACTTTCAGTTAAATTAGTTAGTTACTGAGCTGGTTATCGATAGAAAATTCTTTGATAATATTGTTAGTATGTTAAAAGTATAAAATGAATTAGATCTTTTCCGGCGCATATACATACGCAGCAACTAAGTTTGATCATTCTTACTTATTTAGGAAAAACATTAGCTTAACTTGGAACCCCCCATCTACTCTGTTGGCAGACATAAATATTTATAATATACTTTCAAGACATAAAAAAAGTTTACATTCTTTTCTTTTATTATATGCAGTAAAAATAATTTTTACCAATAATAAAGCGGAATTGTTTCTTGGTTGTTCGTTTGTAACCACTTATACAGATATCACTGATTGAATGATAGATCGATTAAAAAAAATGTTATTTTGCTAGAATAACTTTAATTGCAGGAAAATTTGACACCCACATATTGATAAGTGTAAAATGTCAAAAAGAATACCTACATCGCAGATACATATGTAAATGTACTATAACTTGATAAACGCCTTCTATTCTATTTTATTCGATTTCTTTCACTGGCGAATGCAGAATAAAAATATGAATGTACTGAAAATTCAGTAATTTCAACAAGTAAGCTTTAAACTGTTTTTCCATCATACCATCACATATCTGGAACGTATTAATATTTATGTATCATAAATTCGAATTATTTACAAACAAATCGTTCATCATCTGAGACCGACAAAATCAATATACCTAATATTCATAAATGCCATGTAAGCCATTCAATAATTATCGAAATTGGTGCGATGTGAAAATGTTAAGTATCGGATATCGATAAGAATATCTTACATTAATGAAGATTTATTATTAGAACTCAAACAATAATTTACATTTTCGCGATGATTAACTCCTTTTTTTTAAATAAATAAATGTACTTTGTAATTAAAAAAAATATTTGAAGCATAAAAAAATTCAGCTTTAGAATAATCCACAATGAACCCGTTATCAATTTTATTTGCCTACATGACAAATCCATTGTGAGTGGCATTGAATGTCCCGTTCGTTTCGGACCCCAATAAATCATGTTCGGGATAAAATTAGTATTATTTTTGCAAATGGCTCACGTCATTACGGATTTTCTATTTTATCGCGGGTCGAAAGGACCGCGGTGGATATTTTTCATTGTGGAACAAACGTGTCGATAAACGGGTTAAGCCTTTCACCTTTTCTAAATTTGCCATTATAAAATATGGTGAAAATATCTCCAACTTATGAATAGTTCCTATAAAGTGTCAACACGTTTAGCGAGTATTGGTGGCATCGTTTTAAGTAGGTATATGGGTTATGTTTTTAACCGACTTCCAAAAAAGGAGGAGGTTCTCAATTCGACTGTATTTTTTTTTTTTTTTTTTTATGTATGTTACATCAGAACTTTTGCCCGTGTGGACCGATTTCGACAAATTTTGTTTTAATTGAAAGGTGGTGTGTGCCAATTGGTCCCATTTAAATTTATTTGAGATCTAATGACTACTTTTCGAGTTATATCTAATAATGTGTTTTTACTTGACGCTTTTTTCGTCGACCTACGTTGTATTATACCGCATAACTTTCTACTGGATGTACCGATTTTGATAATTCATTTTTTTTTGGAAAGGGGATATCCCTAGTTTGGTACCGTGATAAGGAAACTAGGATCTGATGATGGGATCCCAGAGGAATCGAGGGAAACTCTCGAAAATCCGTAATAAATTTTTACTGAGTGTACCGATTTTGATAATTTTTAATTTAATCGAAAGCTGATGTTTATCATGTGGTCACATATAAATTTTATCGAGATCTGATAACTACTTTTTGAGTAATCTTTAATAACGCGTAGTTGCTTGACCATTTTTTCGTCGATCTACGTTGTATTACTTGTCGATGTAATTGAAGTCGGTTTTTTTTCGTTTGCGTGCAAACACAATTATTTTTATGTATGGCTTTATGCGTGTTATCTAAATGAACTCTTATTGGCCCAAATCTTATTGACCTTAATTGACCCAAAATTTATCTACTAGCAAGAATAGACAACCAGATTTTTATATAAATTATATTTCTAAGTTCATCATGTCTCAACAATTTAAAACGAAGTAATGTAAAGTACCAACTCATAATTATTGACATCGCATTTTTTGTACATAAATTTCTAGGAACTCCGATCGATATTCCAAGATCTCTGACATGAGATCCAAAACTAATCTGTCACGTGCTCTCATCTCAAGATTCATTTGTATTACTGACACGCCTCGCAGCTTCAACGTAGGATCTGTGTTATACAGAAACAATTAATCTTATAAATCCGTCTTACAATCTCTACATCTATTATGTAAACAGTAAATGCTTTCGTTAGATTTATTTGCTTATTTCTAAAATATCACGAATTTTGTGAAGTAAATTAAAGAAACTAGAAGTTTCTTACAAGTGGTAACCCATTTGTTAAATAGAGATAATTTCAACTATTATTTTAAAAGCGAACTCGTTACTGCGAAACAAAACGTCGGGACAGGAGCCCCTGTCCAGCAATAAAACGTTCCCAGTGTGGAATTACTTTTTAAGCCTTTGAGTTCAGTATTACGAAAATCGGGACAGTGGTGAATACAAGCAATAGTTGACTCTTATTTTGTTAACGATAAGGTTTAAAATGGGAGACAAAATTTTGCGTATCAAATACTCTATACGTTCGCGGTACGTATTTTTAATTAAAAACCCCGCAAATGTGAAGATTGTTTCCGTTTAATTTGACAAAACGTACCTGAAGTCATCAAATTATAGTCGCAATATGTTTCGTTATAACTCATAAATAAAGAATATTATTGTTGTACCGATAAAAACCATTAAAACAAAACCCTGTATAAAACCATTTTTGTTACCGACAAAGATATTTTATTATTTGTATTAGTTTTGATATGTGCAATATTATTTTCACTTTTATTTTTTAATGATATATTTACTGTATAAAAATCATAGCCTAAATTTTTAGCATAAGCAACAAGAACGTATATTAAAATCTTTTATACATTTAAAATGGTTCACTGAGTATTTTACTCTTTGTTGAATGAACATTAGCTTCCAGCTTTTATTTATTATAAATCTTTATTTTCAACCCACTGAGCATATGATCCGTTAATGCAGTTAAGTTTCTATCGAACTATTAACTAGTCATCTATTTTATATTACTTCTTTTAATTCGTCGATCAAACCTTTAGAATACTATCAAGTTTCCCCTTTAGCAAGTGTAATTAACGTTAACACAATAGTACCAACTTAACACAGTAGTACCAACTTTCCAGCTCAACGTTTCAACTTTGTTTAACTCTAGTAGTCTGAATGCACTTGATAATTAAATCTGAAACTTTTTGCTACCTGAAGTTGCCATCAACAATATTACTATAAAGAAGGACGCTTTGACCGTTTTTGCTACGTCGGTCGCGCTACCGTGTTAAATTTTCAAAAGTGGACTGTTAATTATACAACTTTTAAGCGACTTTTTTTACATTTACTTTTTTTTATAATCAATTTCGAAAAATGAGGATGTATAAAAAATAGATAATCAGTAATATTAAAGACATCTAATCACTTATTAATTAGAATAATAATCCATACAAATAAATAAAATTGAAGTGTCTGTTTGTAATATTAAAATAACCGCTTTTTAATAAATGCATATGGATGTACGGCACATATATAAAAATAACATTTTTCACAATTTTTGTCTGTCTGTCTGTCTGTTTGTTCCGGCTAATATCTGAAACGACTGGACCGATTTTGATGGGACTTTTACTGGCAGATAGCTGATCTAATAAAAAGCAAATTAGGCTACTTTTATTTTAGAAATATTTTATATTGTAACTCTGCAAGCTGAACAATATTTTTTTTAATTCTACGCAGACGAAGTCGCGGGCATAGCTAGCCAATAAATAAAAGTGTTTTAACACATACATAGAGACATATATCGTCTATTACTCAGATAGCAAACTTATTTCCGTGTTTTAGATAACATACATATATGGCACATTTACCCTATTTTTAATATAAGTAATGTAAACAATACACGCTTAAGTATCACTTTCAAGGGGCGTGAATAGAACCCCAGAGCAGAACGGAGATAACGGATTAGATTTACCCGAATAATTTGAAAAATAGTATTTGTAGTTAAAAAAGATGCTTCATTAGCTAGCTAATTTCACGTTGCAACTTCTTCTTCGTTGTTTAGCTAATTTCAGGCTGTCGGTTTTTCGTGACGGTGTGCGCTCGCATTATACAAAATTACTCTCATCATTTTTCCCTAAGACCCCCCCCCCCCCCCTCCAAATAAGTATAACTTCAAAAATTGCTAAAAATAATTACTAACTAAACGCAACTTATTTATTACACTCACTATCTTCTAGTTTTAATCACTCGCGCCAGGAGATATTCTAAATCAAATATTACAGAACACCACAACACGCGAATACCTAGCACAATACGCGGAAGTTGGTCTAGATTTAGTCGTAATTAGTCCGTGCCTCACTCGAATTCAACTAAGCCGTGTCAAAGAGACCTAGAGTGGCTTTAGTTCGCCTGTAATGAGTTTCAGCAACTCGACACCCACGAGTATTTATATTAAATTCCCTTTTCCTTTTGAACTTAAATTTTAAAATAGAAGATAAAATCTTTACGATGTAAATATCTATACAATTAAATAAAATTGGAATGTCTGTTTGTAATATTAAAATAACCGCTTTTCTAACTTACTTTTCCATATGCAAATATGTATTCATACACGGTACCTATACCAAAATGACATTTTTTACCATTTTTGTCTGTCTGTCTGTTTGTTTGTTCCGGCTAATCTCTGAAATGGCTGGACGGATTTTTGACGGGACTTTCACTGGCAGATAGCTGATGTAATAAGGAGTAACTTAGGCTACGTTTATTTTACAAATTTATTTATTTTATAACACTGTAAACTAAACGATAGCTTTTTTATTTAAATTCCACGCAGACGAAGTCGCGGGCACAGCTAGTAAATATAAAAATGTTTTAGCATGCACACACGGCCATCTGTTTTAAGAGTCAGCAACGCAATGCTGGTGACATGTATATAAAATATACAGATATTCATATTTTATCATGGTTTACTTCTTAAGAAACGACAAAAGGCTTGTGGCATAAAAATAATTTTTAACAAAAAAAAAACCGACTTCGAACAGGAAACTAAAAAGTGAAAAATAAATTTACTTAGTACAAAGTAATTCGTATTTTGATTTAGTTGAGCAGAAATGATTAAATATATATTTTATAATTTTGAAGTCGGTGCCAAGTAAAACAATAACTACTCTAGTATCTACTCGTAAGTTGTATTCTGTTTTCTTTAATAATTTGTTTCATTGACTATTAGGTTGAATACTGTTATTATTCTGTTATTGTTTTGACATAATTATCTAATAGTATTTTTTGTACTTGTTTGTTCTGTGTGTGTTGTTTGTATTTGTTATTGTAGCCAGGTTGTTGTAGTATTTACTTGGCACCAACTTCAAAATTATAAAATATTTATTTAATCATTTCTGATTCACTAAATCAAAATACGAATTACTTTCTACTAAGTAAATTTATTTTCCACTTTTTAGTTTCCTGTTTGAAGTCAGTTTTTTTTTTTGTTAAAAATTATTTTATTTTACAATTTTTAGTGATGGGTAGACCTAACAAGGATGCTTTTTCTCTTGTGTCGGGGGTCCGGAAACATACACAATACACAAGCACAAACACCCAGACAATGACAAACATCTATATGGCCAATACAAATGTCTGTCGTGCGCGGAGATTGAACCCACTAACGCCAGCGCAACAGCCGGTGCTGTGACCGCTGCACTAACACGTCGACATACTATGAGTAAAGTTCGCTATCAGGTGTACATAATAACAACCGGGACTGACAGCCTTGCGTGTTCTCTGAGGCTAGGTTGGGAGAACCACAAGGATTAACGACTAGACCGAAAATAAATATTTGTATAAACATAAATATCCACTCCGTGCGGGAATAGAACCCGCGACCGTCGGTGTTTAGGCGCCGCCGACACGGCACATGCACCATTATATCAAAGCGGTCGTCAAACAGCAAAAGGTAACTGCTGTAAATTGTTGAGAAATTCCCTCGAGTGTTTATGGGCTCCATCATCAAACCTGGTCCTGCGACACAGATATTCACACAGCAGGTAATTGCTATAAATCGTTGAAAAGTTCCCTTGACTATCTTTCGTCTCCATCATCAGACTGTAATGGCACTTGTAACTCATATAGGTGCAAGTTCTCATCAATAGAACCGAATTAAGTTCAAACAGCAGGTAATTTCTATAAGTCGTTGAAGAGTTCCTTCGACCACCTTTCGTCTCCATCATGCAAAGTTCTCATCAATAGAAACGAATTAAGTTCAAACAGCAGGTAATTGCTATAAATCGTTAAAGAGTTCCCTCGACTATCTTTTGTCTCCATCACCAGACTGTAATAGCACTTATGACTCATACAGGTACAAAGTTCTCATCAATAGAAACGAATTAAGTTCAAAAAGCAGGTAATTGCTATAAATTGTTGAAGAGTTCCCTCTACTATCTTTCTTCTCCATCATCAGATCGACTCCAGACCTTTATTAAATAATAGTGCTTTATAGTACTTAATGAAAACATGATTAAATTTACTAGTCACCCGTACGATTTTTGAAAGTTTCCCTCGATTTCTCTGGGATCCCATCATCAGATCCTGGTTTCCTTATCATGGTACCAAACTATGGATATCTCCTTTCCAACAAAAAAAGAATTATCAAAATCGGTTCATAAACGAAGAAGTTATCTCCGAACATACATAAAAAAATATATATACGGTCGAATTGAGTAACCTCCTCCTTTTTTTGAAGTCGGTTAAAAAAGACATGCCGAGTAAAATAGTTTGAAACAACTGACCCTATAACTTAGTGACCCTGGAAGTAAAGTTTTACAGAATTTTAGCTGTTTGTGTATGATATGTAATTGTATACCAGTATTTGCTGTACCGATTCGAACAGTTGTATGTTGTATGTTGTATGTTTTTTTTTATTATGGGTTCTGTTTTTGAATTAAAACTTCTGTACGCACGCTTGACTTGGGAAGTAAGCTGGGTAAGGAAAGGGTAAGGTGCGTAACGAAAAGTATGACCGGGTGAGACGAATAGAGCAAGAGAGAGAGCACATATTTTCTTTCTCTCATAGCCAGTTACGTTTAGTATATCTACGACACAGTGCAGGCCTATTGTGCAGAAGTTTTACTTCAATCGTGTGGTCTAAAGCACACTCGTTTTTTTTTTATCAAATAAAATTTTGATAATTTAATAGATTTTAATTTTTAACCACCACGTTAATGATTCATAAGAACAAAACTTAGTCTAGTGTTGGAGCGAACACACTTTTTTAATAAATGTAGATTCAGGCAAAAAACGATCCCACAACCCTGAAACAAAAAACAAAGTACTGCAAACTGCGATAATGGCCCAGTCTGTACTAAACTATGCAGTGCAATTCAATAGTCAAATGCTACCTATTATTTGTCCTCCTGAAAATAATCACAACTTATATTTTCCCACTTGGAATATATTGAGAATTTTATCACATAAAGAAACCATTAATTACATCGTGTCGAACATTAGAATGTAATGTAATACAATGTATTAAACCTATGAACAGAAATGGAATTTCTATAGCGCGTATAGTCAGACATTAAGCAGTCCGTCCTAAGGATTCAGAGTAAACTTTGAAAATTATTCATACTTAAAAATGTTGTTTTTATTGCTGTCGGGATTCAGCTATCACTGTTATAACGAAATGAATTGCTAAATGACTAAAAGAACAACTCCAAAATGTCTAAGTCTTTATTACAGAATTTAATACTTAAACTTGATAATTGAGCAATTTTTCATTTTCTTCTTAAGTAATCTTAAAAGTTTACCGTCCTGACCTTTTTAAGGGCGGACCATTATTATGCTTTTATGAAAAGACCTCACAAAAGACACAAAGGCGGCTAACCACAAACTAAGCAATTTGTCCAAATATTTTGTTGACAAAATATTTACGAATCCATTTTAAAAGTATATAAAGCCGCTTGTTATTGTCCGATTTTATTTAATGGCATAAAGGATATAAACAAAACAAATGTTTTATTGAAAATAAAAAGAAACAAAATAGTTTTATTTGAAAACTATGGAATGTTGTCCATCTTCTCTTATGACAGCGAAATTAAGCGCATCAAGACCAGAAATTAAAAGTCTGCGATTTTAGTGTTGCACTTACAGATTTTTATGGGATTCAGGTATCCATTTGCGCTGGACGGGACCAAGATCCTGCGATTTTGTTCGGTTTAAATTTAGTGCGTCGCCACGCACCCGCTGAATGACACGCGCTCGCGCACATGTTTGAAATTTTTGTACTTAAATGTAACAAAAGTAAATAAGAATACAAGAAACGTTGCTATTCTTCGAAATTTTTTTTTTTTTTTTACTTCCATATATGTATAATTATTTTTCCAATTTTCCAAAATTGGGTGAGACAAATTTACGATCGACAAAATGGCATTCGATATAAGGTTTTGGCGACGTGTTATAATGCTTCTTGTGGTTCAGGGTGCCTTTCAAGAACTCAAGCTGTATGGATCGCCATCTCAAGCTGAAGTACAATGCGTTAACACTTTTGAGGTAAGTTATTTTTTAATAATAGCCTTAATGTCTTTAAACTGAAAAAACACAGTTTATTTTTGAAGGAAAAGTAAGAAATGAGGACTCTTTTTTTATCAACTTTGATTTTCACTATTTTTATTCAGTTTCAAATATCGTGTGGTTACAGCCATGGATTGTATCTGTTGCGCTGGTGGTTGCGGGTTCGATCCCCACACATGACAAACATTTGTATTGGCCATACAGGTGTTTGCCGTGGTCTAGGTGTTTGTGCAGTCCTTGTGGGTCTCCCCACAAGGGGTTGTTATCATGTACACATGATAGCGATCGTTACTCATAGTAGGGAATATATCCGCCAACCTGCATTGGAGCAGCATGGTGGATTAAGCTCTGATCCTTCTCCTACATGGGGAAAGAGGCCTATGCCCAGTAGGGGGATATTACAGGCTGAAGCGTTAATCTTAGTGTAAATCATAAATTCGATTATTTTAAAATCGTTTTAAAAAAATTTCGACAGGAAGACAGAAGCAGTGAAGGTGACGAGATAGATATAGACAATTTTTTGGTGATTACTAATTTTTCTTATGTTTATGTTCGCTTTATTTCACCCTACGCCGTGCTATTCTATAACACATTAAGATATAATTATTAATAAAGTAAAATTATATTCAATATTATTTTTTAATCCATTATAATTTTTTACTCTCGATATAATATCGAATTTCTACGATAACCATAAAAATTTGAAAACTAAAATATTGAATTCTACAGACTTTTTCTTTAAATTTATAATGTTTAATTTAATTCGTTCAAAATTATTTAAATATTGATATTGTTTAGTTTTTTATTCTAATTTTTTTAAAGGAAAATATTTTTATACGCACTCATTCCATCATTAGTCCTAAGTGACTAGACCTTTTATAAATTATATTTTAAGGTAACTGGTTATTAATATTCGAAAAATATGAGTATGTGTTACAGAATAGCAAGTTAGCCGTGATGTCTACTAACACAATGCATTGTGATCGTCTAAAATTAACCAAGCTTTGTTTACAGTTGTTTGAAGTTATGTTTTCATTTCCGCTATGATATTAACAAACAAAAATATGCATACACGCGTTTATTTATACATACACTATAAATTAAAAGTAAAAAACGTTTTCAAACTCTTACTACCAACATCTAGCGTCATTACCCAATTTATACTTATAATACAAATGCTTGTCGCGGGGTTTATGTACTCGTATTTACTTAGTTTGAAATTTCTAAACTCTAGTTATCGATGGACAGGTTTCTCAGTATGTTATTCTCAGCAAACTTTCATTTGATACCCTTAATGCAGGAAAGTATTAAAAACTTAATCTGCCATATTCGATTTAGTGTCACGTCACTTTATTTTTTGAGTTACTCTCAAAAAGCTTTTTCAGTTTGATACCATAAAAAACTTAGTCCGCCATCTTTAAAAATTTCCGGTATTGGATTTAGAGTGACGTCACTTTATTTTTCGAATTACTATTAGCAAACCTTATGATACCCAATTTGTAGCAGTGCATTTAATATAACTACTCCGCCATCTTGAGTGTTCCGCCATATTGGATATAAAATGACGTCACGTAGCTAATCATGCATGCGCAATCATGCGCTTAAAAATTCGGTTCAAACATAATAGAACTATTAATTACAAATATTATTGCGTAACTGACTGATCCTTGCAGTACACTTAATGACCATAGAATGCGAAACATACTTTACAATCAACCACTCATAAAGACAAATATTTATCATTTAAAGGCAGGACCTTTCTTTAAAGATAAGACGAGTCAACGTACTCCTTACATAGCGTTTCATTGTTCCCGTCTGAATGAGTGTTTCAAATTAATCTGAAAGATAATCTGATAAGCAATCGTAAAAGTAATTTAAATGACGTATGTTACAAATATTGTTTTGAATATTTATTAAATTTATACTATTGCAACACTTTATAAAAAAATATTTGTCTTACAATTATTGTTTTGAATATTTATTACATTTATACTATTGCAACACTTTCTAAAAATATGGGTATTATTTTGTGGGTAGAATAAAAAAAATATGGACTGGGTAAGATAAAAATGAAAGACAAGACGAATGTGGAATGAGTAGTGAAAGATTATTTCTATTAAAAAGAAAAAATATTGTTTTGAATTTAATCATATGTGACGATCTAGAAAATTAATACAAAACGTTGTGATTAATACGTGAGTATTATTTGCAAAGCCTTCAACTGCTAACACGTAACTATACTTTTTCTGATTATCAAATATTTAACTATTATATTTTGTCGTTGTATAATTGGTTTTAATATTTTATCAAATTCAATTTATATTTCAGTTATCTCCATCAAAAGCTCATTTGAATACTTTACTATAATGATTAAAGAGTAGTTTTTAAATGTCTTAAAAACCTCAAATTTGTAATATAATATGAGGTTAGCATGTTTCAATTACGTGTTTCTTAGTATTTGAAAAAAAAAAAAAAAAAAAAAAAAAAAAAAAAAAAAACATTCCGATATTTCTCGTAAACAAAACTATAGATACGTTAAGTTAGTATTAGTTGACTTACGCAAAAAAAAATAAAATTGTTAGTTATAGTCATAAGTATATCATGTAACATTAATACCATTTACAAAAAAACCGCAGAATAATTTTGATTACCATCGTATTTACTCTGGTACGGTAAATATAAATAAACAAGGTCGCAGAATCAACAAATTTCGTAGGGACGTCGGCTTGCAATCATAGGCTTAGTTTACACTAACAATTAGTATATACGCACTCTGTACCAAATTATGTCATATCAAATCAAATAACCTTAAAAGCTTTTTTACAATTACTTTAATTGGAGTAACCAAACATCTATAATAAATACATGTTGTTAAAAAACGCCAAGAATTTCACACAAAATCATATTTATCAATATAAATAAAAATGAATGTTGCTAAGCGCATAACTCGAGAAGGTTTTAATACCATAATTTTTTTAAATAATTAAAAATAAAATGATCACTCTGAAAATTTTTCATTTATTTACTTTTTAGTATGAACTTTTGACAAAACAAAGTCTGTCAGGGCAGCTAGAAGAACAATAAAAATGTGAAACCGATAAAAATTTGAAACAGAAAAAATGTAATATTTTTCAAATGAACACTGAGCTTTACGAAAGTTACCGCCCTGAACTCTATCAATAAAATTTGTAAAATATATTTGCTTACTCCTAGAAATAACGTACATACATACCTTATCAACATAAATCCTTCAAAAGTACATTTCACAGTTATTGACCCTAGAAACTTGCACGTGTTATAACGTTTTTTTGTATAAAGTAGCAGAAAACTGTCGACCTTCTAAAATTAAAACTAAATTTTTTACCTATAAATGGACATTAAATATAAATAGTTATTAATATTAAAACCTTTTTAGTAGATCGATTTGAAAAACACTTTTGTGTAAACGAAATAGTGTTATAAAATGTATATGTAAATTAGTACGTGCAAAAAACATAACTTATTAATCACAGATTTATGCATCAGTAGAATCAAATTAGTACCGTAATACAGAAACTTTTTGCAGAAACTCCAACTCCATATACCTATATATATATATATATATATATACATATATATATATATATATATATATATATATATATATGCTTCGAAATAGATAGTTGTAGAGAATAAGAAGAAAAATAAAATTTTATATAAGAACAATCAGCGTTGAATAAAGCCCTTTATAGATTAAACAAACTTCAGCTAGAAACGCTTCATTAGGTAGACACGCAGAAACAGAAGAAGGATTCGTGTTATTCATATTCATACAAGCCACCAAAATATTCAAGAATGGAATAACGTATTCCGTACATATCTCATTTCCGCTTATGTAATCAACATCACTGAAATGTTACATATTGACATATTTTACGCATGGAACGAAAATAATACAGTAAGATTCGATATAATAATATTCTGATAAAATAAATTGACAACATGTAAAATAAATATAGTATAAACATTTTAATGCAATAACACAAAGAACAATCGGCTTGCCATACAAATGAACATATTTAAATATTATAAATTTATATACTAAAATAGTTAATACAGTTAAAATGAAAACTAAGTGATCATTAAAAAAAACGTTAAGGCTTTATCGAAGTAATAAAATTTGCTAAGTAATTTATTTCATTTTTTTTTCGTTCTTAATTCTAGATACCAATTCGTTTATATGATTAAATGCTCTGGTAATGGTCCAGGTTATGCCTTACATACTTTAAGGAAATATTTGAAAAGTCGCCCAAAATAAGTACTTAAATTTTGGATCCAAAAAATTTTTCAATTTATATTTCCTCCATTACATAGTCTTCAGTATTAATCACCATTATACAAGAAATTACCTTAAAGAGCTTTCGATAATTCTCGATTTGACGTAAAAGAAAAATACTGCGTTATAAATGTATTTTTTTGCCATTCTATACTAGTTTTTTAAATACAAAAACCATTGCCAATACTTTATGATAATTATCTTACTTTACAAATTGTTAGAAAAATCTATTTATTCTATACGGAAATAATTTTAAGACGAGATAATGTGGAATTAATTTATGCCAAATGTTTGGTAGTATCTACTATATGTATTTTGTTTTATTCAAATATTTTCCTTTAGAATATTTGTGATTTGAAAGAAGGAAAAACAAGTATAAAAGAGAAATTCATCAGAACGCGTAAGCGACGCGCATGCGCTCACGATCTTTTTCATGAGACCGTGATCATCGTCGATAAAGCAAATCGCAACGGCCTAAGACTTGTCATAAGTTTCACTTGTGCCGTGTGTAAATAGCACATTTGCACACAATAGGCTTTTTTAACAAATCTGCATAGTAAGTTTTAGGTTTACATTTATCTACTATGGCAGATATGTTACACATCTGTGACAGTTCCAAACTACCCCCAAAAAATACTATCTACAAAAATTCTCATAATTTAAAAATGCTAATTGAAGCCTGCATGATAAGTAAAATCGCGAGCTGAAGATGAAAATACCTCCAATTTGTTATGAACTTTTTTTAGAAAATAGTTATATAATAAATTCGTCGCGACTCTTGAAATTCTTATTTCTACAAAAAGCATTTATTATTAATTATTTATTATTGTTTCTATATCTATCTTTAGTTATGATCTTTTCTAATATCGGCAAAAATGGTCGATTCCTTCCTTATAGACGCGAAATATGGTAGGCATTGTGAAATTTCTGAATTTTATTCTGAACCCAAGCTTCTTTTTATCCTTATTTGCTATTAGTAAAATTCTGATTTGTATTCTAACAATAAAGTTCTTCACAAAGCTCGTCTTCTATAACTGCGGAGGAGCCGTTTATAGCTTCAAAAATTCCATTTTATAACTAATATAATAATTTCTTGTTAATGATTTTAATAACATTATTAGCCTTTTTAGTCAAAAATATATTTCTTGAAAATTCGAAGCGATTTTTTATTGTTTATTTATTTATTTGTTCTCTACTGTTTTACTAATGCACTAATCTGTACTAAATCAGGGATGGTTTTACTAACCTTTAAAGTATGTACGTTACTATAATCAATTTCTGTATACAGGTGGACCAAGAAGAAGGCGATGCAGAGGGATCTGGTCGTTATGGCACTATACCGCCATTTCCACCGCCACCGCCCGGTCTTGACGGTAAGTCAATATTATACGTTATGACTGTAATAGTCTGAAATATACCGTTGAATGAAGGGGTCTTTAAATTTTGTGACAATGTTGAACAGAATATCTTTAAAAGTAACTAAATTAACAACATAATAACAATGATACAGGATAAAATTTACACGTTTACAGACATATTGATCCCTTAGATCAATCGATATGAGATAAAATATAAAACTAGAAAAAACTTATTGAAGCGCCTATCCGTTTTTTTTTTTTTTTTCTTGTATGCTCGTACTCAGCTCAATTTCATTTACATGGAGAGTAAAGTTTAAAAAACTATAAAATTAGAAGGTCTATCATTATTCTAACAAATATTAGTGCGTATGATAAAACTAGCTAGAAAATACTATTAATAGAAATAACAATCAATTTATAATACATTAAACAAAAACAGTCACGAAAATAATTTATTTGATGATCGTATCAACGCAAACATGCTATCGTAAAAATAATTTTATATTTCTGATTAAAGGTTCTTTTTAAATAGAATAAATTGTTTACATTGACCTAAGTATATAATTCGACAATTACTCAGCACATTATTTTATATCAAAAACCTATTAGGAGGGACGACCCTGCAGACGAGTTCGTGCGGTTACAGTGTTTGCTTGGATTAACGACTGTTTGTTTTAAGCGATACGTAATTACGGAGGGTGACTTATGAACCGGGCTATTAACTACAACTTTATGTATACATCTTAGTATTTCAGTCCGCTACGAAAACAATGAGCTCTTAAAATTGGAACGGGTTTATGTATTTTGAATTTGAAACATGGAATTATTTTAAATTAGTTGGCAGTTTTGTTTCAAATAATCTCGATAACGTCACGATTACAATTACTCGAAAATAAGGTGAAGATTACAGTTATATACCAATGTGGATTTTTTTACGAAATTTCCACAGAAAAATAGCATTTTTCATTAATTATTTTCAGCTAAATTCTAAGAGCATAACATGGTTCTACAAATTCATAAATAATAATTTGGATAGAAACGAAATATTGATTAACTTTATACTTTTACTATATATGTCTTTTATATTAAATAGTATACGTTAACAATAAATAACCACCAGCCAATAATAACTTGTATTTAAACAACGAATAAATATTAGTAGTTTCTAAAGACAATAAGTGATTGAGAATAATAGAGTCAGGAATAATTTTTATACTATAGTAAGCAGTGAAGATAATAAATGATATAGCTATTGACATTGTAATTAACATAAAAGAATTATTAAGTAAATTACTTGTAAAGTAAAATATATTATTTTCAGGATATCCTCTACGCCTTCGTGGTGAAAAAGGAGAACGTGGACCAAGGGCAAGACAAAACATCTTATTTAATACATTTTAATACTATTGACAGTTATAACATAAAACAATTCATTTATGTATGTAATATACAAATAAATAAAATGCTTACAAGCAGGAAATAACGCTAGCAGCACCAGTTAAAAAACATGAGGGATCTGAACGCAAAATACGCAGTTTTCAAACAAAGGGCACACTCTATGTTTTTGCCCCGCGATTTATTGTCTGAACACCACCTACTGAACAATGTTCTCATATCACGACACGAATACGATAAGATTTTATAATATTTATTTTTCATGTAGAATTTAAATAGTGCTCTATTAACAGTACAACAGTATGTGTAATAATGTCATTTAGTATATTGAGTAGTAATTATAGAATCTTCTAGATTAAAAATAATTGGGTTGCAATTATTTTATTTCAGTGTTCAAAGTAAATTTAATTAACAAGGGTACAAAAGACGTAATATCTGACTTGATTGGCAGATGTATAGCAAATTAAGATTTTCTCAGCTTATTCAGATAAATCAATATCGTTTCTACAATTACTTATTAGGAAACTATTTTTAAGTATATTTTAAAGCATTCAGGTAATATAAAATGTATACAATTATACATATAACTTAAGCTTAGGATAGTCAATGTCTATAGTAATATACTTTTGACTCTAGGTTTAGGGAAATAAAAAATGTATTATTGTGTAACCATTACACAAAGAGAATATGTAAAAAAATAATTTCTATAAACAATGAGGAAATTAGTTCTTTATATTTTTTTTATAACAAAACAAATAAATGTTTCAATTGTTACATAAATATCGTAAGCTGAAAATGTCTTTCTCACCCGTATCATGACGTAGAGTCATTATGGAACACTTAACACTGTTCGGATCATTCATGTTTGATAGCACTTGCGTCTGATGTCGTGAGTTTATTCAGTCAGCTACATAATGTAACGCGATTAAATAAAAGCTTGCTAATAAAATATAACAGGCGTTTTAATTTTTCGTAATAAAACAATGGTATAGAAGAGTTTATTTTTTGTTTTTAACTAAATTGTTTACATAATAAAAATGTATACGTAAATTAAGTATTTTGTAATTATTATATTTAACTAGTATCAATATATTAATGTAAATGTTTACTTTATTTAACATTGACTGACCTATATTATATATAAACATTTGTTATATACAAATAAAAAATAAACACTTCAAATGTTTATCCAATCAGAGATAAACGATTATCATTTATACATTAATTTTTTTTCAGGGTCCACCAGGCGAATCGATTAGGGGACCTCCAGGACCTCCAGGACCACCCGGTCCCCCAGGACAACCAGGGACGTCAACTACTATAGAAATGTCTGGATCTGGAGACGACGTAAGTTCTGGTGATGATTCTTTGAAGATTATTATTATAGCTATTTTAAAGCTATTTATATGTAAATATATAAAATACTCGTGTATAACAAATATTAAGTGAACAGTGACGCAATATTTAAAAACAATTTTTTGATTAGGTTGATCAAGAACCAATAGTATGATGATAAAGCGATATTTAATTGCATTTTAAGGAACAATATATTATATGTATGCATAATCCTCTCGACATTGTAATTAGTGGCATCAGGTCTAATGGGCATCATCATCGGGTTAAATGTCAGCACAAAATAAAGTATTCACTGTATTATAAATGTATTGAGTGTTTTTACACGTTTACAGTGTTTACACAACAAATAACTTATAACGCTAATCAAACGATTAATTCGAGCAGCGGGTTCAAGGTACCGATTTGAATTCACTAAAGTATTCACACACAACACCGTAACAACAACAACGATTTTATAATAAGGATACACGGCGATCAATGACCGTTTATCTATCGTCGCCCACCGAATGTTAAGACGGCGCCTTGACCCCGCTCGAGTCCTACCCTCTGATCTAATATAATATGCAATAATAAATTATTTACAAAAAATACTTTTAAACTAAATTTAATACGCTGTGTGGTTCTGGCAGTAAAGAATATAGCCACTCCCACTCTTCCCGTGGGTGTCATAAGAGGCTACTAAGGGATAACACAGTTCCACTACCACATTGGAACTTAAAATGCCGACCGATGGCAGGATAACCTTCCAACTGCTGGCTTTGAAATACACAGGCCGAAAACCAACAGCAGCGTCTTCGGTGTGACAAAACCAGCCCTGTGGTCACCAACCCGCCTGCCAGGCAGCGTGGTGAATATGCGCAAAACACATGAGTTCACGCCGTTTTTGGCGTGGACTTGTGGAGGCCTATATCCAGCAGTGGACTGCGATAGGCTGAAGTGATGAGTGATGAAATTTAATTAAAATCTAACAAACTAAACTAATTAAAATTAAGATTTAACAAAGCATTTTCTAAGCTAATTGATATCGTCTATATGTAACCAGCAATCAACTCCATTCTCACTACTTCCTCCGACATATATACCATATATATATATAAAGGATCTTTGTAGGAATATTTATATGTTTTGAAGAGCAACTATATTTTTTAATTCCGTTATATATTTCAAAGTACATAATAAATCAATATCATAAAATACAAGTACAAAATACCGTTAATGTGGCTTAAATTAGTTTCATATACAATTTTGAAATAGTTTTGTGAATCAAAAAACGTTTCAAGTCTCAAAGAAATCTAGACCATCGGTTCTCAATCTAAGAAAAATAATGAGAAAACTTTTTTTATCAACTATCTTATAAAATATAAGTCTCATTTACGT
The DNA here is from genome assembly GCF_905220565.1 of Melitaea cinxia. Lineage (NCBI taxonomy): Eukaryota > Metazoa > Arthropoda > Insecta > Lepidoptera > Nymphalidae > Melitaea > Melitaea cinxia. Next base: position 5,757,668 of record NC_059407.1, read on the forward strand.
GAACTTATCGCGTACGATCAATCTCTTTTTTTCCAGATAGCCCGAGGAAACTAATACTGTTCTAGTACGTACATACATAAAATAAATGACTAGATGAATAGGCCGTATTACTGATCTGTCTTTTTTTTACTTGTATATCATAATGTAACGTCATTTTTCTTGACAACAGTATAACATATATAAGCAGGCTAGTAATGTTTGAAGAAATATCTTTATAAACCATTACTTGTATTAAATACAGAGCAGGTCTCATTTCACCGTACGCTTATATCCTATTTTTATTAAAATAATATATTTGTGTAAATTTTATGAAAATAAGTTCGTCTTAATGGTTGATGCCATGTCAGAATTGTTTTGATAATTTTTAATGTAAGAGTTCAAGATTGAGGCAGATATTTGCATTTATACAAATATTTGTTTCTGGTCCTGACCAATCTACGGTCCTTTTCGGTTACTTCATCGAATCCATTCATCCCAGTTTTAATTATAGACACCTGATAACAATAGTTATTCCTGACAAAAAAATTATACACCAACTCGAGGAGTGAATCAACATTGTAGATTATGTTATAACACTACTTCTAACACGGAGAAGAAGTTTCTGCCTAAATTTAGGATGATGTGTTTCAGTTCATAGTTATATCATTTGATAGGTGTTAATTGGTGAAGAAATAATTAATTTTATTGACCATTGTATTTTGCGATTTTTGTACTGACAAGTTCTGTTTCCCACGTTTTTGAATTCAAGAAACTCGATATCAAAGTGAGTTGCGAGCAATATTTTCTATTTTAAACTTAATATGTACTTAATATTACAAGATCGGAAACCATGAGTCTAGACTACACTGTTATGTTACCACACTATTCCCTATTTACCTACGGGCATCGCTTACTCGTCAATGTTAATCCACAAAACACTCCGGACTAATCTCTGCGATTTTTTGAGTGTATTACTGTAATTTTCTTTAATGCAAAATGAGTTTAAATAAATAAATAAAAAAATAATATTCTTGTGATACGAATATTAAAATTTTAAAAAAGATAACGTTAAAATAAATTTACTGAGCGTGTCATGAAAATCGCAAAGAAAAATTAATTTAAGAAATAAATATGAAAAGATATAACAGTATTTATGGATAAAATAATACGTTCGTTACCAAAATAGAATAACCAGATAGTATCAAAGCGATTACCTACAAATAATTCAAAATGTGTCTGTCTATAACTTTTGGCATGGATATTTAAGCTAATACGGTATTTAAGATATTTAATGTTGGTCATAACAAATGTCAGTATAAAAATCAAGAGAGGAAGTAAATAATCTTAAATTCGCTGTATACTACGTGTGTCGTGCTCGTGGATATGCTTGTAAAATAAATATGTATAATAATATTTATAAATTACTAGGTATATTATAAGTACTAGGGAATAATGTATTAATTAATATCAAACTGTTTTTCTTTTTAAATGTTTTAACTAATTGATAGATCCAAATCTTAGGAATCTTATTTAAACGTTATTCAAACTAAAATAAAAAGGTAAATCTCGGAAAAATGGCCGTTCTATCGTATATTCTTTCTCACTCTTTTCGAACTGCTATCCCTAAAACACTTATTGAATAACATAAATCAACCCTTATTGAAATTCACATCGGCTATTTTCGATGCCTCCTTTTATTGTCTTCGATTTCGTGACGAAGGATGAAGCGATTTATTCTTCGAACTATATAGTTACATAATTTCAACTTGTATTAAAAGTCCACGAACATAACAATACACATAAAGAAAGCTTTGTTTATTTATAACCGTCAAACTTTGAAACTAAATGTAATAATTTTTCACTAAATACACCTTAATTTTTTGTAGTTATTTTTTATTAAAATATATACAACATCCATAGGCTAAAATTGCCGTGCCTTTTGATGAAATATCGTGATTTATAGTACTTATCTTACACGCAATTAATAACACACACACACACACTCACATCAGCCTATCGCAGTCTAATCTTGGATATACTCGTAGGCCTCCATAGATTCGCGCCAAAAATGCCAATTAATGACATAAACGACTTTAATGGCAGTCTAATATCATATAGAACAAAAATATCAGGTCACAAATAGTATTGATATACACAATTATATGTATGTTTTAAATCAGTTATATTTATTTGCATGCCTTTCTATTGGATTTCAAACAGAAGGTTCAACCGGTCGTGGTATGTACATAATATTAAAAAGATTAGTTCCATTTTTAACAAATGTTTTGAAATAAATCTATACAAATAAATAAAATTGAAGTGTCTATTTGTACTATAAAATAATATAAACACGGTACATATACCAAATAACAATTTCTAAATAAAATTTTATCTGTCTGTCTGTTTGTCTGTTTGTTCCGACTAATCTCTTAAACGGCTGGACCGATTAAATCCATTATAATAAGGAGTAACTTAGGATACTTTTATTTTAGAAATGTATTCATTTTTTAACTCTGCAAACTGAACAATAACTTTGTTTTAAAGTCCACGCGGACGAAGTTCGGGCACAGCTAGTTTAAAAATAAATACTAATTACTTTATTATCTAAACGTTTATTTATTTTTAATACTATACGTGTTTTTTTTATAAAATAGTAATAAGAGTTTAAATAGGCAGTTAAGAACGAGAAGGTCAAAGTTTAATTGCGATATTTTAAAAAAATTCTGCTATCTTTAGTTATTGTACGTTGATATGTATAAATAAACATAAACAAAACTGAGGTCAGCAACGTCAATAAAAATTATCTTTTTACATCATGCATGCTAATAATATTAACGTGGTATTAAAACCAATCCTATTTTTTTTTGTCTGTCTATTTATTCTATATAATCTTCAAAATCAAAAGTTGTTCTTATCAAGTTTTTTTTTTTTTAGCAAATATTCGGTGAGAACTACGCATCGTTAGGTCAATGTGGTTGCAACTCAAGCGTCTTGCTGTCACTCCTGGAAACCGCTCCGGAACTCCAAGGACCCCCCGGACCACCTGGCATGGTTGGGGCTGATGGACGAACCGGTGCACCTGGAATCGCTGTAAGTATAACATAGGTACAAACTATTTAATAATATTAAATAGCGGTAGTAGAATATTATTGAATCTATTCAGTAGTATTAATCTAGAACAAAGGTAACTAAATAGATAGTGTAAGCCATAAATGATATCCGTCACTATGTCCAGATAGACTTACCAAGTATTTAAGATTTACAACAATCTCCAGCAGACTTTCTAGTTGTCGTATTGAATCAAATAAAAAAACCGAAAGTATTCAAGTATGAAATATTTCAGGGATTTTTGACGTGGATTTTTCTCTACTAAGAAAAAGTTCCGGAAATACCTGACAATAAATATCACTCAGTGAATGGTAAAATATATAATGTATTACTTGTCGACGTAAATGAAGTCGGTTTTTTATTTTTCGTTTTCGAGCAAACAAAATTATTTACTATTGTTTTTAAGTCTAACCAAAAACTAAGGTTATGTTTAGACAAAACTATTTATGTATGACGTTGGTAAGACTTAAAATGTGTATTTGCAATATTTTTGGTTAATTTAACCCATTGCAATAGTATCAATGCCGACATATTGAGAACTCACCACAATTAACGGACAAAAAGATAAAAATGTTTACCCTAATCTTAATATCAGTCTTGGTAAGTATTTGTTAACGTTTTGAGACGTAACATCAATATTTATCACTCCATAATACTTGAACATCCTTTTGATATTGGATGCCAAAGGACTATATGATTTATATAAGATATCTATGATTCTCATGTCGTTATAAAAATTAGGATTTATAGCAAAATAAATTTAATAATATATTAATATTTTTGGAACGAAGTTCCTTACGGCAGGCTTGACATTTGGCTGGGCGACCGAACTGAAAAAAATGTAATACTAAAACCGTAAAAAAAATAATAATAATAAAACAGCTCTCTTACCTTTTTTTGAAACGTAAACTAATTGCAGTTTGGTTCCCTTTCGTTTCCTGCTCTAGAGGTAATATTTTTAGACTGTAATAGTTTTTAAATATATTTTTTTTTTTCTTTTTGTATCTGGGCCCTTACAAAAAGGAAAACAAATGTTTTGGAGTAGTAGAAAAGGTTTTTTTAAAGCTATCAGTTGAGCACTTGACTCCCGTTAATAGCGTATATTAGTAATTGTAAAATAATTGTTTCTGATCTGGTTTCTCGTTTCTGTTCATCCCTAGTTGGTAAAATATAAGCACCTGATAAAATTCGTCATTTTTGAGCAATATATTACCAATATAGAGCACCATTTACTCCAGCTCTATAAATTTCAAGATAAAAATCTCTATTTAAAACCAAATATTTGGGGACATTTACAGGTTAATTGAGAATTTTTATCACTATCATTAAATTTACACTATTAAGCCCAATTACAATATTACTTCTTGGCTTCATTTCGTCATTTAATGGACTAATTGTATGTACCACAGACTGTTAATCTTAAAATAATTTATGCTATCAATACATTAAGCCTTGTTAAATATATTTATTGCTACCTGTGCTCGCGAATACGTGTCCACGTGGAATAGTGACTTTACACGTTAAACGCAATTATTTAAATTAGCATAACTTTTTTTAATTATGAACCGATTGACATGAAATTAAGCTTGCAAAATATATTAGTAAAAACCACATCTAAATCGAATTCCGCCTCTGAGATTAGCGTGCACAAACGCATAGACAAACAGACATAAATTCATCATCAATCATTGTTTTGGGTCCTATTTGCGTTGATAATGGTCGCAATAATGTTTATTCTCATATATCTTAAATGTACAGATACGACCCGTTCTATTTTTTTATATGTATGATTTTGCACTATTTGTATAATATTTTATACGATTTTATAGTTTTCCACATTAACCAATTTGGAAATCTTTATCTAATCTCACGTATATTACTTGTACTGTATCTTTAGGGGCTACCAGGCGTAGCTGGTGAAAGAGGGCCAATGGGACCACGCGGTGAAAAAGGTGATCGAGGGGATGAAGGACCACGAGGTCTCGAAGGTCAACCAGGACCAAAAGGTGAGCCTGGCGTAGATGGTCGACCAGGCAGTCCTGGCCCAGCTGGTCCACCAGGTCCCCCTGGGTCATCTGACTATAGTAATTTTGATGTAAGTATAATTTTCAGTAAAAATATTATGTTTGCTTCACACATATACTTCGACCTAATTATAATAACGAAACAGCTGTATTCCTTGATTAATAGTGAGTATACATTCTCTATTTAGTCTACTACTAAACGCTCTTTTAATTTAAAATTAATTACTAATTGTTGTTTCTAACATTTTCATGCTTCGTGTTTATGTAGTCGAATTGGAAGCCAAGACAGATATATAAGGTGAGTTTATTGAACTATATAAGGTGCCTTATTAATGGCGTAAAAGAAGCAAAAATGAGTTTAATTTTAAGTTTTATCTCTTATTAAAATTTTCCAAGACATTCAGAATTGACCGCTCTTTATCATTTGACAGTTTCATTATAACTATACAAACGCTTTGTATTACTATTCCCTAATTTATCCCTGTACTAAAGTTAAATAAATGGTGAAATTTCCCAAACAAAGGTCCAGAGATTACTTTTGATTGATTGGCTAACTCAGTTAAAATATGAATACCAATAATCAAATAGCACGACAATCTCGAAGCCTCTAATATTTATTTTTAAACAAAATTAATTAAATAAAAATATTTTCTAAGAATTAGAAGCGAAAATATTTTTCTATCGCAAACATAAATAAGACAGATCCTTACCTTAAAGAGAGTGAGTATAGATTGTTTAACAGACAATTTCGTTTACATTAAATGTCACTTCAACATTAACTGAGACGAATGTCTTTTCGAAGGAAAATTGTCTACTTCAGTAAACAAACCACTTGAGCAAACTTCGGAAAACGACTTTTCATTCTTGATAGATACACATCGAGGACTCGAAGATAAGAAAATTTATTTGAGCCGTCGTCGTCGCTAAAAGTTTGAGCAAGTCTTAAAATAATTTCTATTTCGTTGAGTTGGCAAATCATTTAAATTTTAGATAGAAGATTGTCTGTTTACTGAACTTTGATGTAATACTTCATTATACTCATTTATTTCTTTTAATATTCAATTGTCATATTATTTAGCTATTCAAACAATAAAATTACGATTATTTTTGATAAAGACTCACAACTATGCAAAAACATGTGAAATAATTAACAATACCTTAGTTAGTTTTAGCTACTTTTTTGTATACATAAAGTATAGCAAAGGTCTTACTTATTTAACAATTGACATTTTTTTTATAAATATAATAATAGAGAAATATAAATTCAGTTATAAGGTATAGGAAAAGTTTCACTAACTGAATTTATATATATCCCTTTTTTATATTATTCGTAGTTTCGATTTGATATAGTATCATAAAGTACATTTCAGGAGTCGTTATTCGGGTCTCACGATGGAGCTATTGGCAGACCTGGAGCACCAGGACCTAAAGGAGATGCAGGGCAACCAGGCCCTATAGGTCTTCAAGGGGAACGAGGTTTTCCAGGTCCAAAAGGAGAAAGAGGTCAAACAGGACAAACAGGGTTAAAAGGAGATCGTGTAAGTGTAAATTGTATATTTAAAAAATGACTCGTAAAAATAATAAAACTTGTTACATTATTTTACTTGTTTTGACACAACAGGATTTAACGATTTCAAATTTCCACATATACAATAATTAAAGAACTAACTGATGAACATTTTTAGGGACATCCCGGACCAAAAGGTGATCGTGGGTTAAAAGGTGATCGAGGTAATCCAGGGTTTGACGGTCGGCCTGGTCTCCCAGGTGCTAATGGCAGAGGAGGCGAAAAAGGAGAGAAAGGTAGAGTGACTTCTACTGAAATACGTTTTAGTATAATTTCAAAATTTTTGTATAAGCATAAGTAAAATATGCAAAAGAGCCAAAGAATAAGCGATTCTCTATCTGCATAAATCTCGATTGTTTGCAAATTTTTGGATGAAAGTAAATAAAAAAATGTTTTACAAAGTGTGTTAAAACACATCTCTAGTTATGTATAAATACTCACCGAATTTTATCGCAAAAGTTCCTAAAAAACAAAAAGAAGCAGCTAAAGCGTGAAAGGGCAACAAATATATACTATTTATCGCTCATTGTCCTTTTTAAAATTTTCGCGTTTATAAAATTTGTACAGAATGAAAACATCCTAACAACATTTTGTTAACTTATAAATAAAAAATTTAATACAAAACTCAAAAGTCTCGATGAATACCTGTAGATACAAAGTGTATCATGTTATGGCTATTTAAAATGAACATATTTAGAAACGATTTTATCATTCACTTACTATTATTTGTCGTAAATAAACTTTGTCAAAGATGAATAATATATTAAAGTAACAACATAGCATTCTTTATGATTATTTAATTTTATTTTATTCTTTAGGCGAACGAGGAACACCTGGACCACCTGGTCCACCGATATTACCAACTGGATTAATTGGCACAGAAGAATTAGAACTCCTAACCGCAAGTAGGCACAACTTCATAATAATTTAATTATATAACGTATTTACATGTCGATCACGATTTACTCTGTAGCATCCTCCTGCTGGGCGTGGACCTCTTTCTCCATGTTTGAGAAGTATCGCAGCTTAATTCACAATGCTGTTGAGTATGCAATGAGTAACGATCGCTACTAGATGTATATGATAATGAAAGGGACCCAAAAGGACAGCGTCCAAACCGGAAAGAAATATTTGTACAAATAGGTACAAATATCCATCCCGAGCGGAAATCGAATCCGCAAAACGTTGGCGTTTGCATGTATTTATTTATAACAGACAATAATATTATGTACTTAGTGGTGAATACGCGCCTCTTTTTAAACGGTTTTATTTAGCTCACCCCGTTTGTTTTATTTTTTTTTTATTATTTATTCTTGGGTCAAATTTAGTAATTCAAATTTCACCCTCTTCCTGTCAACCGATTAATCTGAAATTTTGTATACACTTTGGATTTTGGTGACAATACAATTATGTTTATTCATTATCATTATAAATTCAAGATGGCCGCCGCTACAAAATGGCGGATAATTTATGTTTTATTAATCCCATCAATATGGGTATCAAATGAAAGGACTCAACAAGCAGAATACAATATACTATAAAAAATTTAAATACAAGATGGCGGCCGCTACAAAATGGCGGATAACGTAGGTTTTATCAATCCCATCAATATGGGTATCAAATGAAAGGGCTCAACAAGCAGAATACAATATACTATAAAAAATTGAAATACAAGATGGCGGCCGCTACAAAATGGCGGATAACGTAGGTTTTATCGATCCCATCAATATGGGTATCAAATGAAAGTGCTCAACCAGTATAATCGATGTACTATATAAAATTAAAATCCAAGATGGCGGCCTCTACAAAATGGCGGATAACTTAGGTTTTATCAATCCCATTAACATGGGTATCAAATGAAAGGTCTCAACAAGTAGAATACAATTTACTATGCAAAATTGAAATCTAAGCTGGCCGCCGCTACCAAATGCCTGATAACAATTTTTTATCAATCCCACCAATATGGGTATCAAATAAAAGGGCTTGACAAGAAGAATACAGTGCACTATACAACCTCAATATTTAAGATGGGCCTTGCAATAATGAAGCACTAAATGAATTAAACAGAATGCGAAATAAAAACTAAAAACTAGAAAATAAAAATAGGTAAAAAACTTTTTAAGTTAAACGGTTTTATGTTAAACATACATTGCAATGTTTAAGATAAATGTACTAAAAACCAAAAAATAATAAAATAGATACAGTCGTGGGAATTATAAACATATGCATAGACTAGACTAAAATAAAACCGTGGGGCACGTCAATTGTCTACAAATTATCGACTTAATGTGCGATAGAAGAATCGTTTAATTCGTCGTTAAAATAGGCAGTTGGCCCGCAGACGGTGAGGAAATTACTTACTATTTTCTTGCTCATGGAAATTCCAATAGTTATACACTCCATGTAAATAAAAGAGATGTTTCAACTAGTTTATCGTTGGACATTCACACTGCTGGCTGGCGAGGAATCGTTTCACTGCTCGTAGTTTGTCTTTAATCGACAAAACATATGATAAAAGTACTACTCGCTCACCACTATGAAACCCTAAAACTCGCTTATAATCGAGCTTGCTAGCTTGTTTCCACATTCTAGCCCTACTTATCACACGTCCATCGTTGTCGGTTGAACAACTGCCTAATTATAGTGTAACATTACAAAACAAACATTTTAATCAACGATTGTAGACAATTGACGTGCCCCACGGTTTTATTTTAGTCTAGTCTATGCATATGTTTATAATTCCCACGACTGTATCTATTTTATTATTTTTTGGTTTTTAGTACATTTATCTTAAACATTGCAATGTATGTTTAACATAAAACCGTTTAACTTAAAAAGTTTTTTACCTATTTTTTATATTTTTTTCTTAAATGTAGGTTTATGGACTTAAACTTGCACTATTCAAGTATAGTACCTAAGTTACTTTCAGAAAAACTTGTCAAGTAGAGATTGCTAATATGTACGCTTTTATTTTTGTGTTACCAACACATTAGGAATTCTAAACATTTTTGAATATCATATCAAAAATTGACCGCTCCAGCGGGATTCGAACCCACGTCTCCGACTGACCGTGTCGGACCGCGTCTCCGCTGGAGCGGTCAATTTTTGATATGATATTCAAAAATGTTTAGAGATTGCTAAATTGACCTGCAAATATTTAGTATTTTCTTTTCCTTACTATTCTGTGCAAAAGCAGTGACGGCAATAATTGTTTTATCTGTATATCTACGATATTAAAAAAGAATTTTTAACATAATTATGTCCTTTAATTAAAAATAATTTATTTTAATACTCTAAAATGCTACTGGTGCAAATAAAGTTATCTTGTTGAACAAAAACAATATTACCATAATTCTTTGTCTTATTTTTTTTAGATCAAAGATTAGCCGCTAAAGGTGACAAAGGTGAAAAGGTGAGTATGTAATTATTAGTACCTAATATTTATTTTTATCTTCTTACTAACGTACTAAAAACGTTGCTTCCTTTGTAACGTTTAAATTTTACGCTCAGGGTGAAAAAGGAATCCGTGGAAATGACGGTAGTCCAGGATTCCCTGGTAAAGATGGAAAACCAGGTGAAAGAGGTGATATTGGTCCATCTGGAATGCCTGGTATCGCTGGACCACCTGGGTCCCCAGGACTTAAAGGTGATAGAGGTGAAAGAGGTCCACCCGGCCCAGTCAGTATAACGTCTGCTTCTGGTTCCGATATCGTAACAATCAAGGTAAGCGCTACTCAGATTACCGTATTTTGTCTTTTCTAGAATGAAACGTCATAGTAAAAGAAATCTTTGTATAATAGGGTGATAAAGGAGATTCTGGCATGCGTGGTAGAAGAGGAAGGCCTGGCCCACCAGGTCCACGTGGGCCTCAAGGTCTTCAAGGCCCACCCGGACTTCCTGGTAAATCGGGTGAGAAGGGTGAAATAGGATTACCTGGATGGATGGTTAGTTTCTTTTACATTCATTTAATGCATGGAAATAATAGTGATATTACTTTATTATTAATCCTTTTTTATTATATTGCACGCTCATCAGAGTATGAAGGTAAATACAGTAAACTAACTAAAACAACGGGTGATATAGTAAAACACATTTACCTATATAAATAAAAATGAATGTTGCTTGCATAACTCGAGAATGGCTCGACCAATTCGGCTAATTTTTTTTGTGTGGTCCTTAAGGTTTTAATGCAAAAAAACATATTATTTTTTAACATTTACTATTAACTTTTGACAGAACGAAGTCAGCCCGAGCAGCTAGTTTTTAAAAAAACATTGACGTTTTTATAGGGTCGGCCAGGGACATTGGGACCGCCTGGAGTAGCTGGCCCCGTAGGACCAAAAGGAGAGAAGGGTGATCCTGGAATTAATATATTAGATCTCTCGTTGGTAAGTATGGTTCTGATGTCCAAGTGACGTATGCAATGTGACATTCTAAACTAATTTGTTAATTATTTTAATTTGTCATATTTATTTTGTAAATGAATGAAGGTATATGACTCTCAATTTGTAGTAACTAAAGCTACATCTTTTTTATTTGAGTCTTATTTAAATCTAAAAATAAATAATAATAAAAAATCGGTAAAATAAACGATGGTACGAATAAGCAATTAACAACCGTTCAATGACAATAGTTTATATATCATTATCTTGTAAATGAAAACTTGAAATGAAATTGATGACAATAGCAGTAAAGAACATATCATTCTCAGTTCAAAGGAGAAAAGGGAGATCGAGGAAACGATGGTACGCCTGGTGTAAAGGGAGCGCAGGGTCCTCCTGGCCCCCCGGGTTTCGCTAAACCTGACCCAATCCAATACGTGCCCGGACCCCCTGGACCGCCTGGTCCTCCAGGGCCCCCAGGAACCCCTGGTATATCAATAGTTGGACCAAAAGGTGAACCTGGTGTTATTGGTGGACCAGTTCACGGACTGACAAAACTATACGGCGGACCAGGTAAGCTTAAAACATTTTTCCTATATTATGTAAATATCTGAAACCTTTTATATTGTTATTGTGTTTAATTAATGCACGCTACCGGACCGCAGTCCCGAAAAGTCCATTAGACCAATTAAAAGCTCTAAAAATATCAGAAGAATTTCAATTAAAAGAGCTAAAAGATAAAAACAGAGAGCATTCACGTAAGTATTAATTATTAGGTGATATAAGTCTTTATACATGTATTGTACACTCTGAATGATATCATCAAATTATTAAAAAATGTTTACCAGTGTCTACACTTTCAAATTTTTAGTAATAAACTTTTAAATCATATCTAGAATTTTTTGCGCTCTTTTTATATCGAAATTTCAATTTTCACTAGCTTATCTTGCAAGTGAACCCCGAACACATTATGAAGAGCACAATCCAAATACGAACGTGCCTGGAGCTGCAGTATTTCCAACAACAGAAGAAATGTTGAGGGTATGTTAATCGTTTGTATTGTATTGTGTTATTATCATACACATGTGATAAAAACAGTTTATAAATCGTCCACTATTTTTTTTTTCTCGATTCAGTCTGTAACATCCCACTGCTGGGGATAGGTCTCTTTCTCCATGTAGGAGAAGGATCGGATCTTTATCAAACCACGCTGCTCCACTTTGAGCTGGCGGATATATTCCCTACTATGAGTAACGATCGCTATCAGGTATTAATGATAACAATCGGGATCGACGGTATAACGTGCTCCCCGAAGGACGGTGGGGAGACCCACAAAGATAAACATCAAAACGGAAAAGAAATATTCGTAAATACAAATATTCATCCCGGGTGGGAATCGAACCCGCAAACACCCGGTGTGTAGACGCTGACGTTGCACACGCACCACTTCACCAGAGCAGTTCTGAGTTTTTTTTAAGTTAATTTTAATATGTTACATATTTATATTTGTTTAGCTAGCGTCATCAAGTCCGGTGGGTGCGTTGGCTTACGTCATCGAAGAACAAGCTCTTTTTGTAAAAGTTAATACCGGCTGGCAATACGTTATGGTAAGTACCTACAGTAAATAAAAAAACAAGCATCACCCGTCCGAATAATTCGCACTAAATAAGCATAATAATTGTCAATCATTTTGGCTTTGTTTCAAAATTAAAGCCGTCATACTCGTATATATAATAAAATAATTTCCAAAAATACAAGCAATTATAATTTTTTTGTTGTTGATGCCGGTAGAGCAAGCAATTGTCTATAAAATGATATATCATTTATTTGGAGTAATTATGAGGTTTTTTCTAAAAAGGGAGGCAAACATCAAAATGTTGTTGCCTTAGCGTAATACGCTAGGCATATAGGCTTAATAGTAATACTAGGAGAATTGAAATATATTTTTATGTTTAAGTTAAGTCTAGTTACTAATGGGTACGTTAAATGATATAATATCATTTCTTAATAAAGTTGGGGTCGCTCGTCACCCGGTCCGCGCCGGTAACCACAACCCCAGCGCCCCCGTCTCCGCCGATGCCCGCGGCCAGCTTGGTCCACATGCCGCAAATATCAAACTTAGTCGAAAACTCACCACCGTTGACACCAGTGGGACCAAGTGTAAGTTATTAAATTTTCGTTTACTTCCTTCCAATGTACATATTTTAATATTATTTAATTTCTTATTATTCTTGATGACGATTTTACTCTTCTTAATATTATTAAACAATGTTAGTACTCATGTCTTACGATCTATTTTGCGATAAGATGTATTTTAATAAAAATATTGATAGGTGTAAAGTGCCAGTAAAAATCCTAATATCTTTTACTTTCAGCTCCGCTTAGCTGCTCTTAATGAGCCACTATCTGGGAACATGCACGGTGTACGACGGGCTGATTATGCCTGCTATCGGCAAGCCAGGCGCGCTGGTTTAAAAGGAACATTTAGAGCTTTTCTTACTAGCAGGTGACTTAAACTTACATATACCTTAAATTTTAATTATATCGTAATTGTAATAATACCGTAAATATAATGAGTTGTATAACTCAACAATTAATTATTTTTATAATTATACTAGCTGCCTAGCAAACGTTTTTTTAGCCATATATGTTATTAAATTCCTTAATCCTCTCCCCCTCCCCTATAACTTAGGGGTATGAAAAATAGATGTTGGTCAATTCTCAGACCTAACCGATATCCACACAAAATGTCATAAAAATCTGTCCACCCGTTTCGGAGGAGTATTTTAACTAACATTGTGACACAATAATTTTATATATAAGATGTATATTATCTATATATTATCTTACATATTATATCAGAAGAATTGTATAAAAAGTTTTGATTAATGGAATGCAGTGATGCATGAGTGCAGTATCGCGTAAGCGTCCTACTTTTGGCAAGAGGCTTCTTCTAATGTACGAGTTTAAAAAACGAAAATAAAATCCCATGAAAAATATTGATGTATATTGCTACTCACTTACATATTAATACATACAATTTTATACATATAATTTTATTTCAGGATTCAAAACCTCGATTCTACTGTAAGATATTCGGACAGACATTTGCCCGTCGTGAATATTCAAGGAGATGTATTATTTAAATCTTTCTCAGACATATTTGATGGAAACGGCGGTGTTATAGCAGGAACACCAAGGATTTATAGCTTTAGCGGAAAAAATATCATGACGGACTCACACTGGTAAATAATGACTGAACGAATGTTATTACTGCAAGAATTTCAGTTAAAGATTTTTTTTCACGAAAAAAATAGCAACCAATTTAAAGAATCCGATCTTAATATAAAACTTTTTCTAACAAATTCCAAGTTTATTTATTTATTTAGTAAGAACCACCAACAGGATTACATGCTTAAAAATAAATTATAATCAGTTATATGCCAAGGTATTAAATATATACATACATATAATTCCTCTTAAATGTAGTTACAGCATGCCCTTTAGACAATTAAGTCGTCTGCCTATTCAAATGATTTTGAACATACAAGATTTAAACAAAAAAATACATATAAAATAAAGAACTTAATACATAACTATTACTATTATAAATTAATATAAATTAATATTAGTGCTACATAGCTTTTGATTTGAGGAATCAAATGACTAATAGTTTCTTCTTAAATAATAATTTCTTCTTTTAATAGTTCTCTTCTTACTTGGCTTTGTTTCGTTTACCGTCGTATGTGAGTCTTCTGATGTTGCGAATTCTTATGAGCAGCGTCGATCAACATTCACACAACTGTCTGATTGTTGCTGGCTATTACTAAAAAAAAAAACAGTTTTTAAAAGTACCGTCAATTATTACATTTTTTTAAAGTAACGTACCTTACAGGCCACAAAAACTCATATGGCACGGTTCGCATGCAAGTGGTGAACGTGCCCTAGACACTTTTTGTGAAGAATGGCAGAACGGCGAACCAACTAGCAGAGGGATGGCTGCTTCGCTGTATTCCCACAAATTGCTTTCACAAGAGAGGTACTTATACTTAGCTGTACTTGTACTTAATAGCCATTTACAAAAATCGGTAATAATCCACGGAATTGTAACATTTTGACGTCTTTAATCTCAGTATTGGATGGAATAACCAATCTGGTTGTCTGGAAGAGATCGCTATTTATCGATAAGACCGCCTGTTGTATATTTCTTTTTATGTATTGTTTTATAAATTGTAAACTTCTTTTTATGTGTACAATAAAGAGTAAATTATTATTATTGAACTGGATGTCACTCCGCCTGGTTAATATATAATATATACATATAATATAATAAATACTTATATAAATAATAAAATAAATTTGCATATACTTATATATTGTATAAATATAAGCGGGTGGAGGTTACACCCCGGCAGCGAGATCAAACGGCCGGGGATTAGGGCTGTAGGCTGACAAACCGGCGGACGATCCTAGGCAAGTCGAGTAACACCACCTTCCGCATCCTGGCTGCGAGAAAACCGTCCCGGATCCGTAGTTGCCTCAGATGGTGAGCGGGGCTAACCAGAATCAAACCGTTGGCAGATTTGACGATAGGAATGATTTCAGCGGACCTCACATCCCACATGTCAACAATCTCGTGCGCCAGATCCAGATTAAAATCCAGACTAATAATATTATTTTTAATACCTTTTTTATTTAAATTTTTAAAAAATAGTATATGTATTATATATCATGCATCAATGATCAAACCCAGTAAATCAGTTAAGTGCCAGTGCCCCTAAAGGTAGGATCTAGGCCAAACTCTGCACAGCTGTCTCTTTTTTTTTATCGGTCTGGCTCACAAGCTCTAAGTATCTGTTGTTATAGTGTGATACACTGCACTTGATATATTATAAAAATAAAAAATGTGCGAAAATTACTGTAAAATAATATAATGATTATTTCTGTAAAATAAATGTATTATTTCAAATCTTTTTTATCACATTATCAATAGCAATAAACATTTAAAATAAATCTCTCTTTCTACGTCATTGAGTTTATAAAAGAAAATAACGATGGCAAAATTTGATAGTTCTCTTGCATCCAAAACTGTGCAACACACATTGTGAATATTTTTTATATCGTAAATTTTCGATTTATTCGTAAACTCAGAAAAACCTGAAAATCAATTTATTTATTTATTATAAAATTGATTTTTTATTTTTATTTTAAATTTATTGACGCTTTAAATTTTAAATAAATTGATTATTTAAAAAACATTGTATAACATAGTTATTAATTTTCATTACACATTAGAAAAAGATCAAGATTGTTTTTTGGTTGTCACACAAAGGCCGCGCGACTCGTGCGAATCGCGCGCCGGTACCAAATTTACCTAAACTTGCAGAGCGAAAAATTGTTAAATGGCTCTTAAGTACGTAAATTTATTATCATGTGCATATTTAGATTTAAAGTTTCGATCGCCTTCTATATGACACGGATGACTTGATTACTGATATCTAGTGACCTCATATATGGCTTAGGTTATCTGTAATCACTAACTCTCAGCAGTAATACCACTCTTTCTTTTTTTTCTCTAATCTTGTTTGAAATGTCATTTTTTAAACGGTTTTATTTAGCTCACCCCGTTTGTTTTATTTTTTATTTATTATTTATTCTTGGGTCAAATTTAGTAATTCAAATTTCACCCTCTTCCTGTCAACCGATTAATCTGAAATTTTGTATACACTTTGGATTTTGGTGACAATACAATTATGTTTATTCATTATCATTATAAATTCAAGATGGCCGCCGCTACAAAATGGCGGATAATTTATGTTTTATTAATCCCATCAATATGGGTATCAAATGAAAGGGCTCAACAAGCAGAATACAATATACTATAAAAAATTGAAATCCAAGATGGCGGCCGCTACAAAATGGCGGATAACGTAGGTTTTATCAATCCCATCAATATGGGTATCAAATGAAAGGGCTCAACAAGCAGAATACAATATACTATAAAAAATTGAAATACAAGATGGCGGCCGCTACAAAATGGCGGATAACGTAGGTTTTATCGATCCCATCAATATGGGTATCAAATGAAAGTGCTCAACCAGTATAATCAATGTACTTTATAAAATTAAAATCCAAGATGGCGGCCTCTACAAAATGGCGGATAACTTAGGTTTTATCAATCCCATCAACATGGGTATCAAATGAAAGGTCTCAACAAGTAGAATACAATTTACTATGCAAAATTGAAATCTAAGCTGGCCGCCGCTACCAAATGTCTGATAACAATTTTTTATCAATCCCACCAATATGGGTATCAAATAAAAGGGCTTGACAAGAAGAATACAGTGCACTATACAACCTCAATATTTAAGATGGGCCTTGCAATAATGAAGCACTAAATGAATTAAACAGAATGCGAAATAAAAACTAAAAACTAGAAAATAAAAATAGGTAAAAAAACTTTTTAAGTTAAACGGTTTTATGTTAAACATACATTGCAATGTTTAAGATAAATGTACTAAAAACCAAAAAATAATAAAATAGATACAGTCGTGGGAATTATAAACATATGCATAGACTAGACTAAAATAAAACCGTGGGGCACGTCAATTGTCTACAAATTATCGACTTAATGTGCGATAGAAGAATCGTTTAATTCGTCGTTAAAATAGGCAGTTAGCCCGCAGACGGTGAGGAAATTACTTACTATTTTCTTGCTCATGGAAATTCCAATAGTTATACACTCCATGTAAATAAAAGAGATGTTTCAACTAGTTTATCGTTGGACATTCACACTGCTGGCTGGCGAGGAATCGTTTCACTGCTCGTAGTTTGTCTTTAATCGACAAAACATATGATAAAAGTACTACTCGCTCACCACTATGAAACCCTAAAACTCGCTTATAATCGAGCTTGCTAGCTTGTTTCCACATTCTAGCCCTACTTATCACACGTCCATCTTTGTCGGTTGAACAACTGCCTAATTATAGTGTAACTTTACAAAACAAACATTTTAATCAACGATTGTAGACAATTGACGTGCCCCACGGTTTTATTTTAGTCTAGTCTATGCATATGTTTATAATTCCCACGACTGTATCTATTTTATTATTTTTTGGTTTTTAGTACATTTATCTTAAACATTGCAATGTATGTTTAACATAAAACCGTTTAACTTAAAAAGTTTTTTTACCTATTTTTTTTAATGGCAGTTTAATATGCATAGATATAATTATAAGCTAAGTAATTACTTATGACGCCGCGTTGGCGTAACGGTTACAGCTATAGATTGTACCTGTTGCGCTGGCGGTTGCGGGTTCGATCCCCACACAGGACAAACATTTGTATTGGCCATACAGGTGTTTGCCGTGGTCTGGGTGCAGTCCTTGTGGTTCTCCCCACCGTGCCTCGGAGAACACGTTAAGCCGTCGGTCCCGGTTGTTATCATGTACACCTGATAGCGATCGTTACACATAGTAGGGAATATATCCGCCAACCCGCATTGGAGCAGCGTGGTGGATTAAGCTCTGATCCTTCTCCTACATGGGGAAAGAGGCCTATGCCCAGTAGTGGGATATTACAGGCTGTAGCGTAACTACTTATCTACTGAAAAATTACTTGTATAGTTCGAACTTGCTTACAAAACAAATAAAATCATGAAGTATAAAGTCTTATGATTATGTTTTTTATAGATATACGTGCAATAATCACTTCGCAGTACTATGTATAGAAGCAACGTCTCACATAAGCGTACGAAGAAGAAGAGATACGTCAAGGTGAGGTCATTAATATATTTTTTCAAAGCTTTTAAAACTTTTTGTGATACTAAAAACCACTGTGGTATTCAATGTTGTTTAAAAATTCACTATTATCATAGTATAATAATCAGAACATAAATAAAGAAAATTACTCAACATATTTGAATTATTTCACTAATTTTAAATAAGTTATTTACTTAGTAATTCATTTAATTACGATTGTAATAAAACTTTGACCAATTATTTTTGAACTATTGATGTGAAACACCTATAGGCGAAGGTAATTCTGATCGTTGGCGTGGCGATACAGGCCGTAGCGACGCATAGCCACGCTATATGGTGAAATAGATGTACTTTGTTATACTATATAATAATTGAGTTTGGCGATTTTAATGAAATTTTTAAATTAAAATTTTTGTATATAAATAAAATAAATGTTTATGAAAATGTTCCAGCCGTCACATATTATTTTTTATAAATTAGAATAAAAGGAAACAAAAATTAAAATACAAAACAAATATAAAATATACTCTCTTGTCTTGCGTTAATTATGTGGGAATTATTGTCATTAAAATTTAATTATAATAATTTTTGTTACCAGGTACAATTTAACATCGCTATTAGACGACGAAGATTATTTGTACAACGCAGAAGAATATCAACAATTGCTTAATGAGATATTTGCTCAACGTTTTAGAGAAAATTAGTTCTATTTATATTATTTATATTTTTCAAACGAAACGCTATCAGAAAAAAAGCCACGTGAATTACCATTTTAATTCCTTAATTTATATCATAAATTTTACATTTACACCTTTTAAACAATTGTCTATATGTTGAACAGTTTCATATTTTATGAATTATTTTACAAAAAGTCAAAAACTAAAATGGCGTTAAAGTACTAGTTTTACTAATACACTTTCGCCTTTCACAATGTCTTTAAGTTAAAATAATAAACAAATGTATTACGAGACTATGTGTGTACCTATTGGTTTTGTTCGTTCATAATAAAAACACAGTTCTTCATTAATATGTTAGCATTTGTAAATAACGAAATTAAATTATTATATTACGTTCAATTTAAATCTATTTTATTTCAGAGAGACTTAATTTTTTTTTTGTAATTTAGTGATAAGTATAGTAGGGGAAGGCTACGGTTGTCAACGGTTACTCAATATCATATGAGATTTTATATCATTTAAAGCTTTATTGTTCGTTTGAGATTCCTATTAAAATGTGAGAAAAGTGCTTTCCAGTAGACTTCGCATATTTATTTAAAAGTTAAACAATTGAGCGAATAAGTTCCTCAAAAATGCTCATTGCATAGAATTACATAATAATTCGCTAAATACATATTTATTTGGAATAAAAATTATCTTATCAGAAAAACTTGGTTCGTACAGATACTTAACGTGACTTGGATCCGGGTTCGTTCTTGCACGTGATTACATTTTGTAATATGTACACATTATGTAATATTTTGAACAATAAAAGTCTGGAACGTATGCATGTTTACAGCACAAAATAAATTTATATTAAACGAGTGTTTGTATTGATTTTTGTGATAATTTTAGCTTATCGAAGTTTAATTTGAGACTGTAAATATTAATTTAAATAAAACAAAAATATACTTATAATCATAGCATAATCGTTGTATTAATCTAACAGAATGTAGGGTATGTTTGATATAATAAATACATTTCATTATTTCAAATTCAACTTTAGTGTATAATACGTGCATTTATAATTCGGTAGTTTCAAAAAATACCATCACTTTGTGTTTAATGCTATATTAATTAATTAGTGTTACATCTGCTTAGTAATAAATTAAATGCTAGTTACTTTAGCGATAGTATTCAATTAATTTCCTGTATATTTAAAATGAAAGCAGAAAGTAAGACACAAGTTTACCATTAAAGTAAGGTACTAGTCGCTCTAAAAGTAATACCTACTATTTTTATACAAAGTAAAGAATAACATACGAAATTATAATATATATTTAAGCATACTTAAATTCTATCATAAAGAAAATAAAATAGTTTCAAATATAAGTTACAAGAGAAAGAATTCCATAAAATTCAAAAAATTCTTTCGCTTGCTATAACATTTCAGTTTGAACAGAGTTTTTTAGTCATTAATATAATTATGACTTAATAATAAATAATAATAAACGCTTCACACTCACTTAAAAATACTTAGACTTTAAAAATAAAACCAAAGAAAACTACAAATTATGACTCTTATGAAATTTCTTTATGTTTGTTTAAAAATAGTAGAACTATTGATAGATTATAAAACAATTTATAAGACATGACATACCAACAAGCATTTAAATGTGTACGTTCTTAGTTTTAAGCTTTTTTTAACATCGAATAAACTGTGTATTATATTAAAACGACTGTATTTAAATATAATTGAGACAAATAAACGTTTTCACATCAATTTCAGTTTCTTTTTATATTATACTAGCGACCCGCCCCAGTTCGCACGGGTGCAATGCTGATACTAAATATACTACAGAATGTCTTTATAGTGTGAAGCTAGCTTATAGCATGGTTATTAACATAATAACAACAACATTCAAATATGCGTCGTTAGATTATACGTTATTACAGAATGCGTTGAAGAAATAAAGGTTCACTACTCGTTCCCCGTAGGTGATAGCGTGATATTATGTAGCCTATATGTTAACCCAACTTCTTAATAATATTTCTGCCAAATTTGAAGTAAATCCATGCAGTACTTTTTGAGTTTATCCCGGACATACATACAGACAAACAGACAAAAATTCTAAAAACTATATTTTTGGCTTCGGTATCGATTGTAGATCACACCCCAAATATTCTTTTTAAAAAATATTTAACGTACAGTTTTGACTTTCCTACCATTTTATTATATGTATAGTATACATTCATAATTGTGTTTGCTCGCAAACGAAAAAAAAACCGACTTCAATTACATCGACGACTAATACAACCAACGTAGATCGACGAAAAAATAGTCAAGTAACAACGCATTATCAAAGATTACTCAAAAAGTAGTTATCAGATCTCGATGAAATTTAAATGTGACCACATGATAAACATCGGCTTTCGATTAAATTAAAAATCATTAAAATCGGTACACCTAATAAAAAGTTATTGCGGATTTTCAAGAAGTTCCCTCGATTTCTCTGGGATTCCATCATCAGATTCTGGTTTCCTTATCATGATACCAAACTAGGGATATCTTCTTTCCAACAAAAAAAGAATTATCAAAATCGGTACACCTAGTAAAAAGTTATTGTGGATTTTCAAGAGTTTCCCTCGATTTCTCTAGGATCCCATCATCAGATCCTGGTTTCCTTATCATGGTACTAAACTTGGGATATCTCCTTTCCAACAATAAAAGAATTATCAAAATCGGTACATCCAGTAGAAAGTTATGCGGTATAATACAACGTAGGTCGACGAAAAAAGCGTCAAGTAAAAACGCATTATTAGATATAGCTCGAAAAGTAGTTGTTAGATCTCAAATAAATTTAAATGGGACCAATTGGCACACACCACCTTTCGATTAAAAGAAAATTTGTCGAAATCGCTCCACCCAGTCAAAAGTTCTGATGTAACATACATAAAAATAAAAATAAAAAAAAAATAAAAATACAGTCGAATTGAGAACCTCCTCCTTTTTTGGAAGTCGGTTAAAAATACAAAGATGCTTAATCTAATATCACATTTTCGAGATTTCATAAATTAGTTGCTAATTATAAGTATTAGTAGAACAGAATTAAGGTACGTGAAGACAAGAACGTTATTATTTTAATCAACTTTATGTTTAAGCTACGCATCAAATCTATACAAATAAAGAAAATTGGAGTACTAAATGCCTATGATGTTATACACGGTACATGTACCAAAAGTTTTGTCTGTCTGTCTGTCGGTCTGATTGTTCCGACTAATCTCTGAAACGGCTTGACCGATTTTGACAGGACTTCCACTGGCAGATAGCTGATGTAATAAGGAGTAACTTAAGCTACTTTTATTTTAGAAGGATATTTATTTTATAACTCTGCGACCTGAACAACAACTTTTTTTAAAAATTCCACGTGGACAAAGTCGCAGGCACACCTAGTTATAAAATATATATTATACAGAAGAATGGAAAATACAAATTCTTTATTTTGCATATAGCATAACCACCAGTTATGCTAACCAATAGTTATGCTTTGGTTAAAATGCTTTATAAGTTAAGACCATTTTTGAATACTGTTCTTAGAAAGAAACTTGTGAACCCACTAATACTGTCTCGCGTGGATTATTGCGATATAGTGTATTACTAGGCCATATTTAGGGCCATGTCTTTTAAAACAAACTGAAACGAAAATCTAAAAAGTAGTCCTCGTGGATCTAATATTGCTCCTTTCATAAATAGTTTAATGTACTAAATATGATGTAGCGACGTACTCTTAAGTTGTATACTATCGTATTTTATATGAGAAAGCACAATAGACCACCATACTTGGCACAGAAACTGAGGTGGCTAAACGCATCTGACACCGATAATTATCAGCCATCGCGTATCGCAAACCTTATTGTGCCTCAGCCGTGTTAAGTAGCATTGAGAGATAGTTTTCTTCTTACAGCTTCCAAATGCTAGAACTACATCCCACCTCCCATTGATTTGCTGCAACTCGCTCGAAATTTCGTAATCTTACCAAGAAATGCCTTTTGAAGACGCCGCTTTGGCGCAACGGTCACAGCCATGGATTGTACCTGTTGCGCTGGCGGTTGCGGGTTCGATCCCCTCACATGACAAACATTTGTATTGGCTATACAGGTGTTTGCCGTGGTCTGGGTGTTTGTGCAGTCCTAGTGGGTCTCCCCACCGTGCCTCGGAGAGCACGTTAAGCCGTCGCGCGTCGGTCCCGATTGTTATCATGTGCACCTGATAGCGATCGTTACTCATAGTAGGGAATATATCCGCCAACCCGCATTGGAGCAGCGTGGTGGATTAAGCTCTGATCCTTCTCCTACATGGGGAAAGAGGCCTATGCCCAGAAGTGGGATATTACAGGCTGAAGGTTTTTTTTAACCAAGAAATGGCTCCTTGAGCAGCAAAATTCGGAATCAAATTGGCAAAATGTGAAGCTATCAATTCATTGACATGAGCAACTATAGCATTTCATCAGATCGTTTGGTACGAAACGCTCATTGAGCTTGATTTGGAGTAACTATGACTTTATTATAAGCATATAGTTTTTCACGTGGCTCGCCACTTTGTCTACTTGTATCTTCGGCTACAAACTTCATTTATTAATCCTGGTTTTTATTTAATACTATTTTTAGATACTTTGTTAATGCTACTTATGTTACTATATTTAGTCAGCATTTGTAAAGGTGCGGACTGAAAAGCAGCTATAAGCTGAGTCTACGACCTTTTCACCAGCATTCTTTCTAAAATCTCTGTACATTAGACCTTAAGAAATTTTTATGATCGGTGAATAAACGTCTTTATTATTTATTATTATTATTATTTATTTATGTATTACCTATGTAATTATTTTTTATGCATATTATTGTGTAAATGTGTGTATGTGTATGTTTATGTATATGTATATATACTTGTAGTATTTAGTGTATTGTATATGCTGTATCTATAAACCTTATACTATGTTTATAATAAATTGCAACGTGTGCCTGCTTTGTTTTTTTTTGTTTCTTTTTAATGTACTTGTAAATATGCAATAAAGTACAAATAAATAAAAATAAATATCACTTTGGGGTAGAGTAACTAACTTTGCCAAAGAGCTATTTAACGAGTAAAATAATAATAAAATATTCGATATCTCCATCGACTTTTTATTAAAGATAAAATAATGAATAATAATATGAAACTATGTTCACGTAGCAAAATATACGATATAATTCAAAACAACGTGAATCTTGAAACTCCTTATCCATGATTAAAAGCGGGGTCACCAACTTGACATGGGCGCCTATACGCTGCCGGTCGCCTCGCCTTTTATAGACTTCCCTACGCCACGAGTACGGCCAGTTGTCGATAAGCGCCTCTGGTCGATTTTCAAAGATCTGTGACCGTTGACCAGGACCCACTTCTCGTTCGACGGCGTCCTCACCCCGCAACCACCTCGACACCCCGTCTTTGTATTGTTTTTATTTTTATGTTTAAAACTTTTAATATTAATATAATATAATAGTTATCTATACATCTATCTATACATCTATATCTATACATCTAAACAAATAAATAAAATTTGAGTGTCTGTTAGTAATATTAAAATACTCGCTTTTTACTAAATGCATATCGATGTACACATGGTATATATACCAACATAACATTTTTTACAATTTTTGTCTGTCTGTCTGTCGATCTATCTGTCTGTCTGTGGGTTTGCTCCGGCTATACTCTGAAACAGCTGGACCGTTTTTGACGTGACTTTCACTGGCAGATTGCTTTTGTAATAAGGAGTAACTTTCGCTACTTTATTTTTAAATTTATTTGACTCTTCAAACTGAACAATAAATATTTTAATAAATTCCACACAGACAAAGCCGCGGGTACAGCTAGTAGATGATAATAAAATGTATATCTTGTATTTAACTGTTTGTAGAGCTGCCTGTCTAATAACTTTTGTTTCTCAAACAGATAACATAATTATATATATCTTATATATAAAATTCTCGTGTCACAATGTTAGTTACAATACTCCTCCGAAACGGCTGGACCGATTTTTATGAAATTTTGTGAGCATATCGGGTAGGTCTGAGAATCGGTCAATATCTCTTTTTCATACCCCTATTAAAAAAAGTTAAAAGGGGGGGTGTTAAGGGAGTTAATAACATATATGGCAAAACAACGTTTGCGGGGTCAGCTAGTATATATATAAAAAATAACGAACTTTGATTATTTTCTGATATAAAAATTTTGTATACATTAAGACAAGACATTAGCTTTAGACATTGGTAGATAACAGTTCACGAGTCTCGTGAACAAGATATTCGTAGATAATGTCGAATTATCGAGCTCCGCAAAATAAAAATTAAAACATAGTAATATATCCCGTTTTGAATAATTTTGTAATCAAAAGAACCATGTTAATTTGAAATCTTATAAGTTTGTATATTTATGGATACGACACATCGCTAACCATCTAATTAAAGTAAATAAAAGTTAAGTGTGTTAATATGAGTCTTTAATTGTTTAATATATTTTTTAAACCCTTATAATAAAAACATATATATAATCAAACTCTTAGACCCTTTTTCTTAGCTTAAGTGGTAGTCCACCAACGAAACTTTCAGATACAGTTGCCATAGGTTGAGGTTCCGGATTCAGCTTAGTCAAAGGACAAGGCTCGACGGTAAACTTCTGTAATATAGCAGCAACACCGGCCATGACTAAAAGCTTTCCTAATCTCGCAGCTGAAAATGTAATTAGTATCTTTAGATTGAGTTATTGCGTTTCAATAGTTAGTTAATTATCTTTTGTGTTTCTGAAATTTTATCGTATAGAGTGCGTTTTATTTAAAATCTATTATATTGCATAAATGAATTGACATACTGATGGGACATGAATCTTAGAAATACAGTTCTGTGGATTATCATCGAGTAGGTACATAGTCCTTAAAATAACATTAATAAAACAATTTCTTTAGCTTATCTTACCTATACATGTACGAGGGCCATCTCCAAAAGGTAAGAAAACGTTAGTCTTAAAATCGTTTGCAGATCGAAACCGGTCTGGGTCGAATTTTTCTGGTTCCTTAAAATATTTCTCATCCATATGATAAGCTTGTACAGGTATGATAACTGGAACTCCCTCATTTATTGTTACACCTATTTCTGGAATCGTATACGTAGGAGATGTGCACTTTCTCATCAGGACACCTACAGGTGGGTACATTCTCATCGCCTCGTAAAATGTCTTTTCTAAAGAAGTCATTTCATTAATAGCTTCGTATGTTATCTTGTTGTTATATTTCGGTAATACTTTATCCATTTCAGCTTGAACTTTTTTTTGATAGTCCGTATGTAATGCAAGCTGATGCAATATAAAGCTAGCCGCAACAGAAGATGTTTCAAAACCACCTCCAAAAAATACAAAAATTTGCGCAGTTAGCAAACTATCATCTAGTTCCAGCTCAATCATTTTTGGTTTGCCATTTTTGTCTTTATATTCTATGGATTCTGCTGTCAATTTTCCCTTTTGTCTTAATTCTAACAACAAATCAACAAAATCATTTTGTCCTGATGGCTTGTAGTTCCTGGTTGTTAGAATATCTTTGACAAAATAATTCATCGAATTTTCTATTTCGCGTGATAAAAAATACACATTTTTACATAATTCTGGGAACATGTACTTCCCAGCCGCTGCAATAGCATCTCTAAAAGACCTGTGAAATATTCTTTTTCCCAGTTTTCTAAATTCTGAGTTTTCTTGGTTTAACGAATTTATATTTATACCAAAACCACACACGCCAATAAAGTCAGTCGTATACCTCGCCATAAGTTCTCGAACATCGTAATATTCTAATTTCGAAATTTCTTCAGCTAATAATTGAAGGTCTTCTGCCCTTTGAGTTATTATTGAAAACATTGCTTTAATTTTACCTGAACTAAAAGATGGGCTGAATCCCTTCCTAATCACTTTCCACAAATCTCCATCGGCACAAAATAAATTTTTCATTAACGGTTCCGTTACTGTCTTGTGTTGATTAAACCCCTTAGCATAGAAATGATGAAAATCTGTACTCAATATTCTTTTTGCTATTTCTGGATCTCTTATAACTAATTCTGGTGTTGTACTTCTAAAAAACCCCACCACTTTCTCTTCAGGGTATCTTCTGTACGTTTCTGTGGCCAACATCGCAATGCTTAATTGTTGTAGAAACTGTCTCAAATTATTTCCAAAGTAACATATAGGGGGATCATTTTTCACACCTCTTTTTCTCCAATATCCAAAAGTTCTTGTCCCATATAAATACAACACTATTATTAGAACTATTAATACAAAATAAAACATTTTAATAACGCACGCACGTAATACGTCTTACATTTACTATTACTTATATTGGAATGACTTTGCGTCGCAAAAATTCGGCATGTGACACAAACACCAGATATCACTGAATAGTTTAGTACAATTTCGTTTGAAGTTTATATATATATATATATATATATATATATATATATGTGTGTGTGTGTGTGTGTGTGTGTGTATATATATATATATATATACATTGTAACATTAGTTACTTTTTAGTATTAAATTAAAATAATACACAAAATTTTGCTGAAATTTTATACATATTAAAATGAAACAACTTTTTCGGATTATTAAGTTCTATAGATTTATTGTACACATGGTGGCCATGTGACCATTAGTAAACCGCGATAAAATCCGAAAAAGTTGTTTCATTGTAATATGTATAAAATTTCAATTCATTTCAATTTCATTTCAATTCATTCGCGTAAAAATTAAAAAACAATACATTATATATATTTACAATTCACAACTTAAGAACTAAATATTTACAGATAGTAATGATACAAATAAATGTTCAAACGACGGGATATTTATAATTACGCTACGGAACCATATATTTAATGAAAACAATATTAGGCGTTATTGTTTTGATAACTCGACATACATTTTTATTATATTACTATCTATATATTTTAGATCATGCTAAAATTTTTAGGCCATTCTCGATTTCAAAGTAAACATTTGTAAAATTAAGAAATTAAGCACAATCTTATTATTACAACTACTTCTATGATAACTAAGTTTTTATGTATCTTACGACAACTACGTCCCAAGCTTGATATAGTTTTTTATTGTTTCACAATGTTGGTCGACTACATACCGTATAACCTTTCACTGGGTGTACTAATTTTAATGATTCTTATTTTATTCGAAAACTGATGTTTTTCATGTAGTCTCATTTCAATTTGATCGAGATCTGATGATTACTTTTTGAGTAATCTTTGATAACGCGTATTTAATGGACTATTTTTTTATCCACTTACGTTGTATTACTTGTCGATATAATTGAAGTCGTTGTTTTTTTTTGTTTGCGAGCTAACACAATTACTTAAATTTTACTTTGCCTTAATATACGAGCTACTGTCGCGTTTTACTATATAAATTGCATTGTTTTCATAGACACATTACTATCATCGTGCTTACGAGAGATATATTGGAGACAAACATTTATCATGTTGATTATTCTATATTAAGTATCTTAGTTAATATGTTACGAACGTACTCCACCATAACCCGGAACTTAGATAATAATCACTGTGTTATTATTTATTAATCATTATTAATTACTATGTTAACATCGTTTACTATACGTAGAATAATTTTATTAGTCTAATCATTATACTTGAATTATCACTATCTTCTTACATTTGTAACTAACCTTTAGCCCTGTAACTCTAGTCAATAAGCAAATGTTTTTACTGTTCATTATTATGTACAACCAAACAACCCTTAACAATTCTCGCGTATCTCAAATATTCGACACATTGAATCTCTGATTCTAGTTCCATAACGTTAATCTGTTTCTTAATATATTAATGTATCTTTTAACCTCTGTTTCATAATTCTTTATATTTTTATCAAGAAGTTGTGCAAATAAAATATTTAAAAAATACATATGTAAAGAAATATATAACTTTTATACACAAAATAATATTATAAATAAACATCAATATGGATTCCAACCGCATAAAAATACGACTCAGTTACTGACCTAATTTACTGATAGTATATTTAAACACCTCGATGACAAAAAATACGTTATGATGGTATTTGTAGATTATACCAGAGCTTTTGATATGTTTAGGCATACAATTTTACTTTTAGACTGGTGTAAAAATTATTAAGAAGACAGGTAATTTCTGGTAAATGTTGGTGATGTAGTAAGTAACACAATTAGCGTCACGGAAGGAACAGCCCAAGGCTCCGTGCTAGGGCCCATGCATTACATAACATACGTAAATGACTTGAATGAATGATTTGCAAGCTGGCTAATGGCCATAGTGACCTGTTTGATATTAATGCAGACTCAACTAATAAAGTTCGATCGCAGTTAAATACCAAACTCCAATCATCTTAAAAATGTGTTTATACTTCTTTCTTTTTTTGTGTTTTATTTTTTATTTTTTTATTTAGTTTTTACTTCGATTCGCGCTTAGAAGTTTTATTTTTATTAAGCATGATGTATCTGCCTGTAAGTGTTTGTTACATCTAGATTAAGTTATGTATATTATGTATTTTTGTTTTTGTATGTATTGATGTAAACAAATGTTGGTGGATCAATAAATAAATAAATAAATAAATGACCTTCCAATGTAATGTAAACAGCACTCCGAAATATATCAGTTTGCATACGACACTTGTTATCAAAAGGTGTAGAAGAAGCACTTTATTGGCTACAAAAAGATTTTGATATGCTAGAGAAATGGTCGCATGACGCCGGCTTAGTATTAAACTCTAATAAAACCAAATGAATGTATATCACGACTAGCCAGAATAGAAGTGAAATTACTTCTTGCCTGATTGCCCATAATTATGAATGTTTACATAAATTTGTGAATAAACTTATCTATAATTGATTACTGATGACCGACTTAATTGAAAAGACCGTATAAATTACATCTGTGACAAACTAAAAGCTATCCTGGCGAAGTTTTCATTACTGCAATTGAACATAACACACTCAATTAGACTACAAATTTACAAATCTCTGGTTGAGTCTATATTAAGTTATGGTTTATCAAGTTATGACAGAACGTACAAAACTTAGATAAAATATATATATTACAATTACGAATTTTAAAAGAAATTGTACCTATTAAAATTAAAAATAAATTAGAAATAAATTCAAAAATCAAATCATCATCAGCCTTTCGCATTCCACTACTGGACATAGGGCTCCACAAGTTCACGCCGAAAATAGCAAAAATTCAAAAATAATTATCAAAAATTATTTGACTATTGTAAAATAATACCTATACGTGATAAGATTAAGCTCACCTTATTAAGTGAAGAATTTTTTAACGACTCCTTAGAAGTATTTAAGAATTTAAACCCCAATATTATAGTCACCCGACAAAAAAGTAACTATAGTTACTGTTACCAAAATACAATAACTTGTACGGTAAAAGAAAATTAAATTATTTAATAACACATCTTATAAAAGAACTTACTTTAGCTTTACGGGAATTTTAAACAAAAAAAAAACATAAAAAGAAACCTAAAAAATTAGGGGGGTAAAGTTATTCGCGTCCGTAGGTATTACCTAACCACTTGCCCCTACACGTGCCCCCTGGGTGGTGCTAAATGAATAACAAGCGGAGAGTGCCTGCGCAAGCAACCGTGGGCAGTGCCAGCGCGGGCACTCCCGTAACACACTTACACACACATAATATACTCACCTAGAACACCACATTTACACTACACAGATACACTCTCACAGACCCACATTACGTACATACTAAACATGCACCTATACACTTTCTACACACAATAGACACTCACAACAAGGTCTAACATAACACTTCTGCAGGGATGGTGTGGTCAAGTTCCTGCGGACCTTCCGTCGCAACAATAAGCGAGGGTTGGCCCCAATTGACCACCCGCGTGTTTGTGCCGTGCGCGGGGACCCGTAAGGGGGGATGAAGGAATCCTGGTGGCTGAGCCGAAAGAGCGTCGGCTGTTGTACGTCTCCAAGGCAACACTCCACTTTGGTCTGGATTTCTTCTGACACGGGAGGCCGGAGGCTAGCCACCTTCGGTCAATCGGCTGCGACGTCCCGTCAGAGGGCCGTCAGGCGAGAACTCTGTCCCGTTGGGGTGGACGACGGGTGGGACGGTGAAAATCATCTCGCCCAGCTCGGCCTGCTTCCTAGCGGTGTGGGGCTCTATATCCTGAGGTGACTTCTGGCGCTGACAGCGTCCCCACTTGAGGGCTCGAAGGAGGGTGGAAGCACTCTCAGGATGAACTTTTTCTACCACTATTATGGCAAACAAAAACAAAAATAAAAAACCCAACACCAAGGCTGCACCGGGGGCGAACAACCCCACTGGAGCGCCTACCAACCAACCGGCTGCACCTCAGGCTCACAACCTGAGTGTTGCGCCAACTGATGAACCGGCTGCACCTCGGGCTCACAACCTGAGTGTTGCGCCAACCCAGTTACCGGCTGCACCTCAGGTGCAGCACCTGAGCAGTGAGGCAGGTACAAGTACCATTGACCTCACTTCTCTGAAGGCAGCAATGCCGACAGCCACCCAACCCTGGCAGGATGAATCTTGCTGGAACCTGGTGACTGTTAAGAGAAGAGAGGTCAAAAAACGTGACCAGGTGTCGGCTCGCAAGGGGAAGCGGGCTGTAGTCCGTGCGGAGGCGCGGCGAGCGCGACGCCCAACTGACGACGGGAGTAGGCCGCTTGAAGCTGCCGAAGGGACCGAAAGGACCCACGCTGCCCCTGTCAGTGTTGCGCAGGTCCTTGGCGTAGCCGGGCCAGCTGCACCTGTGGGGGCACCCTTTGAGGTTGTGGCAACTGCTGCTGCCAGCGCGTCTAGAACTAAGCGAGCCAGACGCCGCAACAAGATTACGACGAAGGTTAGCCACGGGGAGCACCCGAGACGATCAAAACCCGCGAAGCGGGACCGACCGGATGACTCCTTTACACCTCAGGGTAGTGGCAAACGTCGTAAGCCTACCCACACTACCGACTCCATCAGATACGCGGACGCGTTAAAGTCTAACGACGACTGTGTCGCGATCATGATGGAGCCTTACCACGACCTCTCGAAGGAGCAAGCTGAGGCCATTGAGAGGCGGTTGCAGGGGGTGATGGACGAAGAAATATTCTCGCCCAGCACTTCCGCAACACCCGTTGCTGCACCGCAGTTTAGGGGGAAAGCCTTCCATAGTGAGGGCACCCTTAAGATGTGGTGCAGGGACGATTTTGCCCTTCAGTGGCTTCGTCGCTCCATAGGGAGGATCACTTCACCACGCGCAGGAACCAGGCTGGTTGTCAGAAAGCAGTCTGAGATCCCGCGGCGCGTCAAAGTGGGGTTCTTGATCCCGCAGGTGGACCCGGAGGATACTCTGGATAAGATCCGCCTGCGGATGATGTGACAGAACCCGCAGTTCCGCGTCTCCAACTGGGCGCTCTACAATGCTGTGCCAACGGAGGAGAAGACACCATGTATCTCCTCCTTGGCATCCCAGAGGATGACGCGGAGAAGCTGAAGGGAAGCGAGCGTAGAGTTTACTACAAGTTTGGTAACATCTACGCTCGCTTCCACGAAGACCGCACTACCACACTGTCGAATCTCGGAGAGGACGAGAAGGTCCTTAGTGACCCAGGCAGTGCTGATAACAAAATGGTGGAGGGACAGCCGGGCTCCAGTAAGGAGTCTGTCGTCGACACCGGCTTGTTCGAGGTTGGTCTCCAAATAGACCTAGATGATCTCTCCAAGGACGAGCAAGGTGATCCTGACGACGCCATCCTGGAATCCAGTGATGATGGCGGTGCCAGCTCCACCTAAATCACAACTACTAATCACCCAAGTCAACCTCCAGCACAGCCAGACTGCGACGGCTACCCTACGCAGATTGCTGGAGGGCAAAACGAAGACCGTGGCCCTGATCCAGGAGCCGTAGATCAGGAAGGGGAGGATCTGCGGTCTAAGCAACATTGGAGGTAAGTTACTTCTAAATAATAACGTACACCACCCACGCACTTGTATCTACGCACACAAGGACGTGAACATCACCTTAATAACCGAGTTCTGTAGCAGAGATCTTACAACCGTCAGGCTCCAAAAAGAACCCTCTTCAGGCTTACCTGATGTGGTGATAGCATCTGCCTACCTGCCGGGTGATGCTGACATGCCACCCCAGAGCTGGCCGCGCTTGCTGAGCACTGCCAGGGTCTGGAGCTCATCATATCCGCTGACTCCAATGCGCACCATGCGCTATGGGGCAGCAAGGACAACAACCAGCGAGGTGAGGACTTTGTTTCTTTTTTAATCGCAACTAATCTTAACATTATAAATAAAGGATCTGAACCAACTTTTGTAACTTCGAGGTCCCAAACCATCATTGATCTAACTCTGGCGACAGAGCATGTGTCCGAATTTATTTCAGATTGGCATGTGTCTGACGACGTGTCGTGCTCTGATCACCGGTGGATCAAATACAACCTAGAAGTCACGTTGACGTCACCTAAACCCCGCCGTAACCCTCGGAAGATGGACCGCGGCAGGTATGAGCTTCTGACAGCGGAGAAACTCAAAGGCGTTGTACTACCCGATAACCATGAAGGCACCGAGGACATTGATAACCACATCAAACAGATAACCGACTGCCTAATCACCAGCTTCGAACAAACATGCCCACTTTCATCGCCCAGTGCGCGACAGTTTCACAGAGGGCACTGGTGGGGACCGGAGCTCGAGAAGCTACGACGCAGGGTGAGGAAGTTGTTCAATAGAGCAAAGAATACTCGTCTAGAACACCACTGGGACGCCTACAAGCAAGCCCAATATCACTACAAAAGGCGCATCAGAATGAGGAAGAAGGAGTGTTGGAGGCGCTTTTGTACCAATATTGAAACAAACAATCAGGCGAACAGAGTTAAGAATATAGTGTGCAGCGAACCAGTGCACAACCTGGGACGCCTGAAGAAACCGGATGTAACATATACAAAAATGGATCTGGAAACCTCAGAACTGTTAATAACTACACACTTCCCAGGATGCCAAATCGAAAGTAATGTGGCATGGGAGGAAGAACCAAAGAAAACACCTTTAATGGTGGACTGGATCACCGCCAAGAAAATTGTCACACATGACAAAGTAATTTGGGCCATCAACAGTTTCCTTCCATATAAGTCTGCAGGACTGGATAAGGTGTTTCCAGGTCTGCTAAGATGGAGTGATAGGAAGCTCATCGACCACCTTGTCTCCATATATAGGAGTTGCTTAGCTTACTGCTACACTCCAAAGTTATGGAGGGAGGTCAAGGTAGTCTTCATACCCAAACCCGGCAAAGGAGACTACTCGCAACCAAAATCATTCAGACCTATTAGCCTTACCTCCTTTCTACTGAAAGTTCTGGAAAGGCTAATAGATCGGGAGCTGAGGAGCACAACTCTGGTTGAGCAACCTCTGAATCCCAACCAGCATGCCTACTCAATGGACAAATCAACGGACTCTGCCCTACATAAGGTTATATCCTACATAGAGGGCAATCTCCACCACATGATATCAACCCTAGGCGCCTTTATCGATATTGAAGGGGCCTTTGATAAAACTAAGTTCACCAGCATAAGCCGGGCCCTGACTAAGCATGGAGTCAATAACACAATTGCCGGGTGGATTGACAGCATGCTCAGGTACAGGGCCATCCAATTCACTGTGAATGAAACAACTAGAGGCGTTGTAGCGAGGGGGTGTCCGCAGGGGGGGGGGTCCTTTCCCCACTTCTGTGGAACATAGTGATCGACGAACTGATCACCTTGCTCAATGACCGCAGATTTCTCACAGTTGGCTATGCAGATGACTTAACTGTACTCGTCAGTGGACCATCTGAGAGGACAGTCTGCGACCAAATGAGGGCCGCACTAAAAGTCGTTGAACAGTGGTGTGTAGACCACGAACTAACAGTGAACCCCGCAAAGACGGAACTTGTGATGTTCACTAATAAACGGAATTTAGGGAACCTTAAACTCCCTAAATTATTTGGCACCAGTCTTGCCTTAACCAAGGAGGTCAAATATCTTGGAGTAATCCTAGATAGTAAACTTCTTTGGAACAGGCATTTAGACTCAAAAATCAACAAAGCCAGCATAATCCTCTGCCAATGCAAACGGCTCCTCGGCAAAAGCTGGGGCATATCACCCAAAATTACTCTATGGCTTTACAAAACCATTGTCAGGCCTATTATCACCTACGGTGCGGTAATCTGGTGGCAGAGAACAGAACTTATAATCGTTAAAAATAAGCTCCAGCGGTTTCAGAGAATAGCGTGCTCTGCAATCACTAGCTGCATGCGTACCGCTCCCACGGCAGCTCTTGAGGTTATGCTTGACCTGGCACCGCTTGATCTGTTTATACAACAGGAGGCGACTATGTCAGCTATCAGGCTGAAACACTTGGGCCTGTGGTGCAACCAGGAGGGTCCACACAACAAACTTTGGAGCAACCTTGTGAGCTATGAGCCACTACTTGCCGCTCCATGTGATAGGATTCCCAAACAACATATTTTTGAAAGGAAATACCATATAAAACCATTTGAGACTGAAAGAGACTAGTCCGGCATACGTGAGGTCCGCATCTACACGGACGGCTCCAAAATGGGGTCTGGCACCGGTGCTGGAGTGTACTCACAAGACCTTAATATCAATTTATCACTAACGCTGGGCCAACACAGTTCCACCTTTCAATGTGAATGTGTTGCGATAACCCATGCAGCCACCGCCGTCCTGTCAAAAGACATTAGGGATTGCAAAATCCGTATTCTGTCGGACAGCATGGCTGTACTTAAAGCACTAAGGAGCAACTCGGTCAACTCTAGTCTTATATACGAATGTCATCAAACCCTGGAAGTATTAGCCTCAAATAATAAGGTAATCCTCCAGTGGATAAAAGGACATAGTGGATCACACGGTAACGATGCTGCCGACGAGCTTGCAAGACAGGGGTCCAATACAAAGGTTGCCAGCCCAACTATCCTTATGCCGTTACCTTTTGGACAACTGCGCTCGTGGGTAAGGCAACGTACACGTGCAAATCACAATGCCCTTTGGACAAACCAAACCGGCTGTAGACAGTCTAAGCTGATACTCACGGAAGTATCACCGCACCTAATGTGCCGACTGCTCAGTCTTAACCGTTTGGACATCCGAATAGTCGTTGGCACGATTACCGGCCATATGGCACTTAATCACCAACTATTCATCATGAATGCAACAGACAGCCCTCTTTGCAGGGGCTGTCTGGCTGCTGAAGAAACAGTCATCCACGTAATCCTGGAATGCGAGGGAGTGGCCGCACACCGGGCTACCATCCTTAAAGAAATAAGGACGCTCCGAGAAGCCTGTGAACGCCCCAGGAGGCTTCTGAGCTTCTGGAAGGAGCTGGGCTGGCTGAATTAGTCAGCCCTCTTTTCACGCACAACGGACCACTTCTGTGTCTAAGTGCGGAAAACCGAGCCCACTACAATACAATACAAAATACAATACCTAAAAAATTATTTTATTGATAATATACAATAACACCATATCACAAATTTAAATAGAAAATTTAACTGAAATAAATTAAACTGGTTGGTCGGTCTATCCGCATACAGCGTTTAACCGATTGATGTGTGTCGATTATTATATAATTAACTAGCTGTGCCCGCGACTTCGTCCGCGTGAAATTTAACAAAAAGTTATCGTTCATTTCGCAGAGTTATAAAATAAATAAATTTCTAAAATAAAAATAGCCTATGTTACTCCTTACTATATCAGCTATCTGCCACTTAAAGTCCCATCAAAATTGGTCCAGCTGTTTCAGGGATTAACCGGAACAAACAGACAGACAGAAGACAAACATACATACTGACAAAAATTGTAAAAAAAAATATTTTGGTATATGTACCGTGTATACATCTATATGCATTTAGTAAAAAGCGGTTATTTTAATATTACAAACAGACACTCCAATTTTATTTATATTTGTATAGATATAGATAAATGCTTTAATAATAAAATGATGTACATACATTAGGTCGAATATATTATGTACCTAGTTACCCGCTGATAATGTCGGCAATACTGATTTTCGGTAAAACTTAAAATCGCGAAGAATGTGACCATCAGTGTTGACTTTGCAATGACTTAAATTGTAATACTTAAGTTTAATGTAATTAATGTCTATTGTAAACTTTTTTGTGGTTCCAATAAATAAATAAAAAAGAAGAAGATGTACAAAACAGAAGAGTGCCGAACAAGAAGATTAATAAACAGTAGGTGAAGGTTTTAAAGAAGTACGCCAAACCTTTTTTTTGGAAACGCAGAGGAACCCATTTACGGGTGATATCCAGGACGCCCGGGTAGGCAGTCCTTGACCGTATGTCACTTCAGCACTTGGGGGTGCAATACCGACCAAACCCCTGCGGGAACCCCTTTTTTTTCTTTGTCTTCAGCCTCAGTCAGGTTCAGGGTGCGATTGAGGTCCTTGGCGTGGCGGACACGTGCGGTGCCGTTGTTGCCAGTGATACCACGTGGCTGGATTTTGTGGGTTGGCTGCTAGGACCCCAATATCTACGATAAAGAACTGATGACATCGTGATGGAGATGGTGTCGTGGAGATGGACAACTGAACTCGAGAGACTGGTGGGTGATCATCCAGGGAGTTTCTGCGGAGCCACGAGTCACGGACATCCGCTATGATAAGTGACCACAGTTAACCTCCACCCACGTGTCAGAAATAATTCGAACCCTCAGTGTAGTTTAAATTAATATTAGATTAATCAAAAATGTATTTCGGTTCATAGTGTAGATTTAAAATAATTTCGGGTTGTGTTAAACTCGTTCGTTTAATCCATAAAAGGAAGATAAAGTTGTTTGCTCTTTCAAATTTGTTTTAAGCTTAAAATTGTGTTTCCTTGTATTAAATTACTTTCTACATTCATCTTATTTAATTTTGTTCTCTAATAGCCTCCTGCTCAATAATTTAGAACTGCCACCAACTTGTGTCAGGGATTAATTTAGGAGCCCCGCTACTCACCAGCCAGGTCTGCAGTTGCGTGTTGGGGAATAATAAGAGAGGTTATCTGACAACTTTTCAGCTTGCCTCAAATATCTACCCCAAAGTTGGGACCGGCTCAAATCGTAGATATAGCTTGTTAAATCCAGTCCACCGGAAAAGCTACCAAGCCACCATAAAGAAAAGCTGCTAATTACGAGATTAGTTCGTCACCTTCCTATCGGAGACAATACAAAGATACAACCCGTCCGACTGTACTAAATCCCGTCACAATCGGCAACTAAAGAATTAAAAACTCAAACTAATACTAAGAATCCAAAAACAATTCCTTCCAAATAAAAACCTGAAGTTAAAGTTATGCTATTTACTTAGATAGTGGGGAAATGTACCTTCGCATTCTTATGATATTGATACTGCTAATACTAAACACGGCTAAAACGACATTTTCTAAAAGTGAGTCCTAGGTCGAGATGCCGCCCCCGAAACCCACTGCATCCTAAATTTTATAAAAACATGCTATAACGAGATATTGTAACATATACATATAATGTTACTAACTTATTTTGGTGCGTAATTGCTCTTTTCTTTTGCTAGGCATAGTCGTTTATTAGCGCGGTCCTTGTGACGGGTGGTTTTGCGTATGGGGCCATTAGTGGGGATTGGGTGAGTAGGGTTTATAGCACATGAGTAAGCGCTTGTGGCGAGTGACTCCTGCTTTTTCTTTGTCTCCAGCCACGGTCAGGTTCAGGGTGCGATTTGTTGGTGTCCTTGGCGAGGCGGTCACGAGCTTTGCCGGATACTTCTGGCGTGGCCAAGTGGCGAGACATTTTATCCAACGTTCCCGGTTCTAATGTTGCCGACCTGTGGCAGTCGGCGAGGCTGGTTTACCTCGCCAGAAATCGTAGGGAGCTGCGTGAGCCTAACCACGTGGTGTAAGGTAGTACTATGAGCGGTGCCACGTGGTGCTTCGGAGCTGATTCGGCTAAGTGACCTTTTTTAACCTCCAACCATGTGCCAGAAATAAGTCGAACCTTAGATATCTAGTGCTATAGTTTTTTTTTATTACGAGTTTGTGTGTTCATAATTATAATTTTAATAGTAAAAAATTGTTATCTTTTTTGTACTTTGCAATGAATTAATTCAATCTGTTAGATTTTTGATTTCATCAGCCTTTAATTGAATTATAGTTGTTATTTTATTTTTTTAGTTCGTGTTAAAAATTTAATTTCTCTCTAGATTAATTTTTTTAACGGGCGTCAATATTTTGCTCAACGTTTTAGAGAAAATTAGCTCTACGATGGTAACATAATTTAAATGAACACGCATAGTAACAAAAAAAAACTTTACTTTTTTGTTCTTCTTTCGAGGACACAATGCACATCGAGCTTGCTTTTGTAAATTTGCGGGAGGTTCACTTGCTGGAAATTCTTCGGGGACATTTAGAATGGCCCTTATATTTCCCCACGTTCCCGTTTGTTTTATGAGTGAAACGTTTGTTTTTGTATTTGGGAGCACGTCTGTCAATTTTTTGGATTGACCAAACATGACCATTTTTACCTCTCAAAATACTCTCCCTTGAAGCTGTGACAAAGGAACATCATCTTCGTCTTAGCCAGAAATGATGTCGTCTTGTTCGGAATGCACTGAGACGTTATCTTCATTTTCAGAAGCCTTCTCCGCCTCTATTGGTTCTGTTTCACTCTCATCATCCTCAGCAATATTATTTAAGTACCGCTCAAGCTCCTCATTATTACGAAACGCCATAATGAACTGAAAATAACACATAAAAAATACAGTAACAAAAAAAAATACCTATGTAAATAGTTACGTAAATAGTAACAGGGGTGACGCAACACCCCACACATACCTGCAGAACGAAATTGACGCGTTGCCGCTCCCACTGCGCAACGGCTACCGATAACTCATGGTAAGACAAAAGAATACACAAAATGCTAAAGTGAGACAGCAAATAATTTTCAACGAATCGGCGCGTGACTGCTCACCTGGGGTGTCGGGGCACCCCTGTTACCATCCTAGGGTTAGTTCTATTAATATTATTAATATTTTTCAATCGATGTTGGGGCGGTGCAAATTATTCTATAGGATCCCTTATCAGAATCTGCTAGTCCCTTGTTGATTTATGTAACTAGATTTTAGTAATTGAGGTATTTTTCTTTTTTTTTTTCTTTTTGTGCGTGTTGCGATTATTTTGTAAAACTTACAATGGGACTGGCGTGTCCTTGTAGGACAAAAGTCCCTAAAATCAATAAAAGAATAAAAAATATAAAATATTTTTCAAACAAATCGCTATCAGAAAAAAATCACGTGAATTACCATTTTAACTCCTTAATTTATATCATAAATTTAAATTATTACACTTTTTAAACTTAATTATCTATACCAACAATACCTGTGCGAATAATTCGCACTAAGTTAAAAAATTTACCGTCCGTCAATCAATATTGACGTTGTTCCAAAATTAAAGCCGTCATATATATAATTTTAATAACAAATTAATTTACAAAAACAAAAGCAATATTAAACTTGTTAGTTGTGAATGCCGGTAGAGCAACCAATTATCTATAAAATTATATATAATTTATGTAGAGTAATTGTGAGGATTTTTTTTTTTAAAGGGAGGCAAATATCTTAACCCTAGCGTA
The DNA here is from genome assembly GCF_905220565.1 of Melitaea cinxia. Taxonomy (NCBI): domain Eukaryota; kingdom Metazoa; phylum Arthropoda; class Insecta; order Lepidoptera; family Nymphalidae; genus Melitaea; species Melitaea cinxia. The sequence goes on from NC_059407.1 coordinate 5,798,926, forward strand.
TTCATATATTATGTTGAATAATTTTATATTTTATTAATTATTTTATAGAAAGTCAAGAACTAAAATGGCATTAAAGTACCAGTTTTACTAATTTACTATACTTTCGCCCTTCACAATGTCTTTAAGTTAAAATAATATATATAAGTATTATGTGTGTTTTGGTTTTATTCGTTCATAACAACAGTTCTTCATTAATTTGTTAGATTTTTAACTAACGAAATTAAATTATTACATTAAGTTTAATTTAAATCTATTTTATTTCAGAGACAAATGTTTTTTTTTGTGATTTAGTGCTATATACAGTGGAGAAAGCCTCTACTTACCGTAGTCAACGGCTACCCAATTTCATATTAGATTTTCTATCATTTTAGCTTATGTTCGTTTGAGAATCTCAAACTTGCAAAAATCCTAAATATTTAGAATAAAAATTAATCTGCAACAACATTAACATTATTTAGCTTAGAACGTTCCTATCTCATCATCATCATCATTCCAGCCTATTGCAGCCCACTGCTGGACATAGGCCTCCACAAGTTCGCGTCAAAAATGCACGAACTCATGTGGCTGGCTTTCTCGCACCGAAGACGCTGCTGCCCGTCTTCGGCCTGTGTGTTTGAAAGCCAGCAGTTGGATGGTTATCCCGCCATCGGTCGGCTTCTTAAGTTCCAAGGTGGTAGTGGAACCTCGTTATCCCTTAGTCGCCTCCCACGACACCCACGGGAAGAGAGGGGGTGGCTATATTCTTTGATGACGTAGCCACACAGCACTATCTATCTATTTAATAAAAAAAATAGTCAATTCGCGTAAATGTAATTACAGAATGAATATCTAATCACATCTTTTTAATATAGTATGAGAAGTTGATATTGCAATATTTAAACGAACAAATGACACTACAACTTGTAAAAACACAAAAAAAAATCAACAAAGCCGGTTTCATACGAATAAATTAACGTAATTTGGATCCGGTTTCGTTTTTACACACGATTACATTTTGTATTATATTATGTTTTGTACTCATTATGTAATATTTATCTGTTGATGATGATGATATGTATTAATATTTTGAACCATAAAAGTCTCGAGCGTGTGAATGCTTAAACCAAAAAATTAATTTACATTAAACGAGTGTTTTGTTGATTTTTGTGATAGTGTTAGTTCATCGAAGTTTAATTTGGGACTGTAAATATAACGACGCCGCGTTGGCGAAACGGTCACAGCCATGAATTGTACCTGTTGCGCTAGCGATTGTGGGTTCGATCCCTGCATATGACAAACATTTGTATTGGCCATACAGGTGTTTGCCGTGGTCTGGGAGTTTATGCCGTCCTTGTGGGTCACCCCACCGTGCCTCGGAGAGCACGTTAATCTGTCGGTCCCGGTTGTGTACACCTGAATCACCTGACCATGTACACCTGATAGCGATCGTTACTCATAGTAGGGAATATATCCACCAACCCGCATTGGAGCAGCATGTTGGATTAAGCTCTGATCCTTCTCCTACATGGACAAAGAGGCCTATGCCCAGCAGTGGGATATTACAGGCTGAAGCGTAAATATAAATTTAAATAAAACAAAAATATACAAATAATCATAGTATAACTCACTTCACTCACTTCAACCTATCGCAGTCCACTGCTACATAGGCCTCCACAAGTTCGCGCCAAAAACACTCAGTACGTTTGATATAATAAATACATACATTTATAATTCGCTGGTTTCAAAGAAGACCATCACTTTGTGTTTAATGCTATATTAATTAATTAGTGTTACATCTGCTTAGTAATAAATTAAATGCTAGTTACTTTAGCGATAATATTCAATTAATTTCCTGTATATTTAAAATGAAAGCAGAAAGTAAGACACAAATTTACCATTAAAGTAAGGTACTAGTCGCTCTAAAAGTAATACTATTTTTACACAAAGTAAAGAATAATAACATACGAAACTACTGTTTCATTTCTGATAAAAAATACTTTTATACGTAAAAGTATTTTTGTATATTTTTAAACATACATTCTATTCTAAAGTATATAAAACAGTTTCGAATATATATTACAGAAGACAGAATTCCGTAAAATTCAAAAACATCTTTCGATTCCATACAAAATTTTATTTGGAACAAAATCTTTTAGTCAATAATATAAGTATAACTTAAGTATTATTAAAAACAAAAAAAAAACTACAAATTATATTTAAAATAACTACAAATTTTATTATAATTTATAAGACATGACATACCAACAAGCATTTAAATGTGTACGTTCTCAGTTATAAGCATTTTTAACATCGAATAAATTGTATATTATATTAAAACGACTGTATTTAAATATAATTCAGACAAATAAATGATTTCGCAGCAATTTCAGTTTCTTTTTATATTATAAATACACTCAAAATACAAAGGATGCTTAATCTTATATCACATTTTTGAGATTTCATTAATTGTATGCTAATTAAACGTATTAGTTAAGTACGTGAAGACAAGAACGTTATTTAATCAACTTTATGTTTAAACTATACATCAAATTATAAATATAGTTACATCGCTAAGAAAACTACTATTTTTACAATGGGGATTTTAAACAAAATTTAAGATGAACATAAAAATATATAAATGATTTAAATCAGTTTAACTCAAATAAGGCAAGCGACTGTCGTAAGCAAACAAAAAAATTATACATTCTCAAAATGTAGTCACGGTACAGTAAAAAAAAAATATACTCTAATCATCTCATTAATGTAAGTAAAGGAAAATCAGCAAAAAAATGAAACTGTTTTAATATTATTATTATTGTATAATCTATAATATAAAAATGAGTCGCTGAATGTGTTGCTAAACGCAAAACTCGAGAACGGTTGGACCGATTTCGTTAATTCTTTTTTTAAAATATTCCTTGAAGTACGAGGATGGTTCTTACGGAGAGAAAAATTCAAAAAAAAAATTAAATTTCCTGAAAAAGTCTAAAAACAACACTTTTCTATACTCCCATACAAAAGATTTGTGATAATACTTAAAAGTCAATTTGAACTTTAATACCATACGATAAAGTTTGTGTTAGGCGATACGAAGTTCGCCGGGTCAGCTAGTATTTGAATAAAAAACCAGTTATAATAAAAATATTTATACTTAAAACTCTTGGACCCTTTTTCTTAACTTAAGTGGTAGTCCACCAACGAAACTTTCAGATACAGTTGCCATAGGTTGGGGTTCCGGATTCAGCTTAGTCAAAGCACAAGGCTCGACGGTAAACTTCTGTAATATAGCAGCAACCCCGGCCATGACTAAAACTTTTCCTAACCTTGCAGCTGAAAATGTAAAAAGTATCTTTAGTATCTAAGATTTTATTTTTGTGTTACCCACATTAGGAATTCTAAACATTTTTGAATATGATCATATTCAAAAATGTTTAGAATTCCTAATGTGGGTAACACAAAAATAAAATCTTAGATATTAAAAAATAGCACGGTATCGTCTCCTGTCAAAGATTTTCATTGTAATATGAAACTTTGAATAGTTACGGGTTTCTGTAAAGAGCTCACTATAGACGGCGCCACGGTTCGCTTAAACCGAAATTAAAAATTATCATATCGAAAATTTCGCTCGAGCGGGTGCATCGTTCCATAGCTTAATTGGCTAGAGCGCCGACACGGTAAGTCGGAGACGCGGGTTCGAACCCCGCTGGAGCGGTCAATTTTTGATATGATATTCAAAAATGTTTAGAAGTATCTTTAGATTATTGATTTAGTCTTTTGTGTTCTGAAATTTAATCATATAATAGTACGTTTTATTTTAACTCTGTCACAAGTTGCATGGTAATAAATAAATTGATGAACTGACGGTACATGATTTTTAAAAATAGGGTTCTGTGGAAAATCATTCAGTAGATACATAGAAATATGTGTAGGCACAAGAAAATGTGTGTTTTTATATAATATATGTATTTCTTTAGTTTATCTTACCTATACATGTACGAGGGCCATCTCCAAAAGGTAAGAAAACGTTAGTCTTAAAATCGTTTGCAGATCGAAACCGGTCTGGGTCGAATTTCTCTGGTTCCTTAAAATATTTCTCATCCATATGATAAGCTTGTACAGGTATGATAACTGTAACTCCCTCATTTATTGTTACACCTATTTCTGGAATTGTATACGTAGGAGATGTGCACTTTCTCATCAGGACACCTACAGGTGGGTACATTCTCATTGCCTCGTAAAATGTCTTTTCTAAAGTAGTCATTTCAGTAATAGCTTCGTATGTTATCTTGTTGTTATATTTCAGTAATACTGTATCGATTTCAGCTTGAACTTTTATTTGATATTTCGTATGAAATGCAAGCTGATGCAATATGTAGCTGGCGGCAACAGAAGATGTTTCAAAACCAGCGCCAAAAAATACAAAAATTTGCGCAGTTAGCAAACTATCATCTAGTTCCAGCTCAATCATTTTTGACTTGCCATTTTTGTCTTTATATTCTATGGATTCTGCTGTCAATTTTCCCTTTTGTCTTAATTCTAACAACAAATCAACAAAATCATTTTGTCCGGATGGCTTGTAGTTCCTGGTTGTGAGAATTTTTTTGACAAAATAATTCATTGAATTTTCTATTTCGCGTGATAAGAAATACACATTTTTACATAATTCTGGGAATATGTACTTCCCAGCCGCTGCAATAGCATCTCTAAAAGACCTGTGAAATATTCTTTTTCCCAATTTTCTAAATTCTGAGTTTTCTTGGTTTAACGAATTTATATTTATACCAAAACCACACACGCCAATAAAGTCAGTCGTATACCTTGCCATAAGTTCTCGAACATCGTAATATTCCAATTTCGAAATTTCCTCAGCTAATAATTGAAGGTCTTCTGCCCTTTGAGTAATTATTGAAAACATTGCTTTAATTTTACCTGTACTAAAAGATGGGCTGAATCCCTTCCGAATCACTTTCCACAAATCTCCATCGGCAAAAAATAAATTTTTCATTAACGGCTCTGTTACTGTCTTGTGTGGAATAAGCCCTTTAGCATAGAAATGATGAAAATCTGTAGTCAATATTCTTTTTGCTATTTCAGGATCTCTTATAACTAATTCTGGTGTTGTACTTCTAAAAAAACCCACCACTTTCTCTTCAGGATATCTTCTGTACGTTTCTGTGGCCAACATCGCAATACTTAATTGTTGTAGAAACTGTCTTAAATTATTTCCAAAGTAACATATAGGAGGATCATTTTTCACACCTCTTTTTCTCCAATATCCAAAAGTTCTTGTCCCATATAAATACAACACTATCATCAGAACTATTAATACAAAATAAAACATTTTAATATGCACAAACGTAATACGTCTCACATTTACTATTACTTGTATTAGAATGACTTTGCGTCGCGAAAATTCGGCATGTGTCACAAACACCAGAGATCACTGAACGGTTTAGTAACGTAAGTTTAGATGATTTTGTTTGAAAGTTATATTAAAAATTTAAATTGATTTCTAATTTAGTGTACATTTTCTACAACAAAACAATAAATCTCTTATTACGAGTATCATACCAACTTCCTGTTACGAATAGATGTATGTTCCAACAATGGGATATTTGTAGTTACGCTACGGAACCTTATATTTGATGAAAACGATGTTTAGCCGTGATTGTTTTGATATCTCGATATACATTTTTATTGTAGTATATATCCCCAACTGGCACGTATCCGATGAGGCATCGTGCTCAGATCACAGATGGATACGCTTCGATGTGCAGGTAAATACAGTCCCAGTAGTCCTTAGGCGTAACCCACGCAAAACCAACCGCGTGCAATACGCCGAGAGACTGGAGCAGCTTCTCAGCGAGCAGACATGCCCAGACAGACTCGTGGGAACAGGACAAAATAATAAATTTTTATTTCAGTTAATTATCCAAAACCAATAGAGATCGTGCTAGAGTTTATAAGCCATTATCGATTTCAAAATAAAGGTTTGTAAAATAAATCACTAGGTTTATATCTTATTATGACATTAGTAAAAAAAAAACAACTTTGATTTTCTTACTATAATTAAGACAAGTCCCAAGCTTAATGTAGTTTTATACTGGTTGGGCCGATTTTGACAGTTATTTTTTTAACATGTACATATATGTATGTCCTTGAGATCTAACGAGTACTTTTCAATGTTACCTAAGAAAGTTTGACTGGCTGGACCGATTTCATATTTTTTTTAGTCCAATGGTGGTGCGTGTCATTTTACATGACTCATGTGATCCCATTTAAATTTAATTCAGATCTGACGAGTGCCTTTCGAGTGAAATTTATTAGAGATAACTCGAAAATGCGTCTTTACTTGACTAATATTTTGTTAATCTACATTATATTTTTACCCTTATTATTACAATTTTACTTTGCCTTAATATACGAGCTACTGTCGTGTTTTATAATATAAATTGCATTGTTTTCATTGACACGTTACTCTTATCTTGGTTCTGTTACGAGAGATATATTGAAGATAACAATTTATCACGTTGAATTACTCTATTATTATATTAAAATATAATAAGCTAGTACGGCTTATCTTTCTCTTGAGTACTTCATTAGTTCAATAATGTCAAAAATGAAACGATAACATTAACTTTTTATATACATACTAGCTGTCCCCGTAACTTCGTCCTCGTGGAGTTTAACATAAAAGTTATTGTTCAGTTCGAGAGTTGTAAAATAAATAAATTTCTAAAATAAAATTTGTTTGTGTCATTATATCAGCTATCTACCAGTTAAAGTTTCATCAAAATCGATACAGCCGTTTCAGAGATTAGTTGAAACCAACAGACAGACAGACAAAAATTATAAAAAATGTGATTTTTGAATATGTACCGTGTATACAAATGTATTTAGTAAAAGCGGTTATTTTAATATCACAAGCAGTCACTCCCTTTCATTTATTTGTATAGATACTGTGTAACCTTTAACTGTCATAAAGTTACGAATACGTAAAAACAGGGTGCGTTATATACCTGGCGTGTTGTTGTCACTGCCCTGTTCCTTGCTTGGAGCTCTGGCTATCTTCATAACCATTAGCTCACAAAACTACTTCCGAGCAATACTATTTGGCTGTGGTCTCGTGTAAAGTTGAGATACTTCCTCATTCGGGCTGCTCTAAATTTAGAGATTGGTATTTCTCTCAGTACCCAACTTCAATTAAAAGTCAGTTTGTTCAGAAATTACAAATAGGAGAGCAGCTAAGTCTAGCTGTCTATTAACTTCTGAGCCAAACCTGTATTTATGCCGTGAAGAAGTTTAATATGTAGATAGTTTGAATACTAGAAAGGGATATTAGCGAAGTCACTTTGACCACCGAACCACTAACCGACTACCAACAAAGTTTAAAATTCATTTAATTGTCGAACTCTTGTAGTTAGTAATTGATATTATTTACTTAATAGCATTATATTAACGTGTTTAACATGTTACTTTAATTACCTCCAATTGTTTTATAATTAATATAGTACAATTATATTTATCCGTCAACCCGCACCAGAGTAGCGTGGTGGATTAAGCTCTGATAATTCTCCTACATGGAGAAAGAGGCCTGTGCCCAGCAGTGGGATATTACAAGCTGAAGCGATATTTTATAAAATAACATGAAGTGTATTAAGTCCATTATACGACACATTATGAATGTGATTGCGAAGAGCACTATTCCATGTTTTCAATTTGAATATTATATTTTTAAAATTAGTTTGTATGTAGATTTCCTTCTCAAACTAATATAGTGTTAACGATTCAAATTAATATGTCACTATGAACTTAGAATTACGTAAGTGTTACACGTGTTAAACGTTACTTGTAATAGCTTACTCAAGAACTCGTGATATACAATTTGTGTATTTTTCTAATTCTACAACATCATACAACTTCTTTTCTGTCGTGTTATTTTTTATATTAATATTATTACTATTTGACGAGACAATGTCTAATAAATCGATGAACGCTGGCTGCATGCACGAAAAAGGATGACTCGACATGATGACGAAGATGACGAAGACATAAAGTATCTGAACCATGTTACTCATCATCTTTTTGTTGAGCTTACATTGCAAATATTTATTTTATATTTAGTATCAACATTGCACCCATGCGGTGCCGAGCCAGGTCGCTATTATTAAATAAAATAAAAATGTTTTACCAAAAAAATATACACTTATATTTCTATAATATATCTTATATTGATTTTAACTGTGGTAGGGCACAACGGGTAATTTCCTGCTCAAAATATGGAGCAGCCTGACTGGGGCAGTAGTACCTCGACCTTATATAATATATACTTTATTGCACTGAAAAAATTACATGTAAAAACAAACCTTACAGAAGATCATAGCTAAATAACACTGTTTTCAAGCAGTGTTGTGTTCCTGTTGATGAGTAAGGTGACCAGAGCTCCTGGAGGGAATCGGGGATGGGGTCGGCAACACGCTTGCGATGCTTTGGTGTAACAGACGTCTGTAAGCTACGGTAATTGCTTACCAACAGGTGAGACGTACGCTTTTTTGCCGATCTAGTTATATAAAATAAAATAAAAATAATAATAAGTTACTTATATTAAAAAAGTCCCCTGGATAGTATTGTATAACACGCTCAGTAAGACTTTCAAATAAAAAAATTAAATTTTGCTTAACGACATTCCCGTGACAAATTAGGGGTATTTAAAACACCTGTAATAAAATATTAAGCAAAATAAATCTCAGTTATAATTGCTCTTATATTATACTAGGAGACAGAGCACTATTTAATGTTTAAAAGAAATACGCGAAACATTTTCATTAGTCCAGTAAACTCTTAAATGATTTAAATCTTTTAAATTATAAATCGCTTAATACCCTCTTGAAATTTCTCTGTGTTTTATACCATTTTTTACCATAATTTGGTTGTTCGTTTCAAACAAAAACACCTCGTCCTTTCTGCTTAAGAAATAAAGATAAATTTGCAGTAGCTTTTCTTTTGTTCTCACCAGCAGAGTTCGTACAAGCGTGTTGTGTTGCTTCTTTTATCTTTTATTTTCCACTCTCTGCTGAATTCCACAACTATTTCAAAGCATCATTTAGCTACTCGAATTGTTTTGCATACGTAGAACATTTTCTCGAAACAAAAGGAAGCATGAAAACTATTTTACGTACCTACAACCTCGAGCATTGTATCTAGAAGTTTCACAGAAACACTGTTTCTTTGTGTTTTGTATTAATACACCATTGCATAATATTTATCGTGAAATACAATTTAAAAATCCATCTGCCTATAAATAGATTTCACTGGCTTTAATGCAGTTTCGTTATAAAATAATAATTCTTCGAAAGAACTGGAATAAGTCGCAAATCGTTAATTTACTAACAAAATAATTTACTAATAAGAATAAAACTCTTAGCGAAAACCTAAAGACGGAGTTTGTCGGATAAGTACGAATACGAAACTTTGTGGGAACTTCTGACTAGTTAACAAATTGTGCAGCGAATTTCGTATCCAATTGCATTAATGTTGTAACTATTTAGTTAATTAATAGTCATAAAACAAATAAAAATAAATTTACGTTTATATGAATGTGTAATATAAAATTACGTTATAAATTTACGTTACGTATACGTTATAAATTTACGTTATATAATAAATACGATATGGACTATTGTCCATATCGCTTCGTTAAATAATAATCTTATTAATGAGTAAATAATTAATAAAATTAACGTAAAACAAAGTAATAACATTATCATGCCGTTTAGAAAACTTACCAGAAAAGCTTTTATTATATATTAATTTTATTAAATATAAAAATGTAATCTATATAGATTGTATACGATTGAATAAACAGTAAAAATAAATTAGACCAAACCCAGAATAACGTTGTTATTATCTTAATATGTCTTTAATCATAATTAAACTCATACATATATCAAATCCTAGACCATCTCATTCATAATAGAACGAATGCGAAAAATAAGCAAAAACTGGCCAAAGTGGAACAAGGCTCATAATTCGCGAACGAAAGTGATAAACTATGGCGCTACTTGCATACGGCAGCCATAAATTCACCTGAACACTGATGCCTTCCTGCATTTGAAACTTTTTCCGCTACCGAAGCGTTTTCTAGATTGCATTCTTGTAAAGTAGCTCGTGGCTCGGGCAAGTATGTATGTGTCAGTTGAAATTAATTCGGTACTTGACTGCTCCACGAAAGGATACGGTGACATGATGGTATCTTTATTATTCTTTATTTTTAAATGTACGTAGGTACAAGTCTATTTATTAATTACCTATTCATAAACATTAAATGTATTAATGTAATTGTGCGCAACGGCGTAAAATATTATGTCTTCAAGAAAGATTTTTTGGTAATAATGTTACCCAAATTATATAGTTTAACAAACATTAAGGGAATGTAGATTATCATGATTATTTTAAAAAAATTAAAATAAAGTATTCAAAATTAATTTATTTATAATTCAAACAAATACACATACGATAACCTATTTTCAAGTAACAAGTCGTTATGAAAGATAATTAAAGAAAATGTAGAATTTTTAATTCGAAATCTACATCACGACTATTCTGGTACGGTTTTCTCTATAAATGATTATTATTGTCTTGTACTTTATCTATAGAATTAGAGCCAAAATGTTTTTCGTTTACAATTAAAAACCCAAAAAGATATAAAAGAAGTATACATGCTAAGAGCATAGTACATATGACACTTGTCTTACTAATACCATAACAAAAACAAAAAATGGAAGACAATTTAAGCGATTCTAAATTAAAATTATTGATGTGAAAGTTGGTCGGGGAAAAAGTTTCTTTGTATTTTATATAGAAATTCAAGGTAAGATTTTACAAAATTTATTTACATTAATTATAATATATATGTGTCATTTGGTTCGATAATTTGTCTCCATCTTGTAGATAGTGTCATGATTCCAGTGCTGAAGAAATTTTAACGCTTCTCATTAAAAAACCGCGACAAGCGAAAAGCCCGAAACAGATGGAAATCTGAGGGTGCAAGATCGGGGGTATATGGTGGATGCATTAAGACTTACCAGTCCAACTCTGTCCATTTTTGTTGAATGGCTAAAGATGTATATGGTGGAGCGTTGTCGTGATAAAAGACCACAACTTTTCTGTTGATTGTTTTGCCCAGCGGTAAAAACTCATAATGAATGACGCCCTTCCGATCCCGCCATACACTTAACATCGCCTTATTACGTCTCAATCCAGGTTCCGCCATAGTGTAGCTTGCTGGCCAGCAACACCTTTAACTACGATCTCTTTCGTGCATTATCGAAGGTGATCCATTTTTCATCACCAGTAATCAAAATAGTCCGATAGTATTACGTCTCAAGATCGATTCGCAAAAAAGTACAGGGTCCATTAGGTTTCTTTAAGTGAGTTCATGTGGCACCCATATTTCGAGCTTTTTTGTACAGCCAACCCTTTTCATATAGGTTAAAACTATTTTATGATCAATTATCACATCTTCAGCTATATCGTAACCTGTCAAACGTCGATTTAGCTCCACTTTTTCAAAAATGACGTCACGTTTATCCGTAACTACGTGACCGGGTGGAATGCATCTTTGACATCAAAATTTCCGGACTGAAAACTCTTGAAGCAATTTCGTGCTACTCTTACTGACTGTGTTAGATCCATAAACATGACATATTTTTTTTAGGGTTTGTGTCACAGTTTTCGCTTTTTTGCTCCTTCTTTGTTGGATGCACCCATTTTGGTGGACATAAAAACAAAAGAAAAGTGGCGGAAAATTGTTTTTTACTTTTTAATTTCATTTTTAAAATGTAACCTTTTCATGGTATCAAATCCAGCCAGTTACAAACTATACAACAAAAAAGATTTTATTATAACTTTTATTAAAAAATACGAAAAGAGTTTTTCCCCAACCTATTATTTGATAACAAATTAAACATAGATATGTTATTAAGACGTCACACTTGATATTTATCTATTGATATAAATTTTTAGCACACTTATTTGCTTTTTTATCACTTTATATTAAAGAGGACCGGCATTAAAACATAGTGCTATATAAAAAATATTTATTAGTAATATTACACCATACTGTTAAGATGTACAACGTTTCGTAAGCTAGGTTTTATATGTAAGCGTTGGTTGCTTATTGACAGAGTAATGTAATTTGTATGTTTTAAAAATAATATTAGAGTTTTCACTTGATGTCACTAGCTGCGATAAGATCGTCCATATGTAATAAATATTAAAACAAAGATTATAGTAATTAAAACCTGTGGTTTTATTTACGTCCTAACACATACCATATACATTTTTAAGCTTTCACGATCACTGTCAACACTTGTACTTATCCACTCACCACGATTACCACTTCGAAACTCCCGATATTTTGGCGACGTTGCAAACGCCGTGGTCACGAGGTGAGTCGCTTACACAAAAATGAAAATTTCCATTCATAAATCGTTTCGGAATGATAAAAAAATTATAAATATAATTTATATACATAGGTATTTTGTGGAATAGCTCTCGGTTACTGAATCGATATGAGCAAGAGTAGTAAATTTTAACTACCTTTAATCAGTAATACTTGATTCATACTATTATTTGTTATGAATGAATCATATATCACAATCTATTTAAGTTTGATTTCTGATAAAAATACCTGAGTTGTGTAACTTAAAGCTTTTTTTAATATGAATGATAATAAATATATAAAAATGACCGAATAAAAGTGTGAAAAATGAACAACTAGACCTGTTTAAGATATACAATAGAAATCAATACAAAAATTGCATTCAAACTGTAACATCGCACTGTTTTCTTGGGGTTTAGGCCTCTTTCTCCATGCAGGAGAAGGAAGCCACGGAGATCCATTCTAAGGGGCTTTAATCCACCGTACTGCTCCGCTGCGGATTTGCGGATAGGTTCCCTACTATGAGTAACGATCGCTATCAGGTATTTATGATAGCAACTGAGACCGACCGGTGGGGAGACCCACAAGGAAAGTCATCCAAACCGGAAAGAAATATTTATACAAATACAAATATCTAAAAATTAACCATAACAATTTATATGGAAACTTTTTGTATAATAAATAATATAACTATGTATAAAATAAGCTTAGTCTATTTGTCTGGCATTATTTATAGTATATCCATAGCATACACTGCAGTGAAATCCGTTGACATAGCACGATATTTATTTCATTTACTGTATATTATCTATCTTAATATATATAAATCTCGTGTCACAATGTTTGTCCTCAATGGACTCCTAAACTACTTAACCGATTTTAGTCAAATTTGCACACCGTGTGCAGTTTGATCCAACTTAAAAGATAGGCTATATTTTATTTTGATATATTATGTTATTATTATATTTCAGAAAAAAATAAGGTGATACGAAGTTCGCCAGGTCAGCTAGTAATCTTATAACTCGCTTTGTAATGCAAAGAGTAAAAATTAAAATGAGATCTATAGCATTACTTCATATATCTAATATAATTATAAAAGTCGCGAGTCACAGTTTTAGTGGCCAAATTCCCCTGAAACGGCTTGACCGATTCTTATGAAAATTTTTGTGCATATTTGACTGTCTGAGAATCGGTCGGTATATTCTATAAATAATATATATTGCAAAACATCGATTGCCGGGTCAGCTAATGTTTTTTTTTAATAGAATTTAATGATAGAAGATAAAAGAATGGACAATGATATAGCAAAGATTTTTAAGTAACTTTAATCTTATCACTAGGTATACTGTCTTGTTCGTTTCCACTACAGTAAAATGTATTTTGGTGACATGCTTTAAGTGTACAACTAAATGCCCAGATTTATCAAATAACATATTCGTGACAGATAAATGAATTTTTCTAATACCAAGCACAAATTTAAAAAATTATAATAAATGGGATAACTTAAAAAAGAACATGCTTTATTCAGGTACATTTCAAACATATTACAATCACTAATGAACGTTACGGTCAATCAAAGTAACTCATGCAGTTCAAGATCCACTAACTTAATACGAGGGACTAATTCTACTACCATCATAACTGAAAAAAATATATGTCTGGTTATCATCTCTATTATATAGCAGGATTCGGTTGGGCTGAGCAGCGTTTGGCAGGCTTCGTCAAGTCTTTACTTCGAAAGTTCCGCAATTCTTGAAGACAAATGTCTTCGAGCAATGCGTCCTGCTTATGTTAACATACAAAGGCGAGACGTGGACTCTGATGAAGAAACTGGTTCATAAGTTTAAAGTCGTTCAACGTGCAACAGAACGGGCTATACTTGAGGTTTCCTTTAAAGATAGGGTTAGAAATTAGGCTATCCACGAGAGAATGAAAGTAACTGATTTAACCCACAGAATTAGCAAGTTGAAGTGGCAGTAGGCTGGTCATCTGTGCCGCAGGGCCGATGGTCGTTGAAGCAGACGTGTCCTGGAGTGAAGACCGCGTCTTGGCAAACGCAGTGTGGGACGTCCTCCGACCCGCTGCCGGTGTAGGCTGTATGAGAATTACGGAAAACGGTATGTTTGGCACGAACTTGAGGAGGCCTTTGTTCAGCAGTGGACTGCAATAATAGGCTGAACTGACAGACTGACTGGCTAATTATCTCATATGTTAGTTTAAGATATTTTTGACTAAAAATACCTTAAATTGCAAAAACTTTTAATTTCTTTTATACAATATTTAGTGTAGCATCTTAGTATCTTAATTTTTACTATAATCGTTTTTTTTTCCAAATTGGTGACGGTACAGAATTCAAAAATTGAAAACAATATATAACGAACGATGATAAGATACTAGTTCAGATAACATAAAACAATAATCGATATCGAGTACTGGAGGTTTGTCGTCAATTACGTTTTGATAACGGTGATGTCCAGTCAACTGTCAATTAAAGTGTAGTGTAAGATGGAATATGAACGAAAAACGAAAAGTTTCACGAAAAACCATATTGCTAAATTGCACGAAAGAATACAGAATAAATACGAAGAAATGCAGAGAAGACTAGAAAAGTCTAAATCAATTGATTTATTGCCCAGTCTCGACAATCGTTACGATTTCAAAAATGAAAAAAAGTTTGACAGTTTTAGTGACTTAAGTTTTGTGAATCAATTTAACAATAACGTCAATACGACACAAAGCAATTCCTATAATGAAATAATTGTTGTACAAGACGAAGAAAAGAATGCTACCTCAAAAGAAATAGTATATAAGAAAGCAACTGTCGTAGGATCTAACTACACACCAAGCTTATGTGATAGTAAATATGGTAGTGAATGTGAAGACGAACGTGAATACGATTTTTTTCATACGGAATTTTTCAAAACTAGCCTAGAATCGTAAGTTTTTGTTTTTTTTTATATCATTTTTGTATTAGTATTCACTACTAATATAGTAAATAAATATTTAAAATTTTTAAGGTTAAACGAAGTTTCAAAAGGAAGTGATGATTCTTCAGGGCCAATTACGCCAACGTCTAAATCAATACGTGATAGAATAGAATCGAAACTTAAAAAACGGCAAATCGAAGGTAAAGAAAAAAAGAAAAAGAACAAGCGACAGGACTCTATCGAAGTGGACAAAGTATGCTTGTTTCGATAAATATAAAAACCGTATTACAATTTTATCTACTAATCTTATCTGATTCGCTAATATTATATCAAAAACCGTCATATTATTTTTATTATTGTAATTCTTGTATTTTACTTACAGTATATTTTATCTAACACATCGAAATATCAAGTGGTAAAAGGATATAAAAAAAATAAAATAGCAACAGTTACAATTGTTTTGATCGAAGTTACAGGATTAGAAGAAGTGGTAGATGACAAATTACAGGCTTTATTATTTAAATTTAGGTAAAATTTTTACACCCAAAAAGTTTAACTAAATCAAATTTCTTTAGATTTACACATATACAAATTCTTTTTTCCCCTATTTTAGGTTAGGCACCGAAAAATATAAATCTAAATTAGCTAAAAGCTTCTCTGCGAAAGTCAAATTTCAAGAATTATTTAATTTACATTTGTTTGAAGATGAAAATATTCTAGAAATTACTTTATGGGATAAAGACAATTTGATTGGCAGGTAAAACTATACAAAGTCGACAAATAAGTTTTAATTACGATAAATATTTCCAATCTTTTTTTTTTTTTCAAATTTTTAGAACCACTGTAGATTTATTACCCTTGGAAAAAGAAAAAACTCATAAAATGCTTCTGAGCTTAGACGGCGAATACACTAACGTTAAAACTTTTTTTCTTCTCACTATAAGTGGAACCACTTTACTTAGTACAATTTATAATATGGATGAACATGAATTAGAAAGAAACGAAATTATAATGAAAAATAAATATGTGAGTATTAAAGTAGAATTTAAGTACCACACATAAAAATAAGTATACTGCAAGAAAATCATGGTTTGTGTGTTGTTGAGTGTTTTTTAATCTGATATCTTTATATATGAAAAATACTTTGCTATCGACAGGAAAACAGACTTTTCAAATTTAATTGATAAATAAATCGAAAGTATTATGTTTCATTCCAAATGGACATTTAACAAAGAGATTAATAAACACGTTTGATCCATTGGGAGCATTATAAAATGAAGTGATGTCACCCTGTATCTAATATAGCGGACTTTTAAAGATGGCGGACTAGTTATTTTTAATGCACTACTACAATATTGGTACCAAATGTAAAGGCTTGCTAATAGTAATTTTTTGTTTTCCTACATTACGGGTATCAAATGAAAGGATTTGCTGAGAATACCAGACTGTGAAATGAAATCAGTCCAGCGATACCAAAAAAGTAAAAACAAATACAAATATATATCGAAATCAGATATTAAACACAAAAATAGTTTTGATATTTTGTTTTAAATTATAATTCTGGCAACAATTAATACAGTTACATTTTTTACTAACTTTTGTTTGCCAAATTATCATTCACTACAGATTAAACACCTCACATTCAACGGCCCCGATTGGAATTAACTCCTGTATCGTGGATCCGGGAAAACACACAATACACAAGCATAAACGCCCAGAGCTTGGCAAATGTACTTGCTATTCGCTTGCTTTAGCTATAGATTTTTGCTTTCTGCCTTGTGACTCAGTTATTTAAATACTGTTAATTACTTTAATCTCAAAAATATATTAGTTGAAACGATTTTTTTAAATTATTGCATGATACTAATTAAACTTTATTTTGTAATTAATTTAAAAAGTCAAATAACCATCTCTGAAGTGTATTTTGTCAGATATCTATTTTATGAAATAGATTTGGAGCAAAGTATTATCTATATGAAAGTAAGGTACGTTAGTTAATTTAATAAATTCTTTACAGGCTTGGTATCGAGTATTTGATGAATTTAAAAATGTCGGTGCGCTAACCATAATTGTCTATGGAGCGAAAGGCTTATCTGGACAAGACTGTTATTGTGTTGTTAATTTAAATAACGCAAGAATACAAACACAAACTGATTATAAAACAAACAATCCTAGTTGGATGAAAATATTTTCAGTGTATGTTTTTTTTCAATAATTTTAAAATAAAGCCTCACCAAATGGTCATCACCACCATCCGTTTATGATAATTAGATGTGATCCGTCTTACTGGCTGCTGCTAAATATCGGATGCTAAGTCTGGGCAACACACATGAGTTCACGCCATTTTTGGCACGAAGTTGTAAAGGCCTATGTCCAGCAGTGGACTGCGATAGGCTGAAGTGATGATAATGATGATGATGGTGATGATAATGATGATGATGGTGATGATAATGATGAGTAATGAAAAAGTGTGCCGCCCAGCGAAATGGGCACAAGTCTGTTAGTGCAAGTCAATTTCGCAGTGAATTTTAAGTTTTAGTTGATTAAGTTTTTTATCAGCCAGGTTCATCCTAACAATCTCTTAATTTAGCAGAATATTTACAAGCCACTTTATTTGTCATAACTATCTATTCCCAGAATGTGAATTCAAGAGTAATAGTTAATTAGTAATAAGCTTTTAGAGATTATATCGGTAACCGGTATAAAATGCCTTAAGTGACATCGCGTTCGACAGTATATTTCAATCAATGAAAAAGAAGCATGAAATTTAAAATGCCATGTCATTTCAGCATGGTAACTGATATCACTTCAATTCTAGAAGTTACAGTTTACGATGAGAAGAAATGTGAAGAAGTTGGTAAAGTTCTAATACCATTACTTAGTATAAAACCAGGTAAACAATGGTATTCGCTAAAGGATAATACCCTTAAAGAAAGGGCAAAAGGCAACAATCCAAGAATTTTATTAGAAATGAAAATGATTTGGAATTTAGTAAGTACTTATAATGCTCTTTATTATATTTATGCATTAATTAGATAAGATTTTACAGACATTATAAGTAATCCGGTACTTTTTGACATTAATGATACAATTATACGACAAAATAGACAAGGACTAGTTTCATTAATGATTTTATTAGCGTAAATACAAAAAGAAAATTTATCATCGAGTTCGTTCGACGAATATTTCGTCTTCAAAATCAACATTATATATGATCATCTATAGTCGGATATAGGTCGTTAAGATTTCCCGTAATTTACGCGATTGGAGATTTACTCACGTTGTGATTTCTTAACCATCTCGCCATTTGAGTATCTTCTTTTAGGTTGACAACACAGAAATATTTAGCTTCGTATGTTTCTTCGTATTTATATGTAAAAATTATATTATAAAATTTACTTATAATGTAAGAATCGGCTGTTACCTATAACACAAGCATATATGTGTGTACGTTATTAGATATTTCTTTTTTATAAGATATTTTTTTTAAAGTTTACAGTTCAATACACGTATACATAAGTGTTATTTCGGTTCATTTTTATTTTAAGGTTAAAGCTGCAGTTCGTGTAATAAATCCAAAGGAAGTAAATTATTTAGTGACAGGTGAAAAATTGGATAGGCATCTCTTTGCGAGAAATTTGTCCAGAGCTAAAATTGTATACACGTGGATCGTAAATGCCTTTACTATTATGAAGTAAGTTTTAAGAATATTATTAAGCTTGAATTCGTTACACATAATTGTGTTTGCAGGTAAACGAAAAAAAAACCGACTTCAATGATATCGACAAGTAATACAACGTAGGTAGATGAAAAAATAGTGAAGTAAATACGGATTATCAAAGATTATTCCAAAAGTTGTAATCAGATTTCGATGAAATTTAAATGTGACCACATGATAAACAACGGCTTTCGATTAAATTAAAAATAATTTAAATCGGTACACGCAGTAAAAAGTTTTTCAGATTTTCGAGAGTTTCCCTCGATTTCTCTGGGATCCCGTCATCAGATCCTAGTTTCCTTATCACGGTACTACACTGGGGATATCTTCTTTCCAACAAAAAGAGAATTATCAAAATCGGTTCATAAACGACGAAGTTATCCCCGAACATACATAATATATATATATATATATATATATATACATATATATACTAGCTGTGCCCGCGGCTTCGCCCGCGTTGAAATCAGTGTGTCACAAAGTTTTCCCGGCACACTTCCAGTTAAACTCTCATTATAATCGTGCTATATTTCTCTTGTGCTCTGTCGTTTATATTTATAATATCTATTAGTTGTTTATATTCTATGTATGTATGTATGTATGTATGAAATTTTTTAAGTGGTAGGCTTCGGCCGTGGCTAGTGTGACCACCCATCGAGCAAAGACGCGCCGCCAAGTGACGCGTCTTGCGACACGACTTGTCGTGCCGTGAGGCGCCTCGCGTTCCGGAACGATGCTCGTAATAGCCAATCATAGGGGTATGGGTATGTACAGTTGCGCTGCGTCTAGTGACAGGATCCTGATCTGCGTAGTCACTGCGGCGGACGTCTCGACCTGGAGGGTAGCGGGATCCGAAGCACGGTGCACCGCTGGCCGACCGCAGGCAGTAGGGGGCCCAACTAGTAGGTTCGCCACCTATGAAAGGCTGCCCCGCCACCTAGCGAAAAATCCAGGGATGGCTTCCATCGTGCCGGTTGGCGACCGGTGAGAGGACCCGATGGCGATTTCCTGGGGGGTTCGGGCGTCCCCGCGGTCTCCAGTCGAGTCTTCTTTAGTGTGGTTTCTGTAAAAATCGTGGAGTCTATAGACGTAGCCCCTCGTACAACTACCATTTCCCCTCCTATTCACCCCTTGACCACAATGAAGAACAAGAAAAAAAGTAAGGTTAAACAGCGGCTGCACCTCCTCTCTCTCAAAGTGCACCTCACCAACATACGAGGATTGCACTCCAATCTCGATGCAGTCCACCACCACCTGGAGACTGAGAGGCCGCATTTACTTTTCCTTACGGAGACGCAAATAGGTAGCCCAGCAGATGTAACGTACCTGCAGTACCCTGGGTATTCGCTCGAACATAATTTTAAATCTCACGCTGGAGTCTGTTTGTTTGCTCGTGATGATGTCTGCTGCCGGCGTCTCCGTAACTTAGAGATACCTAGCCTTTCCATCATGTGGTGTTTATTGGACACGGGCATGGAGCAGATTGTGTATGCCTGTACCTATCGGTCCCACAGTGGTGATCAGGAGACGACTCGGATGTTCGACTATCTCAGTGAGACGGCTGACATGGTCCAACGTCGGTATCCAGCTGCCCAAATGGTATTTCTGGGGGATTTTAACGCTCACCACCAAGACTGGCTGTTCCCATACCAGAATACCGACCACGCCGGGAGAGAGGCGCTCAAATTTGGCCTGTCGCTAGATCTTACTCAGCTAGTCCAAGAAGCAACACGAGTACCCGACGTTGACGACCACACACCTAATTGTTTGGACCTTCTGTTGACAACTGACCCAGACCGGTCCTCGGTATCAGTTGCAGCTCCCCTGGGCACATCTGATCACTGTGTGGTAAAGTCAGTATCTAACTTTCACCCTCTGGATACAGGTCCTACCGGAACCAGACGTGTGTGGCGATATAAGTCGGCAGATTGGGATGAGATGCGACACTTTTTTGCATCCTACCCTTGGCGGCGGACTTGCTTCTCTTCCTGTGATCCGTCGAGTTGCGAACAAGAAATATCTGAAGTGATACGTCAGGGGATGGAGTACTTCATTCCATTTGCTGATGTATCACTAGATGGCAAGATCCCTAGGTGGTATAATGCAGAATGTGCCGAAGCTGCAGCCCGTAAGGACTCAGCGTTTGCAGCGTGGGCTGAAGCCCGTACCCTTAAATCTCCGGACATCACTACGAGGAAGAGAGCGTTCAACTCTGCTGCCAAGTCCTACAAAAGGGTTCTTAAAAAAGCTCGTTTCAACCGTATTAATCGCATCGGAGCCCAATTAGCTTCCCATCCGCGCGGTAGTAGAGCATTTTGGTCACTATCTAAGTCGGTTGAAATGAGCTTCTGCCGTCCCTCGCTGCCTCCTCTGCTTAAACCAGATGGATCGCTGGCCTTTACTGCGACAGACAAGGCTAACCTTTTGGCGAATCTGTTTGCAGAAAATTCGCTCCTTGATGCAGGTAGTGCCTCACCGCTCAGACATCCACCTTGCGACTCTGTTATGTCAGAACTACGCATTCGCCAAACTGAGGTTTTGAGAGTACTCCGTAACTTGGATGTGAATAAGGCTAGTGGCCCTGACGGGATACCAGCAAGAGTACTTAAACACTGTGCTCCTGAGTTGTCTCCTATTCTCACGCGCTTGTACCGCCTCTCTCTAAAATCCGTTCAAAAAGTTCCTAAAGCATGGAAGATTGCCAACGTACAACCTGTACCAAAAAAAGGTAGTCGTGCCGACCCGGCTAACTATAGACCTATCGCGATCACCTCCATACTGTGTAAAAGTTTGGAGCGTATACTGAATGATAAGCTCCTAGCATACCTCGAGTTGAATGACCTCCTGTCGGACCAGCAATACGGTTTCCGCCGTAACAGGTCCACGGGGGATCTTTTAGTGTACGCCTCGCACATCTGGGGCGAAGCCTTGGACAAGCACGGAGAGGCGCTAGCTGTCTCACTCGATGTATCGAAGGCATTTGACCGGGTCTGGCATGAGAGCCTATTGAGCAAGCTTTCAGCTTACGGAATACCCCCGAGCTTGTGTGACTGGATATCAGATTTCCTGAGTGGGCGATCATTTCGGGTGGTCTTAGATGGCTCCTCGTCTGACTTGATGGCGGTTAATGCCGGTGTCCCTCAGGGATCAGTTCTCTCTGCAACCCTCTTCTTGATTCACATAAATGACCTCCTCAGGCCCGGTATCTTTGGATACGCGGATGACAGCACTGTTACGGAGAGATACGTGTCCGGTCCCCGAGCTGGTGGGGCTGAAACTCATGAGCATAGAGAGGCCCTGGTTGAACGCATGAATTTGGCTTTGAAAGAGGTATCCGATTGGGGTGACGCCAACCTAGTCAAGTTTAATGCTTCCAAAACACAAGCGTGTCTTTTCACTGCTAAACGGAGTCCATTCCCATTAGCTCCGACTTTCCGGGGTGTATCTGTACCGATCACCGATAGTATTGATCTTCTAGGCATAAATATTTCGTCTAATATGAAGTTCGGACAATGCATAGAGTCCAAGGCAAAAATTGCTGGTAGGAAACTTGGTATCCTCAATAAAGTCAGGCAGTACTTCAGACCGGAACAGCTTCTTACTCTCTACCAAGCACAAGTTCGATCGTGTATGGAGTACTGCAGCCACTTATGGGATGGCTCTGCCAAGTACCAGCTCGCTGCTTTGGATTCTGTGGATCGACGCGCCAGAAGACTCATCGGTGACAAATCGCTGGTTCGCTCTAGACTTCAAAGTCTCGAACATCGGCGCAAGGTTGCTTGTTTGTCGGTATTTTACAGATTATATTTCGGAGAGTGTGCTCTAGAACTATACAATTTGGTTCCACCATCACCTTTCTACCACCGAACCGCAAGGCATCGCATGAATCTGCACCGCTATGTGGTTGAAATCCCACGATCTCGCACTAAACGATTTGCTTCCTCGTTCCTAATACGCACCGCAAAAATTTGGAATGCCCTTCCGGCTTCCGTTTTTCCAACGAACTATAACTTGGGTATCTTTAAATCAAGAGTGAATAGGCATCTTCTAGGCAAGCGCGCACCACCTTAGGCTGCATCTGCACTTGCCTTCAGGTGAGATCGCAGTCAAGCGCTAGTCTATATATTAAAAAAAAAAAAAATCTATGTATGTATGTATATGTATGTTTATGTATGTACTCTTATATGTAGTTTCATGCCTGTAATTATATCTATTCAAGTGTATGTATAGTATATAATTATATGTGTTTACATATATTATTTTAAAGTACACCTCTATGCCGCTTTATTCTTATTCATGTCCTTTTTCTAAAGGTTGTCTGGAAGAGATCGCTCTTTAGCGATAAGACCGCCTTTGTACATTCCTTTTTTGTTATTATTACTATTATTATTTCTCACTTGTTTCTTTTTCTTTTATGTTATTTGTATTGTTTTTGGTTTTACAATAAAGTATATTTGTATTGTATTGTATTGTATAATCGGCTTAGCCGTTCCGTAAACCTTCCTCTTGAACCGCATGAAAATCCGTTCAGTAGATTTTGAGGAAATCGATCACATACACTTTTGGGGACTTTGTTTTATAATACACTAACTGTTGCCCGCGACTACATCCGCGTGGTTATGAAGATATACATTACTGTTAAGATGTTTAACGCATTTTTTTTTATTTCAGTCACTTGAAATGCTTATCACACTGAGTAACTTTTTAAAAGGCACAATTTAGTATAATTTAATACTTGTTTTTATAAAACCTCTCTATACACCACATTTTTAGTTTTATTTTCAGGCTGTATATGTTTCATACAAACTATCAACCCCAATTAAACCCCCTGGAATATCGCTAAATCTCTCTACTCTACTACTATTATCTACTAACTATAATCTACCTCCCTGCCAAATTTCATCTTTATCCATCCTAGATGGATGGACCTTCCAGCTGTTTTCTCGTGATGAGTGAGTCAGTGACCTTTCTCTTTTATATATATATATATATAGATTACGATGTATTATTTGGACACCTCCTCACCATCTATAGAGCATATATTTTAAATTTCAAGTCTCTTACTTCAAAGACATAGACTTTCGTACAAACTTCCAACCCCCGTTTTATCACCTTAGGGGTCGAGTTTCGTAAAATTTGTTCTTAGCAGATGTTTACGCTCTATAAGGAACCTACCTATCAAATGTCAAATTTGTAGCTGTTATAGTTTCGGGGATTTCGTGATGAATGAGTCAATGTACCATCCCCCGTTTTAACCCCGAAAGGGAGTTGATTTCTAAAGATACATTGTTTAGAGACCTCCTCACCATCTTATGGGTCGAGTTTCGTAAAATTTGTTCTTAGCGGATGTTTAAGCCCTATAAGAAACCTACCTATCAAATGTCAAATTTGTAGCTGTTATAGTTTCGGAGATTTCGTGATGAATGAGTCAATCTACCATCCCCCGTTTTAACCCCAAAAAGGAGTTGATTTCTAAAGATACATTGTTTGGACACCTCCTCACCATCTATAGAGCATACATTTTAAACTTCAAGTCGTTTACTTCAAAAACATAGGACTTTCATACAAAATTCCAACCCCCTTTTTATCCTCTTAGGGGTCGAGTTTCGTAAAATCCGTTCTTAGCGGGTGTCTACGCCCTATAAGAAACCAACCTGCCAAATGTCAAATTTGTAGCTGTTATAGTTTCGGAGATTTCGTGATGAGTGAATCAACCTACCACCCCCCGTTTCAACCCCAAAAGGGAGGTTATTTTTAAAGATACATTATTTTTACACTTTCTCATCATCTATAGAGCATACATTTTAAATTTCAAGTCTCTTACTTCAAAAACATAGGACTTTCATACAAACTTCCAACCCCCGTTTTACCCCTTTAAGGGTCGAGTTTCGTAAAATCAATTCTTAGTAAATGTCTACGTCTTATAAGGAACCTATCTGTCAAATATTAAATTTGTAGCTCTTATAGTTTCGGAGATTTCGCGATGAATGAGTCAATCTACCATCCCCTGTTTTAACCCCAAAAGAGAATTTATTTCTAAAGATACATTATTTGGATACCTCTTCACCATCTATAGAGTATACATTTTAAATTTCAAGTAGCTTACTTCAAAAAAATAAGACTTTCATACAAACTTCCAACCCCCGTTTTACTCCCTTAGGGGTCGAGTTTCGTAAAATCCGTTCTTAGCGGATGTCTACGATTTATAAGGAGCCTACCTGCTAAATTTCAAGTTTGTAAGTGTTATGGTTTTGGAGATTTCGTGATCAGTGAGTCAACCTACGAACACCCGTTTTAACCCCAAAAAGGAGTTGATTTCTAAATATACATTATTTGGACACCTCCTCACCATCTATAGAGCATACACTTTTAATTTCAAGTCTCTTACTTCAAAAACATAGGACTTTCGTACAAACTTCCAACCCCCGTTTTATCCCCTTAGGGGTCGAGTTTCGTAAAATTTGTTCTTAGCGGATGTTTACGCTCTATAAGGAACCTACCTATCAAACGTCAAATTTGTAACTGTTATAGTTTCAGAGATTTCGTGATGAATGAGTCAATGTACCATCCCCGTTTTAACCCCGAAAGGAAGTTGATTTCTAAAGATACATTGTTTAGAGACCTCCTCACCATCTATGGAGCATACATTTTAAATTTCAAGTCGTTTACTTCAAAAACATAGGACTTTCATACAAACTTCCAACCCCCGTTTTACCCCTCTAGGGGTCGAATTTCGTAAAACCCGTTCTTAGCGAATGTTTACGCCCTATAAGGAGCCTATCTGCCAAATTTCAAGTTTTTAGGTGTTATAGTTTCGGAGATTTCGTGGTGAGTGAGTAAACCTACCATCCCCCGTTTTAACCCCAAAAGAAAGTTGATTTCTAAAGATAGATTATTTGGACTCCTTCTCATTATCTATAAGGCATACATTTTAAATTTCAAGTCTCGTACTTCAAAATCATGGGACTTTCATACAAACTTCCAACCCCCGTTTTATCCCTTTAGGGGTTGAATTTTGTAAAATCCGTTCTTAGCGGATGTTTACACTCTATAAGAAGCCTTTCTGCTAAATTTCAAGTTTGTAGGTGTTATAGTTTCGGAGATTTCGTGATGAGTGAGTCAACCTACCATCCCCCGATTCAACCCCAAAAGGGAGTTGATTTCTAAAGATATATTATTTGAACACCTTCTCATCATCTATAGAGCATACATTTTAAATTTCAAGTCTCTTACTTCAAAATCATAAGACGTTCATACAAACTTGCAACCCCCATTTCACCCCCTTAGGGGTCGAGTTTCGTAAAATCCGTTCTTAGCGGATGCCTCCGTCTTATAAGGAGCCTACTTGCCAAATTTCAAGTTTGTAGTGTTATAGTTTCGGAGATTTCGTGATGAATGACCTTTCGCGTTTATATATATTATAGATATATATATATATATATATATATATATATATATATATATATATATATATATATATATATATATACGGTCGAATTGATAAAATCCTCCTTTTTTGAAGTCGGTTAAAAATATAATTTCATGTTGTCCCATAAAAAATTTTTGATTCTGTAGCATCATTGTGACTCAAAGCAATTGTCCCTATATATACATAAGAGATAGATACAACTACTATACAATGTTATTTAACTACTGAAAAGTAGCATCATACCAATATTAAATATTATATGTTACTAGCTGACCCCTCAAACATTATTTTGCAATATATGTTTACGTCGCATTAAAGCTGCTCGTTATACATTTAATAATTTAATTTTTTGCTAAAATGTTTTATTTAGTAATCGCTTACTTTATAATAGATATAAAGAAAAAATAACCTGTGTTTTTATTGTTCATGAGTGTTCAAGATACTTTAAGTAGGTCATAAGTAGGTATAATATGAATTTTATTTTCAGAACATGTTTTGAATGGGAGTCAACGAGATCGAATGCAATAGCTTTGTTGATATGGATAGTATTTTGTTTAAATGCTAAAATTTGGATGCTACCCCTTTTGTTAGTCATTCCATTCATTTGGTATAAGCCTGTTGGTAAATAATAATTCTTCTATAATGCATCGAATTTGATATTATATTATGATTGTTTATTGTTGGTTTATGGTTTTATAATTGAATAAAAAATCTTCTTTAACAGGAAAAGAAAAATCACGATTACAACTTGATTCCAAAAATGATAAGGTAAATACATATATTTAGTTTTATTTAATAAATGGTGCAGGTACCTTACCAATTCAGAAGTGGTTAAAAAAATTTTTCATGTATATTTTTTATTATAAATAAATTTTCAGGATGATAAAAGCGTGTCACTGCGGCAGAAATTAAACAGCATTCAAGAAATCCTCCTCTCAATCCAAAATATTATAGGAAAATTTGCAAGCTTAGGAGAATCCGTAAAAAAGTAAGTATGGATTCAAATTTTAACTTGCTTTACTCTTACATCGTTTGTTATTTTTTTCTTTAAATTCACATTATTCTTATAACTTCAACTTTTAATTTTCAGTCTATACAATTTTACTATTCCGTTTGTGAGTTGCTTGGCAATATTTCTCATTGCGGCTGTAACATTGGTGATGTACTTGATACCTTTCAACTATATCTGTATAATATGGGGTAAACTTTTTTCTGTTTATTTTACATAGATTAATACAACGGTCGCTATTTTGGCTATATTTTAAAATAAAATAAATATAAATAATTTCTTTATCATGGTACCACACTTGGGATATCTCCTTTCCAACAAAAAAAAGAATCGGTTCATAAACGACGAAATTATCCCCGAACATACATTCTGTCTGTCTGTCTGTCTGTTTCTTTTGGCTAATCCCTGAAACGGCCAAGATTCGGTTTCAGAAGAACCTTGGGAAAACCCCGCAATGACTTTTGAAAAAAAACTTTGTTATATTATAATTTTAGTCACGTTTTGCATGAAATACAAGTACAGCGTAACTAAATTAACAAATTTTTTATGATTAATGTAATCTTAAACCGAATAATTTGCTTTTTTTTTTATTTATTAAATTATTTTTACATAAATAAATAAATAAATAAAATTTAAATTTATTTTTTTGAAAATTGCAAAAACATTTATGCGGTTTCGTTATTGCGATCTCGAAAACTTATAGTTACAATTTTGTGTTTCGTCCTCTTCGTGTTTCAACTGCAATTATTACGACTTATATCAAAATAATCGATGTGTAAGTAGATATACACAATATTATAACAAATTTACTAGCAGGAACTATGAATTGTGACGCAGTTGATCTTTAATACTACAAAAACTTATTTCAAATCAGACAATTTAAAACAAATTTTTGTACTTCAGTTTAAAATTCATATTCTTAACGTAGTTTTTAAACGTTGTTAATGATTTTGTCTATTATATATAATGACCAATATACATATACAATATCTTAACATATTATACAACGAAATGCCCCATTGTCTATCTTTGTCTGTTCGCGATAAACTAAACTAATTTAAATTCAGCTTTCATTTATAGATATAGTAGTTGTCAAGGAAAGATTAGGTGTATAATTTGTATAAATTAAGCCATCTGGGAGCTTTCAACGCAAACGGCTGCTTTTTTCCTTTAAGATAACGACGTGTGGTGGAATACTACTTGAAAAATATCCTATTATACTCATTCGAACTTCAAAAAAACGTACAACGCTTTTATTAATATTTAAACGAATAGGTAAAGGATTGATCCTTATCAATTTAAATATATTAAATACCTTAAGTATTTTAGGTACATACATTATGACATTATTTTACACCACATAATTTAAATATATATCTTAGGAGTTATCGGCAAACAAAAAATTACGAGCAAAAATCAAATCAACCACGGAAGTCAAACTGACACGTCGCGTCTCAGGACTCCATTGATGTGATCCCCGCTGTCACTAAGATCATTATAACACTACCCGCAAGAAGCTGGGGCAGTTCGCTAGTATACATATTTTACAACATTATTACAACAACACATTACTTTCACAACTCTTCATATCTTCACTCATCGACCTTTATCTCCAACCCTAACCTCGCTATCTCTCATAAGCAGACGACAGCCACCTTTTCAAACCATGACCTTATTTTTCTGGCATATAAAGTACGCTTGGCCAAGGGTAGAGATAAAATTATTTTTCAGCGAAATTTTAAGCATATAAATTGAGGACGCTTGAGAGAGGATATGAAAATAGCGATTGGTTCACTACACTCGCGGCAGACATTATAAACCATATAGTCGTTTCATTTACTGCTGAACTGATTTCAATTTACGATACACACGCACCTCTAAAATCTGTGCGAATTAAACATTTTCTTGCTCCCTATATACACCTATTATCAAAAGGAAAGTGGCTAAACGCGACAAAGTGTGCGACGAAAAAAAGTGAGTGTGCGTGTGACGCGAAGAAAACTTGAATTTATACAAAAAGCTTCGTAAAATCTGCAACAGACTGAGCAGTGTCCTGGGACGCCAAATGCGGTTACATCCACTCGTCAATACACGCTCTATGCCAAGCGCAAGCTTGAAGATTCTTGAGGTCGCTAGGTGTGGGCAAATCCACGGTAACTTGTACAAGTTACATAGATCTAAACTTTGTATATACTTTTTTTTTTTTATTAAGATAGACGAAATAATATAAAGTACAATCACTAATAAAGAGATGCCACATAAACTCATTCGAGTTTTACCGGACATTTGTGTTGTCGACATTATCAACTGGTGACTAGGTATTCGACTTTATGCTGAAGTACATCATTCTACTATCACAGCATTTATTAATTATATAATAATCGTCACACATCAATAGGTTAAACGCTGTATAGACCGACCAAACAATTTAATTTAATTCAGTTAAAGTTTTTTTTTTAATTAATTTAAGATTTGGTGTTATTGTATATTAATAATAAAATATTTTTAGGTACGTTTTTATGTTTTTTGCTGTTAAAAATTCCCGCAAAGCTAAGGAAGTTCTTTTATAAGATGTGGTATTTTATAGCTTAATTTTCTTCTACCGTACAAATTATTTAATTTCGGTAACAGTAACATAATTATAGTAACATATTTTTCTCGGGTATACTATTGGGGTCTAAATTCTTAAATACTCTTTCAAGAGTTAA
The DNA here is from genome assembly GCF_905220565.1 of Melitaea cinxia. NCBI lineage: Eukaryota > Metazoa > Arthropoda > Insecta > Lepidoptera > Nymphalidae > Melitaea > Melitaea cinxia. Next base: position 5,829,138 of record NC_059407.1, read on the forward strand.
TGTTAAAATGTCCATCAAAATTAATAATATACCAGCATCTTAATACTTTTTCATGTTACTTCTTATCCTCTGTTATTCAGATTTTCCTGCTATTCAAAAATAAAATATTTATAGTTTTGACAGCTTTTTGAGATTCACAAATCCAATTATTTCGATACTTGCTTAAATCCTAGTGTTTTCAAAAATCCAGAAGGTATTTCGATTTCCTTGTCACGCGTATTGTTACGAATCTAATGACCATTTAACTGAATATAGTCGAAAGTGAATAAGCATGTTAATTCTGTGAGGCAATTATAGACGAGTAAATTTAATGAAAAAATGGGGCATATGCAATGCAATTTTCGAGAAAAACATGTGTAGAGAATAATGCTGTCTATCAATTGCAGATATCTTCTACTTTTCACGAAATAAAACTACTAATTTTATATTATATTTTATTTATAGATATGATACACAGACATGTTTTATTTTGCAGGAATACATAAATTTACGAGGAAGTTGTTAAGACCCGACAGGATACCGAACAACGAAGTCCTCGATTTACTGTCTAGAGTCCCAGATCACGAGACTTTGGTAAGACTCAAACTCTCAGTTGACTTCCCTTAAACCTCTTAAGTTAACGATTTCTAGCTAGATTGACTGCCGTTCTTGTGGTAACAAAAATACGTCAATGGAAACGATCCTGCGTTCGTTTCCATCTTGGAGAACGGTCATTATCCTATATATATATTATCTTAAGTATTCCCTCTTCTAAAGTAATGGACTATTTTAGTTCACTTCCAGCACTCAAATCGATCGCATATAAATAATTCTCACGCTATTTTTTTTTTCCACATTTTTCAATTCTTTTCAATTAAGTATCATTTTAAGCCTCCGACCCAAAAAATATATGCTATTGTCTGACTTAACCGAGAATGTATAACCCGATTTCAATTTGATATTCTTGTTTAAAATTCAAATTAATAAGGAGAGTATTTTAGTATTCGTCACATCCTTAATTTTTTGTTGTATTCGAGGTCATTTCGTTATTTTCATTTGATCATATTTCTGATAGAAAGATAACACTACACGATCCTAAACATGAATCATTTTACGAAAGTTGCGATAAGGGCGCGATTAGGATGACGAGGTGCGAATTGAAGATCTAAGTGGGGGTAAATAGTACTTCCATAAATTCTAAAAGGGTCGATTAAAATAAATTAAATTTAAAAACTAGCATATCAAATATTAAAATCTAGTTTTTAATTATGTATATTTAGTATTTAATTTGCTATTTTTTTATTATTATTTTCTTTTATTTTTCAGATCGAATGTGAAGAATTACCTTTAGGCAATATTTCTGAAGATGACTCTTAAAATGATCTGAATTAATTAATAATTGTAATATTAAGTAAATGTGTTTATCAATATGACTTTAATTATAACTAGCTTATCTAGATTACTAATCTAAATGTTTTTATCGGTAGAGTTAAATTGCGTGTATTGTCACTTTGCAGTTTTCTTTTTTTTTATAATAAATTGTCAAAACATTGTCATGATACATGTAAAGACAAACCATGCCATGGTATCCAAAATTGTAACTTTTAATTTCAATTTATTGAGAATAAGGATAAAGGAATTATTTTCTACCAATTTTTAACTCATCAAATGTTTTGTTTCATGCATTAATTCCGACCATCTTAACATCACCGGAATTTCACACACAACACATTTAGCTCTCTTACTTACGAATGAAATACATCCTAATATACTATTTTACTGCAGTTACCTTTTAACGATGTCATCTAATTTTTTGATATTCTTGTTAACTTTTCCAAAAGAGTTTCTTTCATACAAATATAAAAAAGCGGCAAAATCAATATTAAATAATTTGATAATATAAGTGTAGGTATTTATTTGTTTCAGTATAATATGAGATGCTTAATATTCAAAATTATATTTGCTCGTTAGTATTAAGCGCTAATGAAATTTGATAAAAATTCATAAATCAACCGAGACTTTGATCAATTGGACGTCATCACTGATTAACCATAGCCTCGGTATACTTGTGGCTAATTACTTTTCCTTTTCATAAAGGGTTTAATATATCTACCTTTTTTATGAGAGGTGCTGGCTATATTCTTTAATGCCAGCAGTATATACAGCAGCGTGGGTGTCGTAAGAAGCGACTAAGGGATAATACAGTTCCACTACCACCTTGAAATTTATAAAGCCGACCGATGCTGGAATAACCACCCAACTGCTGGCTTTGAAATACACAGGCTGAGGACAGGCAGCAGCGCTTTCGGTGCTACAAAGCCAGCCCTGCGGTCACCAACCCGCCTGCCCAGCGTAGTGACTATGGGTAAAACATATCACGCCACGAGTTCACGCCACTTTTGGCTCGAATTTGTGGAGGCCTATGTCCAGTAGTGGACTGCGATAAGCTGATATGATGATGTGATGACCTTTTTTATTATTTAATATGCAATAGATAAAAAATTTATTTTATTTGGTAATGAGATTAATTAGGCACGTGTTTAAAATGCCTAATAATTATATGAAACATACATTTAGTACTACGTCATCAGCCCTATTTTCTGATAACTACAAACGAGACGGGCAAAGCCCATCGATGTCTCATTCAATAATTATAAAGAACAAGTGGTCAACCATTGGTCGAAATTCAACCAAAATTAAACCACAAACTTAAAAAAAAGAAAGAGTATATATACGTGTAGGTGTGTGTGCGTGTGCGTGTGTGTGTGTGTGTGTCAAATACATGGTAGTGTGTGTAATGTTTTGAGTGAAACTTCTTTAGGCGCATGAGGATAAAATTTTTACGGATGAAACGGCAACGTTATTGAGAATGGTGCTGGAACGGAAATCTAAAGCTTTAGATTTGTATAAATATAAACGAGACTTAAAAATTAATTTGCCAAAGAAGTTCCACTTCTGACATGCGTACTTTTTTATTGTATTTTATGCATAATTTAAAAAAAAAATATTAGCTGTATGCACTCTTTTTCTATATAAACTATAAGTGTGCAAAAAATCATACTCCTCCGTCCGCAAAATTTTCTTATAAAGGGTACAACATTTTTGCTTCATGTATTGTGTCATATTTAGATATATATATAAATCTCGTGTCACAATGTTTGTCCTCAATGGACTCCTAAACTACTTAACCGATTTTAGTCAAATTTGCACACCGTGTGCAGTTTGATCCAACTTAAAAGATAGGCTATATTTTATTTTGATATATTATGTTATTATTATATTTCAGAAAAAAATAAGGTGATACGAAGTTCGCCAGGTCAGCTAGTTTAGATATAATTAATTACTATATGTTACTCTTTTATATAGCTATAACTAGGTGTGCCATCGGCCTGAAAATCACCCAGCTGTTTCAGAAATTAGCCGGAACAAACAGACAGACAGACACACTGACATCGATCGCTATCAGGTGTACATGATAACAACCGGGACTGACGGCTTGACGTGCTCTCCGAGGCACGATGAGGAGATCCACAAGGACTGCACAAACACCCAGACTATGACAAACATCTGTATGGCCAATACAAATGTTTGCAATGTGCGGGGATCGAACCCGCAACCGCCAGCGCAATACCCACAAACCAGTGACCGTTCCGCCAAAGCGTCGTCTAGAAAAACGTAATATAAATAATAAAACGTACGCGTTTGAATACCGGTGGTTTGCGGGTTCGATTCCCGCTTGGGATGGATAATTGTATTTGTACAAATATTTCTCGTAGATCGTGGATTAAGCTCTGGCCTTTTCCTTATATGGACGATTATTTTAATATTACAAACAGACACTCTTATTTTATTTATTTTTATAGATTTATATCGGCATTGTACAAAATATTCAAAATATCGTTTATAATCTCTTACCTACCCTAGTTCAAACTTACGTCATTAGTCTATAATTTCTATAGTTAAAATTAATAAAAAATTTGCCTTTTTTAAAATATGATTTAACTTAGACGAAAACATGAGAAGAATATTGGAAGACAAAGTTAGTTAAGAAGGGGAAGCATGTATAGAGGTAGGCTAGAGATTGAAGAGTCAGTAGAAAATATTGCTCCCATCCAATTCAGTTTTCCAGACCCCAGATTGTCCTATTCACCTCTCCATATCTAACATTTCGATCCAACCAACGTCGAAAAGATGAAGACAAGGGGTATTTATTTACTAAGATTATAAGCAAAGTTTAACCTTTAAGCAATAATATTTATATTAGCTTTAGTAACCAAAAAGCTCGAAGTGTATAAAAGTTAACTTAGTATGGAACATTTACATAATGTTCAACTAGTGAAGTATAAAATTTGCGAATGGAGTATCTATTAAAGGACCTTGATGACTTTTTAAAGAGTCTTATGCGAAATCCTATGAACTGCATTAAATACACTGCTAAATAATTGACCGGTAGTGTATACAATGTCTTGGCCAAGTTATGATATATAATTGGTATACATGGTATATAATTGTACAAAAAAATAAATAAATCTAATTTCTAAAGTTATCAGTGTGTTTTTAGTATCTTATATGCAATTTACTTATATTTCTACAAGCTAAACATTCATCATCATCATCATCATCATCATTATCATCATTTCAGCCTATCACAGTCCACTGCTGGACGTAGGCCTCCAAAAGTTCACGCCAAAAATAGCGTGAACTCATGTGTTTTGCCCATAGTCACCACGCTGGGCAGGCGGGTTGGCGACCGCAGGGCTGGCTTTGTCGCACCAAAGACGCTGCTGCCCGTCTTCGGCCTGTGTATTTCAAAACCAGCGGTAGGATGGTTATCCCGCCATCGCTCGGCTTTTTAAGTTCCAAGGTGGTAATGGAACTGTGTTATCCCTTAGTCGCCTCTTACGACCCCCACGGGAAGAGAGGGGATGGCTATATTCTTTAATGCCATAGCCACACTACAAGCTAAACATTAGATTTTTATAAATTATATATAAATATATATATCAGTCAGTCAGTAAGCTAGTGATTTCAGCCTATTGCTGTCCACTACTGGACATAGGCCTCCGGAAGTTCGCGCCAGAAATCCCGGTTTACCGTAATCCTCATCCAGCCTATACCGGCAATCTTACGTCGATGGTCGGTCCTACGGGCCGGAAGATGTCCTACATTGCATTTGCCAAGACGCGGTCGCCAATACAGGATCAGTCTGCTCCAACGGCCATCGGTCCTGCGACACAGATGACCAGCCCACTGCCACTTTAACTTGCTAATTCTGTGGACTAGGTCGGTTACTTTCGTTCTCTCGCAAATAGTCTAATTTCTAAATCTATCTTTGAGAAAAACAGTATATATAATAAAAAATAAATATAGTCTACAGCATTTATTTAGGTAGTGTAGAGCAGGAAATATAACTGCTTAAATCTGGAGCAGCCTGAGTGGGAATAATTAATTTATTACCACTCATTGCATTGCTAAATTAATCCTTAACCGTACAGAAAACCGCTGCCAAATAATACCACTTGAGTAGTGTTGCATTCCTGTTGCCGCTAAGTTAGCCTGAGCTCCCGGGAATTCTCTCCGGGAACTCTGGGGTAGAGTCGGCAGCGCGCTTGCAATGTTCCCGACGCAGCAATCATTATATTTTGCGAATCAAATTCAAAAACAATCATTTAAAGTATTTGGACAGTAATTATTACTGACCACTATAGTTGTTTTTATACCCCGTAATTACAATATGAATGTTGGAAGTTGAGGTAAAACTACTCACTTTTAACCTACTTTACAAAGGACATTTGTAGTTTATATACCTGTACATATTTAACGGTCCTCGAAATATGGAAGTTTTAATTACATTCAATTAAGAATTGTTTTTGTTTTTTTTTTTATTAATTTTTATTACAAAAAATTCCTCTCTACAGCTACTAACCTTAATACAAAATTTTAAATCATAAATATTAACAGCGTAATTAGTGATTACTGAATGCATACTGAATTCCGTTTACAATTAGATTTAAAATTTTAAGTTAAAAACAAGTATTGTTTATTTTTATTTTTAATAACATATGAATAAAATATAGCATTAAATATATTTTAAAAAGTAGTTTATTTGAAAATAATTATCAATAACTATTGCAACATACTTTCAAGAACCATAACATTTAATATTTTTACTAATAAAAACTATTTTATAAATAAAATCACAGGCTAAATGATGTAGTATACAGGATATATCATGATTTTTCAAGTATCGTTAAAGTATCAATACTCTAAACAGTTATATCCGATCCAAGTCTCTCGAACTCGTTAGCAAAGTAGACCATATCCTTGTGATCGAGCGCAGAGTTTTGAAAAACAATGCGGAAAAAGTTCACGAGATTACCTTGCGGCTGATACGTGACCATCATACTCCCTTCCTTTATCATTCGTTCCTTCAATTTTGGAGCAACCTTATGCAACCTTTCATGGTACGTTGGTTCGTTCTCACAGCCTCGGAGGCACTTAGGAATGTACCAAAACATTATATTAGTGCACTCTGGTTTCTCAAGAACGAGCCGAAAACCTTCTTTTTGTCTAATATGTTCAAGGAAGAAGCTAGCGTTATCAAATAGCTTGTCGATATGCTGTTCAAAACCGTCATTGCCCTTCGCTTTCCACATGAACCAGAATTTCAGGACATCGGCCCTTCGACCGCACTGAATATGTTTGTCACCAGTGTCATACGATGTGTCGTAAAATTTATCTTTCTGGAAGAGATACTTCGCATTCGAGGAGTGTCCTTCTTCAAGGACGTGCTTATGCCTTGTCAAAAATGTAGAACACTGTTGCGGGGCGGCCAACAGCTTATGAGGGTTCCATGTGACAGAATCAGCTCTAAAATAAAAATAAAAAATAATATTCTTACTCGATTTTATAAATAAAATTGGATTTTGTTAGAAAAAATAAAATGTGTAATATTATATAGTTCACTGAAATTAAAATTTATTAAAAGTACGTACAATTCAATTCCATTTAAAAGATGCCTATGTTTCTTCGACATTAAAGCACCACCGCCCCAAGCAGCATCAACGTGTAACCAGAGGTTGTATTTTTTGCATAAATTAGCAACAGGTACAATGGGATCGAATGCGCCAAATACAGTTGTACCAGCAGTAGCTGTCACTATAAAAGGAGTAGAACCGGCTTCTAAACTTTCGTTGATTTTTTTCTCTAAGTCCTCTACATCCATTTTACCGAATTCGTCGGCCTTTACCGCAATGCAGTTGTCACTACCGATACCCATAAAAGCGGCCATTTTTCTTGTCGAATAATGAGCAAGCTCGGAGGTGAAAACCACTAAATTAGGTACTGCATAACAGCCTTTTCTCTGGAACCATTTACAAATTGAATTATTATTATTACTAAATAAAAAATTGCAAACGTAAATGCCGTTAGCTTGTCTGACGTGATTGCCAATATTAACATAAAAATGTTTTAATACTTAGAAGGAAGCTGCATATTGCATTTCTATTCATAGTTGTGCAGTTTTTTTTTCTATTGAATAACAATAAGGCTTTACTCCCTGTAAGTGCTTTAATCGCATGAATTACTATGTATGTGTTTCCTTAAACAATTCAAACTAGGTATCAATTAAAAAATACCATTGACTTACATATTTAATGAAGATTTAATCATTATTAAATAGATAATTAAATAATTAGAGTAGCAAAAATTTAATTCTTTTTTGTGTTAATTAAAGTAAATGAGTGTTTTTATTACATTTTTTATGTCATACACAAACCAAGGTCTGCGTGGCATGCGATAAACTAATAACCAGAAATCGAGGTTAAGGTAGTCTCCGAATGCTTCCTTTAAAACAATCGATGCGTCTCAGATAAAAACGTACTTTGCTAATAAATAAGAAGTTTATTACATGAATAAAAAACCCAACGGACCATAATGTACAGTTGTGAAGGACAATTGTAATTATTTATTGCACATTTTTAAATAATGATTGTATCTCGATAGAACACTCGTAATATTAAGGTTCTCTAGTTCAATTATAACACCAAATTACATTTCATAAAACCTTAATAACTTACCAAATTAAAGGCACCGTTATTGATCGATGAATGTAAATTAAAGACCTCGTAAAAGTAATACTCATTTTTATCATATAATAAATAGAACGTGTAACCATTGAAAAGTTCTAGAATTTTAAAATTAATTACGATATTTTTAATACGACTGTAAATTCTTGAAGCGAGAACACAAACCAATATTTAATTTTAAAAGAAGTTTAATAGTATTTTTTAAAAGAGATGTTACAAAATTGAAACTCACCTTAGTTTCTGGGTAAAAGTAGTATCGAGCACAGCTTATAGCATATCCATTTGCAATGGATCCTCCTGGGCAAAAGATACCGTCACCTTCGTTATCAGACCACCCGATGATCGCCCTCATCTCACGAAGTACCTCTTCCTCCATCAGAGTAAAAACAGGGGCAACCTCAAATGTGTACACGCTAGGATTTAGGGCATCTGTAAGCCACTGACCAATGAGACCGTAGGGATCAACCGATGAAAAAAGCTGGTTCACGAAATACGGATGTGCTGTGTTGACGGAATAACGTGCAACCTGAAAGTGACGTCGGAAACTTATAGTTAAATAATAATTGTGTTTGCTAGCAAACAAAAAAAATGACTTCAATTACATTGACAAGTAATATAACGTAAGTAGACGAAAAAAAAAATAACAAACGCACTAGTAGTCGTCACAACGATTTTCGAGGGTTCCCCTCGATTTCTCTAGGATTCTATTATCAGATCCTGGTTTCCTTAGCTTCCTTAGCCTTCCTTTACTTGAAAGTCAGTTAGAAATCAATATATGTAAATCATATATTAGATCTAAAAAATCTTGACAGTAAAAACGTTTCTAGTCACGAATTCAAATCTACCGTCCGATTTTAAAATTAACGGCTTGTCGCTAGTCAGCGCGAAGTATCGAAAAAATTTTTTTATCGTCATACCATGATCTTAATTTAAAATATTGTACACATTACTCTATGATAAAAGAAGAAATACATAGAAAAGATTTGGTTAATATGATTGTTAAATCAATCAGTTCTTATATTAACATAACAAGCTTTACGTTATTAGATAAGAAAAATGTTATCTATTTTTTTTTCATACTCTATCAACCTAGCTGATTAATTCAATTGTTATAATCTACTACAGTTTATTTTAAATTATCAACTGTTCTTAGTATAACATAACACAACATTTATAAGAATAATAAATAATATCACATTTATTTTCCCAACATCTTAAAGCATTTTTAAAAATTCGATTACAAAGTTTTTCAAATTAAGAACAAACTTATTCTTTAACTTAACTATCTCAAAGTTATTACTTCTCACAAATATTAATTAATGTCACATTAATTTTTAAACTTACATCAGCCATTAACGCCAGCAGCTCATCATGAGATGCAGCTCCATCGTGAGGCTTCAGATCTATCGCTTTCTTAATGTTCTCAGGTGATGTCCACTCGACTACTTTCGAACTACGATTTGCTCTACCAAACACTACTCTTTCTACCAACAAATCAACCGCCCGTCTTATAAAATCTTCATGCTTGGATCTCTCTGGGAGACTTTGAAACAGAATCGCGTTCTTTCTATCTTCTCCGTTCATAATAATAGTCGAATCGGCCGGCATTTTTCTTTTATTTTTAACTTTTAAACAGCTATAAACTTTACCATTGAATAGTTAACTTTTATGCTATGTGCGTTACGATTGTTGCGGGCGGCCGCTGCCATTAGTAGTGTAATTTTGGCCCGTCTCTCACCGCGTAGCCTTCTTAAATACTTCGCGTCAGCATCAATTCACTTTATAAGGTTATGCATCAGTTGTTTGTTTTATTGTAAGCAAATCGAATAATTTATATATTTTTTTATCAAAAAGGGTAAAATCGACAATCTGATAAATACAGTCATTTAAACTATGTAAATGCTGTTTGTTGTTATGTAATAATAATAATTAGTTACGATGGTTATTTCCACAAAAAACTAATGGAATGGTTTCCATGTACATGTTATGTTATTTAAATTCAATATCATTATATACAAAGACACGAAATAACAAAGTAAAAATATAGGTTAGTGTTTTTTTATTTGACATATTGATATACGTATTACATTATGAATGAAAATACACAAAAGAAGTTAATTTAAAATTGTTAAACAAAATGTTAATTATTTACATAGTTAATTAATTATATGCATAATTAACATTTCGTTAAGTTTTCAACGATATTTATCTCATTTTTGAGTGCAAATAGGTACACAAAAAAAAAAAATTTCTCAAGATCTAAACCAACGATATTCTCAATTTTATGAGATTTTTGTTTAAGATTTTAAACATAATGTGTCACAAAAATGTGTATTATTATTATGTAGATCAAAAATCTTAGTCGTATTTATATAAATTTATTTATATGAGGAATTATAACAAATCGATGTATACACGGTACATATACCAAAATGACATTTTTTTTAATTTTTGTCTGTCTGTATGTCTGTCTGTTTGTTCCGGCTAATATATGAAACGGCTGGATCGATTTTGGAGCTGGGGACTTTCACTGGCAGACAGCCGATGTAATAAAGAGATAAGTAGATAACTAATAACTAAAAATAAACTTAGGCTACTTTTATTTTAGAAAATTTATTTTATAACTCTGCGAACTAAACAATAATTTTTTTGTTAATGTACACGCGGACGAAGTCGCGCGCACAGCTAGTATATATATATATGAATACATAATAATATTCACGACTCTACGTGTGTTCTTAGAAATGAAATGCGTCAAAGGACACTTACATGTACATTTTTTAGCAATTACCCGGGACATATGAAATGAACTATTCTAATGTTGTGTTAAGAAATCGTAGGTTTCTCTGTGTTTCGATTAAGAAATCTAAAATTATTATCGTGATTTTAATTAGTAAAAACAGCACTTATATGCTCTTAAACGCTCATTCAACAGACAGAAAATTCTAGAGTAAATGAATAAAATTAATTTGTTTTCCTTGAAGACATTTTTTTAAATGTAATTAGAAGCACAGTTAGGTGAAAACCGACCTTAGTAGTACATGATCAATCAACTGAGAACGGCCATCACCCCAACTAATCAAATTTAATTCAGCTTTTGAACAAATTAGTTTTGTTTTTTAATAAAGTAACGTTTTGTTATAACTATAAGAAAGATGTTTAGAAAATTTCCTTATGTGTGGCTAACACAAAAATAAAATCTTATAAATTAAAAATAGCATGGTTTCGTATCCTGTCGAAGATTTTCTACACTCTAAACTCGCTATAGACGGCGCCACGATCGCTTGGACTGAATATAAAATCATCATATCAAAAATTCCGATCTAGCAGGTACATCGTTTCATAGCTTAATTGGTTAGAGCACTGACATGGTCAGTCGGAGGTGCAGGTTCGATCCCCGTTGGAACGGTCGATTTTTGATATGATATTAAAAAATGTTTAGAATTCCCTAATGTGTGGGTAATACAAAAATAAAATCGTACAAATACTAAATGTGTAAAACTGTGACGGATTTATAGTAATGTATAGGATAACACGCAATTATATAAAATTTTACATAATCTACATATACAACCTTGATTCAGTACCTAATAACATTTTGTTTAAATATATAATTGTAGATCACTATAAATGATAAGGTCTTTTGCACTGTGCATATATGTACTGTGCATTTTTATCGAATTGTCTGACGTATATATTTACGTAACTATATATATTTGTCGATTCTGTTATATTAATAATGTAGTTTTTACTTGAGTGGAAATAATTGGTACAAAGGATTAACCCGTTTTATGAATCAAATAAAATAAAATTTCCCATAGATTCTTTCCCAAAGACTGTTGATGAAACAGACTGATTCATAATGACAAATCTATTTAACGGGAAAATGTTATAACTTTGCGCTGATGTCGCTAAAGACATATTTTAATTATTGCTTTATGTGTAAAAGGTAAATTAAACATACTTAATTTAATATCAATAATTGTAATCTTTTATTAATTGCAATATGTAAGAGGTTTTATTATTGAACCGAATTAGTATACATATAATTAATATATTTTATATTATAATTATTGGGACAGTACAGAATTATTATTATTATTTTTTTTTTTTGTTTAGTATACAGCAGGAAATTTGTTGCTCAAAATTTGGAGAGCCATAACTGGAGAAATATCACAACCTTACGGAAGATCACAGTTAAATAATATTGGTCATAGTCGTGTTCTTGTTGTAAGTAGGTAAGGGTGCATCCATTTATTATTACGTGAGCTATTTTTCGATCAGTTATACCCCCCCCCCCCTCTCCTAGGTCATTAACCCTGCGTTCCGAAATGCGATGAAATCGATTACAGCGATCACAGAACCATTCCGTTTTATCGTGAGCGTGCCATCGAATGCTCACGTGACATCACAGATGACATCATTACATCCGCCATATTGCGGTTACAATGATTTTGCTCGGGCGTAATCGTTGTGAGTCTTCTGCCACTTTTGACATTTCCTGTCGGTTGTCTACTGTCATAACTAATTGAACAACAACAAAAAATGGAAACAAGAACAACACATATTATTTCAGTTCACGATGAGGGTACAGGGAGAATAATTCAACTATGTTTAAATTAACAAGATGTTGAACAAGCGCAAAGAGGTAAGAGGTTGAGTTTCTTCCTCTTCCTCCATTTTCTGTGAGTGCGTAGTCATCTCTCAGTGTATTGCAAAGAGTAATCACTACGTTTAGTAGTATATTGTGGAATTTGTGGATTAATTTAATTTTGAAAAACTAACCGCAACAAACGTCAAACTGACAAACAAAACAAACAATGCTCAAAGCGCTAAATTCAATTCGGAACGAGCGATATCGACGAGATGCCTGTAATCGATTTCATCGCATTTCGGAACGCAGCCTTAGTGAGATTTGCCTGGACCCTCCCTCCATTTACGCTGATTATAATAGAGATTTACGGGAAATAATAAACTGTTCAAGTATACTATAGTTAATCTATTTAAATTAAATTAAATTCAAATGAAAAACTAATTAATGATTTTAATAGCCATGAGATTTATTTTGGCGAGCAAAATGAACACTCAAAATACTTTTTTTAATATTTTATATTTTTTGAAGTTAATGTGAGATTTTCGATTATCCGCCCCTCGGTTTAAATGAAATGGTGAGATGTCATTGGATCCCTCCCCCTCCCCCATTCTGAGCTCAGGTATCTATGGGTATTAATGGATGACCCCTAAGGTAGCCGGAGCTCCTGTGGAGAGTCGTGGGTAGGGTCGGCGACGCGCAAGCAATGCTTCTGCCATTGCAGTTGTCCATATGCTATGGCATCAGGCAGACCGTACGCTTTTTTGCAGTAAAAAGATATATTGAACAAAATTTTTCTTTAGAATCTATAGTCATGTTGCTGTCCTATGGTACCCCAGTGGTACAGAGGGCCTTCGTGAGACGTCTCCATCTGATATATAGTCATAGAACAACATTTTTTCACAAATCTGTTTATAATCTCCCAATATGTCCTTCATAAAGGGTAAATACTGAAAAAATAAATACTTAGATTTTTTTGTACTCAAAAAGCCGTATAAGTTGTTTGTGATGTGACGTGTGATGATGATGACATACAATATAAACAGAAATACCCAAATCACGGACTCTACATAGTAATTTCACGATCGAGGCCTAAGCCTGCAACTACGAGGCCGGAAATCACTTAAATTGACTTTACTTGAATTTAGACATGAAAGTTTGAATAATTGATTGATTGAATTAAGCTGACCACCGCTCTGGCGTAATAAATAAATAACTAAATAAATAAATATCTACACAATACACACACGGTCGTCTTTTCCTAAAGTAAGCAACTTAATGCTTGTGTTATAGGTAACAGCCGACTGGTATAGCTACATTTTTTTTTCGATAAACATACTTATAAATAATACACATATAAATATATAAATAAATATTTATATTACACCCTGACTCGGAGTGGGAATCGAACCCACAAGCCTCGGAGCAGAAAGCAGGGTCACTACAAACTGCGCCAACGGGCTTGTCGCAATTTCTTATATGAAGCGTGTGCAATATGCGTGTGCATAAATAAAAAGTAACATTTATTTTTACGAATTTCCATCCAAATGTGAAATCAATTTTAATATAATAGATACTTTTTTATATAATTATTATGTATTTATTTATATACTAGCTGTGCCCGCAACTTCGTCCGCGTGGATTTTAAAAAAATTATGGTTTAGTTCGCAGAGTTACAAAATGAAAAATATCCATATTATTAATAATATAATAAAAGGAGCCTAAGTTACTCCTTATTACATCAGCTATCTGCCAATAAAAGTCCCATCAAAATCGTCCAGCCGTTTCAGAGAGTAGCCGGAACAAACAGACAGACAGACAGACAAAAAATATAAAAATGTTATTTTGATATATGTACCGTATAATTCATCCATATGCATTTAGTAAAAGCGGTTATTTTAATATTACAAAAAGCCACTCCAATTTTATTTATTTGAATATAATTATATACTAACTTAAGTTTCTTGCGGAAATATGTCTCTACGCTGTCGTATTTTGGAAGCGCTAATATGAACCGTATACAGAGATTCTGGAGGCGCTCAAGTCTGTCAAGTTGCTTCTCTGTAAGATCTAGGAAACATGCATCTGCATAGTCAAGGATCGGTATAAGGAGTGACTGTGCTAGCCCAATTTCAACATTATTTAGCTGATACTTGAGGGTTGATCAGCCAGTATTTAATGATTATAACTTGGAACATTGTCTGCTTACAAATGATAAAAGTATTACATTGTATAAATGAGGCAGATAAGACGAATGTAAAAAAATAATGAAGTTATAAATTTACTTTCCAATCATTTGAAATGACGTTAAACTATATACCTAAGTCGACGTTTTTTTCTCCTTTGTTAATACAATTTTACCTCTCAATGTATGTCTTCTTTTCATTTCATTGGCAACATTTTGTGTACCATACATAACATGGGATGCATTTACGAGTACCTAAGCTTAGTAGCAGAGTATTTGAGAAAAGAAGCTATTAATGCACTCCCGTACAACTACACTCGCTCACAAACAGGAAAACAGGCCAATTAAGAGCTACATACGTAATTTGACATTTTAATCTGTGCTATCCACTAATAAATACTCTTCATCATAACAATTACATCGACCAGTAAATACAACGTAGGTTGACGATAAAACATTCAAGTAAATACAAACTATTAGATATAACCAAAAAAGTTCTTGACTACATTTTAATGACACGCACCGCCTTTTGATTTAAAAAAAAATCATTATGAATTACCGAGAAATATAAAATAATCAAAAGCAATTGCAACATTCGAAAAAATTGCTCCAATATTATCTGTAAAAAATTGTAATGTAATTTAGTCTTTGCCACTTTCACGATTTTATGTGGTCTTTGTACTGTGCTTATTTGTTTGGTTTGCTATTTTTTTCTTAAGATTACCCACATAATTTAAGATTACCCACATATTTTTAATTTGTATATTTTTATATAAAATATATGTACACGCAATTATAAAATAATAATATTTTTATATATATATTTCTTGTGTGCGTGTGTATGTCACTGAACCCCTCCTAGACGGCTGGACGGATTTTGATGAAATTTTTTGTGTGAGTTCAAGGGGATTCGAGGATGGTTTAGATTCACAATTTGGTCCACTGGAAAATGTTTATTTAACTAATTTTTCATTTATAAGTAGTTGTTAATTTTGGAATGTTTTACATTGGATCCGGTAGACTGCGCTACCATCGCAGCATCATATATTAAATATTATTCTATTTTAATTTCAGTTTGTCCCGACAGTTGGTGCTGCGATCAAATTGATAAAAATATTTGAAATTTTGTGTTATGGCAAAACAACGTTTGCGTGGTCAGCTAGTACTTTATATGTTTTCTCATGTCATAACCTAACTAAATGCTATTCTTAGCGAAGAATGAAGATTTTTCTAACCGTAACTATAGATGAATCAAATTGTATTTAATTAAAATAAGAAAATTCTGAAATCGGTATTTCAACAGGTAAAAGCGCTGAAAAGAGGCACTTTCTGCGTAGCTCATAGTCACTGCTGTTTTGTTGTTTTACACGATTTCACTCCTTATTTTTTTTTTTTTTTTTTTTCATTTATATTTCATTTATATTGTTTCTTAAGGACTTAACTCTAAAATTTCAAATCTAATGAAATAACTGTATAATGTAATGAGGTGGTGGAAACCCCCTTTAAATCCTTTGATATTTGTCTCGAAAATATTTTCTTATCGTTAAATTTCTATTATGCTAGAATATAGCCAACACTCTCTTCCCGTGGATGTTGTAAGAGGCGACTAAGGGATAAAACAGTTCCACTACCACCTTGGAACTTAAAAAGCCGACCGATGGCTAGATGACCTTCCAACTGCTGGCTTTTTAAATACACAGACCGAAGACGGGCACTAGCGTCTTCGGCCAGCAAAGCCAGTTCTGCGATCACATTTTTGGAGTGAACTTGGGGAGGCCTATATCCAGCAGTGGACTGTGATAGGCAGTGAAATTTCTATTAAAATATAAACAGTTTTCATTTATGCATTCTTTAAGTAACTTTGATAAAGTTATTTTCAAAACAAAGTGAATATGAATATTTTAATTAGCTTGTAAAAATAGCTAGTATGTTTTGCAAAGAGTAATTTAGGTTAGTTGATACTAATGACTGTTTGTTTTTAAACAAATAAACTCAACTTTACCGAGTGAAATTTTGGATACCTAAAATTTAAGAACAAATTTTGACATGACCAATGCTGTTATTAGTAAGCTATACTCGTATGTACCATAACATTATTCATCATCACAATCAGAGTCATCACTGTAACTTAGCTTAGCTTGACCAATTAAATCTTAATTACCGAATTAAAATCCCACTTTCAAATGGACCGAATAAAATAAACCCTTAGGTCAAGTAGTCAGACAAACTCATAAGATTCAAACAAAAAAGTATTGTGGTGCATGTATAAGATATGTTAGCGCCATTTCGCTCGATTTTTAAACTTGCTACATCAAAGTTAGTCATTATTACCTTGCTTGTACAATTACATTTTTTATTAAACATTATTTATTGTTATATACTTATAGTAAACATAACTCTTTTATTTATAATGTTTACTAATAAAAAAGGGGGTTTTGATCTTTCTTTCCTAATCTCGCTTCATCTTCGTCTATCTACGTCGTATTATTATTGGTCCATGTAATTGAAGTCGGTTTTGTTTCGTTTGCGAACAAATACAATTATTGATATATTTTTTAAACATAACAATACACGGGTCACTTTTTCAATTGACATTGAATTGGTTGATTCCTCAATTAAGCTGCCCCTTTTTGATTTGTGAATGTTTAGTTTATTAGTTAATTCTTTGATTTAACTAATGTCAAGGTCGTGTCGTTTTTTATATTGCGTTTTATTTGACATATAAATAAATAATTGTGAATTAAAAATCACATTTACACTAAACCAGTATTATTATTGATATATGATTGATAACATAAATAGATAGATAATACAACATTCCTACGAGGTAATATTTTTTATATAAGTAGACTGGTTTCTATTTCCGGATTTAATATAAGTAATAATAATTTTTGTCCTGTTTATTTGTGGACTTCCGTTAACTATATTATTTGATAAAGGTCAGAGTGATTATTTATCGGTGGTTTTTGATTATGTTTTACATCTCATTCATTAGGATAAATAATAGGTAATGGGTTGCGCTATTTCTTACGACTTTGTGTGACTTAAAAGGTATTTTTATTAAAAAACATCTAAAAGCACTAAACGGTGTGACAAAAATCAATGTTGATTTACCCGCACACCGGCATTCAACATCGTACGCTCACATTATCAAAAATAAGTCAAAAGCATATAACAATTTAACAGTAACAATACGATCAACATTTTTACATAACTGCCCTCCAAGTTTTACAAATCAATCAATCACAATATAATGCAGTCGCAGTAGCCTGTGAATACACTTACTTTAGTTCTTCTTTTCATCATCATCATTACAGCCTATTCAGTCCACTGCTGGACATAGGCCTCCACAAGTTTACGCCAAAAATAACGTGAACTCATGTGTTTTGCCCATAGTCACCACGCTGGGCAGGCGGGTTGGTGACCGCAGTACTGGCTTTGTCGCACCGAAGACGCTGCTGCCCATCTTCGGCATGTGTATTTCAAAGCCAGCAGTTGGATGGTTATTCCGCCATCGGTCGGCTTCTTAAGTTCCAAGGTGGTCGTGGAACCTTGTTATCCCTTAGTCGCCTCTTACGACACCCACGGGAAGTACTTCTTTTACTTAAACCGAACTCCGGATGAAAAACATCTTTCAATTGATATTCTAACCACTTCTAAATTGTCTTCCAAAATTAACATAAATAATTCTTCTACCACTATTCCCTATATAAAAAGAGTAAATGTTCATCCTTCGAGGTTGGGTAAGAATTGCCACGCGTTTATGTGAGGTCATCGAAGCAACACGTGTAAATCGTAAAATTTAGTTTCACGATTTAATTATGAAGGTAACATTGATTGGGTAATAACTTAGTATGTGATTCAAACCTTTAAATGTCAAATGCTCACTAAAATAATTTATTCATACCATCCCTTTCTGTAGAACGTATCTAATATTTGAACTATTACTGTCCCTACGATTATATCGAAACAAGATGCAGTTTGAGAACCAGACATTTTACATGTTCATTCTATTAGACTTCAGTAATGCTTTTAATACGGTATATCATGACGAACTTCTTAGTACTATATGTTCACTTAACATATCTCCATCAGTGATTGACTGGTTTCGTAGTTATCTACAGAGGCACCGGCAGAGAGTAAAGATAGAAATGGGTATTCCCTCTTGGTCTAATTTGCCTGTCGGTGTGCCTCAAGGTGGTGTCTTATTACCCCTTCTTTTTTCTATATTTATTAACAACATCACAAATAACATTTCTTCTCTCTACCATTTGTATGCAGATGATTTGCAGATCTATGCTCAGTCTGAACTCGAAAACTTGCCTGGGGCTATTGCTATAATTAATAAAGATCTTGCTGCTGTATCTGAATGGAGTCGCTGTTATGGTCTTAAATTAAATCCAGTGAAATCACAAGTTATAGTATTGGGCAGTCGGGCTCTTATTTCGAGAATTGACTGGGCTTCTTTACCTCCGGTGCTCATCAATAACACTACTATACCATATAGTAAATACGTTAAAAATCTTGGCGTTTATATGGACGAAAATATGAACTGGACAACGCAGATTAAAAAAGTGAGTAGAAAAATGTTTTCAACTTGGCATTCGTTAAGACGCTTACAACAATACATGCTACCTATTTCTACCGAAATTGCGCTCGCGGAAACTCTTTTCCTTTCTTATCTCGACGATGCAGACGCATGTTATCCTGACCTTACTGAGCAACAACTAACAAAACTTGAGAGGCTCCAAAATTTAGCTATTAGATTTCTCAAAGAAAATACGATCACATATCCGATTTTCGTAAAAAACTCAAGTGGTTGCCAATCCGTTTTCGCCGGAATACTAGAATGCTGTCGCTGCTTTACTATGTACTTAAAAATCCCCGGGCCTCAGAGTATCTAAGAGAAAAATTAATAGTACGTAAATCTAACAAGGCATTGCGTTCGAATGATGTAACTACACTGCAAATACCTATTCATCATACTGCATTCTACAATTGTTCCTTTACAGTGCAGTCAATAATTCTCTGGGATGCCTCGCCAAATAGTATTAGGGAGGCTAAAACTCTTATCACTTTTAAAAAGCTAATTAAAGATACTTACCTGAATTGTTAGAGCTGAACTTTATTAGAAAATTTAGTTATCTGTTAATGTGCTGTAAATAATTATTCAATCTTATATTTATGATAAACCATTACCTACTCAATATAATAAATAATGTAATATGTTTATATTTATTTGTGTATTCATTATTACGATAAAACATAATGTAATGGGTATATATTTATTTGTGTATTTATTTATTTTTATGTTTATTATTTATTTATTTTTATGTTTATTATTTATTTATATTATTATTATTATTATATTAGATTGTAGGATTCACTTTGTTTTGCTTTTTTGATGACCCTACTCTGTTTTGTTTTAAAATCTTCTCTACCCCAAGGTTGTCTGGAAGAAATCGCTTACCTAGCGATAATACCGCGTTTGTGCATATTATTATTTTGTAAGTTTTTTATTTTTTAAGATACGTATGTACTATAACTTTTATGCAAAACAAAGTATATTTCTACTTCTTCTTCTTCTTCTTCATGTTTGCAACCCATGCTGACATAGTGACATACTTCTGAAGACAACACTACAGACCAGACATATATGTATACATCAGGTAAGTATTTTTTATTTGTAATCATCTTAATATTTCTTCCTATTAATTTTGAGTTCCAAATATTTTGTCGACACTTTTGCAAGATCCATGGTTACGCCTTACGGGCGCACACGGGAACTTAAAATAACCAACAACAAACATGATCTGACGTGTTTAGTAGGTCGCAAAACTCTTATTAAAGAAATTAAGGAAAAAATATGTGTGAATGTGTTAAATATTAAATAATTTTAACAACCACTCTGGTGTAGTGGTGCGAGTAGTCGCCTAAAACACCCATGGTTTGCGGATTCGATTCCCCCTTGGGATGGATATATCTCGGTTGTTATCATAAATGCCTGATAGCGATCGTAATTCATATTAAGGAACTTATCCGTCAATCGGCAGTGGAGCAGCGTGGTGTCTCGAAATTCGACCATAATTAAAAATTTTTGTAAGGAAGACCAAAAAATAATGAATTTAATAATCTACTTACATTCAGTGAAGTAGCTCGTTTCAAATTGTAGTAGTTCCTTTTGGCCGATTTTTCGCTAGTGAGAATATTAGTCCTTCGATTGGTCGTCTTTGGCGGTAAAGCTTCAGATTAAGAACCATCGAATTTTCGGATTTTGGGGGAATAGGGGAATTTGCTACCGCCGGTACCACTGCCACCCTTCTAAACCACATGGTTATGGAGATATTATGGAGATACCCATGGTTAAAGTTTTGATATAAGAAGAATTCCGCAGCTTTCACACTTTATTTTCACATTCCACACGTTATTTTCACATTTCACATGTTATTTTCGAACAGGCGTACATAAAACCAATCTCGACTGCAAGATCAACAAACGATACAACTTACGTTACTCATGCTTAGTTCCGTAGCTTTCACACCCCTCAGAGCAGCCCTCGCATGCAAGGGTAGAAGGGCTGCACTGCCCACAGCGCCGGAGCCAAGCGTTATTCTAACCTCAAAGGTTATTCTTTTTTTGTAAAAAAATTATGCCTATAAACGGTCTAATTTTGTAGTTAGATAGGTTTGGGTTATTTTTGTTTTTTGTAACAAAATTATGCCGATAAACGGTCTAATTTAGAAGTCAGATAGGTTAGAGTTATTTTATTTATTTTTTTGTTTAACGAAATTATGCCGATAAACAGTCTAATTTTGAGCTTAGATAGGATAGGTTATTTTTTATTATATTTTTTTTAATTTAATTCATGTCATGTTTTTCAGTTCAATATATTTTTATTTTTACTTATTTACGGTCATGTATTCAGTAACAATTATTAAAAATGAACTGAAATATTGAATATTTTCCGTATATGACAGTAAATAAGTAAAAATAAAATATCTTTAAGTAAAAAACATAACATGAAATAAGGGTGTATGATCTTAGATCTTTGCCTTTTTTCTTTAAACAAAAATAATGAATTTATGCTTAAATTTCTTTGGAGCGAAACGCTGTGGCGCGCCATTTTTTTTAAAGCATCTATCTCCTAGTCGTTAAACATCAGTTGTATCGTTTTTTAAAAAACCGTGTGAAAACGTTAAAATAACGTGTGAAATGTGAAAATAACGTGCGAAATGTGAAAATAACATGTAAATGCGACAGAACGGAGCATGAGTAACGTAAGTTGTATCGTTTGTTGATCTTGCAGTTGAAATCGTTTTCACGTACTCCTGTTCGAAAATAACTTGTTAAAGCTGCAGAATGGAGCATGAGTAGCACTTCCCGCAGCGCTGGAGCTAAGGAGGAGTCAGACGCGGAGCTCGAAGGTATTATAGTAGCTTTAAATTCTTCTTCTAATCTCAAAACTTTAACTATGGATATCTCCATAATATCTCCATAACTATTGGTTTACGAATGATGACAGTGTTACCTAGTGTAGCTCCCCCTCCACCCTCTGCCCTCCACCCTCTTCCCTCCACCCCCAAAAACCCCATAATTCAATGGTTCTTAATCTAAAGCATAGTCGTTTTGGCTGCCTTTTGGTGACATCAAAGGTGCCGACATGCATTGGTTCATAAAGTCGATAAAAATTGGTTCCATTTTAATTGAAAAATTCATGTGTATATTTTTTATAATTATCGTATTATTGATGGAGAATTTTTAAGTATTTAATTTATACTTCTTTTAAGGTAAGTAGTAAAGGATAAAATTATAAACTCATTAGCTAGGACACGGCAAAAAATATTTCGCAATTATAAAAATTTCAGAGGTATATTAATGTTATACAATAAGACATTTGCAACTGTTAAGTTATATTCAAGTTTAAAAATTACATATTTAAAAATATATTTTCTAGTGATGAAGCTACTTTAAGTAAAAGGAAGCCGCTTTACACGTGTTTGTTTACGTTCGCCGTTTACAGGTGTATAGTATTTGTTTGTACTATTTTAAAAAAAAATTAAAGAGAGGTGACGGAAACTTAAGCCATTTCGCGAGTTCTCGAGATAGTCGAGGATCATAAAATTAATTGATTGTTTAGAGAATTTTTGTTATTATACTGTTAATAAACAATCGTTTAAAGATGTTCTGGTAAGTGATAATGTTTTAGGGTAAATTACAAAGGACACTATGGGTTTTTGATAACTTAAAACAAGAAATACTTTCGGTTGAATTTTACATAAGTAATCTATACATATAATAAAATGGTAGGAAAGTCAAAACTGTACATTGAATATTTTGTTTAAGGAATACTTGGGGTATAATCTACAATCGATACCGAAGCCAAAAATATAGTTTTTAGAATTTTTGTCTGTTTGTCTGTATGTATGTCCGGGATAAACTCAAAAAGTACTGCATGGATTTACTTCAAATTTGGCACGAATATTATTAAGAAGTCGGGTCAACATATAGGCTACAAATTATCACGCTATCACCTACGGGGAACGAGCAGTGAACCTTTATTTCTTCAACGCATTCTGTAACAACGCGTAATCTAACCACGCATATTTGAATGTTGTTGTTATTATGTTAATAATAACCATGCTATAAGCTAGCTTTACACTATAAATATCACGCAATATAAGTAACTAAGCCGATAAACATAATTAAATGAATATAAGTAGACAAGTCAACGCCGCGTTGGCGCAATGGTTACAGCCATGGATTGTACCTGTTGCGCTGGCAGTTGTGGGTTCGATCCCCGCACATAACAAACATTTGTATTGGCCATACAGGTGTTTGCCGTGGTCTGGGTGTTTGTGCAGTCCTTGTGGGTCTCCCCACCGTGCCTCCGAGACCACGTTAACCAGTCTGTCCCGGTTGCTATCATGTACACATGATAGCGATCGTTACTCATATTAGGGAATATATCCGCCAACCCGCATTGGAGCAGCGTGGTGCATTAAGCTCTGATCCTTCTTCTACACGGGGAAAAAGGCCTATGCCCAGTAGTGGGATATTACAGGCTGAAGTGAATTAGACAAGATAATTTTAAAGCACCGCCATCTATGAGAATTTTCTGTAGATATGAAATGTAAAGAAGAAGCGGGTAAATGAATGTTATTTTAAAAAGTATAATCATAGGTATTTTTGGTGCTGTATAACGTTCACGCAGACGACGTCGCGGGCAGCAACTAGTATGTAATAATAATACATAAGTAATACCTAGAAAACAAATAATTGTTAAAAAAAATATCATTACTTGCCAATAATAACTATCAGAAGAATAATGACAATTATTACGAATTCACTGAATATACTAAACACAGCGACACAACAGCGAAGAGTCTTAGAGTTAGTTTAGAGCCTTAGAGTTCTTGGAGAAGAAGACTAAAGGAAATCCCACTAAGGACCCTGGAATTCTTCTTCTTCTTCTTCTTCCTCTTCTTCTTCTTCCTCTTCCTCCTCTTCCTCTTGTTCTTCTTCTTCTCCTTCTTCTCCTTCTTCTTCTTCTTCTTCTTCTCCTTCTTCTTCTCCTTCTCCTTCTTCTTCTTCTTCTCCTTCTTCTTCTTCTTCATTTCCTTCTTCTCCTTCTTATTCTAATAACAATGTAAGGTAACACGAGATAGTTATTAGTTAATGGGGGGAGACTAACTTCTTAGCATTCGATGGATTCACTGTGTACGTGCCGGATCCATCGTGTGGCAGAGCGAGTAACTCAAAACTCAGAGCAGTTCCTAGGACTTCCTGCCTAGGCGTAGGTTTAAGGAGGACCCCTTTGAAATGCGCATCAACGCTCACCTTCACCCCGAGTTGCCCACCTTGTCTAGTCAAATTATAGATCGTAATATAATATGTAACAATCAATTCGCTTGAACAAATTAATTATTAAAAGAGTCTAGGTTTAGCAACTAGTACGATACAACAAGTGCACCGTGCCAAGCCAAGACCAGCCAAGACTGCCTGAGCCGCGTTTGTTCCGGACATTTTATACACGTCAGAATTACTCGGGTAATAGAATAAGTGAGGGTAGATGAGTATCGAACGATGTTCTAAGTGGCGTGATCGGTGTATCTATCGTTTATAAATCTCTTGCTAATTACTTTAGTATTACATTTTTTTTAAATACTACATAAGTTTATGGTCCTGATATTAAGTGGTTATCATAGCCTTTGAAAGCTTGCAACAAGGGCGTTGCCGGCCTTACTCACCACAGGAACACAAACACTACTTGAGGTTAATTTATTTCTTTTCTTCATCTACAGATATACAAAATTCTCGAACACAAACTCATCAAACCATACAGTACCGAGGTCAGTTATACTCAAAGCATTTGAACGTTTACAAGAATTAGAAATAATAATGCCAGTAAAAAACACCGACTCCATATATAATACAGATACAACAACCGGTCGGGTACAGAAAGAATATAAGTTATTTACTTTAGCGGTCCCGGTTGAAAATATAAAGGAAGCAGTGAAAGGGTTTAAGACTCTTCCGGAGTAGATAGTGAATGAACTGAGAAAGTAGATACAAGGAATACTATTTCGCGAGTTTTTGAGTAATTAACCCTTTAACCGGTAACACCGTAATATTACAAGTACATTCAGCAAATTGTAAATAATTTTATGATTTTTACCAAAACAAAAAAAAAATTTAATGTCGATTCTCAAGGGTGAAATATCGATTCACTGAATCGATTCAGTACAACATATCGATTTAAAAAATCGATTTATTTCATCCGAAGAATCGATTCTTCGATTAATCAATTTCAGATCGCCATGCCTAGTGTCAAGTGTTTGTCAAGTGTCGACACTCAACACAGTACCTACCATGTGTCATCTACCGCACGTTGCAATGTTGTTTTGAATTATTAATACTTGATTAATATCATAAATACAAAATATATCACGCGTGATTAAGCTTGATACACCATTTTTTAGTTAAGATTGCACTGTTTACATGCTTTTATAAAAAATGGCAGAGGGACAATACAGTGATGATTATGAAGAGGATATTTCAAATGCTGTTAAATTAGTTCGGGTAATTTCAATTTAACACAATTTCTCTTTTCGTATTCTTAAATTAAAATTTTTTTAGCAATTACTATAGTTTAACTGTGTTTAAGCATGTGCTTTTAAAAATCACCCCGGAAATTAAAACGTGTTATTTTCAATATTTTGTTGGTTAGAAATTTATAAACAAATGTGCAACATACAGTTACAGAGCTGTACAATTATTTATTGTATTTTTACAGTTTGCGGAACACCCAGAGGTAAAGAGCTTTAGTATGGAAGATGACGAACTCGATTCTGACGACTACTTCTATGATTCAGAAGAAGATGTACAAAACTCAAGACGAAAAGAACATCTCAATCAACAGAATCCTAGCACAAAGTTAACTACATATCAACCGACTGAAAAACTTTTCACAAAGTATCTTAACAAGATAAATCTTAATCAATATGAACCTGCTATGTGGAATGGAAGAACTCAAAAATTCATGGAACTCAATGACAGAAAACGTATGAACGAAAAAATAAGAATTAAGGACAAACAGGATAGAGCAACTACTGAACAGGTTTTGGATCCTCGAACTATTATGATTTTACACAAACTTATAACAAATGAAATTTTAGATAGTGTCCATGGATGCATATCGACAGGCAAAGAAGCCAATGTCTACTTTGCAACATCAAAAGATGATAGACATTACGCTGTAAAAGTTTATAAAACGTCAATTTTGGTATTTAAAGATCGAGATAAATATGTATCGGGTGAATTCCGATTTAGGAATGGCTATTGTAGGTCAAATCCTCGAAAAATGGTACAAACATGGGCTGAAAAAGAGATGAGAAACCTCGCAAGGCTACACAATGCACACCTGAATGTTCCAGAACCCATCATACTAAGAAGTCACGTCTTGGTCATGACTTTTGTGGGTGAAAATGGCTGGCCGGCACCAAAATTGAATAAAGTAGACATGTCCCAGTCAATCGCACGAAAATTGTACAGAGATTGTATCACTATGATGTGGAAAATGTTCAATATATGTAAATTGGTTCATGCTGATCTATCAGAGTTTAATTTGTTGTACCACAAAGGTAACGTAGTTGTTATTGATGTGTCACAGTCAGTGGAGCACGACCACCCTCGAGCTTTTGACTTTTTAAGAAAGGATTGCACCAATATTACTGAGTTCTATAGAAAGAAAGGTGTTGCGACACTGACCGTCAAAGAATTATTCGATTTTATAACAGATGCATCAATTAATGAAAGTAACTTAGAGGAATGTCTTGAAAAGCTTTCGGAAAAGGCGGCATCTAAAAGTTTTGATGATATGACGGCTCAGGAACAAGTTGAAGAAGAAGCGTTTAAGAATGTTTATATTCCAAAGTCACTTACACAGGTAAACCAATGCATTTTATTTTTAACAATTTATAAAATGTAAAAAATAACCTAATTTTACTATGTATGTTTTTAGATTTTAAAGCACATAAACTAACATAACAATTTAGTTGTATTATTGTGTTTGCTCGCTACCTCTGGTTTTGAACTTCTCCTTTATTTGAACTGGGTTAAAAATGGATAATTTACATGTTTACAACAAAAACTAAATATATTTCCCATTTTCAAATAAATCTTTTTTATATGTGGTGCTACTTTATTTCAATATTTAAATTAACTAATTAAAATGTGCTATTAATTAATACGAAAGTATTTTTTTTATATGAAGGTACTTCTTTTTTTTATGAATTTAAAGATTATAGAAATTTAGCTACATGTGTCTTTACTAACTATCATTTTAGGTTATCAATTATGAAAGGGATATTAACAAAGCAAAGAAAGGAGAGACATCAGGCTTAACATACATGAAAATAGCGGGTTTCAATGAAGATCTTTCAGGTACTGTGGATAAACCAAACATATTACAAGAATGTGAAATATCTGAACCAGAATCTGACAGTACTTCTGATGAAGATGATGACGAGAGTGACAATGACAATAATAGTAAGTTGAAAACATTATTTTGATTTGCACCTTGCCTTTTGCTACAGGGTGGCTTCAGTTGCCATCCTGAGTCTTGGTGTGTAATATGTGTGTGTATTAACCTCGTAAGTCCTGTGTTTTATCAACACCAGTAGTCATATCTGCCGGATGTACTATACCAAGTACAAACTAAGAATAATGCTTCAGACCGAGACAAAATTATGTCGATTTTAAGTAATTTTTGAAGTTCGTTTCGAAGGGTTCGTTGTGTGTATTTTTTACGGTATGTTTGTGATGTATAGCACCTTCTTAAAAAGAAAATAAATAAAAATATTTTGTATTTGTGGGAGTACATTAGGTTTTAACACAGTATAATAAAATAATATAAAAAAGTTAGAAGGTTTTATATTATTTTGTTCCAAAAATCACTTAGTAGTATATATTTTATTTTATTACAACATAAACAATATTTTTCTTCTAGAAACATTTATAAAATACGTCCTCAAAGACAATATTAGCATAATTTACTTTTATAAACCAGAGGATAACACACTATTCTTAATTATCGAAATAGGATAGAGGACAAACAATCTTCCTTAAGTGCTAGTTTAATTGACATCTTATTTCAAAATCACAGTCAAGTATACGAGATCAATATTTTTATAAACTAAAGTCGACAAGATATGGTTTTTATTGCTTATTATTAATTCTCTTGTCGATGAAAGGCCCTGCAACAATTTCTTGTTGAGTTTAGGCAAATAGCTATATTACAGTCAGAGCATTTAAATAAACTCCTTTTGTCACACCCAGAGAGATGGCCTCGTTGTTATTTGTCTAGATGTTCCGGTAAGTGCATATTGCCATATAAGCGTCGTATTTTTGATGGTACGGCACTATACCCGGTATGTCGTGCCCTTGTACTTGTACTTCTGCCACGGCCACGTCCAACTCGTTGGTCACGAGCACTTTGAGTACGACGAGTAGATCCACCTCCACTTACTGCGATTTCTATTTCTCCACCTTCAGATTCCGAGGATAGGTTTAGGTTAGGTCAGGTCAGGCACATCTTCATCATCCGAGTCTTCGAACTCCGAATTATTAGGAAGTTCTGCTATTTGTATTTCGTCGAAAGCTACAAATACGAAAAAAAAAAAAACAGTAGTTATATAGACCGAATGTACCACCTTAAGTACAAATTATAAACAGTTATTTACGTAACAAACGCCTAACGTACCATGTACAAATTATTTTGACTGATCAGGAACTATTCTAAATATATAGTTTTCTTACAAATATTGCTTGTTTTACAATATTCATAATTTAAAAGCACTATTTCATTTCAAAAACAATAGAAAAAACAAATGATTTAATTGATATAAACAGATAATATTACCTCGTGTTAGCCGACGAGCCGACCGCGTGGTCATCTTGCTAAAAAGTGACACTAACACTGACAGTTGATGTAACCTGTCTAACATGACGGAATTGACTACAGAGTAAAGAATTATAATAACAGTAGCAGTGTTGGCGATGTAAAAAAACTACCCGGTAAATAAGCAATCCCTCATTTGTACTTGGGTAAGTACATTAGGCAGTTACTCCATCTATGTAGTACAAATCTCAGGTCTGAACTGTTATCGTTAATTTGTACTTGTACAAGTACGTAGGAACTTACGAGGTTAAATGTTCAAAAAAAAAAGAAATATATATATATATATATATATATATATATATATATATATACAAATAAGTATATTAGTCAGTCTATGACTATAACCCATAACACATTAAGTTGCCTACCTTATGTCACAGTCGACCATGTGGGTATATTTAATTAGAGGGACTAGAGGAGTAAGTATTATAATTAAAGTGTTTTGTAGTACATCTGAATAATTATATTTCTATATATAATACTAGCTGACCTGTGCCCACTTCATTGTGTGTTAATTATTTTTGTGATGCAAATATATAATAAACTTTCCATCTCGCTCGTAAACTAACCTAACCTAACATATGTTCTCCAACTTGATTTACATATACTATTATTTTAACTGATTTTTTTGTTCAATAACAATAAAATGTAGCCTATATAACTCCTAAATAGTATAGCTTTCTGTTAGTAAAAGAATTTTCATGATCGGATCAGTATTTGCAAAGATTACCCCCCTACAAACAAGCAAAGTTAGAAACTTTACCTGTTTATAATATTAGTATAGATTACAAGGTCCACATTATGAACAATTATATAATGCAAGTGATTTCAATTTACTTAACCCCTTCGGACCCTGTGTGTATTTTTGTCAGATATCTTAATAAAGTAAATTTTTATACAGAAAAAGACAGATGTTCTTGTTTAAACACAATCTATTTTCAATAAAAACAATACAAAAAGTGACACCATTGCATACAGTAAAGAATAATTTGTCATGTTTGACCAGTGGTTTTAGATGGCTATTTCTTTTTTTTTTCTGTATACAACTGGGTCGGCAAACAAGGGTATCTGATGGTAAACTAATACCGTAGCTTATAGACACCTGCAACATCAGAAGCATCGCAAGCGTGTTGCCGACCCTCAACCCTTACCCTCCCAAGAAGCTCTGACTACCTTACTAACCACAAGAACACAACACTACTGACAGTAGTATTATTTAGCTGTGATCTTCTGTAAGGAATACTACCCCTACTCCCTATTCCTATTTTGAGCAGGAAATTTCCTGCTGTTCCCTACCTCAATGAGTTCATATTATATTAAAGAAAGGAGAATCCATAATGTTTTTTTTTTTTTGTATTATTTATTTGGTTAACAACAACAATCAGAAAATCAATTGAACTTTATCGATTTTATTTTAGGATCTAAATTTAAAAATAGCGCTCGTCCAAGAGATGAATCGCCAAATAGTAAAAAGGCAAGAAAGAAGGCAGTTAAAGAAGAGAAAGCTGAGAAAAGAAAAACTAAAACAAAGAAACACATAAAAAAGAGACGAGATAAGGGTAAGAAATAAGGTGACGAGATAAGAGTAAGAATAAGAGTAAGCCAATGACAGGCTGTGAAATTTATAAAATAGTTTCTTAAAATAAAATAAAAAGTATTTGTATTCTTTAGTAAAAAATACTAAACTAAGAATGTGCCTATGTAAAACACATAGTGGACTAAACTATCAATTTTATGACGAGCATTTGAACCAAAATATTTAATATTTTTTTAAATGCAATAAAAATAAAATACGAATACCTAAATTTTATATTATTTCCTCTACCCAAGATAAAATAAAACATTTTAACGTTAGTTTCAATATTTTATAAACAATCATTTATATAGCTTTTTTTTTAATTTTAACATGTATAGTAATAATAATGTATTATTTCAAAGTTACTGCAATTGATTTTTCCTTTATCATTTTTTATAAAAGTAGCATAATTAATAATATAGTAAAAGAACACAATATGGACTACCCCATATATATATATATATATACCCCGTTTTTGAGTTGATTTGTCGATGAATATCCCAGATTTTATTTTTTCGTCTACCTATGATAAAAAATAGTAATTTAATACGCATTGTAATTAAAAAACTGTTTCGCTTCACTTCAATTACATCGACAAGTAATACAACGTAGGTAGACGAAAAAATAGTCAAGTAAATACGCATTACTACTCAAAAAGTACTTGTTAGATCTAGATTAAATTTAAATGGCCCTAATTAAATAAGGCAATTAATAGATGTCCCCTTACTATTCCTATTATTTATCCGCTTAAAATTGAACATGTTAATGGTTCAATTCACCTATAGTACATTTGCAATTGATAATGAAATAACTGCTGTGTGGCTACGGCACTAAAGAATTTAGCCACCCCCTCTCTTCCCGTGGGTGTCGTAAGAGGCGACTAAGGGATAACAAGGTTCCACAACCATCTTGGAACTTAAGAAGCCGACCGATGGCGGGATAACCATCCAACTGCTGGCTTTGAAATACACAGGCCGAAGACGGGCAGCAGCGTCTTCGGTGCGACAAAGCCAGCCCTGCGGTCACCAACCCGCCTGCCCAGCGTGGTGACTATGGGCAAAACACATGAGTTCACGTTATTTTTGACGTAAACTTGTGGAGGCCTATGTCCAGCAGTGGACTGTATAGGCTGTAATGATAATGATGAATGAAATAACTGAACTGTTTTTTTTAAACGTTAGCAAAGTAAATTATTTACTATGTACATATCTGATAGGATTAGGTGATATAATAAAAAAGTCCTATTTATTTAATAACTTACTTTATTTTATTAAAAGTAGAAAAATCCTACTTACCTCAAGTATTTACAAATGTTTATAAATTTACTTTGTAATTCCTGCATCCTTATAACTAATATTTAAATATTCAATTACTTTAACATAATTATGTACAATTTAAAACTTGCTTAGGGAGTACATTTCATTAAAAATTAAATAAGACCCACAAACATATTGGCAATATGTTAACAAAAAATAATATAAAATACCTATAATATCAAAAAGCAAGGTTTCGGCTAACATTTATTCTATTTTTTATTTATATTCTATTTATTATGATTTAGATGAAAAACTTGATGTGGTACTTAAATGAAAATTTAATATGTTGAAACCTTTACTAATATTATAAATGCGAAAGTAACTCTGTCTGTCTGTCTGTCGCGCCTTCACGCCAAAACTACTGAACCGATTTAAATAAAATTTGGTACACAGATAGTCTAGACCCTGAGAAAGGACTGACTTGGCTACTTTGTATACGAAAAAGGGGGTGTAAAGGGTTGAAAGGTGGGGATGCAAAGTTGTTAGGAAGTATCGTCATTTTTAGAGCTAGAAGCTTTAAACTTATTTGTAAGCTGTTGATTCGATATAAATAAATATTATGACATTCAAAGTTTGTTAAAGTTTTATCCTCAAGGGTGTAATATAACAATAGGGAATAGAGGATGAAAGTTTGTATGGAAATATGTAAGGTTTATGTGAATGTTTAATAAGTTTGCGACAAGAGACGAAATATTAGAGCTATTCTGTTGTCCAAAATTAACCAAAAGGTATATGTCCAAAAAATGCTGTCCAAAGTCACTATTCCACGTGGATGAAGTCACGAGCGCTGCTAGTATTAAATAAGTACTTATTATGTTTTTCAAGGCTTGGGTTAATTGCTGCCTAGAAATGAGAACACGACCAGCGTTTACTTAGAGACTTCATATTTAATAAAAAAATTATGAAAAAATATTCTCTATAAACTTCTCTTACACTATGCGAATGAGTCTTCGTGGGCGTATAATATTTTGTCTACCAGCCTTGTATGTTAACTAGACTATTCAAATAACAAGATTTGATGAAGTTTTCAAGCATTTTTTTTTTTGCTCAAAGTTATTGGAATCCCTATATTTTGATTTGTTGTGGTGTAGCATCTCTATACCGACTAAGACCCTTTGGAATCCAAGTTTTTATACTTGACAGCATATGGTCTAATTAGCAGAAAAAAAAATTGTTTATTTTACATGATAACAATTAAGTACTACTTATACATTCAGAACAACATAAACGGTAATAAAATGTAATATTTGTAGGCACACTTTCGTGTATCTGAAAGTTCGGAGTGAATGCATACTTAATTTAAAAGTGAAATTAGAAGTAATGAAATACCTTTGCTGGTAATTTTATACTATGCACCGTATTCATCATATTATATTAATCCATTTTTATTAACATAGAAAAAGTTCTCTTTGGCTAGAGCCATTAACTACTGCAGATAGGTAGGACAGTTCAAACGTGCTAAAAAAAATATCACATACACAGTTTGTACTAATGCCTTTGCTGCAAAATTACGTACCAAAATATGTTTTATCTAAAGTGTTATTTCTAAATCACGTCGCAAAACGGTACCTAAGACCCATATAGCAGATAAATCTTACCGTAACCATAATAGTAATCATGATAAGGATTTCTAGCCAGACAGAACTTTTGTCTATGTCTAGATATTGTAATAGGACGTCTGGTTTTGAGAAATGGCAATACACGTCGGTGCATTCAAGTGGTTTTCTACCAAAACCAAAAACGGTGAGTACCATAGCGACAACGCCGCATCTAATGAAGGATGTCTTCATGATGATGTTCATCAGAAGGGGGATTCTGTGAGCGAAGTCGAACCCGTAGATGGCGAGACCAAGGAACGGTGCGATTACTGCTGGGCCAATTGCACAACCATTCTGAAATAAAGTGGTATAAGCTTTATTTTCAATTGCTTTTATGTTTCTTTTCAGAGATTTGTAGACTAGACAATTTTGTAGAACTTCCTAATATATTCATCATTGACCTTAGTCATCGAAGTTATCTTAGCTTCACTTTTGACGATAATTAAAATTCTAATTTGTAAGATTCGACGGTGCTTTTGAAGCCTATTTGATTAAAGTTATTTTTGATTATGATTTTGATCTCTGACCGACACAAAAAATAACTTTTTTTGTAAATTACAGGTTTCTTGCGCAAGCTATTCAATATTTACATCTATTGTAATTAAAAAAGTATACATTTTTCCTTTTTTTTCATACTTTCAATATGACCGATTACTTTTTACTACAATATCCACAAAGAAAAAAGTTGCAGTACTCCAATTTTCATCAACTTACGGTATTTTATTTTACAACTTTCCTTATACTCGCAAATTATCCTGAATTATCATCATGCATACATCCATTGAAAATGTTTAAATTTTTTATTAAATCTTACCGTAATGCTAAATACTGATCCGATCGCTAAGCCAAATCCCTCAGACACCATGGAGAGGACGTTCCCAATTAAGCAGAACACTATAAACCGGACAATAGAGAATGGGACTCCAACCATGAAGAAGACGATGGTGCAAAATACCAGGTTTAATGATATTTGTACTGGCAACTTGGACACTGTCAAAGCAGCGTAGTACGGTAAGAGGCCGTACCAGCTGTTGAAATGTTCTTTTTTCACTAGCTTAACTTCTTGAGGATCTGAAAAAGATTTTTTTTATATTATTAATATTATGTTGTAAGAATAAACGTCTCAGAATTTTTATATCTTTTCTCCTTTAGTTTATTTATTACCAGAATGCGTTTTTTTTTTAAATAGTAACACAGAGGTTTCATCTGTTTTATTATCTGATTCAATTCAAACATGCATAATTAGTATTACAATTACTCAATTCATAGCCCAGAGCTTACTTGGATTAAGAGTCATGAAAGATATATGGTATAGTACAGGATTTTTATAAAACTAAACTAACCTAACATATTATAATAATAACTTTATCTATACTTACTGATAAACGCGCCATCTATAATCTAGAAATAGAAATACAACGCCATCTACTGGATATCTGTGCAACTTAGATGCCAAACCGCCATCTATTAGGATTTTATAGAACTAACCGGAAAATACACACTAAAGTCGTACAATAAACATTTAAATTGCAGTAACACAATATTTAGATCAATAATTGAGATAAAAACTACCCTACCCAAGTGGGACCAAATAGAATAGATGCTAACAAAATTTGATAAAAATTGGTTCATTAGTTTGACACGAAATTTTTTTATAAATAATATGTATGTATAAATTCTGCAATAACGTTACATATTGAAAGTACAAGTTTTAAAGGATAATTTTTTTTAATTTTTTTTTTTTTAGCGCATTACAAAAAAAAGTATTTTTCACTTTTCATTTGTTATTTTACTTTTTAGTTATCGCTGGATAGGTTTCTTACGGCCGAACCCAATATTCAATCTATCTCTGGTTATGTCCTACTAGAGACAGAAATATCTATCTATCATTCATTTTACTGACCCAATAAACTTGTCGACGATAGGCAATCTTATCCTTCAAAGCTGTCTATCGACGAGAGGGAGGATAGCTTACTAGAGATAACAGTTCGTATGAAAATGACAGTGTAAGCGTTCCAATAATAATAGAGTTCTATCTGTCAGTAACGTTGGTTATCTTTAGTAACAACAATATCCGATCTATAGTTTTCGGGGGATAACTAAGATTTATTAATTGAAAAAGTATTTTCTTTGTTTAAAATAAAATTAATTTCGAGTGAAAAATAATGGCAGACTCAAGTTCAAGTAGCAGTTCAAGTGATATTGCACTTTTGCAACAATTAATTGAATAAAAATAATAAGTTTCTTGTGAAATAATACTTACTTTACTCATCTTGTGAATAAAACAAACAATTTGGTGAATGATTGTACCTATAATTTGCAATGATTTGTATAATTTGAATTTTGATTTGTAAAAAAATTATACAAATTCAAACGAAACGACGATTCAATAAAGCGTAATGGCGTCGTAGCGTCTTTTCGTGTCGTGTTAAAACGTTGCGTTACTAGATTTACCATGGATTCCATATTAAAATAATATCATTTATTATAAATTAAAAAGTCTGTGTAAAAATTAATTTGTCCATATTTTTATAAAACAAGATTACTTTAATATGAATAAAATTTGTATGACAAATTTAAATACTACAAAACATCTGTGTAACATAACTGAGGCCGTCTGTAACGCTGTGTATACTGGAATGTAAGGAAGAGCTCAGGTAGCCGGTTTATCTACAGCTAACTGGAGATAGTAGTCCCCTATGCGAATTATTGGGACAACTACAAAGGATAGATAGTTAGTTATTAGCAGTCGATGATAACTACCTATCTCTATCTTTAGATTGAATATTGGGTTCGGCCGTTAGTCTGGTATTTTGAGCAAATCTTATTATTTAACGTCGACCATATTGGGTTTAGAGTGACGTCACTTTATTATCCGAGTTATTATTCTCAACAAGCCTTTTTATTTGATACCCATATTGTAGGAGTGCATACTAGCCCGCCATCTAATATATTTCGCCATGTTGGATTTAGAATGACGTCACATAGTTAATCATGCATTGTCATCTACGCGTATATAAAATTTCACCTAAATCGGAAAAGATACCTATATGCTGAAATCCAGAATAACACAGCCTACTTTATATTCCGACATTCTCTGGGTATCGGAAACAACGCGGATGCGGGGATCGTAACGCTTCAGCCTGTAATATCCCACTGCTGGGCATAGGCCACTTTCCCCATGTAAGAGAAGGATCAGAGCTTAATTCCCCACGCTGTTCCAATGCGAGTTGGCGGATATAATACAAACATAATATGATAATTGCTACTCACATACAACCACTGGGACCATAACTTGTGTGTACGCAAAGAATATCACGAGGCCAACACACATCTTTAAGTG
This sequence comes from Melitaea cinxia, assembly GCF_905220565.1. Classification (NCBI taxonomy): domain Eukaryota; kingdom Metazoa; phylum Arthropoda; class Insecta; order Lepidoptera; family Nymphalidae; genus Melitaea; species Melitaea cinxia. Next base: position 5,866,271 of record NC_059407.1, read on the forward strand.
GTTAAACATTTGGGTGCCGTCGTTAGCCATGCCGAAGAAACATAACCCCACTAGGACGGCACACATAATGTGATGAACGGTTTGGATACATAATGCTGTAACAAAAAAATATTAATCAAAAACAAAGCCAATAAGATAAATTGCATTAGAATACAGTCGACTGATTACCGCCACCCGCTTTTAAAATAGGTTAAAATTGATTTTATTAATTGTAGTTAAGTATTACCTAGTGTGAAGGTATTCGAATTTGGAATGCAGTTTCTGTTGAAAAGAACATAACAAACAAACCAATTTAATTAACTATCGTTGTTTACAAATCGACAGTATTCGTTGAATTAAATATCAGCAAAATTTGTTGAGACTTTAATTTTATTAATATTTAATCTGAGTTTTTGACTTCGAATTGGTTATCTACAACGATTGTTTACTATCACAATTCAGTCTGTAAAATCCCATACTGGGCATATACTTCTTTCTCCATGAAGGATTAGAGCTTAATCCACCACGCTGCTCCACTGCGGGTTGGCGAAAATATTCTCTCGGAAACAAATATTTGTACAAATACAAACATGTATCCCGATCGGAAATCAAACCCGCAAACCGCCGGTGTTTAGGCACCTACACGCACCACTATACCAGAACTTGCTATCGAGCCAGCTAGTAATAAATAAAAATAATTATCCAATGTTAATTTTCTACAAATTTTAATAATTGGCGTATGTCAGTTGCAATATTGTTAACCATTGACGTGATTCCCTAATGTTTATTTTAAATGCGAAAGGACCCGTTCAGACAGGAAAAGTGATAAAATTTATATTGTATTGTATTAAACGTTATTCGCAATACACGCATTCTCAGCTATGATCACAATAAAAAAAAAACAATAGACCACACCGTGTCACGTAGAAAGATCTATATCTAAGTGTTACTTTGATTTAGTCACCATGAATCATATAAATTAATTCAGTGAACACATGGAGCTGCATTCAAATTGTTCATTTCTGATACTTTGTTTACATAAGTATATAAATTCTACGTTTTTATTCATTAACTTCAGTTTGAAAGGGTGCAAAAAATGCATATGGTGTAAATGGAAAATTGCTTATCGAAAAATATAATGAATGAACAATGAACAAAAATGTTTAGTCATGTAGGTAGGTAATAAGCTAGTTCATATATATTTTTAACTGACTAAAACATGAAACTGATTTAAGGCAGCTACCACTGCTTCAACAGCATAGGTATTTTCATAATTCTACTGATCACATCAGATTAGATTTATAACGCAACGCCTGATGGTCTCCTTATATGAAATATCATCTTAGCTTGTTTAAGTTTACGATACTGTACTTAATAAAATCATATTATATAAATCCCAAAGCGTGTGGTTTATTGTTATTTTCAACTCGATCGTCTTCTTGATTTTTAAGATAACTAATTAATAAATTATAGCCGCCTTGAATATTTTCATTGCATATTCGAAAAAACTCCAAATGACCAATTTATACATTATTTAGTTTTTAAAAATCATAAATTTTGTGACATTATTACACGTACAATTTCAAAAGAACTTAAGAGTCATGTAGTCGATACTTGATATCATTATGCGTATACGTAATATTTTTATCTTTCCTAACACGTGAACAAAAAACGAAGAACTTAGACTAGGTCATTCTTATTCCATTTAATACCAGGTGAATGTAGCCTAATTTAGTAAATAATTTTACACTGTACCGAAAACAACATATTTTTGTTAAGTACAAAAGTTATGGTGGTATCTGATAATTACATCTCGTGAATGGAATAAATCTTTGTTCAAGTTACAAGGTTTCCTCAGAATAGTCAAAATAATTAGATATCTATAATAATATTTAAAAATAAATAAATATCTTATAACTCAGACACACATGGTTTGTGTTATAGGTAAAAGCCGATTGTTAAAGCTAAATTTGTCTTTTATTTAATAAATTTACATAGAAATAATACATATATAAATACACATATTACACCCAGACTCAGGCGGGAATCGATCCCGGATCCTGCGGAACAGAAAGCAGGGCCACTACAAACTACGCCAACGGGTTAGTTAAAACACAATAAGTTAAATAAAGGCTGCTATTAAATATAAAAGTCAATGAAAGCCTTACCTTGTCTGTTTCTTGATATTTGTAACAACATTCGTTGCAAGAGTATCCAAAATTGTTGGAAATATGTTGTTGGATATCGACTTGATGATTCTTGTATTTTCATCCACTCCCAAGACGAATTGTCTCTCGATATTTGATCCATCGACGTCGTCGAATTGCTGATTTCATTGAGTTGTTTTACTTTGAAAGTACATTTCTCATTGGATAAAACTATTTCTGTTTCTCCAGACTCGTCTTCGATTTGATAACAGATTTTCAATGGTATGTTGTCTATTGGTACATTTATGTTAGTGTCAATTTCGTTTGATTTGTAAACACGCCCGTTTAAGATTTCATTTGACAGCATTGTTATATTTTCTGGGTTTTCTGTTACTTCGATTACTGAAAATATGAAAAATATTAAAATAAATAATTAGTAATTATCATAGTTACGTTGTTATAAGTTTTTAAGCTTTCACAGTGACACTATAATTTGAACGAGGCTTAAGTCATGGTCACGTGAAGACTCGTGACCATGGCGTTTTCAACGGAGCTGAAATATCAGAAATATCAAAAAATAAATGCTGTAAATCCCATTTAAATGAACATTATATATACTTATTGTACATAATAAATTTAGTATCGTAATTCAGTAACATTATTGTTTTCACTTGGGAACAAAGATATAGGAAAAGAACTAGTAAGTGATTGATAATTTAGTAATGGTTCAGAGGATGATATTGTTGGTATATCTACATTTTAAACGTTGTGATGATAGGTAAAATACTTACTGAAATCAGCTGGGTTGTGGTGCCTAGGACAGACTAAGCCGACGCTGCTTAAATGGGGTAGCATGGCGTCTGTATCGCCATGATAGATACATTTCCCATCTGCCAGTACATATACCTGAAAAAAAGAAATGAAAATTATGCCCTTGCATTCTATTTTAATAGGTAATGGTTTTAGATCATTGAACAAAACAATTTAAATCAATACAAGAAACACCTTGTCGTGATCAAATAATAGATTTTAATTACATAAATATTACAAGTAACGAGAGATACGGATTATCTACCATCTATCACGTCTTAACTACATACCGAGAAGTGATTGTGTAATTCAGTGTACAAATCTATAATGTGGTATCAATTATAACTGACGGTAGCTGTTCGAACGCATCGTATCGCCTCTATCGTCATAATCATAATCGTATGATTGAACCATAATTTAAAATCTCATCTCCGTGTTGTTGTGTAAGACGTAGAGATTACCTGTGTTACTTATGAGAGGCAATTAGTTATTTTCTTACTACAGTGGGTATTTTAGATGCTTTAGCTATTTAAATTATTTACAACATCCATTGGGGTTTTTTTGTTGTTTTAGTTACAACAATCTGAATAGGAAACTGGTAGTTTACAATAACGTTTTCGTATATGTATAATAAAAACTGCTACTTGCCAAATGTTTAGGATTAAAAAGATTCTTATCATGTTTTATTAAGTTTTAGGCATTTAAAATGTAATAGCAAACATAAAATAAAATATCGGGGAAGTTGGTTACTCTGTCTATTTTTTGCAAAACTCATATTATTAATATACTCGTATTGTAGAACCGGCAAACCTAGAAACATAAAAGATAAGGCAAACCTAAGAAATATGCGAGAAAATTAACGCTTCTCAACTTTTTGTTAGGTATTTTAGTAGATATGTCAACTAGAAAAAAAATAAGTAAACTTGACTTATATATAATTCTTACGTCATTCACCCATGACGAAATATTGGAAAACGCTTAACGTGTAATAAACTAGTCAACAAGCTCCTTATTTTGCAACTTAATTGGTTGGTATCTGCAGCAATGTTTGCCCGCTAGAAATCCTTACTATTTCTTCTAATCGTCGTTCCGGAACGAATGAGCTTTGTCTCATATTTTTATTTACCGTATCTCTATTTAACACGTTTTTAAACTTGTTGACTAGACGAAAGATGACGAAGATGAAATTAGGCACGGAGGTAGTTAACAGTTTGCAAACGTTAGCTAAGAACGGATTTTGCGACAATTTGTAAATACAGATATAAAATTATAAATGTGGGGCGATATGAAGCACATAAGTATTTTTAATTAGTAATTTATTTTTTAACCCTCATTTTTCTTAAATAGCGAGTATTATGACAGATACTAGTAAGGCAGTGCAAATTTAAAAAAAAATATTGTGAGAGCATTAAAACTTAGTAAGAAGGATTAATATCCAAGATTGTTGCTTTAAATAGCATTTATTTTAGTTTTAATGTACAAACAAAACTAATTGTGATGCGCAAATTAAGTAATTAGATTGACAAATTAACTGAAAGTGTTTGTCTGATACTAATAAGTCGCGGGTGGCGTCATTCACATATTTACAGAAATGGAATATTACTATCGCTACCAATCAGAATACTCTTTAAAGAAATACAACACACTTAAAAATATATTGTCATTATATATTATTACAGAAAGGTTGTTATCATGTACATGTATCCTGATAGCGATCGTTACTCATAGTAGGGAATATATCCGCCAACCCGCACTGGAGCAGCGTGGTGGATTAAGCTCAGATTCTTCTCCTGCATGGGGAAAGAGGCAAATGCCCAGTAGTGGGATATTACAGGCTGAAGCGAATTATTACAGACGACGCGTTGACATTCGATCCCCGCTCACGACAGACATTTGTATTGGCGATATAGATGTTTATCGTGGTCTGGGCGTTTGTGCATGTGAATCGTGTGTCTCCGGACCCCCGACACAGAAGATAATCCTACTGGGGGCCGTTGAGTGTGAAGCGTTTATTTATTTATTAAGTGTGCCGAGATGGTCGAATTAATACATAGCCTTTATATTTATTTTGTTTTATTAGATAGATACACTTACACTATATTTTACTTGACATGCCCAACACAAAATGTTAAGCTGATACTGATATTCATATCAGAACAAGTGTACCTACACAACATGTACAATAACATGTGAATAAAAACAATACAAATAAAAAATCAAATAAATTTCATGTATTTATCAGATTATATACGTATAATATATAAACGAACAAAAAAAAAGAACTTTTGGTATAACATATAATTTTTAATGAAAAAAAATCGTTTAGTTTATATAATTAAATTGGAGTATTGAACTATCTAGTTCAATACTCCAATTAGTTTAGTTATGTAACTGCTGTGACATGATTCTCAGTATCTAGGTCTAGGCAGTCCTTTTACATTTCTAGGGCAAAGCAAAGCCTTATAAGCAAATCATTATATAAATGAGTGAATAATCTTTTATACATAGATAGATTAAAGACATACATTGTCTGGTTCATTTAATTGAGTACGTAACAGCTGTACTGTATAATAAATAATACAGTCATAGAATCGCAGCTTAAGCATGTCAGCTTTCAGTTCGCCAATCGCACCAAACATTTTGTGTTGTTATTATTATAACATCTTTAGAAAAAATAAAACATATTTCAGTCGCCAGTGACGAAAAAATCGTGAGGAAACCAAGATGTTATAAAATAAAACCCGCAAACGAGTAGGTTTGCGTAGCAATCTAGTAGTAAAGAAAATTAGTCTGCTTAGCCCAATAGACAATACAGAGTAGTTTAGATGTTGGAATACTAAACTTTCGAACTTTCTTTTTTAAAATTCGTAAATTATAGCCGTGCACCTCACGAAACGAGTCACGCGGAACGACTCCATCAAAGTAACTCGTAAACCAAAGTAAAATTTAGAAGTGGGCTAGAATTTTTTTTCAGGCGGAACAGCATCTGTTACTTCCATAGAATCACCCATTTGAGAACTCAGTTTGGAGTCGAAGATCCTATTTAAACAGTTATAGAGCAAAATAATACAGTAATACTATAAAATACCTTCTACTGACTGAACTGAGGTAAGGCACAGCAGGAATTTCCTGCTCAAAATAAGGAGCAGCCCGACTGGGGTAGTACCTCGACCTTACAGAAGACCACAGCTAAATAATACTGTTTCCAAGCAGTATTGTGTTCCTGTTGGTGAGTAAGGTGAAGGAGAACCTGGGGGGGGGGGGGGAATTGGTGATTGAGTCGGCAACGCGCTTGCGAAGATTCTGGTGTTGCAGGCGTCTATAAGCTACGGTAATCTCTTACCATAAGGTGAGCCGTACGCTTGTTTGCCGACCTAATGATATAAAAAAAACTGCGTTATATTTGGCAACAGTTAAGGAAGAGCCATAAAATTAGTGACAAATATGCCTACTAGGAGAAGGTTCTCAATTACTCAACTTTTGATTCCTACCTACGTTGTATTACTTGTCGATGTAATTAAAGTCGGTTTTTTTCCGTTTGCGAGCAAACACAATTATTTAAGTAACTAGAGATTCCTCTTGTTGACACATGAAGTCAGAATATATTATTTTATAATAATACCTTCCGTCAATTATATAACAGACTAATTAAAATCATTTTTTTCAAATCCAATTAATAACGGTTAAGGTTAGCTCGTTAAAGTTCATACATTTTTCAGGTTATTGCAACGTTAATAAAATTACAACTATACAATATTAATATACTATATGTTATCATAATATATTAAATAGTTGGTATATGTAAATATATTTTATTTATAATAAAACTTGTATTACGATTTCTTAAGAATCAAATGCGAAATCCTATACATACATGTATATCCTAGGTTGCATTCCATTTATTCTATTTATGTAAGTATCAGACTATTCTCTAGAGCAATTATATTCTAGTGATCGCTATACGAAAATATTTTCACGTTAATGTTCTATTTTTAACTGACTTCAAAAAAGGTAACTCAATTCGACCGTATATATGTATGTATGTATATTTATGTATGTATGTATATTTATTTATGGAGTGGAGACCTGGTGGTGGTGGTGTAGGCTGGATGAGGATTGCGGACAACCGGGGTGTTTGGCGCGAACTTGGGGAGGCCTATGTCCAGCAGTGGACTGCAATAGGCTGAGCTGACTGAGCTGACTAATATTTGATAATACTGACTTGATATTTTATGTGTGTTCGCGGATAACTTCGTCGTTTATGAACCGATTTTGATGATTCTTTTTTTTTTTTTTTGTTAGAAAGATGATATTCCAAGGGATGTATTATGATAAGGAAACCAGGATCTGATTATGGCATCCCAAAGAAATCGAGGATAACCTTCGGAAATCGTAGTGGCTACGAGTGCGTTTGTTAATTTTTTTCGACTGCCTACTTTGTATTACTTGTAGATGTAATTGAAGTCGGTTTTTTTGTTTGCTAGCAAACATAATTATTCATATTGCTAGTAACTGAACACTCTTGAAATAAGAAACAAAAAACATGACATTAATACGAGTGTGGTGCTTACGCAGTGACGAAATTATTGCAGAACTATCCGCATAAGGAGCATTCAATAAATATTAAAGTTCAAAGAGACTTAGATTTAATGTATACTGAAGAGGGTGTTAAAAAGGCCATCGGACACAACACTTGAATTGATTCCATACAATCACGAGTTTAAATAAGGGCTAACCCAAAGTTAAGGCTAGAATAAATTAATTTTAAAACATTCATATTGCAATCACCAGTGACGATTAAATTTGTGAGGAAACCAAGACGTTTTGGAAAAAAAACTACAATAGAGGGGCAATGCAAATTAAGTTTCAACGGTCTGCCTTAAGAAAAAAAGCAATCTCCTCTCAAAGAAGCTATCGACATATACAGAGGTAGTTTAGATGTTGGAACGTTTAAGATTTACTCATTTATCTGCATAAGGTCGTATACCGAGTATAAAATGAAATGACTTCTAAGCAAGTGTGTGTTACTCTAATATCTATATATTTATAGGGTTCAAGATTGTATATTACGGTGGAGTACATTATGCATTATATAAACACTTATAGAGTAAAAGAATACAATTCTCAGTTAAACTAATTGCATTTTTAAAATTAATCAAAATGAACTGAATGAGCCTGTAAGCATCCAACTTCTGAGCGAACGCTTAATCTGCTACATTGCTCCACTGCGATTTGGTGGATAATTTTCCTAATATTAGACCAGATCGCTATCAGGTTTCTCTGACGACAACGATCGACGTCTATAAAAATACCAAGCATGGTTCTGTCCAATCATTTTTCTTTGAACACATAACGATAAAGCAATGAATAGTCTCTAACTAGAAATAAATAATTAAAATTTACAATGAATCGTAATCGGGTCAAAGACATTAAACAGCCATTCTCTACAAACGATTGTCAGCAAAACCTAGTTAAAAACCGGTCAAATACAAAACGATTGTCTTTGTAAATAGTTTTATGTAAATTGGTGATGTATATTTCAGTAGTAATTGCATAACAAATATTTTATCAGTGACGTCAAAAATGTAAATGAAAAGTTTATTAATGTACAAAAACGTTTGCCCCTGTATAATATTTGGTAACTAAGCAAATAATGATAATGAACAAAAAAAATAATACATATATATTTTAAATCGTATTTACCTGATCGAACATTTCGAATAGCGACGCAGCGGGCTGATGAATGGTACACACGACGGTCCTACCTTGCCGTGCCAACTGCTTCAACAACTTGACACACTGCATGGTGGTGACTGTGTCGAGACCACTTGTTGGCTCGTCGAGGAAAAACACTGGCGGGTTGTTCACCATCTCCAATGCAATCGATAATCTAAAACATAAATTATTGCATAAAAAAACATTCCATTTATAAGCGAAGTTACAAATAATTATTACAACTAGCTGAATGTGGAAAATCATATTGCTAATTGTTCGGAGCACAAAAAAAGAACTATCCAATTAAGACAACTTTTGTTCTGAAGTGAAGTTTTATATAAATACTAGCTGACCCCGCAAACGTTGTTTTACCATATATGTTATTAACCCCTTAATCCCCCCCCCCCCTATAACTTAGTTGTATGAAAAATAGATGTTGGTCGATTCTCAGACCTACCCGATATGCACAATTGCACACTAAATTTCATAAAAATCGGTCCAGCCGTTTCGGAGGAGTATGGTAACTAAAATTGTGTCACGAGAACTTAATAAATAAGAATAAAATATGACTATTCACTTGTCTTATCGTTTATTTTGTGAAATTTTCAAATTATGAAAAATTGATTAAAAATCGGTCAAATTTCAATGAAAATAATAATTACAACAACACAAATTTAACACCTTACAAAAAAATTAATGAATTTCATAATTCTGAAAATGGTTTTTATTTTTAGATTGGCGTTATTGAAATATCAGACATTTTATTTACTATTTTTTTTTTTTGTATTTCATCTAATAAACAACTTATTAATTTTTTTTTTCTATAGATACCTTTTCTTTTGCCCTCCTGAAAGTAGATCCGTTCTTGTATGTTGATGTTCTAATAGACCAAGTTGTTGTAAAATATCTGTTGACGGTTTTTTCACGCCCTTTGGAAGTTTGAACTTCGCTGCTACATCCATAGCTTCGCGTACTGTGAGTAGGGGTTGATGCAGATCCTCTTGGGTGATGTAACATGATGATCTTTTGAAGAGTTGTTCTTCACGAGGTTGTCCGTTTACTAACAACTCTCCTGTTACACCAGCAGACCTGATAACAAATAAATATTAAGAACAAATTGATGACTTATTCTATATTTTAATCTACCACATGTCTTGTGTAACCTCGGATGTTAAGTATTAGTTAATATAATAATATGCAAATAAAACTCCAAATCTACTTTATCTGTAATATCTCAGAAATTCTTACAATTATATTACAGAGTATTAGATACATTAAAAAAAGTGTCGCTTGACCTTTCGAGCCTTAGATATTCTGTTCAATATATTTCTTGCTCCAACAATTATCATAAATTAGAGACAAAAATTATTATTATTTTTTATTAAACTTTTAGCAGAACAGTGAGAACAAGTTTAACATTAACCTTTTGACCGCCGTAGTCACCTATACTTGACAAGGGCTCGCGAGTCCTGTGCGCCAGCGACGTCTATAGGTGACAAAAAACCCGGACCACAAAAATATTAAATAAAATTATTAAAAAAATATTTCTAGTATTTTAATTCAACATTTATGAAAATAGAATATCCCCGCAACATTTGAGTATAAAAATCAAGTCTTTTAGAGCTACACGTACTGAGAAACATTGAAATAAAAACATGCATTTTTATTCCACGTAAATGATAAGTCCAGAACGCCGAAGTCGTCTATAGTTGACCGCTAGGGATGTGACGCAAGAGGTATAAATAAATAATAAATAAATAAATATTTACAACATACACACACGGTCATCTGTTCCTAAAGTAAGCAACTTAATGCTTGTGTTATAGGTAACAGCTGACTGGTATAGCTATATGTTTTTTTTTGATAAGCATACATATAAATAATACACATATAAATAAATATATATTATACCCAGACTCGGGGTGGGAATCAAACCCATAACCTCCGGAGCAGAAAGCACCTGCTGACCTGTAGTCACTACAAACTGCGCCAACGGGCTAGTCAAAATGGTATAGATTCTTGATATATTCTTTATTGTACTTTAAAAAAATCATAATTACAAGTCATTTTTGCAATTAGCTATTCAAAATTCAACTCAAACGTGTTATATTTTCTATAAATAATTTGATATTTGAATAAAACAAAAGGTAAAAAACATAAAACTATCATCAGCTAACACATAAGTAGCAAATGAATAAAAAATCAAATCAACTAAAATCAATCAAATCGCCATAATAAATCTGATATCTCAAATCTGGCGCATCTCTAGCGCGTAGTCATTAATCCGTTCTCTACACGCCGTTGTCAAGTATAGACGACACGCTGATGACGTCATAAGCGAATAGCGAGAAAACTAGTGAAGTGCAAGACGAGCGATACCTTAGAACATCGTCGCATTTTGGAAGGCGTCGATGATTTTAACAATATACAATAAAAAAAATATATTTATTTTCATTTTTTTTATCTAAGGTTAAGAGCGAAATTACGATTTTCTTTCTCATTCTCAAAATCATCTGGCAGCATCAATATCATCTCTAACCCCCACTCTCATAAAAGCTTTTTTTCTAACACCCATGTCGTGTCGTGTGTCGTGAAATATTTGATTTGAAATATTGCTACTTACTCAGTACTGTTTTAGTACTATTTGCTACCTAAGCAAAAAAATATTTAACGCATGTAAATATTTCTTTTAAACTAAGGCTGGCATCGACCGCACCGATTATATTAATTTGCTTCATCGGATCAACTACTGAGTTGGGGAACAATGGAACACGGGGCACTATGGAACAGTGTCGATTAAAATTTGAATTCTAAACTAATTCGTGTGGTAACGCTTCGACCAATTACAGCGTGTAGGGACTCTTGAAAATCCGTAATAACTTTTTACTGGGTGTACCGATTTTGATAATTTTTAATTTTATCGAAAGCTAATATTTATCATGTGGTCACATATAAATTTCACTGAGATCTGATATCTACTTTTTGAGTAATCTTTGATAACGCGTAGTTACTTGACTATTTTTTCGTTGATCTACGTTGTATTCGAACAAACACAATTATTCTTGTTCAAAAGTTGAGATTTCTTTTCAAAGTACTATCTTTTTAGTAAAAAAGTTTAAAGAATAGGTAAATGATATTTTTTTTTCATTAATTTTAATCATTTGAGACAATTGTGTGGAAAGTTCAAAAAATAACCTAAGTTTTTATAAAACTCGTTTAAAACGTTGGCCTTATGGGGCACTATGGAACGGGGCACAGTGGAATACTGTTCTAATGAACCTTAAATAATAAACTATTATCTAATAAGATAATAATTGTGTTTGCAGGCAAACGAAAAAACTAACTTCAATTATATCGACAAGTAATACAACGTAGGTAGACGAAAAAATAGTCAAGTAAATACGCATTATCAAAGATCAATCAAAAAGTTGTAATCGGGTTTGGATGAAATTTAAATGTGACTACATGATAAACATCCGCTTTCGATTAAATTAAAAATCATCAAAATCGGTGCACCCAGTAAAAGTTATGCAGATTTTCGAGATCTCATTATAAAATCCTGGTTTCCTTAGCATGGTACTATACCGGGGTTATCTCCTTTCTAACAAAAAAAGAATTATCAAAATCGTTTCATAAACGACAAAGTTATCCCCGAACATAAATAAAAAAAATATAAAATATATATCGAATCGGTCGAATTGAGTAACCTCCTCCTTTTTTGAAGTCGGTTAAAAAATTACAAATTTGAATTCGGTTAATTTTTTTCTAAATTACTTTTCATGTATATATCGATTCGATTCGAAATCGATATATAGCCTGCGGCTTCCTTTCGTGCGACACAGCACGTCTCTAAAGAGAGTTTCATAACCGTAGGTCAGCTGCGCCGTAGTCGTCCAGTCGTGACAATGACGTCATGGCGATAGAAAAGAGTGTTGTGCTTTACTACGATTATTTTTGTAATGTTTGTTTTTTATTTATGTTGTTGTAAGTATATATAACGAGTGCAAGATAACACAAGAAAAATATTAAAAAATAAACCTTCCTAGATTATATAAGTAGTCATTTATTGCATAAAAACCAACAAAAACAAGTCACTGTGTGGTACTCGATAACGACTCTTGGCAGCACTATTTTTTTCGTAGGTATTTTTGTTTATTTTATGCCTTGGCGTACAGGGCACGGGAATGGTTTTGAGGCGTGGCGGTCAAAAGGTTAAATTTGAAGCGATTGATTTTACCGAATAATGGTAATCTAACTTTACACGTATCGAAGGGACTATAGAAAACGAGTAACATTTGCAACTAATTAAATGAAATTAAACGTTTCATTAATTCAATAAAAACATAAAGTTTTTAATGTGAAACCGGTTAAAATGTACTTACTTGTAACCGGATATAACGTTCAGTAGAGAACTCTTGCCGGCACCCGAAGGGCCCATAATTGCAATGAGCTGACCAGACATGAATCGACCGCTAACATTTTTGACAACTTGCTTCCCTGGCCCTAAAAACAAAAAATAAGATTAATATAGTAATTTCATTTATGTGATTACATGTAATGATTTTTTCATTACGTATATAATTTTTATTACTTTTACGTTTTTTTATTATTTATTTTACTTACTTCATAAAAATACTTTTTTATATATGTATAGGTCAGCAAACAAGCGTACGGCTCACCTTATGGTAAGCGATTACCGTAGCTTATAGGCGTCTGCAACACCAGAAGCATTGCAAGCTCGTTACTGACCCTATCCCCAATTCCCCCCAGGAGCTGTGGTCACCTTACTCACCACCAGGAACACAACACTGCTAGAAAGCAGTGTGATTTAGCTGTGATCTTTTGTAAGGTCCCCAGTCGGGCTGCTCTATATACTGAGCAGAAAATTTCCTGCTATGCCCTACCTCAGTAAGCGACGTCTCAAAATACGTATATTTATCAAACAATAATAACGTAAATCGATCTCTACATTGTGGTTGTTTTTGTTACAAGAAATAACATAAATATTACAAACTGAACACGTTGTTGTACACAGACAAGTACAAAAACTTTTTAGAAATGTATTGTAAATACAATCAAACAATTTAATTTTTGATAACCCGATGGCGCAGTTTGTACTGATCCTGCTTTCTGCTCCAGGGGTTGTGGGTTCGATCCCCACCCCGAGTCTGGGTGTAATATATAAGATTTATTGATATATGTATTATTCATATGTATGTTTATCGAAAAAAAATGTATTGTTATAGGCTAACCTCGAATACTACTAAGTCCGTTATAATTCTATTACCATTAGAATGCTACAATATTAATGATCGTGACTGATATAGGCCACAATTTTACGAGAAAAAACGAAACTATCACGGTCGGGCAGTCCACACAGGCAATACTGAGCGTAAACCAGCAAACATTTTAAATTTAATACATATTTACATTCGCTTTCAGTTACATAGTTCGTTGTATATACTTAGACATACAAACCAAACGCCAAACCTGATCATATAAAAATAGATCCTGTCCTTGCTAGGAGTACTAGGCGTAGGGTAATGCCCTCGGTACATTGGTCGATGACCTGAAATTACTGTGCCCTAGAATACTGTCGAGCTAACTGCAATTTAAAATTAAATGCATCGTGGAAATCGATTGGTCATACTTGAGACTTTAATACATCTCTATAGGTCATTTGGTAGTGCGAAATACACACATATGACAATAACGACTACAAGTATTAGAAAGCCACAAAATTAAAAATTAATTCTACGATTTCTCATATTACATAAAAATTTAAAAAAAACTTCAAAATCTACCCAACACTACACGAAATGTTTCATATAATTATAATATTAATTGAAACACATATGTACATGTAATTATGCATTCACTTACTTTAGTTTTAAAAAAAAATTAGTTACTAAAATTAAGACCATTTTTTTTTCGACAGACCCTTCTTTCACCTACCTCCGTTTTTATTATTGTTTGTGTTCTAGTTCTATTTAAGTATCTAGATCTTATATCATGTATCGAAAATCAGAAACCTCAATCGGACAATTGTAGGAGAATGGCAGTTTAGCTACTACGTTTCTGCGACATGTTTCAATAACATGAGTTCTTGAATGAAATGTTATTGAATTTTATAAAATACTGACTCGCATGATTTGATATAACAAAAGGTTTAAAATTAATGGCGTGCTGGTACTCGATTTAAGACGATATAAAAACTTTTAATTAACAACTTTTAGTTTTTCTTTTTTGCTTATATTGAGATAAATAATAATCAATCATATCAACTTAAATAATAATCGATCGTCTGGAAATTTCAACAGTATTTGAGATTATCTCACGGAGTTTAGGTTTGGAGATATTATCGTACTGTATAAGTTTTAAATAACTAGCCGATTCCTGCTCAAAATATCTGTTGTACAATAACGACAATACTTTGTTAAAGATTTACTATTTATTTTACAGGTTCTTTGAGAAACCTGAGAAATCCAGATAGCAACAATACAATGATAGCAACATTCGAGAAAGTTTCACATTAAATAGTAGGTACAGCTTAACTTTGCAACAATCTATGTACACTATAAAGAAGCCTTTCGTCCACTGGAATATTATGTCGGTAAAACAAAACAGATAGTCCTATTGGAAGATTTGGCTAAGTGAAGATACTGGTTAGATCAGACTTCTTGTGTATCATGTCCACACATGGCAGTATCAATTTCAAGATGACATAATCATATTGGCAGTGACCTTGAAAGACCCCAATTATTAATTAACTTGAAAGACCCCAATTTTTAATTACCTTGAAAGAATTCATTTGAAAGTGAACTATAGCAAAAGTAAGATTTCCGCTACCCTATATGGGTATATACCCTATATTATTTGATTATTTTTGTACTGCCTTATTTTATTGTATTTTTTGTAAAGTCTGTTTTGTAAAGCGATAGCGGGATGACCATCCAACTGCTGGCTTTGAAATACACAGATCGAAGACGGGTAGCAGCGACTTCGGTGCGACAAAGCCAGCCCCGCGGTCACCAACCCGCCTGCCAAGCGTGGTGACTATGAGCGAACTTGCCTATGTCCAGATGTGATAGGCTGAAGTGATGATTTTTTGTACTATCGTATTGCTGAATGCAAAAGAAGTAAACGAGCGGACTGTGCCATCTGATGTTAAATGGTTACTGTCGCTCGTGGCACTAGTCAGCAACATTAGAGGAGTTGCGGGGGCTTTGTCGGCCTTTAGGGAAAAGACTAAAGATGACTGTACTCTCGACACATGGAAAATTTATAGCAATGCTTTTGTCAAGTGATATTTTTAAGTGCTTACTTTGCTTCGAATATTGATTTATAAGCTAATCATAGTTTATTTTACTGTACAATTTTTCTACAAAGCAAACATCGACCAATTTTTATTTGAACACTGAAATTTAGAAATGACAGTCAGAGTATCTCTACAAAAACCAAGCATAAAGGAGAAACTTTATATAATAAGAACTTGAGTATTGCTTTGTTACACTTTTACTTAGTTTAAAGAACCGTTTCGAATACACAGCTGCTAGAATTTTGATCTTCTTGCAAAAAGTACAGTGACGATTAACATACATTAAATGTAACGACGATAATTAATGGCTTCAAACTCGTCAAACATAATTTCAAACGTTACATAAATATTGTCACTCACATAATAATTTAATAGTTATAAGTAAAAAATCCAAAAGAAACATGAAAATCTTTCTGTTCAAATGCTAGTGACCTCAATTTTCATTTCAAAATGGTATTTTTGTATGAAGTAAAATTTACATGCTTGTCTACATCGACCTTCAAAGATGCTCATTATGATAAGTTCGTTAGGCTCTGTGGAGTGTTTGAAGGTCCGTACCAAAATAGTACAAACAAAACTCGTTACTCATTCATTTTTAATAAATAAGCATAACTATAGTACTTAGTAACGTTATACTTACTTGTATATTTACCATGTCCCAAAAAGAGCTAATTTGCACGGTTGCCATTTTGGTTAAGTTAACTCTTTTTTAATTATTATGCACGAAAATTTACAACGGAATACCAATATGCCGCTTAAGTTGAAATCGTGTCATTCTTATGGTCTATTACATTATTGTATGTGCCTAGTAACAAAAAAAAAGGTTTATAGGTATTACAAAGTACTTCACTAAATAGATTAAACGCGAGTTCAATCAATGTGGCAAGATGTATAACTTCATTAAACAAACTAAGACCGTCTTGCCGACTGGCCATGCAATACTTAATTTTCTTATGTTATTTTATGTAGCGTCAGACTTCAAACTTTATCCAAACTTTTTAATGATTATTGAATAAAGTCAGCAGTAATTTAAACTACAGTGACATATGTACAAAAATATTAAACAAATACTTTTGAGAAATCAAACATATTCGTAACTATATAACCCCGCGAACTTCGTACCTTCATATTTTTTTCGTGAATATTTTTATTTTTTCATATAAAAACCTAGTCCTGATATGTAGTATATATATAATGAAAACAAAAATAAAAAGAATTATCCAATTGGTGCAGTAGTTCGGAAGTTATGCGCGTGCATACATATCGGTGTCTCATTTTTATTTATGTGTATTAAACTTTAGTAAGGACAATAGGAAAAAGAATATATCGATACTTTTCCCTCTGTTAAGCAACAGTTTATAAAAAATACATGAAGTTGAGTTAAACCTCGCTCTTAAGAACGTTTAAAGAATTTCTAATGTAGTTATGATTCAGATTGAATATATCTTTGCTTGTAAAATAATTATATTTATTGCAATACACAATGCTAGATCATTCCGTCAAGTGATACATCCTTGTGGTAAGCACACTATTGTTTCGCGAAACTGTGGTTTGTATCGTAGTTAACTCGGCGGGAGGCGCGCTCCACATTATAAAACGGACTGTCGCTACCGGGTAATAAATACCACATTATAAAAATGGGGGCTTCTAATAGCTATTTCATAAAAAAAAAAAATATTATGAAATTATATGTTGATAAGGTATTAATTTGCTGATGTAATGTATTTTTTTAATGAAATGACAACGTAAAATTAAGTTTAGCAAAGGTCTTATAAAACACACACATTTGACTGTATACATATGAAAAAATAAAAAAACGAGTTCAATATCAAAATGACATTACATATTCTTACTTATATGATAATAATTGTAATGTATATTAATTTGACATTTTTTTTTTACATGTTCCTCGAAAGATATTCAAAGCGGCGAGGCACAATATAAGTAGATACTATAGAAACATCAAATTTATCAAATTTATTCACTAAATGATAAATTTACCCGGTAGTGACTCCTGGTGGATTAAAATACTGTTTTTATTAACATACTAGCTGTGCCCGCGACTTCGTCCACGTGGAATTAAACAAAAAAGTTCTTGTTCAGTTCGCAGAGTTATAAAATAAATAATTTTCTAACATAAAATTAGCTTAAGTTACTCCTTACTATATCAGCTATCTGCCAGTGAAAGTCCCTTCAAAATCGATCCAGCCGTTTCAGAGATTACCCGAAACAAACAGACAGACAGACAAAAATTGAAAAAAAATGTTATTTTTTGGTATATGTATCGTGTAAACATCCATATGCATTGAGTAAAAATCGGTTATTTAATGTTACAAACAAACACTCCAATTTTATTTATTTGTATAGATTTCACTAGGCAACTGTATGTAACCCGTTTGGTAATAAATATTCATTTGTATGTAATAATTTGAATTAAATGCTGTATTTAAATTAAATGTGTATTATTTAGTTCGTAAAAGTAATAGTTATAATATATGTACATACATGCAAATTAACTAGTAATAGTCAATAATATCTATGAACCTTCATTACATTACCTTATTATTAAAATTCTGGTACGCTATAACCATGACCCTTGCAACAGTGACGAAATATTGAAAACACCCAACGTGTAAAGAACACAACACAAGATAAAATTATCCTGTTCTACATAGTATTAATACTATTTGTGACCATAAAAGTTTGAAAACCATATTTATTCTTTAATTTTAATTAATATCGAATAAAAGATTTCTTATACCAAACGAGGACAAATAGTTTTTAATGCATTAGATAGATTAGATAGTTTGTAATTCTAGCATGTGGCTGTTATCGAGTAATAATTCATTATTCGGATCACGCCACTTGCGCACATTATGTTGCAGCATACGAAAGTAGGTACTTGACGAAGCGATGATGTGTTAATTATCATATTGTATCTGACCTTCAGCTCCAAAAAACTAAGTCACGTAGAATTGTAACATTATGTCGTAATTAAAACGTTCTTACGTTTTTTTTATTTATTTTTTTATTTATTATTATTTAAAAATTTACATCCACCGGCTCAAAATGCCTATGCCTTTGGTAAAACATGCATTATAATTATATTAATACCACAGGCGATTTGTCATACAGACTACATCGACAGTCCTGTGACTGCCTAGTAAAACTAGGACGTGGTCCGACGCTGACGGTTTTTTTTTCTAACGTATTTGTAACTTTAGAGATAAATATAAAATGCATAAAAAAATTTCTATAATATTAGATATTTGTTTCAAATAATTATAATTTAATTTTATATAAATAATACGTGAAGCAAAACTTTGTACCCTTTTTTCGAAAATTGCGCCGACGGGGGAGTATGAAATTTCGGACATAAGTATTTATATAGAGAAGAAGTGCAAAATACTAATATTTTTTTAAAGTTACGCATAAATAAATGTTAAATCAATAAAAAAAACATTACACACGCATGCATATCTCTTTTGTTGATTGTCAAGTCTGTAGTCAAATTGAAAAGAAGATTCTTTATTTTCATAATTTTTTGGTTTTCTTTAATTTAAATTTTTAATTATGGTCGAATTTCGACTTATGGTCGAATTCTGATTCTATTTTCGTATTAAGCATAATCAAATGTGTATTACAAAATAATAAGTGCATATATTGTTTACTTTTAAACGATTTTGCATAATCTCAATGTATTAGGAACTGTTAATGAATTATGTAAGCATATTTTCTATGTAACCTCGCTAGCGAACCTAATAAATAAAAACAAATACAATATGTTCATACAAAAAGGATTTCATTAAGTAATTTATCTAAACTAGTTTAAATCATTAACTGAACGACACTTCGAAATTAATAGTTTTCTATCGCGATTTAAAAATAGTAAGAAAAATATTATACCTATAGTAATGAGTATAAAAAACAAGGGATAAAAATGTCTTCTATTATATTAAAAATTGTATAATTTTTTTTTTTTTTTTACAATAATAACAAATGTCGACTTCAGCATTTGCGATAAGGAAGTAAAAAAACGAAGTAAAAACATAAATATGGTAAAAACTTTAAGAATTACTTTGTTTTATATTAAGCTTGACTTTAGTTGTTAAGTGCTGCTAATTAACTCAAAAGTGACTAAAATAACTAATATTTAAATCATTGTAAAATATTATTAGTTATTATTAGTTATAATAATAATTATTTATTTCCCTATAAGATACATGTAAAATACCACCTAAAGTCTAATTATAAATGTACCTAAACATATCATTTTATGAGCCTGGTTTTATTGTTCAATTGTATTTCTACTGATTGTTTTACGCTCCATAGATTACTATGATTCAGGGATCAGAGTACAATAATATATATTATCGCAGTGATAAACTATACAAATTCCGGTGGAAACGTTTTAAGTTATAAATTAACTGCGCCTTTAGTTTTAGCAAATTGACGTAGGTAAATAAATATTTACAAAAACAAATAACACAAGTATTTTTTTAGTCTAAATAATAATTACTTTACTTAGTCAAAATGATTGATTATAATTGTGTTTGCTAGCTAACGAAAAAAAA
This sequence comes from Melitaea cinxia, assembly GCF_905220565.1. NCBI lineage: Eukaryota > Metazoa > Arthropoda > Insecta > Lepidoptera > Nymphalidae > Melitaea > Melitaea cinxia. The sequence goes on from NC_059407.1 coordinate 5,886,814, forward strand.
CAGACTTCAATTGCATAGACAAGTAATACAACGTGGGTAGACGAAAAAATAGTCAAGTAAATACGTATTATCAAAGATTACTCCAACAGTTGTAATCAGATCTCAGAAATTTAAATGTGACCACATAATAAACATCGGCTTTCGATTAAATTAAAAATCTTCAAAATCGGTACACCCAGTAAAAAGTTATGCGGATTTTCGAGGGTTTCCCTCGATTTCTCTGAGATCCCATCATCAGATCCTGGTTTCCTTAACTTGTACCACACTTAGGATATCTTCTTTCCAACAAAAAAAGAATGATCAAAACCGGTTCATAAACGACGAAGTTATCTCCGAACATACATAATATATACAGTCAAATTGAGTAACCTCCTCTTTTTTTTGAAGTCAATAAACATAAAAATTACAATAATGCGTTTTACTAAAAATATTAAAAAAAGTAGTGTTCATAGTCAAGTGCCAGTATAATATATGTTATAGATATCTTTCCAACATCTTACTTTACATTAGAAGTTAGTATATAAAATAAAAGTCGTTCAACAATATGAAATGAAATGAAGAAAGGACACATAACTAACACAATGATAATGTGACAGAAAAAAATAAACAAACAAGAAAAGAGAAATAAAAAAATATATCACCATTGCAGTACTAGAGTATTATTATTTAATGACTAGCTGTGCCCGCGACTTCGTCCACGTGGAATTTAACAAAAAAGTTATCGTTCAGTTCGCAGAGTTATAAAATAAATAAATTTCTAAAATAAATGTAACCTAAGTTACTCCTTATATATCAGCTATCTCGTCAAAAGTCTCGTCAAAATCGGTCCAGCCGTTTCAGAGATTAGTCGGAACCACATCCATATGCATTTAGTAAAAAGCGGTTATTTTAATATTACAAACAGACACTCCAATTTTATTTATTTGTATAGATTAATATTATAACTCCTATAAACTCCGATAAACTCCTTGTACTTAAAATGTACTTTTAAGTGGGTCAATAATTCTGATAATAATATAGTATAAGATATAAGTATATCAATTTCAAGGCAAAGGCTATTGATAATAAATCTATTAGACAATAATATGGTAGTAGTTTACATAGATTTATGTCATACTTGTATTGTGATAAATTTACAGACAGTTGTATAAGTGATTTATCGCAGTATAAATGTCTTATCATTAACATGTACACGACTTTCTGATTTATTAAGCATGCAACGTATTGATGGACACAATATTTTCCCTTGACTATTAGATTTTATAATTATTAGATAGCAACTTTATTTTACCTATTAGAATAATATATATTTTTTATATTATCAGACAAGAGATTAAAAACAGTAGTTCATTATAAGTCAGACAACGGAAAGAACTTGTTATTCGTATTATCCACTCTGTATTTGTCCTTTCTATCAGTATATTAGTACAAGAATGCTTTATTTAATACATATGTTGAAGGTACTAAAAAAATTTAGGTAGGCATTCTACAATTTATATGCTTATACTGAACTCTGTATCTTGATCGGGAATCACGCTAAAACTACTATAAGACTCGAATGAAACTTGGCATTCGAGGGGCCATTGGATACTTTTTATTTCAAGCTAATTTCTCTTCTAGATTCTCTTGTAAATGGAAAAGAAAATGTAATATCTAATCGTGAACGAAGCCACGGGTATACCTAGTTCTAGTAATACATATAACGCTCTCTAGATGGACACAGATAACACGAATTTTGCTGTTCGTTTAAAATATTATTCATTCATTATCACAATTCATTTGTAACAAAAATGAAGGTTTACTAGTATGTCTAGACATCTTGAACTTTGCAAATATGTGTCAATGATATGTTAACTTACCAATAATGAAAATATTTATCTCATCTTTAGTTATTATTAAACAGTTGTCACATTGAACGAATTAAGTAGAACATACAGTGACACAAAAAAGGACGCGCAAACAGAACAAGTTCGAATTATTGTTCAAAAGTTTATGTGAGTGATATTAATTTTAGGTCAATGTTACTCTTGATGTCTGTTAATCATTCATACGAAATGTATAATATATAAAAATGTAAATTATTATATCAATATTTTAATTGCATTGTTATCTAATGTTTAAATTTTATATTATAACGTTATTTACGAAAACGAGTTCCACCGTGACACCAGCGCTGCACAAACAGCTGTAGAAAGGGCCATTTATGTAAGAAAAATATAAAAATTTTGTTTCCAACATATTCGTTCTAGACATTTTAAATTATACAACAAACGTTTTATCAGAGGAGAATAAAGCCGGAGATCGTAATTGACAAAGAAATTTTTAAATTGTTGGTGGCGTTGTCGCAAACCACGTCAATAGTTGTCTTAAAAATATGCAAAAGAAAGTGTCAGGTAAGCCAATTCTGGTATCATTCCCAACAGCTTTAGGAGCATCTTGGGAAATCGTCACAATCGCATGTATTGTGCTCAATTGCAAAAAAAGGTGAAAAACTAAATTTAAAAAAACTAGATAGGCTCATTAAGTACTCTAGCACACTGCTACTTTAGGACAACCTTAGGTCACGTGCTGAACATTAATCTACAGCGAAGTGGAGCCGCGATAAGAATGTCCCTAAAATAATAATGTTTAACCCAGGATCGTGCTCCGACAGATTATTATTTATATTAGATATTTCTTTTTTCGAAATTAATACAAAATGAAAAATAATAGACTGCTAATTTTACGTTACCCAAATTGCTATAGTTAGTCCAACAATTAATTTATATTTTTTTGGTACGCTAGAATTTTCCACAATTGAATTCTACCTACTCCAGCGAGTAATACTAATACCATTTCAAAAATCCGTTTTCTACAACATCATCCTAGCTAACATATTTGGACCGTGCCCAGAACAACTATCACGATTACCTACTCATGCCGATTACGCATAATTAAAACGCTTTCAACGCTTGGAATTACGATTTGAAAAACTTACTATATTGGTCCAAACAAATACGCTAATTATGCAACAAAAACATACTTCAATTGAAATGTAAACAGTAAAACTGCTATTGTATTTGATATCAAATGGACTTCCTGTAATTCTTTAAATAGTAATGTTAGGTATTTTTTTGTTTGTTGTTTAATGACGAGGAATTAATGCGATTGAAACGACATTTAATAGTTATTATTATTATTCGACTTTTTCACAATAGATATGATGACAGCGAATTTAAGCGCTGTATTTGATAAATGTAAAAGTATAAACAAGCTATTTTTATATTATGTATATGAAGAAATTGAATTGAAAAAAAGGGATTACTTATTCAAATATACGTAGTTTATGTAAATTAAAGAAGAATGAAATTGAAAATTGATTTCGGAATTCTAATGTCTAAAGTACCTACACCAAGTATTTTGTATTGATCCATTAAAATGTCTACACGATGAGCGTACACAGCTCATTAGACTATTTAGCATAATCTACATTCAGCTCAGCCTATGGTAGTCCACTGCTGTACATAGGCCTCCCCAAGTTCGCGCCAGACATTCCGGTTTTCCGCAATCCTCATCCAATCTACGCCGGCAATCTTACGTAGATCGTCGGTCCAACGGGCCGGAGGACGTCCCACACTGCGTTTGCCAAGACGCGGTCTCCACTCCAGGACCCGCCTGCTCCAACGGTCATCGGTCCTGCGAGACAGACGACCAGCCCACTGCCACTTCAACTTACTAATTCTGTGGGCTATTTCGGTTACTTTCGTTCTCCCGCGGATAGTCTCATCTCATTCTATCTTTGAGAGAAACCCCAAGCATAGCCCGTTCTATTGCACGTTGAGCAACTTTAAACTTGTGGACCAGTCCCTTCGTCAGTGGCCACGTCTCGGCTCCGTATTAACACAGGCAGGACGCATTGCTCGAAGACTTTTATCTTCAAGCATTACGGAATCTCTATTAACGTTAATCTACATTAACGTAAGTCAATAAATTGTAATCGATCAACTGTGACATATATAAATAACATGACATCAGACTGTATAAAACCTAATACGGTGTACGCCTCATATCAAAACAACAGATAAGTATTAAAACAAAACTACTAATAACAATAAAAACGATCAGTGTTGCTCCACGTCCTAGCTTTATTAGGCAGCCACAAGACTTCCGATCTGAAGTCACTTATCTAGTCAACCGCCTGCATGATAAGCAAAATAATGTATGGTGTTCCAACAAAAGGCACGGGCGATTAAGAACCCAGTTGCGAGTTAATTTTGGGATGAGTATCATAAATTTATAACAGATTTCGGACATATAGATATTAATATATAACTGCAATTTTTTTATTTATTTAAGAAAATATTCGTAATGTAGACATAAGATGAATTTTAGACTGTATGTTAAAACTGCATGTCCCTATGAAAATGCTTAAGAAGGAGAAGATCCACTCTAGAATGTAATGTTTCTTGTGAAAAATTGTTATTACTTCCGCAAGCATTGGTTAGCTTACAAATACAATAAAATATAAAAATAGATATATTTCGGTTCGACTGAAATGAAAATATACTCTGACAATGTAAGGGGTAATGTACAGATACACAATGTAAGAAGTAATTATAATTAAACGTTAGTATTATTTCCGTTCTAAGTTTATATTTAGTGATTACAATCGACACGTTCACACGTGGAATAATCCCGATGATCTAGACCCGATCATCTTTGTTTACTGGAATAGTACCGGGCGTGAAAAGTTTATTTTTTCTTGTAATGAACACGTTCTGTCATATTTTTTATCATTACACAAAATTTATGTAAATTATTAAAATTTTTGATCCTTACTAATCAAATAATAATGTAGATTAAATGCATTAATTTTGTATAATTTAATTCGTGGTGTTCAAGTTTAGTAACATTAAATAGTAAATAGTAATTAAATAGTAAAATTAAATAAATTAAAGTCACCGCTTCGTTTACAGCTTCTTAAAAAGGCAGTTATATGATAATTAACTATTATTACACTTCGTATTAATGGATACATCTACAATTGAAGTTGAATGCACATAAGTTAGTACACGTGGATCGCACAGGAATAAATCACATTGTCATATCAAGACTACAACTTTTGAACTTTAACAAACAAATAAACAACGAAACAAATTGTATTGTAGTCGAGGTTAAAAGACACTGCAAGTAAATATTTATGTTCCTAGAGATATTTTTAAGATTTTTATATCTGCAGTGGACAGCGTTCCCAAGTAAACTTCAATGTTTAGCCATAATAAAAAAATAATTCCTTACTCAGCAAGGGGTCATTTACAAGCTATTTAATACTAATACAGTACAGAAAATTAAGGTTTTGTTTACGCCGACATTCAAGAAGTTTCATTTAATCTTAGTATCGTGGATAACCATTTTATTACTTTATTTCGCCAGTTAATTATAAATGATAACGCTTACGTCAGCCCAGTGCAATGTCCTCATTTCTTAACGTGCTTATTGAACGAAATGCGTCCAGCTTGTTTCGACTTGGCCTAAATATAGTGGAACTTCTATAAATAACTCTCACTTTGGGAACGATTTCAAATATTTTGATTCGTGTACGATGTACACGTGTTAATAAAATATCAAAGACTCAAACAAATTATAAATTACGTATATAATGTTTAAAGACGTTATTTTATTTTATTGCGGTTTGCAGTTCATTCCAGTCCAGTTTGTCCCGGCTCTTGTTAGATTACTCACTCACCTATCAGTAGCCTATTGCAGTCCACTGCTGGACATAGGCCTCCCCAAGTTCGCGCCAGACATCCCGGTTTTCTGCAAGCCTCATTCACATTATTTTGCTTTTTTGAATTTTTTTTTTAATTTAATAAATAATATGAACTTCAATTGAATGATGTCGATGTCTGAGATGATGATGAGAAAAACTGCTTCTATTTTATGCAAATACTAGAAATCTTGAATCCCTTATTTAACGAAAATTAAATTTTTAACCCTTGTAACGTTGTACCTACTTGTTATTTTGTTGTTATTTTGTTGTGCCATAAAAATATAATATAATCATTATGGTGAGTCAACCAACTTAACGTTGTCTCTCCTTTCTCCGTCAAACGTCAAACAAATTGTCGAATACGATTTTTATTAAAGTGATTCTACAGATATCTATGACAGATTCCAATACGCACTCATTTCAATTATTCAGATTTATGTATCGAAGCACCTCGTTTCACTAACACGTTGCTTGTTTACTAGTAGTTAACTGATGGTTGTCGTATCCTGTGACGTAGATATAAATAATTGTTTTTAATCTGTAGTCTTACTCAAGAAAGCGAATTCATAACAAAAAAAAGGAATAATAAAATCGGATCAAACATACACGAACATCATCCAGTGGTAAAAATAATCTACCGTTACTGGATACATTATATATATTCAAACTTTATTCTTTTATTTTGGTTACTTTTGTTTTCTACATGAACACTGAGGAGATAAGATTCGATTTTAAAATACCGTTATTGTGAACAAAAAAAAAAGTAAAATTATGCGCATATTTTTATATAAGAGGAAATAAGACGATTGATAGGAAGTCAAATTAAGGTTGTTGCTTACAAAAGTTCGCTATACGTGAAAGTGAGTTCATTACACTTACTGTAATTTTTTGCAAGGCAATATGAGTTCAAGTTGTTTTTTTTTTTTTATTTCTTACTAAAGCAAGGACACATTTAAGTCTGTTTGTCCGTTTATAATACAGTCATTTGGTGCTGAAGCGTGATACATCAAAACTTTATCTGTTAAAAAAATATGATTTTTTTTACGTAATAATAGATATCTATAAAAAATTGAAAGATTCCATTACTGGAATTTTTTTATGAATAGAACGGTATGACGGCGCGGCGTCGTTACGACGCGCTAGTAGTCACGGGTTCTATCCCTATGGGTAACATGTGTGAATAAACATCGAAATCGCTCCATCTAGTAAAGAGTTCTGAGTGTTCTGTGTGTTATACACAAGAAAAATACATTAGAATCGAGAACGTCCTCCTTTTTTGAAGACGGTTACAAACATAACAAAAAATAATAACAATATATTCGGATTTTTAATATTTATTTTATGTCCAAGTGGACCTACTTTATTAGAAAGACAGCTGATATGAAGCGAAAACTTTTATATAGATGTGTTAGAAAGAAAAATATTTATCAAGCTTGCTTAGTCAGATTAGAATTAAGCAGATAATAATAGGATTTAAGGTAATACAGATATTTTTTATTGTTCTAGATATAAAGAAACTCTAACTTATTTTTTATTTAGTCTAAATTCTAAAGATGAGTATTCAGGACGATGTATCAAGTAAATGGATACAGAACAGATTGCAAGCTACACTTTAACCTCCAAATCTAACTTCGTGCAGTCAATTTCGAACGATATCAGAACAAATAAACAGACAGATATACATAGAAGAAAATTTTAAAATGATTTTTTTTGCTTCAATAAAAAGTTACTATTTTTAAAGTATTTTTTTGTAGGTACAAACAGCTGCCGGTTACAGTTTTATTATATGTACACAGACGTAATACGAGCACATGTAGCGCGGCTTACGATTAGACAAAGAACTATGCCGACAGATGTGAAAAGATGTTTTTACTATTCAGATAAATAGGTCATTTTTTTTTTTTAAATAGAAATAGACTAAGGGTATCGTCATTGATAATATTTAACCGTTATAAATCTAAACATTTTATACACTTTTTTGTATCCGTTTTGAAATTCAATGAAATGTGCAATTCCCTAACAATGCTTCTGATATTGCAGGCGTCAATAAGTTACGTTATTCACTTCATCAGGTGGACCGCCCGCTTGTTTGCCACCCTTGTCCTATAAAAAAAGACGTAATTCACGGCACATACAACTCGCGTTTATATACATGTATCTTCTCATAATAATATTGGTCCTTGAGTATGAATAAATATATATTATTTAGACAAAAAAATGTGTGTGTGAGTGTGTGTGTGTGTACGAAGTTATACTTCATTGGCTAGCTAACTTCACGTTGCTAAATTCTTCTTCATTGACTAGCTAGCTTCAGGTGACGGTGTGATATAAAATAAAATTCTTGGAGAGAATAGTGGCTTCCCGGCTCGTTCAGCACCTGGAGGAGGGCTCGGCACCCGGACTCTCGGAATCCCAATTCGAGTTTCGAGCGCGCCGGTCGACCATCAACGCCCTCAAACGCCTACGGGCGGTGACGGTTGAAGCGGAACACAAGAGGGAGGTGGTGCTCGCGGTGTCGTTGGACATCGCGAACGCCTTCAACAGCCTCCCGCATGCAGTGATTCGGGAGGCACTGTAATTCTTCGGAGTACCCCCGTATCTAGGGAGGCTGCTGGAGGCGTACCTCTCCGATCGCAAAGTAGGCCTCGAAAATCGGTCGGGGTCCGTGGAGTGGCGGCGGGTCGGCTGCGGTGTCCCACAGGGTGCGGTGCTGGGCCCGATCCTATGGGACATCGGGTACGACTGGGTCCTGCGAGGCCGTCTCCTCCCCGGGATGGGTGTCATTTGCTACGCGGATGACACTCTCGTTTACTCCCGGGGACGTGACTATAAGGAGGTGCCGTGGCTGGCTGAGGTCGGACTCGACCTCGTGATCAGCCGCATAAAGAGTTTGGGGCTTCGTGTCAGAATTGAAAAGACCGAAGCCCTCCTGTTCCGCGGGACCGGACGCAAGGGACCCCCACCGGGGGCTACCCTGCAGATCGGAGAGGGGAGGGTCAGGATGAGCTCCCAAATGAAATATTTGGGGCTCATCCTTGACGGAGGGTGGACCTTCGGTCCACACTTCGCTATGGTGGGACCGAAGGTCGTGAAGGTGGCGAGTGCACTGGGCAGACTCCTCCCGAACCTCGGAGGACCCAGCGCCGCCTGCAGGCAGCTATGTTCCGGAGTCTGCCGGAGTATGGTGACGTACGGTGCCCCGGTTTGAGCGGATCGCCTCACTGCGAGGAATAAGGCCGCACTGCGGTCGGCGCAGAAGATCATCGCGGTGAGGGTGATTCGGGGGTATCGTACGGTATCGTGGGCTGCAGCTACTGCTCTAGCTGGCGACCCCCCGTGGGAGTTCATGGCGGAGGTCTTTGCCGAGACCTACTCATACGTCTCGGGTAGGAGGGCTCTCGGTGAGAACCCCACGTTGGACGGGATCCTACGGGTGCGCCGGATGGGGCAAGAAGCATTAATGCGGAGGTGGGGGGAGGACCTGGCGGAGCAGCCGTATGGCACACGCGTAACGGCTGCCTTGCGCCCGGTCCTTGAGCGGTGGATGCGCCGTAAGCGCAAACCCCTCACCTTCCGTCTGACGCAGGTTCTCACCGGACACGGCTGCTTTGGTGAATACTTGTGTCGGACGGCCCAAAGGGAGCCGACGACTGAATGTCACGATTGTGGCGCGGCGGTGGACTCTGCCCAGCACACCCTCGAGGTGTGTCCGAGATGGGCGGCGCTACGTCGCGATCTGACGACAGTCCTCGGAGGGGACTTGTCACTGCCGAGCGTTATCACCGCGATGCTCGGTGACGACGAGTCCTGGAAGGCGATGGTCTCCTTCTGCGAGACAGTAATGTCCCAGAAGGAGAACGACGAGCGGATTAGAGAGAGGGGGCCGCCGAAGAGGCCTCCGTCCGCAGGCGACGAACGGGGGTGCGTAGGAGGCGCTACTTAATGCGTTTCCAGTAACGCCCCTGTGCCCATGTCGGGCCGGGATGGGAACCCGGTCCTGCTAGACATAGCGTCGTCGGGATTGTTCAGAGGTGAGCCGGACAGTCCCATGGAGGAGAAGTCTGGTCTTTTCGCCGAGGCCAGCCTGTCGCTGGAGGGATCCTGTTGCCTGCAGATCCGGGACCCTCCAATTAAAGCAGCTGAAGGGGTCCCGCAGGAGTTTTGGTCGGTAGTGCACCCCCAAGTGCTAAGCCGACATACGGTCTAGGAATGCCTACCCGGCCATCCTGGATATCACCCGTAAATGGGTTACCCTGCGATATCAAAAAAAAAAAAAAAAAAAAACGGTGTGATATAAAATATAACGAAAATATGAACGAATAGATAGGTAGAGATCGTTTGTTTACATTCATATTTTTAAACAGTCTATAAATTCAACGAACTTAATGGAATTTCTGATCCAAATCGCAATTACTGGAAACTTATTTGGAGAATAGGTAATATTACAAATTCAGAAACAGCTCCGAAGAATGGTAATATGTTATCTTATTGTACAAACAATAAAATTATTTAAACTAAAGTGACATTTGTCCATTTCATATCTAAAATTTTTAGTCATTGAAGACGAAGCAGTTTTATACTGCAAACTAGAAAATAATAAGATTAATGTTCACCGTTAGAGAAGACACCTATTTATCCCAATATAACAAAAGCGACAGTTGTTAATATAATATTCCGCGGCTGTAATTAATGATCATGATTCATTAATTAATGATGATCTTTCATTGTTTATATACGGTAATATGTTTAAATCTCAGACGGTAGTCTGTTCGTAAATTGGGCAACTTAATAATAATCTTTATGCAGACGTATACAGTTTCCAATAGTTTAACTTAATTTATCGACTGCTGTCGTCGCCATCTACAGCACGGTCTGTCTGAAATTGGGCAACTTAATGTCTATTTATTAAATTATATCATCACTCATCATCATCACTTCTGCCTGATGCAGTCCACTGCTGGACACAGGCCCCTCAAGTTCGTACCAAACATGGCGTGAACCCATGTGTTTTGCCCATAGTCACCACGCTGGGCAGGCGGGTTGGTGACCGCAGGGCTGGCTTTGTCGCACCGAAGACGCTGCTGCCCGTCTTCGGCCTGTGTATTTCAAAGCCAGCAGTAGGATGGTTATCCCGCCATCGGTCGGCTTTTTAAGTTCCAAAGTGGTAGTGGAATGGTGTTATCCCTTAGTCGCCTCTTACGACACCACACCAGAAAGGGGGTGGCTATATTCTTACTGCCGTAACCACATAGCATATTAATTAAATTACATACTCATACAATATTTTTTATAAATGTATGCGTCAAACACAATCACCAACCCAAAACTAGAGCAGAAAACAAAGTCACTCTCAAATGCGAAAAAGAAGTAAAAGAACTATTCTATATATGGTCTAGAATTTTCTTTAACAAACAGACTACAAAAAAATTATATGTAACTGCTAGACTTAATTAACGATATCGACAAGTTCAAACGTGAATAAAAATTACAGAAAGTAATACAGAGTCGATACGTCTACGGAAAAGCCATGACGTTCCTACAAAACAAAAAATAATTAATATGATAAGGTCTGGGTTGTTCTTTAATAATTCAGCCTTTTAGTTCGTGGTAAATTATATTTTTTTTTCATGCGTACTTATCATATTTCACACGCATGAGGTCCCCGATAATTCTCAGCCTTCGCGAAATATCAATGAACAGGAAGTAGTTTTTATTCGCGTTAATAATCGTCTGACATTTAATATTTCGTTCCGATAAATATAAGATACGTAAATAACAATATTTGTGATAATGAACTGACCCGACATACCTACTTTTATACTACCATACATGCCATAAAAATTTGATTGAGATCTGATGACTACTTTTTGAGTAATCTTTAATAACGCGCATTTACTTTGCTATTTTTTCTCTACTTACGTTGTATTACTTGCCGATATAATTTAAGTCGGTTTTTTTTTCGATATATTTTTTAAATATAACTAGGTCAGCAAACAAGCGTATGACTCACCTGATGGTAAGCGATTACCGTAGCTTGTAAACATATGCAACAGCATAAGCATCGCAAGCGCGTTGCCGACCTATCCTAAATTTCCCCAAGGAACTCGACCAGAGTTTACTCATTAACAGGAACACAACACTCCTTGAAAATAGTATTAAGCTGTATCTTCAGTAGGGTCGAGGTACTACTTCCCCTTCCTCAAAAATTAAAAATCAAAAAACTATTTATTAAATTCAAATCTCGCCACCTTTCGATTAAAACAAAAATATCAAAATCGGTCCACCCTGTCAAGAGTTCTGAGGTAATATACATTTTAAAAAAATACAATTGAATTGAGAAGCTCCTCCTTTTCTGCAAGTCGGTTAAAAAGGATGTACAGACCAACATGAAACATCAAAGCCGGATGAGAATAATTTATTATGAGCATTTAATGCTTTTTTTTATATATCTAAAGATTTATCAGCTTATAATACCCGTGCTTTTGTTATTCCAATTTTTTATTTTTGTTAATAATCGTTACTTGGTACTTACATAACTGCAGGTTATATCAAGAAAACCAATTATTCTAACTTAGTGTGCGTAATGCAGACGTGAGTCCACCGACCAAAATTACGCTAACTTAATTGATATCTTTACATGCAAAAAGATATAGATATTTTTTTTGTTTTTTTTTTAATATTACTATTATTTTTTATTTTTTAACCGACTTCAAAAAAGGAGGTTACTCAAGTCGACCGTATATATATATATATATATATGTGTGTTCGCGGATAACTTCGTCGTTTATGAACCGATTTGGATAATTCTTTTTTTGTTGGAAAGGAGATACCCCAAGGGTGGCACCACTGTGATAAGGAAACCAGGATCTGATAATGGAATCCTAGAGAAATCGAGGGGAACTAAATTTTTGTCGTATACCTACATTGCATTACTTGTCGGTGTAATTGAAGTCGGTTTTTTTCGTTTGCCAGCAAACACAATTATTATTATTATCATTATATTGCGCCTTACCTTAATTATTATTGTCATTATTATTATTATGATCTATGTTTATATATACACTTACTTGCTATCTACAACACATGTACACTTATTTTCTAGTTAGTTTAGTTGTATTAGAAATAATGATAAACACCTAGAAAATATAAAACAAAATTTATTTAGGACCGCTAAAACCTATACAGTAGATGAAAACTAGTTTTTTTTTTATTAATATTTGTTTTTGTTAGGTAAATCTTAATTTTACAACTGCATAGGAACCGGTTATTTTGCTTTAATGCTTGTCTTAAAATGTGAAAGTACTTTCTCTTGAGATAGTAATCACAAAAACGTAACTTTGTAAAACTCATTTTATACATCTATGCTTAAGGACGATTATCGCTTGATGACTTTCATTTAGAAACTGCACAAGAGTAGTCTGTATATGTCACGACATAGCAAGAACTTCCTAACATTTGATATGATCATATGAATATCTAGTGAATTATTAGTAATAACTTATTATATTATGTTATCGTTACTTTCTTAATAACTAGCTGTACCCGCGACTTTGTTCGCGTGGGAGCCTCTATCTATTGGTACTCATTATTTTTTAACGGTTTGATCCTGATCCCGTGGAAATTATGAGTTAAAAGTATATACCTTATGACACCTGCTTTATCTTATATAGCCGTTCCAGAGACAGGTGTACAGACATACAGACAAAAATTCAAAAACGTTTTAATTTATCGTGTAAATAAAAAATAGCTACTATAATTGTGTTTGGGAAACGAAAAAAAACTGACTTCAATTATATCGACACATAATACAAGGTAGACGAAAAAATAGTCAAGTAAATACGCATTATCAAAGATTACTCCAAAAGTTGTAATCAAATCTCGATGAAATTTAAATGTGACAACATGATAAACATCGGTTTTCGATTAAATTAAAAATCATCAAAATCGGTACACCCAGTAAAAAGTTATGCGGATTTTCGAGGGTTTACCTCGATTTCTCTTGGATCCCATCATCAGATCCTGGTTTCCTGGTCTCCTTTCCATCGAAAAAAGAATTATCAAAATCGGTTTCTAAACGACAAAGCTATCCCCGAACATACATAAATATATATACGGTCGAATTGAGTAACCTCCTCTTTTTTTGAAGTTGGTTAAAAATAAAGACAACAAAAAACAAAATGTTTGCTGTGCAAAATGTATAATAGTTGTTTAATTTTATTTGTTTATTTACTATCTATATTTTTTTAATAATTTAAACGTTTTGTGATTGTAGTTTCTTTGCTCACAAAAATTGTCGTATTTATTTAATAGAAAAATGTTTAGTTATTTCATATCTATCTGGGCGGTAGGTACTCTCCGTGTTGCTCTATGGTACTCTCGCGCTGTACGTATATAAAAATTAGCTTGATAGCCAAAAAATTACATGTGCGTGTCACTGTCACGTGTAATAATATAGATAATAGTTACATACATGTTTATAATTTCAGAATTAACATAATGAACAATTGTTCTTAGTATTTAGTTTTCTATTGCATAACGTATTTCCAGATCTCAATATCAATTAATATCAGTCAATGTCCAGTACATAAAGCGCATTATATATAGATCAATGAGTCAATTTGATTCGCACACATTCTGACTCAACTGTCAGAATAAAGACGAAGTTAGCGTAGGTATAGATCATAGCCAAGACGTTGCGGATATTAATGTATAAAAATAGTGTGTTCGTAAACAAGACTATATCTCCACAATAAAAACAGACCAACAACAATTACAGACCAATAATAATATAAAAAATAGACAAACCGACTCAATTGCATCGACAAGTGATTAATATACAACTTAAGTAGACGAAAAAAATTAACAAACGCACTAGTCACAACGATTTTCGAAGGTTCCCCTCGATTTCTCTGGGATACTATCATCAGATCCTGGTTTCCTTATCATGCCAATATCCTTGGGATATCTCCTTTCCAACAAAAAATAATTATAATCGGTTCATAAACGACGAAGTTATCCGCGAACATATATATATATATATATATATATATATATATATATATATATATACCTTCGAATTGAGAAACCTCCTCCTTTTTTTGAAGTCGGCAAAAAATATGAAATTTTAAATTGAAATTATTGTCTACTAAGTACTATAATTTCGGACACTTTCTTTGAATAACCGAGCTAATCTTAGGATATTAAATTCGAATTAAATAGGTAAGACTTCGCGTTTTCATTTTCATTTATGGTTATACTACTCTTCCAAAGAACATAATAGGATGTTGATGTTTGTATCCAATCACAATACAATATAATAACAACTAACAAAAAAAGCCTGTACTTAATAAAACTTAATACTATTATAATTAAACATGCCCGATTTTTCGGACATTTTAAAATACTTACTTAAAGAAAAACTGAATGATTTGCGTGTGAAAATCAGTATAATAGACAGATAAGAGTGATACTATCAGTGTTTTTATTATTTGTTGTACCTAGATGTTGAATTTAATGATTTGGTCGTGTTTTAATATCATTTAACATTTGATCAGAATTTGGTTATCCGTTTAAAATTTATTATACCTACAAAAGCGTAAAATACGTATATTAATATATAATATGTGCTTATATACGCTTAATATGCGCTTATTTATGCAATATTCGTAGCAATTAATACGAAGATTCCATTATTTTAGTAAATTAGCACAAAATAACGTTTAACAAATTCCTTTAATTCATTATATTTACCTCGAATTAATTTATTGTACACCGTGTATGACAAATTCCGAAACTCCAGATCCATTTTGTTAGGCTGAAACAAAAAAAAATTATAAATATTATATTATAGAACCAAAACTATTAAATATTTTAAATAAAAATAAATAAATTAAATACTTGTATACAATTTTCTTTAAACAGCAATTTTTCCCTTAATTTATAATTAAACAAAAATTTACAACATTGACACTTATTTTTTTGACTGACAATTACACATAATTATTTTATTATTTAAGGTATTTAATAGAAATTATAGTAATGTAACTTTATTATAAAGCGTTTCACGAAGAAAAATGATATACGAATACGTAAGTATATCCCAACAATATTTAAAAGTCTGACATAAGCAACGCTAGAATTTCCTTGCATTTCTTAGGATTTCTTGTGGTTCTTATAACAATTACTTAGACATAAATGCACGCTTTTCTCCACAAACTTATTTTGAGAACTAACTTTGATAGAAAAAAAAGATATTCATCATCATCATTACATCATTATAGCCTATACAGTCCACTGCTGGACAGAGGCCTCCACAAGCTTACGCCAAAAATAACGTGAACTCATGTGTTCTGCCCATTGTCACCACGCTGGGCAGGCGGGTTGGTGACCGCAGGGCTGCCTTTGTCGCACCAAAGACGCTGCTGCCCGTCTTCGGCCTGTGTATTCCAAAGCCAGCAGTTCGATGGTTATCCCGCCACCGGTCGGCTTTTTAAGTTCCAAGGTGGTAGCGGAACTGTGTTATCACTTAGTCGCCTTTTTCGACACCCACGGGAAGAGAGGGGGTGGCTATATTCTTTAGTACCGTAGCCACACAGAAAAAAAGGTATTACAGACTAATTACTAATCTACGACGTTTTCAGCAATACAATAATTTATTAATCGCATTTAACATTTTTCTTTATTCTTTTCATCTAGTTATGGGTTAAAAAAAAAAACAGAATGAAACAAAATATAAGTATAGAAATATCAATAATTATCTAATTAAAACGAGTAGTCAAAAAAAGGTAGGTACCTACATGAAAATAATATTATTCGTTCAGACTGATCGTGAATCGATAAAACATTTTGGCTAGACTCGCAGACATTTAAGTGCTGAAGTCATTTCGTAACACCTTATCTACAAAGATCAATACTGTTTTTTTTTAACAGAGCCATTCTCTTGCAATAACTTATTTTTAGTTAGTTATGTCTTAAAACGGCTTTTATTCATTGATTTTTGTGACGAATAATTGCGAAAACTGAATTTTGTAATGATAATTTATTGAAGCAATCATTACAGCCTATACAATCCACTGCTGGACATAGGCCTCCACAAGTTTACGCCAAAAATAACGTGAACTCATGTGTTTTGCCCATAGTCACCACGCTGGGCAGGCGGGTTGGTGACCGCAGTACTGGCTTTGTCGCACCGAAGACGCTGCTGCCCGTCTTCGGCCTGTGTATTTCAAAGCCAGCAGTTGGATGGTTATCCCGCCATCGGTCGGCTTTTTAAGTTCCAAAGCGGTAGTGGAACCTTGTTATCCCTTAGTCGCCTCTTACGACACCCACGGGAAGAGAGGGGGTGGCTAAATTCTTTAGTGCCGTAGCCACACAGCACAAATTTATTGAATACTCACTATGTAATACTCGCAGATATTACAGAATAAAAATCTAAAAAATAAAATAAAAACTATCTTTAAAACAAGAGAAGTTCGTGATTTTAAGGTCGGTTTCTCTAGACTTGCTTTGCTGCTTTCACTGAGTCGAGTAAAAAATCGAAAAAACAATAACGATATACCCTTTAAAACCGTAAGATTCTCGATAGGGATTGAGATCAAACAATCTCACAATAATAATCACTTAATTAGAATAATTCTATACATGATATACATTATAAACTGAAATATATAATTAGAAATATATAATAATCAATTAATATAAATGTATAAAAAAAAATATTTACATATCGCTATTATAGTCAAAATGCAAACCGCATTCAATTATTCAATTAACTATTGTTTTTACGTATATTATATTATTATATAATGGCTGTATTATTTAAACGAAAATAATTAAACCACTTCGGTAGAATGACTGTAACGTTTACTTTATTTGAGGTTTAGTGCGAAACTAAATTAATATAAAAGTTCTTGAAAAATCACAACATCGTAATTTGTAATAATAATTATAAACATAAATTTATTGATAAGAAATACTATGATTTCCGAGAACACATAACACAAAAAAGAGCTACGTTCATAAAACTGTCCTTGATAATATTTTAAGTACTTTAAGCTTTTTTACACTTTGTGAAAAAGAAATATATTTCAAATTCAACAGTTCTAAAAAGATAATAAAAAAAATAATCTGTAATTCTAACTCATAATTTTTAGCTCTTAAAAATATATACAAGTTTGAATAAATGTGTGTGTGTGTGTGTGTCGATTAATGACATAATACCTATGTCGATTTGTACTCATTATTCTTTTTGTTGAAGCTATTACCATGGTAACAAAAATATTCTATGAGGTAATAGCGACACTACGCAAACATAAGAAACTTTACCACTGCGGTAATTTTATGGAAAGTAAGCAAAATGAAATTTAAATCGCTCTATTACAATATTGCGGTGCGTCGTTATGCTATTTTTAATATTATTTCAATTTGCAGGCAAAATCATTCGTAGTGTTTGTATTGCCTAAATTGATACCTGTACGCGCTACGTACGTATGCTACGTAAACATAAATAATGACGTAAGATCCTGTTACTAAGTTCTAATCATCTAATGCATTAGATAAGATCATTATAAACGAGGCATCACGAAAAGCTTAGTAAAAGGTTAAATAGCGTTCTATAATAACTTAGACAAAGTCTGAAAGAATTTGTTTGGTGCGTTTTTCCTATTTTTCATAAAAACTATCTAAAAAATAAATAACATACTTGTTTGCAATCCATAAATATAATCTTAGTTATATCAATTTAGTTTTCATCAACAAACAGATACCAAAAACAATAATCGTTTATTTATTTCAATCTAAGTAAAAGTACACATAAAATACAAAAATAAAATAAAAAAGTACTTAAAGAGGGAAAGAATGGATATATATGATGTAGATATTTTTCTTTGTCTAAATAATGTTTTGCATAATTATGTTAGAGCGCTCGAAAATGAGTAATACTATAGCAGCTTTACAACGATGCCGGTTTTGTAATGTGTGACATGGTAAAATTTGATACATACATACATTCTCGTTTCTGTACGTGACACATTAAATTTTAATTTCTGGTTGTCATTTCCCAATTAATCCATCTAGAACCTTACAATCATCTTGTTCCGTGACATTAAAAACTCCTCCTATTTTTTCTGACAAGAAACAAATTAAGTTCATATACAGGCTGTAAATGTACAGGTTGTGTATGTGTAAAAATATACAATTTGTCTAAACATTTTATGTAGGTATAAAACGACGTTTAACGAAGTTTTTAGAATTGCTATTAAATTAGGTTTCTACGTCGTAAATTTTGTATTTGAAGAATTCTTGAAACTAATAATTTACTAAAACAAAAAATCTTAAGACAATAGTATCTATTCCCAACAGTCTAGATATTTCGAACGTAAATAAAAGAAATATCAGAATCCCAATGGTTACATAACCTAAAGAACTTTCTAATATAGTGAGTTGGTACATTTTAATATTTTTGCCTTGAACCTTTTTTCGTCATCGCCGCGGCCCTAAGCAACTACCTGCTGGGCCCTCAAATATTGTAATTATGGCTGATTTGCTAATCCAAGTATTACTCAAATTTCTACATCAGTATTAGTATGTTTTGCGAGACTTTTTTACGTTTATCGTTGGCGAGGAAAATAATAATAATATCGAAGCGCACTGATGCGCACTGATGATTATAAAAAACTAATGTCGTTTAGCGTATGGTTCTTTAATGTATATAGTAATAATACTAATACAAATACTCTCTATTGTACTATTTTTTGCAAAAATTTTTTTTATACAACTAGTACCGTTACCGTAGCTTATAAACGCCTGTAATACCAGAACTATCGCAAGCGATTACCCTCAGTTGAGCCGTACGCTTGTTGGCCGAACTAGTGGTATAAGAAAAAAACTGGCCAAGTGCGAGTCGGATTCGTGCACCGAGTGTTCCGTACAAAAAAAAATATTAATAATATTTTTATTATATGATGTAACTAAAAGTTTATGCTTTTCGCAATTTTTCGCTTTATCTGAGCTATAAGACGTTGCTCCGTACCAAATTTCAAGATTTTAAGTTCACAGGAAGTACCTACCCTATAGGTTTCGATTTCCTCGCGAGTGTCGATAATTTGTAACATAAACGGCAGTATGTTTTGATTGCGTTTAGAAGTTTGATTTTTTCACAGCTCTAAGGGACAGTAGACCTCAGTATTTAATATGAAGTTCAACTTGATACCTCGACGAGTTCCTGAGAAAAAGGGTCTTGACAGACACGCGGAAAACAAAGTGATCCTATAAGGATTCCGTTTTTCGTTTTGAGGTACGGAACCCTAAAAATAAGCGGAATACGTATAAACTGTCCTATTCAGTTTAAACTCGACTTGAATCAAGTATATGGCTTCGATTACAACAGAACAAATGCATGTAAACCACGGAGTTGTAAACTAGAGATGAAACGGATATCAGGTAACTATCCGGTATCCGGCCTATCCGGCCTTGTTTTCACTATCCAGCCGGATACCGGATAATAATTCAGTATCCGGCCGGATACCGGATAGTAATTCAGTATCATTATCATTGGCCTTAGTCCGTCTATTGCAGACGATTTAGACAGTGTCAGACACTTTCACCTAGGACACTATTCAGGAAAACGCAGAGTTGCCTAAACTGTTTCGATGAAGATTGAATCTTAAAATAGTAAGTACTGTTTTTATGAAGTTTTATCACCTATACTTATAATAAACTGTGGTAGGTCAAATTCAAATATATTTAAAAATACCGATACAAAATATCAGATTACAAAATAATATAAGTATTTTGTAATCGATGCCAAAATTGTAATAATTTCTATTTTGTCTTATAAAATAAATAATTTATTACTATCACTCTATAACATGACGACGACGATATATGATGACGACGCATTGGCGCAACGGTCACAACACTGGTTTGTGGCTGTTGCGCTAGCGGTTGCTAGTTCGATCGATGAACATGACAAATATTTGTATTGGCCATACAAATATTTGCCGTGGTCTGGGTGTTTGTGCAGTCCTTGTGGGTCTTTCCACCGTGCCTCGGAGAGCTCGTTGAGCCGTCGGTCTCGGTTGTTATCGTGTACGTCTTATAGCGATAGTTAGTCATGGTTGGGAATATATCCCACAACCCGCATTGGAGCAGCGTGTGGATTAAGCTCTGATCCTTCTCCTACATGGGAAAAGATGCCTATACCCAGCAGTGGGATATTATAGGCTGAAGCGCGCGCGAAGCGACTTTATAACATATTACGAATAAAATAGAAAATAATAAAACTGATTAACCAACTTCCAAAAAAGGAGGAGGTTCTCAATTCGGGTGTATTTTTTTATGTATGTTATTTCTGAACTTTTTACTGGCGATTTCGATGATTCTAAACGTGGTCCGTGTCATGTGGTCCCATTTAAATTTAATTGAGATCTAAAAAGTACTTTTCAAGTTATATCTAATAATGCGTATTTGCTTGACTATTTTTTCGTCGACCTAGGTACGTTGTATTATACTGCATAACTTTTCACGGAGTATACCGATTTTGGTAATGCTTTTTCAGTTATCTTTGTTAACGCGTATTTACTTGACTATTTTGCATCTACTTACGTTGTATTACTAGTCGATGTAATTGAAATCGATTTTTTTTTCGCACACAACACAATCATCATCCAAAAATTCAGTACGGTTCTCTTGGAATATAACCGTATTAGAGCTTTTTTTTTTTGATATCGCAGGGTAACCCATTTACGGGTGATATCCAGGAAACCGTTATAGAGCATATTAGGTGTTAAAATATTATTTTCCCTTACTTCTTTTACAGATTTTTTTTGTAATACTTCTAACAGTGTTAAAAATGTATTAGTCTAGATCAAGTACTAGTTATAAAAAAATGAAGTTACAGTTGCCTATACATACATAATATTTATTATTACGGATTATTTTATATTTATTTTATCACTTTCTGGTAATTTGTATATTATATGAATAGTAAAATTATTTAATTGCCTCGTCATCTTTATGTATATCGCTTTACGAATCGACGTTTAAGATTTAAGTTTCATAAAATTATATGTAAGGCTTAGAATATTATGTAACATTGAGAATACTAATTATTTTTATTACACACCGTTATATTGAAATATCGTAAAAGTCGTTGAAAACGGTTAGTTAGCTCTGCCCGAACTGTAAAACCGAGAGCCGAATAAAAATAGCATATTTACACATATGGCACTTTTATTATTTAGAGTAACAATACACATAAATTATATGTGGACAGGGACACGATTAACCAAAATTTCTTCAGCATCCGTACAATTAACTCTATCACCAAATACTGAAATAAAAAAATATTAGCACATTCTAAAACTATTCCGTAAGAAAATAATATAAAAGAAAATTATAAATTATGTGGTGTCATGGGACACCAGGTACAAACTAAGTTCCTTCGGATAGTATAGAAGCAACACAATGTGAAAAAAAAAATGTTGAATTTTATAGAATTATATTTTCTAGTTCTTGATTTTGTTTTTTTGTTGATTGCCTTTTAATTAAGTACATAAAAGTACTTAGGAAATTTAGTATTTTAGAAAATAACAAATACCGTAAAATAAAATAAATCAAACAAAATAATAATAATATATCTTTATTCATTTTTGTCGACAGTATTAAATAATTTAAAAAAGTTTACTAGTAATATTTTAGTTTTACAAACGTCAAAAAAAGTTGTGTGACTGATATTACGTCACTTCCGCTATATGTTTTTGTTACGGTTTTAGTATCACATTTTTTCAGTTCGCTCGCCCAGCCAAATGTCAAGACTGCCGTAAAGAACTTCGTTCCAATAGGAAAGAAACTCAATTCTCTGATTAGAAATCAATTAACAAAACTTACGAAGGCCAGCATTACGCCATAGATATTGCGTTTACGATCAAAGCAACGCTCGCCTTGGCCGAGGCGGGGAGGCAATGAACTCGTATGAAAATTATAAATTGTAAGTGAAATTACACATTAGTTACAAGAGGAAAAGCGTAAATTAACGTAACTTTAGAAACTGTTTTGCAAAAGATAACTACGTATTTAAAAACCATGTGTGAATAATGATAATTTGATTGAGGTCATGAGATATCGTACAATAGCCTGAGTATTGACCTTTAATATGCTATTTTGCAATATAAAGTAAATTTAACCCGGTTATTTCTCCCCATCTGTCGTTAATTATGTTATTGATACTGTAATCATAAAAGTATTTGTATTAAAAATAATTACTAAGAAATCTAGTAAGCACAGTGGAAATATAAGATGACGAATTGTTATACTCAAAGTAATACAATGAATAAGTAAAATTATTTAATAAACAAAAACTTTCTGTCACAAAGTCTCCAAACTGCTAATAATAATAATAATAATTCTATATTTATTTGACAAAAAAGTACTGTACAATTTTATAATTCGCCAAACTGCGTGACAGTTTATCGGCGGAATTAGTGCTTGTCAACATATAATTATTGTATAATTTTCAATATTTTTTTTAACTATATATATCATAAAATAACATAACTAATAACATGCAGTTGAATTCGTAGCAAAAACCATTGCGTGGCTGGCGAATAACGACATTGTTAATATTTTTTACAGTTATCATGATATCTATTATCTATACAAATATATTTTTTTTGGTTTGACATTGTCATTTCTTTCTAGTTTATTAAGCATTATATATTAAATTGGAGTGTCTGTTTGTAATATTAAAATAACCGCTTTTTACGCAGCGCAAGCCGCATCTATCTATATTCCATATACTATCACTTGATTGGCCAATACGTCCGAGGAGATGTTTTGTTATGACGTTGTCACTTCATTAAACTATCGTCCGTAAAACAAATTTACAGACAACCATTTTTTTACAAAGAAAAAATAAACAAAAACTTAAGTAGTAGTTAATCCGAGATAATAGGTGACTTTTCACACGACACTGGGATGATAAACTAGTTGCTGATATCTATACAAATAAATAAAATTGGAGTGTCTGTTTGTTATATTAAAATAACCGCTTTTTACTAAATTTATATGGGTGTATACACGGTACATATAACAAAATAACATTTTTTACAATTTTTGTCTGTCTGTCTATCTGTTTGTTCCGTCTCATCTCTCAAACGGCTGGACCGATTTTGACGGGACTTTCCTTGGCAGATAGCTGATGTAATAAGGAGTAACTTAGGCTACTTTTATTTTAGTTTTTTTTTTCTTAAGCTGCGAACTGAACAATAACTATTTTTTTTTACCACGCGGACGAAGTCGCGGGCACGGCTACTTTTTAATAAACTCCGTGACCTTGGACAAAAACTATATACTACCTACATGTATTATTTATTTACAATCCTAGCTAGATCGAATACATTTTTGTATATGATTATATAGCCACATTAGTTTATTCTTACCATACGATAAACAGTTCTAAAATGGGTAAAATGGAATGTTAAAGCGTTTTTCCAAGATGCCTTTTTATCTTGACCTTGATCTTGAAAGGAAAAAAGGTTGGAGCTCTATCCACTAACCTACGATTAACAAAGGTAAAATAAATATAAACGAAGATTAGAATTAAAACGTAAATCATGTCTAGTGTACCAATCGAGTAAGTAAAAATTCTTACAAGTACTTAATTAAGTTAAAAACTTATTTCGTCTATTCATCATATCTAAATTACTTTTTCATTGTTTTTGCAGACCAGCTTTTCCCAAAGTGGGCGATAACGCCCCCTTGTAGGTGCTGCAGGACTAAAGGAGCAGTAAGAGACCCAGAAAAAAAAGATGAAGTTGTGTAGACGTTTGGGATTTAAATCATCTTTCACATTACTTTTTATATTAGAATCGATTATGTTTGATTTATTTTAAATAAAAGACCTCTGTCTAAATACTATAAAGTTGCGTTTCAGCAATCATTCTCATTAACAGGGGTAGCCCGTAAAAGTTAACTTGAGACCTAGGCCCTGCTGTGTACTACCAACTGCGCTCAGACTCAATACTCATAAGAACGTAATAATCGTTTAAGTCATACTTCCTCCACCATAAACGTTCTGTCAGGTACGACCAAACCAATCAAGGCGGATAAACCGACAGACATATTAATCCCGATCTGGATCCGGTCTATTCATGGTAAGTTATCTATATTTCTATATTAACATTATGATACGAAAAGGTTTCAACGATTTCCATGAAATTTAGTTTGCAGGTGGGCGGGACTTCGGGGACGATAAATCAGTCTAGCTAGGATTCATTTTTCTATCCGTGTTTTCAGACAATGAAAAACTGCTATAACGTAATTAGAATACGAAGGTAAATTTCGCCCCCATCTACAAGGTTATAATAGCTCAGGTGGGAAATCGAGCGATGCTAATACCAGAAGACGACGGTTCTAGTCCAGATGTCTCCTGTTCGATTATTTATTTCCCTTTTTGTTCAAGATCTCGCGAGTTTTTATTTAAATAACCAGTTCATATTTTTTATTATCGTGTTGGTAAGATCGATAAATATTATTCATATTTCATCAGTATGAAATTCGTATCTAAATATCATTTCCATAAACCACGATTTACCAAAAAAAAAAAAATTACTGAGCCAAGCTCGGTCATCCAGGTACTAATAGATAAACTTATAAACCGACTGCACCGATTTTCACATTTTTTCACCAGTCGAAAGCTACATGAGTAATTTAAAGTGACATAGGCTTTATTTTAAAAGGAGAAAGCGAAACATCCAAAATAGTTTAATGCAGGCGCGCGAAGCCTCGGTCCGAGAGCTACTTTATAATAATACTAATATAATAAAGAGGAAAGATTTGATTGTTTGTTTGCATTGAATAGGGTCCAAAAGTACTAAACCGATTTAGAAAATTTGTGTTGGGAACATTGATATATAAAAAACCCTTATATATCAATGGTTGGGAAGCTACACTATCCGCAGGTGACATAGGCTATATTATATTTTCAAAAATAATTTGGGAGGGGGGAATTATTTTTTGCGAAATTTTTGAATTTTGCGAATTGAAATTTTTGCGAAGCCGGGGTGGGATGCTAGTTTAAAATAAATGGAAACGAAAATGTATGACGCAGATACTTTTCTCAAAAAGATCGTCATTTGTACAGAAGCTTAGAATAACATTTAATAAATTACGTAAGTATGTATGCATCAGTTTCGTTGAATCAATATAACAAGTATTCAAATTAGACAAAAAAATGGATTCTTAGTATTTCAACCACATCCCCTGATTTCATTTGAAATGTTTATCAAAATATTACAGAATAATAAAGAAAACTAAACAAATAAAAACAGTTATGGTCACAAATATCTGTATGAATAATATCTGGCTTCTCAATAAAAATAATAATCTATAATAAGAATAATCTTTATTCCTTCAAAAATTAGTACATCACACAAACATATAACATTACATCAATTATTCTTAGTCACTAAAAGAACAATATATCTCTGGTCCCCACACTAGGATTCCCTATTTCGTGGGGTCCAGCCCCTTCCGTTAGTTTAAAACAATTGTGAAAAGGAATACATTTATAGTTGAAATTTTGTATTTTATTATTCCTTAATTTTTATTGGTACATACAAGAACTAAAGCAAAAAATGGTAAGTATGAATGTCTGTGTGTGTGTGTGTGTGTGTGTGTGTGTGTGTGTGTGTGTGTGTGTGTGTGTGTGTGTGTGTGTGTGTGTGTGTGTGTGTGTGTGTGTGTCTGTGTGTGTGTAAATCAGTATCATTATTTATTAATAATAAAAAATTAATTATTTATTTTAGCAAGATAAACATTGATAAGAAAAAAAGTTAAGCACTGAGAAAGCACATTACGTGGACATTAGCGTGGGAGTGTTTGCGTAAACAGAAGTTAGAAAATAAATCAACGGCAAAATAAGCGTAGGTGTTTTTATATTATAAACAAAACTTTCCAGAAATGAGTTCTAAGGATCAGTTCCCAGGGTGACTTTCTTTTTAAGCAAGATAAAGATTTCCTACAAAAAAGAATTCTAAAGAAGAGAGCCATTAGCGTCAAAATTACTTCCCCGTGTGTGATCTTATTATAGAGACGGTACTGTGTATTGTGTATAAGTATGTTTTTGTCACATCAAAAGAAATAAAACGAAATCAAAGATCGAAGGTTAAATGGTTAACAATTCATTAGATTGGTTCGATATATCAGATGAAAAACATCGATGTCGTCGACACATAGACGATAATTTATTGAACATCACTAAATAGAATGTATTACTATAATATTATAGTAAAATAATGAAATGAAATTGTTTTTTAAGATATTAGAAAACTGTTGTTTATACAAATAATTACTAAATTTATTCAGAACTTTCACCTTAACTACTTTCGTATAGTAGCTACAATATTTTGATTTTTTTTTCTTGACGTAACGGAAACTTATTTACTTAATGAATACCTTTGTGCCTTAATGAATATACTGGTACGAGTTGTAGATGCCGCGATGGCAAAACGGTCACAGCTATGGATTGTGCCTGTTGCGCTGGCGGTTGCGGGTTCGATCCCCGGACATGATAAACATTTGTATTGGCCATGTAGGTGTTTGCCGTGGTCTGGGTGTTTGTGCAGTCCTTGTGGGTATCCCCACTGTGTCTCGGAGAGCACTTTAAGCCATCGGTCCCGGTTGTTATCATATACACCTGATAGCGATCGTTACTCATAGTAGGGAATATATCCGCACAACCCGCATAGGAGCAGCGTGGTGGATGAAGCTCTGATACTTCTCCTACATGGGGAAAGAAGCCTATGCCCAGTAGTGGGATATTACAGGCTGAAGCGTAGTTGTAGAGTGATGCAGCAGATTACCGATTATCCTGATGAATTAAAACGGGTTTCAATCCGAACAATCTAAACCCCGATAATCCTGGTTGATAATATTTTTAGACATATTAAGACTTAGTGCTATTTAAATGCGGAATAGTGTTATTATTTAGGCTATATTACTACTTTCATTGTAAAGACTAAGGGATAACACAGTTCCACTATCACCTTGGAACTTATGTGTTTTGCACATGAGTTCGCGCCAATTTTGACTCGAACTTAGGAAGGCCTATGTCCACCAGTGGACTGTGATAGGCTGAAGTGATGACGATGATGACTGATTGCTCAAGAAGTTTTACTTCAGTCGTATGGTCTAAAGCTCGCTTGTTTTTTTTTTCTCTAAAAATATTTTGAAAACTACTTGTATAGCGCAAACTTTACAATTGAAGTTACTTTTCTATTTAATTTCATTTAGTTACTTTGAAAGTTTATATTCACTAATTCACTACATAGTTTAAAACAAAATCGCTTCCCGCTGTCTGTGCTTAGATCTATAAAACTACGCAACGGATTTTGATACGGATCTTTAGTAAATAGAGTTATTTTATATTTAGTATCAGCATTACATCCGTTTGAAGCCGGGGCGTGTCGCTAGTATAATAATAAAGAAATATTGAAACTTTTATTCAATTCAATTATTTGGTTTAATGTAACTTATTAAATTTATTTATTTATTTTAAACAGTAATTAGCTTTTTTTAGTTTAGTTGAGCAGAAGTTTAAATTGCATCAAAAAATCTCTTTACTAACGCCTTGGTAATATTGAAATTTCGCCTTGGTAATTTTTAATTAAATATTGAAAGCTTTTTTAAATTATAAAATTTGTTTAATATTGATCGATTTAAAAATATGAGGCATCGTTTAATTTGTAATATATATATTTTTTTATTATTTACACACCTATGTTTTTAATAAGTGTAGATAGAATTTTTACTCAATTGACATATATTTGTATGTCATAATTCTGTCTATTGTAATTAAAAGTATATTGTAATTACAACATTTAAAAAAAATAAGATCTGAGTTTTGTAGTTCAGAATATTGTGTTGTCGAATAATATCTGATGAAAATACGCATATAAAGTATACCTATAGCATCGAATTAATTAAAATAAATACGTATTGTTTCATTTTAATTTAAAACTTCAACGCCGAAGTAAAACAATTAATTCTTATCGAATCAAACAAAATATGTTAAATATAACAATAGCATTCTAAATAATTTTAAATCGTAATTGTTGTAAATATATTTAAAAATAAAACTTACCTTTCGTTTTGTCGAAAACACAAAACACTATTAGTATTACAATAATGTACTAAAACCTGACATCAAAACTTAAAAGCAAACGATGCCCACTAATACACTTTTAATTTCCACACGTAAGCAAAGTTACTACCGCGCAGCAAAAAAAGCGATAATATTCGACTATATTCCAAATTCGAATATTGTACATGACCAACGCTATAGCGCGCAGTGGCCGACTCGTACTGAAGTGAATTCAGTTCGAAAGCCGAGCCACCAACCGCTCCCCGTCACTTTTCAACCCGTAACTTCTCTGAATGCGTATGTCCGAGCCACAAGACGCATGCGCTCCCGAACTCACGTCAAAAAACAAACTAATGAAAGCAATGTCGACGTTAACAATAGCTTATAATACAAACATGCATGCCGCGTGAAATTGTAAACACTAATACTCATCATAATTATAACCGATTAAAATTGAAACGTTATCAAAAATCGTGTAATCATAAAAGATAAATAGGTACTTAATGTTTTGATTAAACTGTTTAGTTAATTTTTTTAATTTTATTATATGTATAAAAAACCTCGCTGTTATTATAATAGGTACTATTAGTAAAATTTTATTTAAAAAAAATGTTTTTTTTTGCATGCACGTTCATTCTGCGAAACTATTGTTTTATTGTTCAAATATTATCTCAATTTTGCACTTTAGACATAGCATGCTACCTATTAAAATAGTCCTGAATAATTTTTTTACGCCATGTATGGTATAAGAAACACATATCAGACGACCAACTGAATCTTACCAATACCTATGTGTTTTATTTGCTACTAGCTGTGCCCGCGACTTCATCCGCGTGGAATTTAACAAAAAAAGTTATTGTTCAATTCGCAGAGTCATAAAATAAATACGCTTCAGCCTGTAATATTCCACTACTGAGCATAGGCCTCTATCCCCATGTAGAATGAGGATTAGAGCTTAATCCACCACGCTGCTCCGATGCGGGTTGGCGGCTATATTCCCTACTATGAGTAACGATCGCTATCAGGTGTACATGATAACAACCGGGACCGACGGCTTAATATGCTCTCCGAGGCACGGTGGGGACTGCACAAACACCCAGACCACGGCAAACACCTGTATGGCCAATACAAATGTTTGTCATGTGCGGGGTACGAACCCGCAAGCACCAGCGCTACAGGTACAATCCATGGCTGTAACTGTTGCACCAACGCGGCGTAAAATAAAGAAATTTCTTAAACAAACGTAGCCTAAGTTATTCATTATTACATCAGCTATCTGCCAGTGAAAGTCCTGTCAAAATCGGTCCATCCGTTTCAGAGATTAGCCAGAACAAACAGACAGACAGACAAACAAAAATTGTAAAAAAATATATAGAATCAATAATTAGATATAATATAAGATATATAAGATAAAGGTGGCCATTGACGATCAGTTTTTCCCGTCAGTTTAACTGATCAGTTTTTGGCGTCAGTTAAACTGATGAGTTTTTCGCGTCAGTTGAAATATTTGCCCATTGACTGGCGTCACTCCGGCCCTTCAGTTTTCGTCCGACCGGGCTATTTAAAGGATGTGCAGGTACTACCTATTTTTGTTGAGAAAAAAAATGGATTCTGATTCCGAAGAAGAAACATTAATTCTCAAAGCGGCTACTGTTTGTTGCCATATACTGGTCTACAATGATCTATAATTTTATATGAACAGTTTTTATTATTATTTGTACCGCATCTGTAATAAGTATGTCAATGGTCAATCGATCATGCACGGTATCGTTAATGCCATTAATTATAAATGTATTTATTTATTTCTAATTGTTATTTATATCTATTTATAAAAAAAAGTATCTGTATCAGCCGGCAGTTACCTATAGCACAAGCATTACATTGATTACTGTAGGAAGAAACGACGACTACGATGTGTATATGTTATAAATATGTATAAAAAAATAGTAGGTGTGTAAAATAAAACTTTTTTTAAAAAATTATAATTTTCGTCCGTTTTTCTCAAACATTCTGAATTTTCATATTTTTCAATAAATTTTGTCATTCTGACTCGTGTAGGGGACACCGTCGCCGACATTTTAAATACAAAAACTACACTATAATAGTGCACTCTCAATCACCGCGGAAGCTGCGAGCAAAATGACGCGATTGGTTGGAATGACGATTACACACACACGGGCAGTTTGGCGTAGGACTGTTGATATTTTTTTTTTAATCGATATATCGATATTTTTTTGATTTGATTTAATTGCCTTTGTTTAAAAAAAAAAACAATCATAAGTTGGCTCAAAAATAATTTACACAGTTTATAATTCAGTATATTTGTAAAACAAATTAAATTATAAGTGTATTAAAATGTCAGCTTTTAAGTAATTATTGTTCAATTTTAATAAAACAATAATGTGTACCAATATTCAGTAAGAGTTTTTAAAAATAATCGTTGTTTTATATGCGCAGTTGTTTGACTATTACGATAATTAGGCACTAAAAGATTGATTATAGAAGTAATTCGTTCAAATGCTATAGCATTATAGATGTAACAAAAGAAATCGAATATTTAACAGCTTTATTTTTTGTTTTTTGATTAAATAATATTCAACAGCTATTTCCGATAGCACCAGAGTGAAACGTTTACTATCAATTCAAAATTTTAGTGCATTTAATGACTTTGAAATATTTGGTTGATCTAAATACTGCTTTTATTCAGCAGGTATTGTAGGTAACAAAAATTGTGACAAAAAGTCATTAGACAAATTTTTCAAGAGTAACATCATATTTTCATGTCTGTCGCATAACGATGGAATTGTTTCTTTTTCTCTGCGTGGAGAAGCGCCTATGAAAATAACATTTCGTTTTAGGACAATTACTTCTAATATTATAAATGTGAATGTGTTTGTTTGTGACTTTTTCACGCAAAAACTACTTAACTGATCATCATGAAACTTTGTACATAGATTATAGAGGTATCAGAGCAACATAGAATACTTTATATAATGTATATATATATATATATATATACAGGGTGGGGATGACAATACGACAATAACTTTGACATCGTATATGTAATGATATTCCAAGCCCACATACAAAAAATCAATAAAATACATCCAGTAGTTTAGTCAAAAAATATGATTTTTCATTTTTTTAAATTACTACGTGTTGTATAACATTAATAAACGGTCACCCGCAGGTTAACGACCCTTTGAGCGCGATCGGTACAAACATAATATTACGCGTACGCGTAATTTAAAAACGTGCAAAATTGTTATCTATTTTGGTAGGTCAGTGTTGTGTTAAGACATATTAAAAACATTTGTTAAATAGTTTTAATATTCAGTATGATTCTAATAATTTTCTTTTTATAATTTTTGTTTTTTAAAAATTTATTGTTTCTTTTAATGCTTAAATTTTAAATTCTGAAAATCTAAATTCTGAATCTAACATAGTTTTTGCAAGTAGGTAATATCACGGGGAGCACACATGGCATATCAACAATATTTAATAAATTTAAGTATTTCATTGACTATATTTATTTCAAGATCAAAATATTCGCGAAACTTTTGCTCGAGCAGTTCAACAAATGCGATAAAGACAACAAATAACAATAACAACAATTATTAATAATAAAATACCACGTTATTACATTAAAATATTAAATCTTGCAACAGCTGAAAAAAACAATCAACGTGGCACGTGTGTTGCAATGACCCTGAGAACGTCTAACGGTGTAAAGGACAACTGGCTGTGCCAGGGCTGCTAGAAAAATTTGTCACACTCATACAAAATTTTCTGTGGTCATATTTTTTACCAAAAGAATTTGTTGGCTTAAAATTCGTATCATTTTCGTTTCTTCTTATTAATTGCTAGGCTAATAATGTGCCCTTAAGGGTATCATTGGATAAACTGTTTCTAAGTTTTGTTCTGATTAAATTAACTTCGCTGAATTCTCGTTCACATTACAGATTGCACTGTAATGGGGAAAACATAACAAATTTAAAGCAAATTGAGCCAGTGTTTTATAATTTTCAAATTGTTTTTTATTTCAAAATGTATTTTTTTTTTCAAGTCGCAATTATTACCACAAGATAAATTATAAGCTTCATTAGAAAGCAAACAAATACAGCCTTTATATGATTTTTCAAAGAGTCCTCATTCATATAAAAGTGGTAGGTTCATTCAAGTAAGGGAAATTAACGAAATTCAAGCTTGCCGGTGAATGATGTTTCTTTAATTATGAAATGCTTCCAGGTAATAGGAACATAAAAATCGTACATTTTGCGTATGATTTTAGTCTAGCGATCGTACATGAGTAAAAATTAAAAAAAAAAATCGTATCGATTAAAATCGTACATCTGTCAGCCCTGGTGCGTAGGCTAGCGTAAACAAAACATGTTATAACCTGTTTTTTGCTTTTCCCTGAGTTACCGCGTACGCGACAAGCGGCCAGTGGTCTCTGTGCCGTTTATTTAGATACTCATGTTTCTTGATGTCATACGCGTTGATTTGTCAATTTTCTACATATGCGCACGAGTTTTGTTCGTTTTAATTAATTATTGGATTATCTCGAAAGACTTGGAGTGATTGTGCGATATTTTAACGCTTTATTTTTATAGTGACAAGAACATTAACGTAGAATAAATGCCTAGTTTAATAGTTATTAGGTGAATTGTGCGAAATTAGGCGCTAGTGTTAATAGTAAGAATAGTTTTTATTTTATTTACAATGCCACGTTATAATTACACAGCTTCGGAGTACATGATTTTTGTTTACGGAGAATGCCACGACAAGGCTAATTTAGCAATACAGAAGTACCGGGAGAGATATGGGAACACCCGTATTTGTCCAACCGATGGCCGCACTATTTCAAATGCTTTTCAGAGGATACGGGAAGATCAATGCTTAATCCCGCATTTTCTGTGAAGTTTTGTAACAAACGACTTGTACTCAACAGACGTAAATACAGTTGATGAGTTAAAAAATAGAATTATTAGACCTTTTAATAAATTAAAAAATATGGCCACTAATGGCGACATCATGTCAAAATTAATGAATTAAATTATAAGAAGATAATTATTTTAGATAGAATTTAAAAATTTAGTAACCTACTATGACCGACCAAACAAACCAACGTACCTAGTTCGTAGTAGTTCGTTGTGTCACCGCGCGTCATAAGAGGTCAGTGAACCTATAGTCACACATGTTGTAGTATAATTTTATTATATTTTTCTTATTTAGTTTGTTTGAAAATATAATTTTTTTGATTTTGACGTTAGAACTTTTTTGATGGTTTTGAAATACTCCTATAAACTAGTATTACCTGTGTTATCAATTTTTGTCGTATTGTCATCCCCACTCTGTATATATTACGAAAAATAAGATCTCTCTACTTATTTAATGGCTTCAAAGCGAGCGAATCCGCGGGTAAAAGCTAGTATATAAATAACTAAACTAAAAGAAGATAATTGTATTTGCTCGCAAACGAAAAAAAACGGGCTTCAATTACATCGACAAGTAACACAACGTAGGTAGACAAAAAAATAGTCAAGTAAATACGTGTGATAACTCCGAAAGTTGTAATCAGATCTCGACGAAATTTATAACCGCGTGGTAAACACCAGCTTTCGATTAAATTAAAAATCATTAAAATCGGTACACGCAGTAAAAAGTTATGGGGTATAATACAACGTAGGTCGACGAAAAAGAAGTCAAGTAAAAACGCATTATTAGATATAACTTCAAAAGCAGTTGTTAGATCTCAAATCAATTTTAGTGGAACCAAATTACACGCAACACCTTTCGATTAAAAAAAAATTGTCGAAATCGGTCCATCCAATCAAAAGTTCTGAAGTAACATACATATTTAAAAAAAATACAGTCGAATGAGAACTTCCTACTTTTTTGGAAGTCGGTTAAAAAAATAATGTAGTGTAAATAAAGTTCAGTAGATTAAGTTTATTATGTTCTAGTTTAAATAATTGACGAAGCGTTACGAAACATAAGTCTGTCTCTCTTTCCACTTTCACTAACTTATGTGTCCCTCTCAACTTCCGTTTGCCTCGCCTGATCACACTTTTCGTAACACTCAGTACGTATTTACCAGCTTACTTCCCAAGTCAAGTGTGCGCAAAAAAGTTTTACTTCAAAATATCTATCGATATATCGTCCAAAAAAGTATTAGTAATAAATATCGATATTTCGATATATCGATATTTTATCAACAATCCTAGTTCGGCGCGACGCGCCCGCCAGGATGGATTTACGTGGCGCGTCGTCAGTTAAAACTCTGGAGCGATGGTTCTACACTCACGATCAAATTTTGGAGTGCGCGCAAAACTGATCAGTTAAACTGATCAGTTGAACTGATCGTCAATGGCTCCCTTAATAATAAATAGAATCAATACATATAATAAAAATGTAACGGTTCGCTGTCTGTACATTTAAGATATTTAAGAAAAAATATTACTGGGACCTTTATCAACGCAGATGGCACCAAAAACAATGATTGTCAGAATTCGTCTCTGTTTGTCTGCGCGTTTGTGCACCCTAATCTCAGAAACGGCATACCCGATTTAGATGTGAATTTTACTAATATATTGTAGCAAGCTTAGCTTAACATTGTTTTAATTTATTACCACGCTTTTTTACTTTTTTTGTATGTATGTAATGGAATCTTTGAGCATAATTTTCACAAATTTCCAGACGTTTGATTAATTTGAAACTTTGCACATGTATCAAAGAGCAATGACAATGCAATAATTCAATAACAGTTTCCCAATATCCTTATTAGGACCGCCAGGATTAATAAATTTTCTCGTGGATCCTCTGTAAGGAAAGTAAGAGATAAAGCTAGCGCGCGATCTGCGCATGCCTGCAGTTTCGGACTTACTCTTTCGCTCGGGCACTCGGCACAGCACAACAGAGGCAGATACTTTTTCAGGCCATTTGCATTTTTACCTGGTTTATTCCTTACTAGCTGTTTCCCGCCCGCTTTGCGTGGTGTTAGTTCGTAGCTTCCGAATAGAATAACTATTCTGATCGAAGAACTTGATTGCTCTAAGTTAAAAGCAAAAACCCCAAGCAACAGTGAAGCTTCAGACGAAATGACTAGATTACGAAATAGTTCGTAAGGCATTTTAATACTATCACAGGTTCCCAAATAATTAATTTAAAAATCGAACTAAAAAACAAATAATTGTGTTTGCTCGCAAACGAAAAAAAAACCGACTTCAATTACATCGACAAGTAATATAACGTTGATCGACGAATCGAAACTCGACGAAATAGTCAAGCAACCACGCGTTATCAAAGATTACTCAAAAAGTAGTTATCAGATCTCGATAAAATTTATATGTGACCACATGATAAATATCAGCTTTCGATTAAATTAAAAATTATCAAAATCGGTACACCCAGTAAAAAGTTATTACGGATTTTCGAGAGTTTCCCTCGATTCCTCTGGGATCCCATCATCAGATCCTGGTTTCCTTATCACGGTACCAAACTAGAGATATCCCCTTTCCAACAAAAAAAGAATTATCAAGATCGGTACATCCAGTAGAAAGTTATGCGGTATAATACAACGTAGGTCGACGAAAAAAGCGTCAAGTAAAAACACATTATTAGATATAACTCGAAAAGTAGTTGTTAGATCTCAAATAAATTTAAATGGGACCAATTGGCACACACCACCTTTCGATTAAAACAAAATTTGTCTAAATCGGTCTACCCGGTCAAAAGTTCTGATGTAACATACATAAAAAAAAAAAAAAAAAAAAAATACAGTCGAATTGAGAACCTCCTCCTTTTTTGGAAGTCGGTTAAAAATAAATTATAGTTTAAAAAAAAACTAAAAAGCAACGCTTTTATAGCAAATCGAACTAAAAAGTGGAAAATAATCAAAGGCAAAAAGTCACAAAATATCATAAGATATCATGCGTTTTTATTTTTCAATGAACGCATAATTCCTAAACCAACTAACTCCCTGCAACCTCGATGTCTGTCTAGAAATTTGTATCACGGTGCTTAATTTTCTAAAATGTAACGACATTTTACCGAATTTTGAAACAAATTTAAACAGTTTTTCATTTTCAAAGTATACTCAACTTCTGCAATTATTTTAAAAAAAATACAATTAAATCTATCTAAATGAAATAAATAAATAATACACCGCATTATATAGGTACATTTTTTTATGTTCGTCGTTGTCATTGATAAGTCCTTGTAACCTTGTGTCCGTGTGTTGTTGTAAGAACCTTTACCGGACCAGCTACTTAAAATAAAAATTTGATTAAACATCATAAATATTTTTAAATTATTTCCAAAAGAATATAAAAGGGCTTTACATAATTATATCGAATCGAATTCTAATTTTCTCTAATCTTCGATGATTATACCATAACTTTAAACCCTTATTATCATAAATTATTTATAGTACCTGGGTGACCGAGCTCAGCTCGTTTTTTTTTTAGTAAATCGTGAAGGATTAGTAGTAGAAGAGAGAGTTAAAATGATTCGCTGCCGGTTTGGATGAAGTCTTTTTCAACCGACTTCAAAAAAGGAGGAGGTTACTTAATTCGGCTGAAGGAAACTCAATATATATATATATATATCGCACCTTCGGTGCGACAAAGTCACAATCAGGACACTTTTTTGATATGTCTTTTTGATAATTTAATATAAGATTTTTAAACTATAGCAAAGAAAGTAAACTATTAATTTTATAAAGATTTCAAACCTACTATAAATAGTAATCCAGAAATAAGGAAGTAAAAGCGAAAAAAATAATTAAAAGTCCTCTCCTGTAAAATTAAGAAATGAGCTGTTTTGACTTTGTTGTACTGAAGGTGCGATATATATATATCACTACATAGTATAAAACAAAGTCGCTTTCTCTGTCCCTATGTCCCTATGTATGCTTAAATCTTTAAAACTACCCAACGGATCTTGATGCGGTTTTTTTAATAGATAGAGTGATTAATATGTACGATTTTATTTTTGTGTTACCCACACATTAGGAATTCTAAACATTTTTGAATATCATATCAAAAATTGACCGCTCCAGCGGGATTCGAACCCGCGTCTCCGACTGACCGTGTCGGCGCTCTAGCCAATCAAGCTATGGAACGATGTACCCGCTCGAGCGAAATTTTTGATATAATGATTTTTATTTTCGGTTTAAGCTCTCTAAAGCTTCCTCTTCAATCACTCTATCTTTAGATAGAGTGATTGAAGAGGAAGGTTTATATGTATAATAATATCGATTAAATAGTGGAGAAATACTGTTATTTTTGAGGTTTCTAATGTGATGTCGTAAATAGTTACATTTTTTCCGCTTACATTGCAAACGCAGCCTGAACCCTAAGAGATTTATCAAAATAATGTAAGTATTATACACATTGAAAAGTTTTACAGAAAACTCCGCTATGGTATATATGTCTATCTCTTATGGATATCCCACAATAACATTTTTTTGTCATTTACTTTTTACGACACATAATGGATAATTTTCAAAGCGATTTTAACCGATACAGCATTAATCCTTATCTAATTAAATACCTTAAATACAGTGTTGATTTTATATAGATCTATATGGCCCTTTACAGCATATGATTTAAATGAATATTTTTGAAGATATTATTGATTTAAAAATTGCGGTACGTTTGCGGCAGTTCCGGCCGGCTTTTACTCTAAAATAAAAACTACTGGATCGATTTTAATCATTTTTTCAGTGAATGACATAGGCTATAA
Organism: Melitaea cinxia; assembly: GCF_905220565.1. Taxonomy (NCBI): domain Eukaryota; kingdom Metazoa; phylum Arthropoda; class Insecta; order Lepidoptera; family Nymphalidae; genus Melitaea; species Melitaea cinxia. The sequence continues at coordinate 5,925,450 of NC_059407.1, forward strand.
TTATATTTTATACCCGTGCGAAGCCGGAGCGGGTCGCTAGTAGTAGTTTAATGCTAGTATATATATATTTTTATATTTTCGGGGATAACTTCGTCGTTTATGAAAAGGTTTTGATAATTCTTTTTTTGGTGGAAAGGAGATATCCCTGGTGTGGTAGGATGATAAGGAAACCAGGATCTGATGATGGGATCGTGGAGAAATCGAGGGAAATTCTCGAAAATCCGCATAACTTTACATTAACTACATAATAATTAACATACTACTGGGTGTACTGATTTTGATGATTTTTAACTTAATCGAAAGCCGATGTTTATCATGTCGTCATATTTCATCGAGATCTGATTACAACTTTTGGAGTAATCTTTGATAATGCGTATTTCTTGACTATTTTTTCGTGTACACACATACATTGTATTACTTGTCGATGTAATTGAAGTCGATTTTTTTTTTCGTTTGCCTGCAAACACAATTATTATTAATGAATTAACGCACGATGTGTAGCAAAGGCAATGTATAAAAAAATGATGACAATTTAAAAATTGATACAAATTAGACAATTACAAGATTGAGAGTAATTGCTTCTCAAAAACTAATAGGCGCTCCAACAAATCGTGTTTTTTTTAAATTATATTTAAATACGAATTACATATTTATAAAATATGAATGTTATTTTTTTTACCGATAATAATAAAAAATATAAATAAATATAAAAAATCTAAAATAAAAAATAATTAAAAAATAATAATGATAAAATATGAACAATACTTTTCGATTTTACCGACATAATAATAAAAAATAAGAACAGCCTATTTAAATAAAAAAATAACGAGTGCAATTAGAAAAAGAAAAAATAATTGATCAGGGACATGGGGATTTGAACCATGATCTTCTCGGTTGATCCCGACCGGCCGATTTCCCACCGAGCAATTGCAACTAAATTGACGGATGGATTTATCTCCCCCGAAACCTCCTATATACTAAATTTTATGAAAATCATTGGAGCCGTTTCCGAGATTCAGATTCTATATATATACAAGAATTGCTCGTTTAATAGTATTAGATTAGATTTCAATACTTTGAGGCACGTTATGAATTAAGAAAACACCTGTATTTTATGGCACTATACCTATATACAAACTTTATTTGTTTGAACCATACGTAACAGGCAAGGATATGATTGGGTTTTTGCAATTTAGATACATATCTTCTTGTGTATTCATAAATTCAAATTTTTAATATACCTCTCATATTTCATTATTTTTAAACTCCTTCACGCTACTGTTGGTAATCCATTACATCACAAATTTTATCATATTTTATTCTGAACTACTAAAAATAAGTATAATTATTTTTTTTTTATTGTATTTCCGAATAATTAAGTACCTACTAATTGTGTGAATTAGATAAAAATAACTCTGTATTTAGAAAAAGTCTCAAACTTCTTATGACACCGAAGTATATACAGAATTATGTTTCAAGGTTAATTTAAATTAACCATGTACTTACTAAACAATAATACAATTATCTCACACTTTTTTTAACATCATGTTTTTATTTGACATCTATATAATTAATAGACAATTGCCCATTAAAGATAATAGCGGATTGTAATAAAATATTGTTACACACACGTTCATTATATGCATATTAAAATACTACTCCTCTTCAAAACTAATATTTGAAATTCCACAAGAGACTGATGGCTTAACGTGCTCTCTGAGGTACGGTGGAAAACCCATACGAACTGCACAAACACCCGCCCCTTTGCAAACATCTGTATGGTCAATATAAATGTATGCAATGTGCGGAGATTAACAACACAAAACAAGAAACGAAAAATTCTCACAACGGCTGGTCCCCGCGGGAAGTATTGGCCACTACCCTCTAACAGCGAAAAGACACAAAACACTCAATATTGCAACCTTAAATACGAGAACACTTAGAACTGAAGAAAGCTTACACGAACTAGAAAAAGCTCTCGAGGGCATAACTGGGACATCTTGAGAATTAGCGAGATGCGACGACTGGGAGAAAAGATCGTAGAGCGAACTGACTACATACTATTCCAGAAAGGGAAGTACCCGACATAGAGGAGTTGGATTCATTATCAAACAGTCATTGAAACAACAAATACCAGAGCTAATTGGACTCCCTGACCGTATAGCCATTCTCAACATTGTTATAGCGGGAAACAAAAAATTATAGACAATTATACTATGTTATTCTCCAACCGAACAAGCGTCAAAATAGAAACTCAACTCTTTTATAATGAACTATTAAAAACAATAACAAGATATTCCAACAAGCACTGTAAGCAATGTAAGGAAGAATATGTCTTGGGAAACTACGGTCAAGGAAAAAAAAGTGCACACGGCGAAATTCAAGTCGAATTTCTATTGCAACATAATCTAACGCTCCTAAATAGTATATATAAGAAAAATCAAAAGAATAAGTGGACGTGGATTTCTTCCGATGGCAGAACTAAAAATGAAATTGACTACATAATATTTTTTCCAAAAGCCTTCACAGATACGTCGGGCTAACGGTCGGTCTCAGCAAAAGTCTAATTTTATTTTATTTTTATTTTATTTATTTGTATTTGGGAAACAAACAGTACAACATAACACAAATAATAAAAGATAACATCGATATATCGCACAGACCAGTTAAGTTTCCACCAATAACCAATACAAACAAGAAGCAGAAAGTAAAAAATGAGATACAAATTCAAATAATAATTCGAATAATCAAAGACAATGTTGAAACTCACACAATTAAATTCTTAAAAATTAATTATATAAATAAAAATCATCAAATAATTTCTTAAAAATTAACTATATAAATATATATCAACAGAAACCACTGTATGGTAAGAAGCAACATAAAGATAGAAAAGAAAAAAAGAAAATCAAGAAAAAAAACCAAAGAAATCCAAAAAATACTTTACTCCATGCAACACAAAACATCTTAGCGAAGAAACTATAAATAAAATAAAACAAACGAAATCCTAAAAGGCAGCTCGACAGCTTGAACTACGACCAATACTCCCTTCCATATTCATCAAAATACTAACAACTGGTCAAATGCCGAAAGAATGGAAAGCAGCAAACATCATTCTATTATTCAAAAATGGACAAAAGGAGGATATAGGAAACTATAGACCCATAAGCTTGATATCAAATAAATATAAAATATCTATTCTGGATCGAATAAGTGTGAAATTAGATGAAAACCAACCACGGGAGCTGCTTCAGAAAAAAGCTGGCTTCAGAAAAAAATACTAACAAATAGTGGAAAAATACAACGAGTATAACAAAAACCTCTACATGGCATTCATCGATTATTCTAAAGCTTTCGACAGCATAGAGCACATAGCCATATGGAACAGCTTAGAATAGCAGGGGATACCATCGAACTACATCAATATCATAAAGAACATCTATTTGAATGGAGAAGCAAGAATCCAACTGGAAACCATGGATAAAAAGTCTCTTTTACCAAAATTATTCTCGGCTGTTCTGGAAAGTATCTTTCGCAAATTAGATTGGAAAGAATTCGGCCTCAACATATTAGGTGAAAAACTAAGCCACTTAAGATTCACAGACGATATAGTCTTAATTGAAGAAAACCCGATGCATCGAAGCAAAATGATAGAAACTCTCAAGAAAAGCAAAGTAGGCCTACGCATGAACAACGACAAAACAAAACTGCTCACAAACCCCAAACTACTAACAATAAAAGTTGACAAAAAACAGGATTACCAAAGAAATTGAAAGAAGAATAGGAAACGGGTGGAAAAAATACTGGTCCTTCAAAGAAGTTATGAAATCCAAGGAGTTAAGTATCCGAATTAAAAGGAAAGTCTTCAACACATGCAAAATTCCAGTCATTCATACGGATGTGAAACATGGGCACTGAGTAAACATCACAGGGAAATAGCTGAAACGCTGCCAAAGAGCCATGGAAAGAAGCTTGTTAGGAATAAAGAAACAGGACAGAGTAAGAGGTAGCGAAATAAGAGACAAAACCAAAGTTTTCGATATATTAACCAGAATAGACCACCAAAAATAGAGATGGATAGGTCACATAATACGAGAAACACAAGAGAAATGGTGTAATATGGTCACAGATTGGTACCCTAGAGATGGCAAAAGAAGCAGAGGACGCCAACAGACAAGATGGGAAGACGACCTAAAACTCACGGCAGAACGGAGAAGGGTAGCACGGGACAAGTTTCAGTGGAAAGTGTTAGAGGAGGCCTATGCCATGAGACAAACTGAACTTCGGGACGTTTTATAAAAAAGAGAAAAAAAAATAAGATAAAAAAATAAAAATAAAAAAGAACACGTATATGATATGTATTTAACTTCAGATTGAAAAGGGCTTATTATTATATGTGCGGAGATCGAACTCGCAAGCGCCAGTACAACAACAACAAGCCAGTACTTAGACCGCTGCGCTAAGTATCTTTTTTTTTTTTTAGTATATAAGTATTATCAAATTATATATCGTTACTAGCTGATCGGGCAAACGATGTTTTGCTATATATATTATTTAACCCCTTTCATCCACTTCCATTATAACTTAAGGGTATAAAAAATAGACGTTGGCCAATTCCCAGACGTACCCGAAATGCACACAAACTTTCATAAAAATCGGTCCATCCGTTTCGGAGGAGTATGGTAATAGAAAATTACACGCTTATGTTTGTCGAACTTACTTTTAATTTATAAGTCGATCTTCTAAAACCAAGAAAAAAACAATGTCACTAAAGGAAACCTTTATTTATCCATAACGAAACCTTTATTTATTACGCGTAGGCGAAGTTTATATTTAAATTGATAGGTGACGTATTTTGGTTCAACAAATGTAAATAATGCGTAAAAATGTGGTTACGGTAGTAAAGAATATAGCCACCCTCTTTCTTCCCGTGGGTGTCGTAAGAGGCGACTAAGCACTAGCACAGTTCTACTATACCACCTTGGAACTTATAAAGCCGACCGATGGCGGGATAACCATCCAACTGCTGGCTTTGAAATGCACAGGCCGAAGACGGGCGGCAGCGTCTTCGGTGCGACAAAAACAACCCACAACATTTATTCATAACAAAAAAAAAAACAAATCTATACTAATATTATAAAGCTGAAGTTTATTTGTTTGTTTGAACGCACTAATCTCAGGAACTAATGGTCGAGTTTGGAAAATTCTTTCAGTGTTAGATAGCACATTTATCGAGGAAGGCTACAGGCTATAAAGCATCAATATCAATAGAAGCGGAGCACCAATGAAGAATGTTTCAAAATCGGATTTTTTTTTTTCCTTTTGAGAGTTTCTGCTGCGTGCGCTGCAGTCGCAAAAATTATGTATAGTGCGTTTCATCGAATAGTTCCTATGGCGTTAATATGGCAGCGATGTTTTCCAGTGTTTCACATTATCTATAATAACTTACCTCAAAGTAAGGGTAATTTTATACACGTTTTTTAGTTATTCTAATATATTTTTTATTTATTTTTATTTAGTTGCACACTAAAAACAAAAATAAAAAAACATACTGAATAAAGTGCAAAGGTCTTACTACTGATTATATATTTACAAATTATTCGATTGTTGTAATTTTAAAAATCAGGACGGTAATGAAAAGCATAGATAATTTAATAATTTTTATTATAATTATGATCAGGCAAAAGATGCTTATCTAACGGACTTATACCCAAGAGATCGTCGTCATCTTCATCTTCCATATCATCTTCGTCATCAGAAGTGTCGCTATCGTCTTCCACTTCAATTATGAACCTGTCCATCTCGCTGTCAATAACTTGGCCATCAGCGTAATATTTTTCTTCCAATTTTTTCACGTGCTCACATTCTTTTCTCCATTCTACTTCGGTGATCGTTGCAAATGCTTCTTCTGTGATTTGGACGATTTTATTTGCTTCCTGACCTAGGTTTTTGTTCAGCAATTCGTCTTTTTAAGACACTCCATATCAGCTCTATGGGGTTTAAATCGCAGTGATAAGGTGGAAGCCTTACCACTTTATGTCCATGCGCCTCCAACATTACATCGGCTTCATAAACAGGCGGTTGTTTGTGCTCCTTTATTATTTGAAATAGCTGGGCTTTTACCATACTTGGCAAGTAAGAAAGACCATTACTTGTTATCCAGTTTTGCATTTCTGCCTTTCTGCTTGACATTGTGGGTGCTTTGTTAAGCTGCACTGTGTGGTAGGAGGCGTTATCAATCACCACAATTGATTGAGGAGGCAGATTTGGTATAAGCTTTTTCATTAAGCCACTTATTAAAATTCATCTTATTCATATCGTCGTGATAGTCGGCCGCTTGTGATTGAGATCTGAAGATCAGTTGAGCATTGGGTATGAAACCCATAGCACCACCCGCGTGGACGATAATCCAACGTGGCCCTTTGGAGTCTGATGATAATACACCTTCTTCTTGCTCGCTTTGCCAACATTTTCCGGCGCAATATGTTGAATGTATATATGTCTCGTCCTCTCCATACAACTGGGCGATGGTTTCCAAGACGATTATTTCGCAATTCTTCCAGGTATCGATAACGGCAGGCGACAATATCGTATCTCTTCATTAGGACTTTTCTTTTGGATCCACATTTTTTAAAATAAAATCCCATATCTTTCATTATTCTCCACAAAGTGGTACGACTTCCTTTGAAATTTATTACCTCGCTTCGCATTTCATGCAATAACTTTGTTAGAGTGGGCAACTCCTTTTTTACGGAATAAAATTCATGTATTTTATGCCTTATAGCACACCAGTCGAAGTCATCCAGTTCGATTTTTTTAGGCCGGGGGCCGGTTTTGCGTGGTGTTGAAACCTTGGTCGAAGTGCTGGCTGCGACCTCACCTTCTTTGGTGATTTTAGACACAGTTTTTTCGGATATACCTAAAAAAAATATTTCGGTTTATTAATTATTTTTTTAAATATTTGGTTTGTCTATTGTCAAAGTAATACGTAAACCAGCATTAGTCACAAGTACACATGCTTGCCTAGGTCTTAAAAATAATTACCGTTAAAAAAATGTTAGTTTAAGTGAGGAAATTATTATCTGCTACTGGTAACCCTATTTGACTAACCTGTCATGGCGGCGACACAAGCCTGAACACATCTTAAAGGAATTAATGGGGCATTATTACGTTTTTCACGTTCACAAAACGTCTTCACCTTTAACACCATCATTCTTTCACCACTTTTCAAATTTTTGGGCATGATTTCAGTCAAAAATCAAATGAAAATAAACAAATCTTCTTTAACAGTCTTCTCGCGGCAATGAATTTGAAAGAGAGTGGAGTTCAGTGGGCCAACATAACGCCATAGGAACTATTCGTTGAAACGCATTCTATGATAGAATTGTTCCTGTTCCACGCGGACTAAGTCGTGGACAGAAGCTACTATTTAATAAAACTAATAAACAAATTTGTAAATTAACACACAATAGTAACAACAGTGAAATCACATTAACACAAAAATATTTAAATTCTTATCAGCAATCGAAAATGTTTAAGGTAATGTTTTTATTTTCATTTTTAAATGTAATCTAAGATTTAATGTAATATAAGAGTTATATGACCGCCGTTTGAACCTGTAGAGTTTTTTTTTAAATCCTTACCTATTTCCAAATCCTTAACCTACGCATTTTCCGATTTAAAATTAACTTTCAAACTGTTTTTAACTGATTTAAATATTGATTTCACACCAACTACAGAAAATACATTGACTCAGCAGAACATGACCACGAAAATTTGTCTATCGCACTGAGTCAATGGAATAAAAAAATGATAATTATTTTCTAAATAGTTTTTCGTAATTCGTATTATAAACGTAATCCTCATTCTTGATCATAAATTTTGCGCTTAGTGACATAATCAAAGATTTAGGAAAATCAAAAAATAATATTTATACGCGGGTCGTATATAAAATACCTGCATGAGACATAACTTACTTTGTGAAAAAGAAAAATCAAACCAATCTTATGTTATCGTTTTATCGTCAACTAAAAAAATAAATAAACGTTTAGGATCATAATCCACCTCGAAAGGATGTTTGCATAAATTAATTAATCAGTTCTATTTTATTTAATTTTTTTGCTTTTGACATGGCCGACATTTATTAATTTAACGAGCGACCCGTCCCGGCTTCGCATGGGTGCAAAAACTATCAGTGTTTTTCTACTATATTATGCATGTATTATACATACTATAAACCTCCCTATGGAATCACTCTATTTACTAAAGAAAACCGCATCAAGATCTGTTGCGTAGTTTTAAAGATCTAAGCATATTGACAGCGGGAAGCAACTTTGTTTTATACTATGTAGTGATATTGATATAATTGTGTTTGCTCGCAAACGAAAAAAAACCGACTTCAATCACATCGACGAGTAATACAACATAGATCGACGAAAAAATGGTCAAGTAACTACGCGTTATCAAAGATTACTCAAAAAGTAGTTATCAGATCTCGATAAAATTTATATGTGACCACATGATAAACATCAGCTTTCGATTAAATTAAAAATTACCAAAATCGGTACACCCAGTAAAAAGTTATTGCGAATTTTCAAGAGTTTCCCTCGATTTCTCCAAGATCCCATCATCAGATCCTGGTTTCCTTATCATGGTACTAAACTAGGGATATCTCCTTTCCAACAAAAAAAGAATTATCAAAATCGGTACATCTAGTAGAAAGTTATGTGGTATAATACAACGTAGGTCGACGAAAAAAGCGTCAAGTAAAAACGCATTATTAGATATAACTCAAAAAATTTAAATAGGACCAATTGACACACACCACCTTTCGATTAAAACAAAATTTGTCGAAATCGGTCCACCCGGTCAAAAGTTCTGATGTAACATACATTAAAAAAAAAAATACAGTCGAATTGAGAACCTCCTCCTTTTTTGGAAGTCGGTTAAAAAAGTAAATCGCCTTGTGAGGATTTGGTATTCTCGTCAAAATTATATAAAACCGTCACTTCGTTAATATGTATATAAAAAAAGAAAAAGAAAACCTAATTTTTTAAAACTTAGGCAATAAAAAACACATAATGGTAAATACTTACCTACATAACAACGAAGTCGAAGCGCTCGAGTTGAAATGAGAAGTTTCATAAGTCATTTGAATTTATTAATTTATTTTTGGCAGGGTAACAAATATAAAACAATAGTCAATTGCAACATATTACTAAATTTCTCTTCAATAGATCAAGTTGTTTGTTAACTTAGGTAAGCAAAGATTGATAAAACTAATAATAGAACACATCCTTATTGCTAATAACCTGATTGTACAATGCTGTTTTAATTTGGAAAGATGTAAATATACAGTAAAAATTCAACAAATTACATAGCTTGTTGACACAATGCTGACGGTTATTAATTTTGAATCAGCAATCACAAATAATATGACACAGTGCTGTAAGGTTAAATTAATGTCACGTTAGTTGCTATTTTAAAATTTGCATTAATGTGCATAAACGAAAATAGACATTTACGTAACAAAGGTAGCCAAGGTTTAGTCCACCTATAAATAATAATATGTATATGAAAATGTTCAAAATATATGACGCGATTTGGGGAATTGTAACAATTACACGATTCCGCCTGTAATATCCCTCTGCTGGGATAGGCCACCTTCTCGATGTAGGAGAAGGATCGGAACTTATTCCACCAAGCTGCTACACCCCAGGTTAGCGGATATATTCTCTACCACTTTTAACGATCGCTAATGGTAGCGATATGTAGGTGTATATGATAACATTCGGGACCAACATCTTACATGGTCTAAGAAGTACGGTGGGGACACGTACAAAGACAAACACCCATATCAGATACAAATATTTGTACAAACACCTACTGTAACCATCATCCTGAGCGGGAATCGAACCAGCAAACCGCCGGCAATTAGGCGCCTACACGACACACGCATCACTACGGTAGAACGGTTGTTATAAGTAACAATATCATTAAATAACCCTTCCTTGGCAGTCGGATAATTAAGAACATTCCAAACTCTCACACAATTTTTTTTTGCACTTAATCGTTTATAGCTGTCAGTGAAAAAAATAATAATAAAATTTAATTGTGTGGTGTCATGGGACACCCAGGAAGAAACGAAGTTCCTTCGGATAGTATACAAGCAATACAATTAAAAAAAAAATGTTGAATTTTATATATATTTTCTAGTTCTTGATTTTTTTTTTAATTTTGTTGATTGGTTTTTAATTAAGTACATAAAAGTATTTAGGGACCTGTACTGACACTTAACAGGAAGGTTAAGTTTAGGAAATTTAGTATTTTAGAAAATAACAAATACCGTAAAATAAAATAAATTAAACAAAATAATAATAATAATTCAAACTATTAAGTGAAATAAAAAAGCATATATCTCTATTTATTTTTGTCGACAGTATAAAATTACATAAATAATTTTAAGAAAAGTTTACTAGTAATATTTTAGTTTTACAAACGTCATATTATACAGACTGATATTACGTCACTTCCGTTATATATTTTTCTTACGGTTTTAGTATTACATTTCTTTCAGTTCGGTCGCGCAGCCAAATGTCAAGCCTGCCGTAAGGAACTTCGTTCCAATAAAGTAAACGTTTAACAGCCTGCGGTATTTACATTGTTAAAAGGCTAAGTTTTATTTCCTTGTATTATCAGGTTATTGACGCGACATTGACCGTTGCATTTTTCTACATATTTCAACAATATGTACCTACGCGTCCACCTATATAAGTTTAATTTTGCAAACTTGTAATAATCTAAAATAGCAAAATAGATCTATATTTAAACTTGTGACTACCAAAACATCATTTACCACAACATTAACCGAAGCCTTACAATTACCGTAATACTTACCACTTCACTGCACAGTACCACAAACGAAGTTACCTTTACCAAGAAATAAGAAGTGGTTTAGTAAATAAATGTTTTGTTATTAAGAAATAAGATGCAGTTGGTTCTGAAAGGAACTGGTTCGTTAGCAAGAAAAAGGACATGCACTCAGTTCTGACAAGAACTACTGTGAATTATCACAGCAGGCCATGTAAGAAGCGGATACACCATCAACCACATGCAGAAGTCTTTAGTCCAGCCTGCACGTCTTTTCCACAAGTTTTACATCGTCGCGATGTGTCGACACGCCGCCGCCGCCATGGAGCAGGCATTATAATAAAATTACTGTGTTTAATTGCAAAACAAAAAAAAAACAATTTCAATTAAATCGATAAGAACATACAACGTAGAATATACAACCAGTGACGTAGCGAGATTAACTCGCGCCCGGGGCACAATACTTTTTTAACACAAAATCGAAACCCATATAATATATCCAGCATTTTTTTATTTTGCGGACCATTTGGCGCCCCTTCGTAAGTAGCGCCCGGGCATGATGCTCCTTGCACACCCCTTCGCTACGCCGTTGTATACGTTAGGTAGATATAAAAAATAGTCAAATAAATATGTGTTATCAAAGATTACTAAAAAAATAATGATCAGATCTCGATCAAATTTAAATGGGACTATAAGACTTGTCTTACTTATCATATCAACTTTTGAATAAAACTAGAATCATCAAAATCGGTACACCTAGTAAAAGTTATGAGGTATAATACAACTTAGTTCACAACTGAAAAGCACTTGTCCGATCTCGATTAAAGATCGGACAGCTGCAAATTTATATGGGACCACATGACAAGCACCACCTTTTAATTTAAAAAAAAATAGTAATCAAAGATAAAATTCTGAGGTTAACATAAATTTTAAAAAATACGAATTTAGAACCTCCTCCTTTTTTGGAAGTCGGTTAAAAATGCATTCAAAACACATGCAACAGGTAAGGTATTGTCTTAAAATAGCAGTCGTGTATGCCTTTGCGTGTATAACTTGATAATTGCAAAAGTGTTATACCTAAGTGAGAACAAAATATTAAACTGATTGTCTTGATAATCAGAATAAACAAAGTAACAAGTATAAAATTACTCGTGATAATTACATGGATCAGGTTTTTAAAAAACGTTTAAATAGTAACTGCAAAAAAGAAGTGAGTTACACATTTAGACTTCTATTGTTTTAATATTTACTAAAGTCCATATAAAACAAATCTGTAAATTCATTGGTACAACTTTAATACATAGGTAGCTCAATGTATGATTATATATGTATGATTGTGGTTGTGAAGTATAAATCAGCTACCGATAGTAGTGCTCTGTATTGTTTGAGGAAGGATTTTTTTCATAATAATAATCAGATATTCTCTATGCATTTTCGTGTTTGTGTGTGCGAGGTTCCCACGGTACAGCCAAAATTTGAATTAGTAGTTTGTTTTCTTTTGTAAAATTCCCAAACATTGATTTGTCTTGTAAAATCAATAAAGATACGGACGTGGCACCACTTTTTAACCGACTTCCAAAAAAGGAGGAGGTTCTCAATTCGACTGTATTTTTTTTTTATCTATGTTTCATCAGAACTTTTGACCGGGTAGACCGATTTTGACAAATTTTGTTTTAGTCGAAAGGTGGTGTGTGCCAATTGATCCCATTTAAATTTATTTGAGATCTAACAACTACTTTTCGAGTTATATCTAATAATGCGTTTTTATTGACGCTTTTTTCGTCGACCTACGTTGTATTATACCGCATAACTTTCTACTGGATGTACCGATTTTGATAATTCTTTTATTGTTGGAAAGGGGATATCCTTAGTTTGGTACCGTGATAAGGAAACCAGGATCTGATGATGGGATCCCAGAGAAATCGAGGGAAACTCTCGAAAATCCGTAATAACTTTTTACTGGATGTACCGATTTTGATAATTTTTAATTTAATCGAAAGCTGATGTTTATCATGTGGTCACATATAAATTTTATTGAGATCTGAAAACTACTTTTTGAGTAATCTCTGATAATGCGTAGTTCCTTGACTATTTTTTCGTCGTCGATCTACGTTGTATTACTTGTCGATGTAATTGAAGTCGGTTTTTTTTCGTTTGCGAGCAAACACAATTATATCTTTAAAACTTGAAACAGTTGTCATTTTTATCCGACTTCAAAAAAAGGAGGCTGTTCTCAATTCGACTATATATTTTATATGTTACATCGTAACTTTTTACTGGTTCTGCTGATTTTGATGATTATTTTTTTATCGAAAGCATGTGCTAGTGCTTATCATGTGCATATTTAATTGATTGTTTTACTTATTATACTACCTACGTCGTAATACGTTCCGATGTCATTAAAGTCGGTTTTCGGTTGGTTTTGACGTTTACCTAACAAACACCATTATAAGATTTTATTAACATGGTTACTTCTATTACGAAAATTATTCGAAAACGGGATATTTACCATGTTTATTATTTTCGCTTTGCGGAGCTCGATATTTCGACATTGACTTCGAATGTCTTGATCACGAGACTGAAGTTTGCGGGTAGATGTTGACGGCTTTAGCTGTGTCCATACCGGACTACCTCCTTGGAGTGTCCCCTTTGAAAATGCAGTAATAGGTACCTAGTTAGTTTGTACACTTTCCACTTAATTTACTTGATTTTAGCTGAGGTGATAACAAACACAACCGTTTACTTTTATAAGCCATACAGAAATTGAACATATTATGTTAAAAATACAATAAAGTTTTTCATAAACATTATTCCATTGTTTATTGTTACAAAAAAAAGTTCAAAGGTTATATTATTATTTATGATTAAGGTTTTAAGTATTATTCTTGACATTTCAGAACAAGTCTGTTGCGGTTAAATACTGTGGGTTAAAATAATATAATGTGTATTTAAAAGGAAAATATTAATGGAGTCGAAAACCTCAATAAAGTAGAAATTTACTTCGTTCGACTTTCGTGTGCTAACACAAAGATGTAGACTTTAGAAACACGTGTAGGATCTCAAGCCAGCCGAAAGTCCCCCGACCCCGAGCCGGCCACCCCACTTACCTATATGGGACGCTCAACCGAACCAGTCTACCGTCTGCAAAATGGGGACACAGGGTCCAGGAGCGTCCCACCTTCAAGCCAGACAGACCTGACTTCCAACGCCCGGGAGCAACGCCGTTGGAGGTCAGGCCTGCCCTACCTCAAACTATAATTTAATATACTTTTATAAAAATAATTTTAAAAAGAAAAAAAGAACATTGAAATATTTTATTGTTTAAAATAAATGATTAAGTCATTATATATATCATAGGTATTCAGCTAAAAATAAAAATTAAATACCCACCTAGGTATTTTTAATTGAAATGAATATGAATATAGCCTGTTCCTCTTTCGCAGGCAAACTTGAATATTTACCTTAGAGTTTCTACAAAGAGAATAAAAAAAAAATAGTTTCGGATAAACTTAGAGCTTACTAATCATCTGACTTGAATAAACAAATGTATAAGTTGCTATGTATTCCGGGTCACTAGCAACATCAATTTTCATTTAAACGGGATCGTTAGTGGGATTATTATTTTCAAATTCCTGATATTTTGGTGATGTTCAAGACGCTACAATCACGTTCGGGGATATCAAAGTAATCCTGTTAAGTTCCGTTTCAATTGATACTTCCCTCTATAAACCATAAAATAATACATCTTTAAAGTGATGTATAATATGATCGATGAACACAATTCTCTCGTCGCCGATCTGCTCTTCTTATTAGTTATCTCATATAGTGCCATGAATGGTGACATATCACGGGTTATATACCTATCACAGGATTTCATGACAGGCCGTATGTATACATACCTATATAATTAAAGTACCTACAACACAAAATTTACTTTGCGGAGGTAAAAAAATTCCGATGCGCATGACAGTATTAAATACCAGAAATAAATAAGTAGATACCTACTCACTTCCTCAGTTATTATCTGCAAAGCAAATTAAAATTTCAAGAAATCTATAAAATAACGAAATAATTGTACTCGATATCTTAAATACTTACCTAAGAATGAAAATACCATTGTGAATATTTTGCCCAATTTTAACACTACAAAGGTAAGTTACGTGAAGGTTGACAATTTGCCATTTAAATTTTAATTTAAACAGCTCACTGTTTTAAATATTTCCGTCAATCCTTATTCCATTAATGATTACAATGACTGAATAGGTGAAGGTGGTTTTTTATATACCAGACGCTACTTGAATATTCAAAATTCCTTGAAGTACCATACATTTTAAGACAATAATTATTACATTAATGAAAAAACTTTTTTGGATTTTAGCGCAGTTTATTAAGTTTTTTAAATGTCCGACATTTCGAATACTTTACAATAACCATGGTCACGGGTTTATACCAGTATGTAGTACTTTGCTACGCGCTGGCGCAACGGTCACAGCATTAGTTTGAGGCTGTTGCGGATTAGATTCCCGTACATGACAAACTATGTGTTTGCCGTGGTGTAGGTGTTTGAGCAGTCCTTGTGGGTATCCCCACCGTGCCTCGGAGTGCACGTTAAACCATCGGTTCCAGTTGTTATCATGTACGGTGCGATCGTTACTCATAGTAGGGAATATATCTGCCAACCCGCATTGGAGCAGCGTGGTGGATTAATCACTGATCCTTCCTACATGGGGGAAAGAGGGTGTACAGCACAATATGTTTGATATTGTTTCTATTTATTTCGCTGACTTTGTGTGCATATTGAATTTTTATCTTGTTCCAGCTTTTTCAGTTGATTTTCTATTAGTTATTCTTCACGCAGGCGGGTCTTTTGTTTATTTTTAATTATTATTTTATTTATGTCTTTTTAGTCAGACAAATTACGTAATCGGTTCAATTCATTAAAACAGTTTACATCATGTGGTTGATTAAGTAATTTTTTAGGGTCAAGAGAACTGATAGCAAGCCCGGAGAAAGATTTCACTCTGCTCAAAGCAACGTAAGCCTACCCCCCGTGGGAGCTCGTGGCGGAGGTCCTTGCCGAGACCTACTCATACGTCTCGGGTAGGAGGGCTCTCGGTGAGAACCTCACGTTGGACGGGATCCTACGGGTGCGCCGGATGGGGCAAGAAGCATTAATGCGGAGGTGGGGGGAGGACCTGGTGGAGCAGCCGTATGGCACACGCGTAACGGCTGCCTTGCGCCCGGTCCTTGAGCGGTGGATGCGCCGTAAGCGCAAACCCCTCACCTTCCGTCTGACGCAGGTTCTCACCGGGCACGGCTGCTTTGGTGAATACTTGTGTCGGACGGCCCAAAGGGAGCCGACGACTGAATGTCACGATTGTGGCGCGGCGGTGGACTCTGCCCAGCACACCCTCGAGGTGTGCCCGAGATGGGCGGCGCTACGTCGCGATCTGACGACAGTCCTCGGAGGGGACTTGTCACTGCCGAGCGTTATCACCGCGATGCTCGGTGACGACGAGTCCTGGAAGGCGATGGTCTCCTTCTGCGAGACAGTAATGTCCCAGAAGGAGAACGATGAGCGGATGAGAGAGGGGGCCGCCGACGAGGCCTCTGTCCGCAGGCGACGAACGGGGGTGCGTAGGAGGCGCTACTTAATGCGTCTCCAGTAACGCCCCTGTGCCCATGTCGGGCCGGGATGGGAACCCGGTCCTGCTAGACATGGCGTCGTCGGGATTGTTCAGAGGTGAGCCGGACAGTCCCATGGAGGAGAAGTCTGGTCTTTTCGCCGAGGCCAGCCTGTCGCTGGAGGGATCCTGTTGCCTGCAGTTCCGGGACCCTCCAATTAAAGCGGCTGAAGGCTCCCGCAGGGGTTTTGGTCGGTAGTGCACCCCCAAGTGCTAAGCCGACATACAGTCTAGGAATGCCTACCCGGGCATCCTGGATATCACCCGTAAATGGGTTACCCTGCGATATAAAAAAAAAAAAAAAAAAAAAAACGTAAGCCTGACCTTTAGCAAATAGGTGACTGCTTAGTCAACAACTATTAGTTTTAATATAATGAAATTATTATTAAAATTATTTGTTTGTATTTGGTATTATGTATTTGTTATTGATTTTATTAATGTAATTGTAAATTGGTGTGACATTTAATAATTTTTATTTGTAATTTTAATTGTATGTTTTTTTTTAACCATTGTATTTTATTAGAAAGGCTACACCCCGAAGTTGATCGTCGCCTAAGAGGCGAGTTTGACATGGCACAGGCGTAGGAAAGAGTAAAGTCCACATTTTTTAAACTTTAATATTGTATTTCTGTATTAGTATTACGGTAATAATAATCATCATATACCTTTTTAAAATCCTTGTATTGTGCCCTTCAATTTGATACACATGTTGTAATTCGAGAAAAAAAATTTTTTTTTTCATTAACTACAATGGCTTCGCGCAGCCGCCATGCTTGATTTTTTTTTTAATGTCACCTATATAAGAACACTTGGGCAGCTAAGACGAACCTAACGATACCTCAATTAAGTAAATCCGTTCAGTGGTTCTGGAAATATGAGGTACTAAAGAATATTACATACATACAAGATACGCGCGAAAAACAAAACCCTTCCTTGGCAGTCGGGTAAAAAATGGCAGTGCTGTTTTTTTACAATCAATACGGCGATGACCGCAGAGTACCGAAATGACACTGGTGTCATCTAGTGACCTTGACGTGTAATTTTATAAAGGTTCTTTTATTCACATAAAAATAATGTTGTTAACTGACTCTTTCCAGTAATAAATAACATTACTTTTAGAAAATTTTGTGAAATGTCATTTTTCCATTTAATCGACGACATGTTATAGACCTACCCCACCCCAGCCTGCAAAATAATGATATTTGTAATAAAAAAAATACTAATCGACAGATTTTCAATTGCTCAATTCAACTACGTTGTCCTTTTAAACTGCTCACTTTAAATTATTTAATTAAAAATCAATAAAGTTGTTGAAAAAAATTCATTTATCTATATTTTCAAACTCCTATATCTTTTGATGTATACAATATTTTGAATTGCTCAAAGTGTTAAAAAACTGCTCAAGTTGCATTTATAATTGCTCAAGTATAGTTTGAAACAGAACTACTTGCCTTAATTTTTAAATAAATATAAATAGTTTGAACAGATAAAATAATGATATTTGTAAAAAAAAAATACTAATTGATACATTTTCAATAGCTCAATTCAACTACGTTATCCTTTTAAATTGCTCACCTTAAATTATTTAATTAAAAATCAATAAAGTTGTTAAAAAAAATTCATTTATCAATATTTTCAAACTCATTTTTTTGGCTTCCCATCATTGTCTATGCGCATCAAAAGATATAGTAGTTTGAAAATATTGATAAATGAATTTTTTTCAACAACTTTATTGATTTTTAATTAAATTGTTTAAGGTGAGCAATTTAAAAGGATAACGTAGTTGAATTGAGCTATTGAAAATGTATCGATTAGTATTTTTTTTTTTTTTTTACAAATATCATTATTTTATCTGTTCAAACTATTTATATTTATTTAAAAATTAAGGCAAGTGGGTCTGTTTCAAACTATACTTGAGCAATAATGAATGCAACTTGAGCAGTTTTTTAACACTTTGAGCAATTCAAAATATTGTATACATCAAAAGATATAGGAGTTTGAAAATATAGATAAATGAATTTTTTTCAACAACTTTATTGATTTTTAATTAAATAATTTAAGGTGAGCAATTTAAAAGGACAACGTAGTTGAATTGAGCAATTGAAAATCTGTCGATTACTATTTTTTTTTTATTACAAATATCATTATTTTGCAGGCTGGGGTGGGGTAGGTATGTTATAGGGGTAAAATTCAACAGTTAATTAATCTGTATTGTCATAACGGTACAGTATATAAATATTAAAGGTAATAGAATTATATAGATTAAAAAAAACAACGCTATTCAAAACTATTTTAATGAAAATTCCAATATAAAGTGAATCAGTTTATTTAACTCTATAACAATCCCTCCATTTCCTTCATGAACTGCATATATGCATCGTCCTTGCTGGGTTGTTTCGGTTGTTCGGAAGGTCGCGGTAGGGCGGACTTGAGGTCGGGCTTTGCTCTTTTGTCCTCTCGCTTTACACGTAGCGCCGACGGTACAAAACGAGTGACGTCCGCTGATAAATTTCTGATCTGAGGTTTCGCGCTTATTGTTGCTCCTGATATTAAATTATTTATAAACATTAATATATGTACATTATTAAACCAAATATAGTCAATAAAAATAATTTAAAGCTTGCATATAGTACATGCAGCTAAAATAAAACTAACATGTGATGTACTTTTATTCTTTTTTTTTTATATGGCGACTCTCGTCTACCTAATTTTATGATTATTTATCAACGAATCTTTTTTTTTAGTATTTTTATATCATATATTATATAAAATATGTAGAACTTTACTTGCGGAAAATTGATATGATTTATTTTAATTTTGAACTTGTTTTTTATCAATAAATATGAAGAAAAAATATTTAACAAATATTTACGCATAATTTTATAGTGACCATAAAATACAAAAACATCCATTTTAACATTCAATTAGGATAGCTTAGGCACATAACCTCAGTAAAAACTGTTTAAGTTTTCACTGAGATTAAGTTAGGATGCCACCAATCTTATTGATTGGTGGTTTGAATTGGTTTGTATAAGTTATTATTACATATTTTGTGTACAAGGCAGGAATTCAACAACTCAAAATATTGACCCTCTAAAGTTTACAGTGAACAAGTTAATAATTATAAATAACAAATTTTATTAGACCTTGAACCGCATCTTTCTTCGATATCAGTTGAGGAGCAGCAGTCAGCACGGAGACGTGAGGCGGGGGCGGCGGTACCAGCGGTCTGAACAGGCGGGGCGGAGCCCCAGGGGGAGGGCCCGGGGGGCGCAGGACTCCGCGCGTCGGGAGGCCCGGCGGGGGACCCGGCGGAGCCCCAGTTGGCATACCGGGTACGTCTGGGACGATTAAACAGAATTGATACAGAAGACGTGAATCTTAAACGAAAGGAGAACTTGTTATTGGTAACTCTTATTTATACAAACTGGAGTTTAGTAGGTAATAACAGTGTACTTTGGCTTAATCTATTGTAGAGTTTTCTAATACTCACCTAAGATCTAGTTTTCTATAATACTTATAAAGACTCAAATATTAATTAACTCCTAAGCATATTTCATAGCAATTCATAAATTCCTCGATAATATAGCTTGCTAAAACATTTTCAGAAAAAATAAATACTGTTTGGAGGTTTGGAGAAATATGGTATTCTTTAACAAGATCATTTTCTTTTTTACCCAAAATCCTAACAAGTCAAATACTAATGTATAACTGTAGCTAGTATATGTATATGTATGTTTGTATGAATGGATGTATGGATATTTGTACCTCTTTCACGCAAAAACTACTAAATGGATTGTAATGAAAGTTTACGATAATATAGCTTATACATTATATAACACATAGGCTATATTTCTTAAAGATAGTGTGTGAATTGTCTAAAATATAACGATAATGATTAAGTAAGTCGGAAAAAATCTGCCATCTGCGAGCTATTCTTGCGTCCGCTGCAAAAACTGTAGAGTTGAAACGTATATAATGTATAAAAGAAATGTTTATCTTAATTAGTCCTACAAAAAAGTCCGCAACAGCATATATCTATCTTTTATGAGTAAGCCATTATCTTAAAAACAGTGAACCATAAATACAATAAAAGTTGATAATATATTTATAATACACATTTGGTAGTAACAAATTGATTTTTATGTCACAGAACCAATTTAGATGAATTTTGGTATATAGATAAATAAATAAATAAATATCATATAACATACCCACACAGTCCTCTGTTCCTATGGTAAGCGACTTAATGCTTGTGTTACAGGTAACAGCCGACCGTTATAACTATTCCTTCTAATAAACACACACAGAAATAATACATATATAAATACAAATATTATATTACACCCAGACTCAGGCGGGAATCGAACCCGCGACCCGCAGAACAGAAAGCAGGGTCACTACAAACTGCGCCAACGGGCTAGTCAAGATAAAGAGAGAGCTACTCGAAGTACTCACTAATCCTACCTACCAGCTAGTATGTATACTGGTTATATATATATACTAGTTATTGTAATGAAACTTGATACGTAGATAGCTGGAGATATAGAATAACACATACTACAGACTATTTTGTATCCCAACGTCCCTACGGGATCGGAATTTACGCGGAAGGCGGTTAGTATATACAGTTATAAACAATAACCAAATTAAGAAAAATTTTTGGATTAATAAAGCTCCTAGATTATAAAACTATATTTTTATACTTGTCAATCCATGAGGAAGGGGCCCTGGAGCAGGCCCTGGGAGCCCTCCGGGGGGAACACCGGGGGGGACACCGGGCGGGGCTCCGGGCGGAGCACCTGGCGGGCGCAGCATAGGGGGGCGAAGACCTGGCAAATGAAAAGTAGTATTGGAAATAGCAGCGAAATTAAAATTTAATATTGGAACAACTGATTAAAATATATTTAATTAAAAAATACAAATACAAAAATACGTATCTATAACGATTTAAGTTCACTCATTGTTAAAAATAATTATTTAAAATTACTAAAATTTGTGAAATTTGTAATATTTTGGGTCACGATTGAGCTTGTAACTTCCCACTGCTCTTTCATGTAGAAGAATCGAGTTTAATCCACCACGCTGCTCCACTGTGGGTGGGCGTGTATACTCCCCTTTCTATAATCTATATATATATATATATATATCTATATACCTATAATCCCTACTTTCGAGTAACTATCACGATCAGGTGTATATGGTAACAACCGGGACCGACAGCTTTACGTGTTCTCCAGGGCACGGTGGGGAGACCCACAAGGACAGATATCCAAACCGGAAACAAATATTTTTACAAATATAAATATCTGTGCCGAACGGGAATCGAAGTAGCAAACTGCCAGTGTTTAGGCGCCTACACGGCACACGAACCACTACACAAGAGCTGTGAATAGTTACAAGGTAAATCAATTATCAATTATGCATGTTCTTACCTGGTGGTAACAACGGTGGAGGCATCTGTCTCATTTCAGCACCGGGCGGCTCCAGGGTGAATTCATGAAGTAGATGAGGAGCTTGTGATTCTGTGTCGCTATCCGAATCACTCTCTCTTCCTGTGGTACGCTTGAGAGCACTCAGTCTGTAAGAATTAGTATTAGTTTATTATTTTACATCTTACTTGTATCATATCAAAATTTTGTGTTAATATTTTCCATACTAATTTGTACATTATTATTATCAACAGAAATAAATTTTCAAGATTTTCGCTGTAATTTTTATTCAGCTCCTATTGTTTGTGGTTTGATGTTATATAACCTATAACCTTTCTTGATAAATAAGTTATACAACACTTAAAGAATTTGTCAAATTGGGAGTAATGTATTTATTATAACAAATTCTTCAGTCTATAATCTCTGGTTAATATTATATATAGTTATATAATATTATAAAACGAAAAAGTTTGTTTAAGTAAACGAGCAAATCCTAGGTACTCCTGATTCTAATTGAAAAATAATTTTTGCTATGGATAGTCCAATTATCGAAGGATAAGGCTATGGGCTATTTCTTTTTCCTCAAATTAAGGCGTGTGAAACCGAGAGCACAGCTAGTATTAATATTTCCATATGATAATAATAATAATATAACAAGTTTAGGCATATGTAATAATTGATAAAATGTTAATTTTGTATTCAAATATAATTATTGTCACGGTAACGAAATTTGTTACAGAACCATTCCAAATTTTAATTTTATAGAAGTCGACTACAACACAGATACGTATTTTATATGACATATAGATGAAAACTACTTTGGCATCAATCAACTAAGAAGAATATTACCCCAAAATGTGTAAAACCACAAAAGATGCAAATTTACTTTTTATTTTTATTGTTAAGGAACACAAACAGTTAAAAATAAACACATAAACCAAAGCTGTGTCCACAAATAAATTTAACACAATAAGCCTTCGCTAAAACTATAAGCAAAAATAGTTTTATTTTTTTATTTGTTCTTCAAATATTTATCTCAAATAATTATTGTTTACCTTGCATTCAAATCAGCGGCTCTGTCTCGTTCCCTCTTTTTATGTACTTCCTCCATTTCCTTCATAAAATCATCAATATTCTGCCCAGAGAGAGCCAACATTCGTTGTTGTAGTGACGTTGGTTTCGGTGCTGGATTCGCTGGGACAGACGTTGGTGATGATGGGTGATCATCCTCCATAGCTTCTCCGTCAAAATCTTCTATCGTTTGTTTCTTTTGCATTGGCTACAATTGAATAATAGGTACATCAATTATATTGTACCTATTTTAATGTTGAATACACAACAAAAATGGTTTTAAAAAAACTTATTTTTGATTATGCTTTTATGTTTCATATCTTTATAATTTTTAAGATTATTTAATAATTAAATAGCCAACAAATAAGATCCTAACAGACATACTTTAGTAGTGTACTGTAAAGAAGGATTATTTTAAATTAGATGGGATGAATAGTTGTTAACCATAGTGGTATGAAAAAAGTACACTTTAGTTAACAAAAATTGTAACACATAAGTTTCATTATATTAATATGCATACATAATCTCCAGGTGGTCCTTCATCGGGAACATCAGAAAAGCGAAGAGTTTTCTTTCCTTCCTTGTGCTTAATATTCATTTTCATATATTCCGAAATTAATGTACTAAAGTCTGGAGGTGGACCAGGAGGTACACCTGGTGGCTCTACACCTAACGGTCTTTCCTTAAATATAAAAAAATAAACAATGTTATTGAAAATAAAACTATATAATTCTGTATGTATCAGAAAAAATTGTTAATTAAATAAATACTAAATAAATAAAATATTATCTATAAATAATATCAAACAAAGGTCCTACGCCACATCTGTCTGTCTGTTAGCGATTAACTCAAAATCTACTAAACTAATTTCAATTTGGTTTACACAACAGAAAGTGATTTATGGGGAAAATTTATATGCATAATTTATTAAGAATCAGTGTAAATTTGTAAAATATTACGATAATTGTTAAAAAAATTGGAAAAAATGAAATCATCTAGGAATGAGTTGGAAAGATTAAGCCGTCTGGGAACTTACACAAGTTTGCTGTTGTTCAGGTCTTTATATGCAAAGAAAGGGAGTGCCACTAATAAGTTATATAAATAAATAGACTAATGCGCACATTCTACAGCATTTATATTAACTACTTCACTTTCTTGCATCTCAAAACCAAGCATTATTTATTATAGCCTCTGATAACAAAGCATTTTTACACAAAAACAATTTATTTCAATTCAGATCAGTAGATTCTTAGATCAGTAATAACTATACAAAAACAAACTCATATAATTATATGGTGTATTATATGAGCACAGATTAACTATTGCCATTTTATTTGCAACAAATATACAACATATTTTTTTTTTAAAAAGAAGATAAAAATATGCCCGTCATCACCGCTGTTGAATAATGTTACTATCTTATTTACAACACAAAATCAGATAAAATAAAAAATGAAAAATAAAAAATTAAAAACATGTTTAGCTTACTCTATAAACAGAATCTTTTTTTAAGATTGGTCTAACTGGCAAATTAGGATGCACAGTATCCATTGGCAGTGGTATTTGTGATGGAACATTGCCATAAATCAGATTGTCGGGAACCTGAAATAAAAATACTATTATTACAAAAGCAAATTACTTTTATATATTTCTTTTGTGATACAATAAAATAAACCAAAATTACTTATCATTGTATATATTAATAGATGTTTTTGAATATACACTATATTTATATATTACACGCAAATAATTGTATAGATAAGCCAATGTGATTCGACAAATTTGAAATTGCACCATATTATTTAACCTATTCATTGTTTGTATTATTATCATTATTTTACAACATAAATATAGGACCATAGGACATTATTATATTTTTCATTTGTGAACAAATATTTGAATTTTAATATTTAAGCGTAACCATTAATCCTTGTTGATCTCGAGAGCTTCGAAGAATATGTAAAGAATTTGAGGTCATCATATAAAAACTGGATAACAGATTACTGTTATCTGTTAATTACTCTAAATTGGTTAAGGTTTAACTCATAGCCAACTTACAATTATTACACAATAAATACACAAAAATAAAGTAAATAATAAATATTCATCAATACAAAATAGTGTCATACTTGTAAAGTAGGCAGAGGAATGTCATCTATTTGAACAGATTGGGCATGTTTAACGGATTCATAGTAAGATATTAAATGTGCGCGTCGTTTATCATATTCCATTTCTTGACGCTTTAGTTCCACCCACTTTTCTGGATCATCCTTATCCTGAAATAATTGAAGAAATACCTTTATTGTCTAACATCCAAATAATAATTAATCAATCTGTCATAAATTTTATTATTTCAATATTTATTGTATTATCGCTTCAATATGTAACACACTAGAAATATAATAAATACTATACTATAACATAATTTGCTATTATTTATTACTATAAAATTAAGTTTTTACTACTTACATACATCTTCAAAACTCTATCAAACGTCTCTCTTAACTTTTTTCTTTTTTCCTTTAAAACTTTTTCATTGAGTGGCGATGGTTGTAATACATTGTACTCTGTAAATGAAATCTTGTGAGAAACCCTTGTATATTATGGCTATAAAAAATATTATAATGCTTTAATATGGCTTACTAATATAGGAAACAAGTAAAATCATGCTTAAATATACCCATTTCGTCGATTTTTTGTAGTTCTTCTAGGATTTGTGTAGGATCTTTCATTTTAAGCACTGCCGCTCGAACCATCTGTCTTTGCCTCTTATTTTTCTTCAATTCCTTTTTTCGGGCCTCCTTACCTGAATAATTAAGCAAAGCATACAGTTGATAGGGCTAAAACCCTCAAATTATAAGTTAATAATGATCGAATACGTACGTGCTTGATCCGTAGGGTTCATGTATTTACCACTCTTGGTGGTATTAATTGATCGTCGCCCCATGATGTACTTAAAATTTATTTATCTCTTAGCTACAAACATTTAAAATTATATATATATAAAGTTTTCTATCTTATTAACTTATAATAAACAAAACCCAGGCCCGCAGTTTGCTCCATATACATCATGTCACTAATAGGCTGTGTGACCAGATTTTATTTAACGAATCTACTGCTTGTGGGGGTTAAAAACTACTAAATTCTACCAAAAGAGAACGAGAAAATATTAAAAGTCGATTACATGTTTTAGCTGTTGTGTTACAACGAAAAAGTATAATATTGTTCTTTTGATTACAACGACAAAACAATAAGATGAACAAAGAAAACACCGTAAATTAGATAAATCAATGTTTATTACCCAAAATTAAAATCTACAGAAAAATAGGTATTTTTAAATTGTGATCGAGTTATGGTCATTATGTTGGATAACATTGTTATAAAGCTGTTTTGAGTCCATTAATTTGATTTGAAAGCCCTATTTCTTAGCATCTATAAAATATTCTACTTTTTATTGAAATTTTGTGTTTCACTTGGTATTGATAACTGTGGGAAGCCCCTACATTCCATGAACAATATTATTGAATCCTTAGTACCTATGAAATACAGCTTAAATTGGCTTTTTTAATAAGAGGCTCGTATAAAATGCCTCTGGGAAATACCATAGTCTTGGGTAGCACATGTGCGATGTATTAAAAAGTTACGTTACTTAGTAAGGTACGAAATGCAAAAGTACCAAACGTCAATCGCTATTCGGACCTAATCGGACTAATCGTACACTGTAATAGTACTATCAACTGTATAATCTATGTTACTTGAACTACGTTCACCGCGGTCCGACGAGTTTGTATTGTACGTCTATGGATCCGAGTATCACACTCTCCGATTGTCCAACTGTCCGACTGTCCGAGATGATGTTATTAGTACCTTCGTACGACGTTGGTTAGCTCTAAAATGAAACAGAGTTATACAGCAGAACGGTACGAACGAACGAGTTACATCGCGTCGCGCATTCTATTCATTTCGCGTTTTAATGTCTCCTTTTGAATCAAAATTTTATGAACATAACGTAAACTATTCTAAAAGGAATTTGTTTACGTTATATTAATGAGAATCAAATAATTTGTATAATGAGGTTAGTTATTTTACTATCGTATTTTTAGTGCTAGAAGACAAAAAAAAATCAAACGATGAAAAAAAAGTATTTGGACCTGTACACTGTTTTGTAGCCAGGTACTATTTATTATCATTTGGTCACTAATATTACTAATAACGTAGTACATTTTTCGAATTGTACGAATAGAGTACCTGACAACGTCCGATTAAGCCCAAGACTAAAGTATCATTTATGTAAAATAAAACTTAAGTACAAACAGTGTTACAAATCTCAAAACTCGTATAATTTAAGTTTTAAGATTAAGTTAATAAAAATTAAAAATAAACCTACCTACCTAATATTTTTTTTTTAATACATGTGGGATTTCCGCAACAGCTTTCCCTCTCGAATAGTTAATATAAGAAATAGTTACAATCCATTCGATGAAAAGGGGAATACCCCGCATTTTTTCGATAGGTTTGCCTATGAAGGAAAAACATGTACGAGTGTAGTTGAAAAGCGTGAATTCTACCAAAATATACCAAATATTTTTTACCTACTAGATACTGTTACCGGTACCTCGAAATCTACCACAAAAGTAGAAATCTACTAAATCTGGTCACGCTGCTAATAGGAATTAGGGTCATAGATTTTTTTTCTATCCGTTATCACAAGGGATAGCCAAAGGGACTAAGCTATACAGCCTCGTCTGATGTGTTTTGTCCAATTGTTCAATAATATATAAAAGGCCATTTAGCTGATCTAGGCCTATCTTTGTTAATTATATGTCTTTTAATTATAAAATATCAATTATTTTTCTTCACATATAAGATAGTCGAAGTTCACACAAATTAATTCTAGTAAAATGTGTTAATACTCGTAAATATTATATTATGTTTAATTTAATGCAATTTTGTTATAAAACTATGTATATTAAAATTAAGCTCGCAATATTATATTATAAATATATCAGAATCTTAAATATGCGTGTCTCCTCCTTTGCCTTTGCTGTTTTTATCGATAACTATCAACGAGTAAACCGGTAAAAACACTATCGCTCGGCGACAGCAACTTCTCGGAAATAGACTCGGATCAATCGCTTGACTGATCCGCATTTTGTATGAGGGCGAGTGGCTTGTGTAGGTAAACAAATCCGAAACAACACGACCGATAAAATTTCTAATTTTAAGATTTAAAAAAGGCTTAAAAGAAGTATAAAGTCATAATGTGATAAAAAATTCTTAAAAAAAGGTCGCTCAACTAGATTTAGTCTATAATCAGTGCCGCTGCAACTAGTTTTATTGTACGCCTAGGACCATTTGGACTTATACCTTGAGTCTTGACAGAGGGAACGCCTGTGCATGGCTACTCCCCTCCGTGTTGTTCATGATGGTAGCACACATATTGAGTTCACGCCATTTTTTGGTGCGAATTTGTGGAGGCCTATGTCCAGCAGTAGACTGCAATAGGCTGAAGTGAGTAAAAATAAATTAGTAATTTTTTTTTATGCAAGACTCGACTTGAAATAATCGCTAGATTATAATTTATAAAAGTTTAATTTGTGTGGTTTAAAATATATTTTATAAACACTGGGTTATAAATACCTTATCAAATAATCTTTAATATAAAAATGAGTCGCTGAATGTGTTGCTAAGCGCAAAACTCGAGAACGGTTGGATCGATTTCGCTAATTCTTTTTTTAAAATATTCCTTGAAGTACGAGGATGGTTCTTACGCAGAGAAAAATTCTAAAAAAAAATTTTCATTGTGATTTTTTAGTGACTATTAAAAGAATTTTGTGAGTTTTATAATTTTTAATTATTGACATAATGTAATTGTTGACTTATTAACTTAAAAAAATAAAAAATTAAAGAATCGACTGTTAGGCTATACGAAGTTCGCCGGGTCAGCTAGTATTTAAATATAAACGTATCATAATAATGACAGTGCCAAGATTGACATGATTTTTTTTTTATTTCTTCAAATTATCTAAATTAAATTGGGCATTGTAAATTATTCTGACAAATTTAGTAATACTTTTTAACTACTTTGGCACAACTGAAAGCCATTAAATCAATCAATATTTTTTAAAATTATTACAGGTAGTTACTGTTTCTATAGTATATTCAATGTTTAACACAGACATCATTTGTACCTACTGATGACGATTATTTAGGTATATATTTAGATGGTAACGTTGATAACTCATGCCTTGAACGGAGCCGAGAAACAGAGAATGCGTTGAAAGCAGCTGCCTATCCACAGAATTCCAAAAGAAGGCGTTTGAAAGCGATTATTAAAATTAAAAATATTATAAGGGTCTGTTCCAACGTTTGTGGATAAACTTTATTCTGCACGTAAGTATCGAATAGACTTAAACAGCATTGCAGCAAGAGGCAGAATACGCAAACTGCATTTCTTAAGATTTGAGATTCACAATTGCAATATGCCATAAAAATATTAAAATATATTTATTGGAATTCGTTAGTGTAAAAAATAAGAATATATCTTAAAAAATATTATATCTTAAACTTTTATCAGTGATGTCAAATGAGTATCTACCAAAATACATGTGACGATTCCCACAGAATCGATGAGATCCGAGATCCCGCTATTGTATACAGCGTTTTCCCAGTCTTGATCGTGTGAACGTGAAATTGTTGAATATCTCATTCATCAATGACCTCCTTGTATTTTCTTTTGTACAACGAACCTAGGTATGTACAGTATTTACTATAATGTAATGGTGTGTGTATCTTATACTATTAAACGAGCAATTCTTGTATATATATATATAATCTGAATCTCGGAAACGGCTCCAACGATTTCCATAAAATTTAGTATATAGGAGGTTTCGGGGGAGATAAATCCATCTAACTAGGATTCATTTTTAGAAAATGACGTTTTATCCCTGTTTTTAGGGAGTGAAAAAATAGCTACAATATCGTTAGAATACGAAGGTAAATTTCGCAACTGTCATTAAAGTTGTAATAGCTCGGTGGGAAATCGGCCGGTCGGGATCAACCGAGGAGATCATGGTTCAAATCCCAATGTCACTGATCAATTATTTTTTTCCTTTTTTTTAATTGCACTCGTTATTTTAAAAAAAGTATTATTCATATTTTATAAATATGTAATTCGAATTTAAATATGGATTTCAAAAAACACGATTTACTAAAAATACCGAGCTAGGCTCGGTCACCCAGGTACTCTTTATAAAATTACACAATACTGTTAATAAAATATAAATAAACTTATCAATAGACTGCTGTGTGGCTACGGCATTAAAGAATATAGCCTCCCTTCACACTTCAATTTTATTTATTTGTATAGAGTATAGATAATATACAACTAGACCCGCAAACAAACGTACGGCTCATCTGATGGTAAGCAATTACCGTAGCTTATAGACGCCTGCACCACCAGAAGCATTGCAAGCGCGTTGCCAACCCTATCCCCAATTCCCCCCAGGAGCTCTGGTCACCTTACTCACCAACAGGAATACAACACTGCTTGAAAGCAATGCTATAAACATTATGAAATGTCATATTCAATGTCTGAATAATTTGCTGAACATATTAGCAAGATATCGTGTGATTCGGTTTACTTTAGTCTTAAGCGGCTGACAATACAGATCAAACCAATTTTAGTATATTCTTAGAAATTTATGATTTGATTGTATTTGATATTTAAAATACTTAGCTGTTTGCTTGTTGTTATGATGTCATCGTCGCGTTAAATATTTACCGTAGCGTGATATCTTAGAGACATACATCACATAAAATCCGACATCAACTACGAGGCGTACGATTTACAACTTAAGAACTAATCATTATTTGTTTGTTATGTAATCATTATATGTACATTAATTAATACACTTAGCCCTGCTGAAAATTCCAAATCAAAAACGATGATTTGTTTGGGAAATTTTTGTTAACTATTGTGTGTTTGAAACAGGGATTCCAAAATTTTCATACAATTTTTATCTGTTTTTATCTGGACTATCTGGAAAAGCCCAGTCTAAGCATAAAAATTAAAGCGTTCATCTAGGTGGGTAGAGACTAATTCCTCTACGTGCTTCCGAATTTGAAAAACACTATACAGATATACTAAACACTAATAGGTAGCAAAGGATTGGTCAAAACAGTTTAAATTTAATTTTGTGGAATTTACAACACGATAAACAAAAATTCACTAAGCAGTCGTTGTCTTCGAAATGGGTTTATCTACAAAGTTCTTGTAAGATTATTTATAGATACGTATAGAAAGCAAATCTAAAAAAAATAATGATCTCGTAAATATTAAATTTTGTGTACTGAAACTAGTGTCAAGATAGGAACAATCCTATACTCAAAAAGCATTAGTTTTGCCAACGAACTTTTATATTTTGAACATGTATTATCTTCAAAATTACGAGATATAGGTATGACGTTATAGGTGTATCTATTTAATTACTGACGAGTATTTCTCGGGATTTACCGTCTCTATTTTAATAGGTATTTTTTATTTCGTGTTTTAATAATTGTTCATCAGACTATAGTATGTGAACATTATAATTTGTCACATCACACTATATTTCTTAATTTAGTAATGATAATTTATTTGAAGGCAAAGTAAAAAAAATGGTGATGAAATCTGCGTATTCGAATGAAGTTATAAGTCATAATTATATACATAATTATATTTCAATGGGAACTTATTTAAAATGAAACAGAATTAAAAAATACTTTTTTTTTATATCACTAGTTCGGCAAACAAGCGTACGGCTCACCTTGATGGTAAGAGATTACCGTAGCTTATAGACGCCTGCAACACCAGAAGCATCGCAAGCGCTTTGCCGACCCAATCCCCAATCTCCCCCAGGAGCTCTGTAGTGCTATTCTGTAAGAACATTTTCGTGTCTCGACAGCGGAATCCGCGGTGAGATATCAAATTCGTATTCATTAAAACTCGACAGTCCCGTAGCGCCACACTTGTGAGTGCGACGACGAGTCGAACCCTGTTGCGTGAGAACGTTGACATTTAATCGTATGAATTCGGTATTCTGTAGGGCGATTTACCGCTTCACACATCACAATTCGAGACTTGATTCGACACTTGACTTCATGCACATATTCTAAAATAAAGTCATAAGAAAAGAATATCGATAAAATAAACACAGCTCTAAATTGCCGCTCTTCGATTCGACACTCACTTCACATCGCTTGTGCGTACGGAATGTTTACAGAATTCCAAACCAAGGTGAAGTGAGTTCGCTTTCGAAGTGAGCGCTGTCACTCAGGTGAAGCTCGATATCGAAATTGTTATTTACAGAATAGCCCTGCTGGTCACCTTACTCATCAACAGGAACACAAAACTGCTTGAAAGCAGTATTATTTAGCTGTGATCATCTGTAAGGTCGAGGTACTACCCCAGTCGGGGAAATTCCTGCTGTGCCCTACCTCAGTTAAAACTTATAGAATTATAACGTACACTTCAAGTACACGCCCAAACTCTTTTCTACTCTACTCTCTCTGAGTTCGATGCAGATAACACTACTCATAGCTGATGTAATTTATTTCATATAAAAAACTACTTATAACCTTTGAGTCTTTAAGTCAAACACACCAAAAATATTATTTTTAAGATTTCAAATGTACCTACATCATATCAATATGTTTGTCGCGGCATCACGCAGTCTGTTGAATGAAATTTAGATATGGACTTCACATTTTGATTCTGGAACTCCTTGAAGTCTGACTTATAATCTCATCATGATACTGAAATTTTATATACATATATACAGATGATTTAATTATCATCTGTATACATATATATATCTATACATATAATAAATTGTAGGAAAGTCAAACTGTACATTGAATATTTTTTTAAAAGAATACTTGGGGTGCGATCTACAATCGATACCGAAGCCAAAAATATGGTTTTTAGAATTTTTGTCTGTTTGTCTGTTTGTCTGTATGTATGTCCGGGATAAACTCAAAAAGTACATGTGGCATGCTCACTAATCTAGACGACTATATTAATGACTAATTAACCAAGAACATAGGTACTTTACAAAAATACGAAGACCAAAACTTTAACACGATTTTGTTTTTATTATTTCATTCAGAATTTATAGCTAGTAGACAAATATTTAAAGAGTTTGAAACATTACTAACTTCAGTATTGAAGTTTTAACCGCATAATTAATGGATACCTTGGTCAATTTGTCTGTAGTAATAGTTTTGACAATTAATGTTACCTACGTTCCATTTAATTCTCACATTATTGTCGTTTTTGTTATTTGTAATCGGGAGTCGAAATAAGAAAAATACATACTTATTTCACACTATAATTTCGTTTCCTAGCAGCATTGTTGTCAGCTTGTGAAACAAAATTCCGTCTGAAAAAAATGATAATCAAATTTAACAACTCAATCCGAAAAATAAAAATCGCACTGTCCACAAAAAAAAGTGCTCTATACTTTAGACAGCAGGGCTATTCTGTAAATAACAATTTCGATATCGAGCTTCACCTGAGTGACAGCGCTCACTTCGAAAGCGAACCCACTTCACCTTGGTTTGGAATTCTGTAAACATTCCGTACGCACAAGCGATGTGAAGTGAGTGTCGAATCGAAGAGCGGCAATTTACGAGCTGTGTTTATTCTATCGATATTCTTTTCTTATGACTGTATTTTAGAATATGTGCATGAAGTCAAGTGTCGAATCAAGTCTCGAATTGTGATGTGTGAAGCGGTAAATCGCCTTACAGAATACCGAATTCATACTATTAAATGTCAACGTTCTCACGCAACAGGGTTCGACTCGTCGCCGCACTCACAAGTGTGGCGCTACGGGACTGTCGAGTTTTAATGAATAGGAATTTGATATCTCACCGCGGATTCCGCTGTCGAGACACGAAAATGTTCTTACAGAATAGCACTACAGACGTTTGTAGGCGTGCAAAATCGATTACCAATAAAATTCAGATAAAGATGAAAAAACGGGAGGAAATATAGAGTAACGTTAGTGGCTTAGTATATACATGAGCAAATAATTCATATATAAATACCATAAAAATATAAACATATATAAACAGATACAAACTTGCATACATACATCTACATATACAAACATACATACACACAGACATACATACATACATAAATACATACATGCCTACATACATACATACATACATACATACAAAATACATAATAAGATGACGACAATAATAAACAAAACACAAAATATAATATCAGTCATGGCTGTATAATATGACGGTTATAAAACTAAAATATTACTAGTAAACTTTTTTAAATTATTTATGCAATTTTATACTGTCGACAAAAATAAATAAAGACACATGTTTTTTATTTCACTTAATAGTTTGAATTATTATTATTTTTTTTTTTTTGTTTGATTTATTTTATTTTATTTGTTATTTTCTAAAATACTAAATTTTCTAAATACTTTTATGCACTTAATTAAAAACCAATCAAAAAAATTACAAAAAAAAATTAAGACCTAGAAAATATATATGTTGCAGTCAAAACTCTTAACCAGTCAAAAGCACTATTGACTAGCAAAATCAGTCAGAAGTATTTATTTTTATTTATTTATTTATTCTTTATTGTACACCACACAGAGTAATTTCATACAGAATTGTAAAGAAAAAAAAAGTATAATGCACAATGAGGCGGCCTTATCGCTCAATAGCGATTTCTTCCAGGCAACCTTAGGGTTAGGATTAGAGGAAAAAAAAGAAATAAGTAGGTGGTGTATAATAAACGTACATCAAACAAAATAAGATACAAATAATACAAATAAAATATATATTGTTAGCATAATCTCGATTATTTTATTACGTTTCGTGACGTAATGCAACACTGTTAATAAAAA
Source organism: Melitaea cinxia (assembly GCF_905220565.1). Classification (NCBI taxonomy): domain Eukaryota; kingdom Metazoa; phylum Arthropoda; class Insecta; order Lepidoptera; family Nymphalidae; genus Melitaea; species Melitaea cinxia. The sequence goes on from NC_059407.1 coordinate 5,960,427, forward strand.
TAGTTCCCTACCCGCTAATACGTTTTGTAACGTCATGCAACAACGTCAATAAAAGCAGTCCCTACCCGTTCAGAGGGCTCATTTGCTTCTCGGCTTTCGGAACGATAGGTCGTTGTTACATGACGAGTGCGTTGATTATTTTTATATTCAAAGTAACGGTTGTTTGCTTGGTTAATTTAAATTGTAATTCTCGGTCATTATTTTCGATTAAGTTAGTGGTTAAGATTAATTTTTGTGATAATTGTTATATTTGTAAAAATGAGTAATAAATAGAAGTTAAGTGTTCGGTTTTCTGTCTTTTTTTTAAATAAATAAGTTTGTTTCTCCTAAAATCAGAAGTGGGATTGCTCCTTACGACACCACTTCATAAGCAAACAGCCGTTAATTTGAAATCGTCATGCTGCGTTCACGATCGTGCGGTTCGTGTTCTCATAGTCGATCAGGCAGGACTCCTAGCCGTGAAAATAGGCAGTCCCGCGGTAAATCTATAAGGAACGAACAAACGCGCAATAGGCCGTCACGGGTAAATCGCCGTCGTCATAGATCGCGAAGTGAATCTGACGATGGAAGGTTATCTCAGGTGTGTGCAATCGTCGCGAGTGGGCGTCGTGTCAACTTACTGAACGTTCCCTGCGACCACGCAGGCTGTGTTCGGAGAATCTCGAACGGTTATCACGCAGTAACAGTGAGTATTCGTTACTTTGGGTAGATCTCGTTCGCGCAGATGTAGTAGTTCGATTACGATATACGATAGATGCGATTATGACTCGTCTGTCTACTATCGAACAATCGACAGTCAACTCATCACGAAATTCATTGCTTAAACCAAGCCGCAGAGTTATTATGTCTCCAATTTTGATCCGGCTGTGCACGATTTTGGAGTGTGGAAGTAAATAGAACGAAGTGAATTAATAATTGGGACGATTTAGTGCTTATCGCGAGTCACTAATTGTTTTAAGGGCGATGCCAAAATTTGATTAAACGAGAGGTCGGGATCGGTCGTCGTTTAATTTCTGTCGCGAGTTTAGGTCGTGTGGGTAGTTGTTTACGGGATGAAGCGCTGTCGTGGTTAAATGATTGTGTGATGCAGGATAGAACGTGAAGCAGCTTTAAGACGAGTATCTTTTTAGAAACAGGTAGAATATCTTGGTTGATTAATTTACCAAGGTCAGGTGAGGCCGAGCGTGAGATTAGTAAAATTGAGGCACTTATTCAGTCACCGAAGCCTACCAACGCAAGACAGGTTAACCAATTTCTAGGTCTTACAGGCTATATCTGTATTGCCAAATTATTAAGAAACGGCGAATCTTTGCTGTAGAGGACCTTGTCTTTGTGATTAAAATCTAGCAAGCACTTACAGTGTGCTTAGCGCACTCCCGCATAACCGATACGAGTTGAAGTTGTTGGCAGGCTCCTATGGTAAGACGATACGGGCAGCCACTGAACACATGGTTCAGTGGCTCGGCGAGTGGACGCCGGACACGTGCTTCGTATTCTTCGATAGCGGTTGGTATACACCGCCATGGTAGCAGTACAGGTAAGCAAACGTGGAGCTTCTGCTATCATTATCATTACAGCCTATACAGTCCACTGCTGGACATGGGCCTCCACAAGTTTGCGCCAAGCGTGGCGTGAACTCGTGTGTTTTACCCGTGGTCGCCACGCTGGGTAGGCGGGTTCGTGGCCGCAGGGCTAGCTTTGTCACGCTGGGGGCGCTGCTGCCCATCTTCGGCCTGTGTATTTCGGGGCCAGCGGTTGGATGGTTGTCCTGCTACCGGTCGGCTTTTTGGGTTCCATGGTGGTGGCGGAACTGTGTTGTCCCTTGGTCAACAGTTGGGGGTGGCTATGTTCCTTAGTACCGTAGCCGCACAGTACTATATTTACACTGCTATATTTTTCATGAATTAGCAAGCTAACCAATTGTCGTATTTTACAGCAATGTACATGAATAGTGTGGTATGTGAGATGCCTTCACGTGTGGTCACGCGTGGTCACGCGTGTCGGCGTAGTCATGCGTGTGGTGGCTCCGTATATTGGTGCGATGTGCTGCGGAGCTGTACACGTGCGATGGCACTTGCACGTTGCTGGCACGACGTGACAAAATGACCGTTTTGTTATTTGAGACAAGCGTAATACTGCCTCTGTCTGCTTTCTGTGATGGGTATTGCGTAATACTGCCTCTGCCCAAGGGATATCGCGTAATACTGCCTCTGTCCCTGGATCACATAGTGGGTATCGCGTAATACTGCCTCTGCCCGTAAGGTAAAGTAAATGTTGTGTGATGGGTATTGCGTAATACTGCCTCTGCCCAAGGGATATCGCGTAATACTGCCTCTGTCCCTGGATCACATAGTTGGTATCGCGTAATACTGCCTCTGCCCGTAAGGTAAAGTAAATGTTGTGTGATAGGTATTGCGTAATACAGCCTCTGCCCAAGGGATATCGCGTAATACTGCCTCTGTCCCTGGATCACATAGTGGGTATCGCGTAATACTGCCTCTGCCCGTAAGGTAAAGTAAATGTTGTGTGATGGGTATTGCGTAATACAGCCTCTGCCCGAGGGATATCGCGTAATACTGCCTCTGTCCCTGGATCATATAGTGGATATCGCGTAATACTGCCTCTGTCCCTGGATCACCTGATGGATATCGCGTAATACTGCCTCTGTCCGTTGATTACATAGTGGATATCGCGTAATACTGCCTCTGTCCCTAGATCACATAGTGGATATTGCGTAATACTGCCTCTGTCCCTGGATCATATAGTGGATATTACGTAATACTGCCTCTGTCCGTTGATCACATAGTAGGTATCGTGTAGTGCTGCCTCTGTCCGTTGATCACATAAGTCTGCTACAGACGATGAATGTGACAATGCTCAGCTTGGGCCTTCGACGGCACCCGCTACTGCTTCCCCAGGAGTTCTCCCTGGAGACGGCGAGCTCGAGTCCTTATCAGCGTCCACCGACTAGCCAGCGCTCGTGGTGAAAATGTGCACCGGGGACGGCGCACGGTCAGGAGAGGCCGTGTTAGCATAATCTCGATTATTTTATTACGTTTCGTGACGTAATGCAACAGTGTTAATAAAAATAGTTCCCTACCCGCTAATACGTTTTGTAACGTCATGCAACAACGTCAATAAAAGCAGTCCCTACCCGTTCAGAGGGCTCATTTGCTTCTCGGCTTTCGGAACGATAGGTCGTTGTTACATGACGAGTGCGTTGATCATTTTTATATTCAAAGTAACGGTTGTTTGCTTGGTTAATTTAAATTGTAATTCTCGGTCATTATTTTCGATTAAGTTAGTGGTTAAGATTAATTTTTGTGATAATTGTTATATTTGTAAAAATGAGTAATAAATAGAAGTTAAGTGTTCGGTTTTCTGTCTTTTTTTTAAATAAATAAGTTTGTTTCTCCTAAAAATATGATAAACTATTCAATATTCCTATAGGTATAAATATACACGTACATAACAATAAAATATAAGTACACGGTAAATAATACACACATACATATATACATACATACAAACATTTATACATATATATATATATATATATATATATATAATTAAGTCCTATTAAGAGACAGATAATGGTCTTTTACAAGTTTTTTAAATAAACCAATGCTTTGAGCTTTGCGAATATGTAAGGGTAAAGTATTCCACAAAATAATAGCCTGAACAGCAAATGAACCTCGATAATATTTGGTCTTATGTACAGGCATTCTAAGCTTAAGATTTCCAGACGAACGAAGTACTTTACTGTGATCTCCAACGAATTCAAATTTGTTCTTCAAGTATAAAGGACTAGTTGGTTTAAATAGTACACAATACAGAAGTGAGAGAATGTGTAAATTTCGGCGAAGACGGATAGGAAGCCACTTAAGCTTAGAGCGAAAGTCAGAAATGTGATCGAATTCGCGCAATCCAAATATGAATCGGATTGCAACATTTTGAAGCCGCTCAAGTTTATTAAGTTGATCTTCAGTTAGGTTGGTATAGCTTGCGTCAGCATAGTCAAGAACAGGCAATAGTAGAGATTGTGCTAACATAGTTTTAGTGGGAATGGGAAGAAATGACTGCAAACGTCTCAACGAGCTTATGGCCGCGAATGTCTTTTTACTCAGTTCTTTTATATGATTGCTCCATGACAAGGTTGGGTCTAAGTAAATGTCTAAATCCTTTACAGAGGTGCAGTAAGGTATTACAGAAGAATTATATGTTACAGAAGGAAGGCTACCCCAATCAACTCTCGACATGATATTGGGACTACCAATGACAATGACTTGTGAGTTGCTAGGATTAACTTTCAGTCCATATGATTTACTCCATTGGTATATAGTTGCCAAGTCATTGTTAGTGGCAACCACAGCAGAGGATAGGTTATCGAGACTTGACTGAGTATAAATTTTTGTATGTACTTTTGACCGTTTGCCTTAGTCAATAATACTTTTGACTAAAATAACAGTTAAAAGTACTTTTGCCCAATGGAGCTGGTTAAAAGTACTTTTGACTAAATGATTCTGTCAAAAGTGGTTTTGACTGGTTGTATCAGTCAAAACTCTTAAAATTTTAAGGTGGTCGATAAAAATAACGACAAACGCACATATAAACTTTTATATTATTCATTATTAGTGGAGAACGTGCTGATATTAGAACAAAAATGAGTGACTACGAAAAGAAAGAAGGCTTTTTGCAAAGAATTTTAGCGATGGAAGATATGAAAGATAGTAATTTCAATGTGATGACAAAAGAAAAATTTGAAAAAATTGCAATGGATGTGGAAGACGCGAAATTTAATGAAAAGGAAACATCATGACAGTACAGTAGACTACAACGCTTTAACACATCGAAGTTTGTGGTATAAAAAAATTAGTTACAAACACAGAACCTGTTAAATATTTTTGCCGGCTGAGGAAATCTACGACACTATTGATACTGCTCATATTTATATAGGGCATGGTGGTCGCGATAGACTTAAGAATGAAACGGCAAAAAAGTACGCTAATGTTACAAAAGAAATGATTAATATATATTTATCAATATGCGAAGTATGCCAAAGGAAGAAAGGCAAGAAAAGTATGGGTCAGGTTTAGAAACCGATCCTGCACACTGAAATGAACTGCCACTGCCTAGTCGATCTGATTGACATGCAGTCGCAAGAAGATCGCGGGCATAAATTTATTATGGTTTATCAGGATCATTTGACTAAATTTATTCACATCTAGCGAGTTAATAGTGCTTTTGACTGTAGCTTTTTTGCAGTTAAAACTACTTTTGACGGAGAGCGTCAGTCAAAAGTATTTTTAACCGCGAATTTGCAGTCAAAAGTACTAATAACCAATAATTTTCAGTCAAAACCACTTTTGACCAACTTGTCCAGTCAAAAGTACTTTTGACTGATTTCGCTAGTCAATAGTACTTTTGACTGGTTAAGAGTTCTGACTGCAACATATATAAAATTAAACATTTTTTTTTCAAATTGTGTTGCTTCTATACTATACGAAGGAACTTCTTTCCTACCTGGTGTCCCATGACACTACATATTTTTTATTTTGTCGGAAAGTAGATATCCCAGGTGTAGTACCATGATAAGGAAACAAGGATCTGATGATGGGATCCCAGAGAAATTGATGGAAACCCTCGAAAATCCGCATATTTTTTACTGGGTGTGCTGATTTTGATGATTTTTAATTTAATCGAAAACCGATGTTTATAATATGGTCACATTTAAATTTCACTGAGATCTGTTAACAACTTTTGGAGTAATCTTTGATAATGCATAATTATTTACTTGACTATTTTTTTTTTTTTGTCTACCTACGTTGTATTCTTGTCGATGTACCTAATTGAACTCGATTTTATTACTTGATTTAAATCAGCTCAAAATTTTTATTTATTAAGAAAACCAACAGCGTTTCAGTTAATAAAACTATAAACAAATTACAAAAAAAATAAGGCCAATAACAGACAGATATATATAGTTTTAGAAATAAACATATCATTACAGCCTATACAGTCCACTGCTGGACATAGGCCTCCACAAGTTTACGCTAAAAATAACGTGAACTCATGTGTTCTGCCCATAGTCACCACGCTGGGCAGGCGGGTTGGTGACCGCAGTACTGGCTTCGTCGCACCGAAGACGCTGCTGCCCGTCTACGGCCTGTGTATTTCAAAGCCAGCAGTTGGATGGTTATCCCGCCACCGGTCGGCTTCTTAAGTTCCAAGGTGGTTGTGGAACCTTGTTATCCCTTAGTCGCCTCTTACGACACCCACGGGAAGAGAGGGGGTGGCTAAATTCTTTAGTGCCGTAGCCACACAGCACGAAATAAACATAAATTATCATTTATTATAAAATAAACAAAAGTTAAGATATAGTTAATGATCATTTTCAATCACGGTAATAATTAGTTTGTCGTAATTAAAATATGACACATGTTCGCGCACAATAGCAAGAAGTGTCGAGAAAAAGTCTTGTAACGCTTTTTTCGATCTCGCTTCCATCCTACTCCAACTTCGTTCCAATAACTTATCTGAATCTATTTGATAGCAAATAGGTATGCAATTTGTATAATGATGTACATGCTTACATATAATTTACGCGAGACGGCGACGACGCTTGTATTACGTCGTATCACGTACTACGCCGCATTCACACACACATAAAACTTTACGAGACATCCACTACATTGCCGCGCAGACACCTATATTCGTACAATCCACTACTCACTGATTTCATTCATATACCGAAACTAGACTTTTCTTTGTATCTCATTCGTGCTAATGACATGTCAATAGGAAAGAGCAAGACGGGGAATGTTTTACGTATGAAATGGCGTTTGTTGAACCAAATCGCCGCGTCGGTCGGTCGAAGTCTCGCTCGCTCCCTCGCGCAGTAGCTGAGAACGCGTTCGAGGCGTGCGTTGACTTTCGGGTGGCGACGTACGCTAAGCGTGTGTCTTCATTATTGATGCAAAAGTTCCACGATGGTAGATCATAACGAAAAATTGTTACAGGAGTTGTTAAAGAAACCGGGAAATAATGTGTGTGCCGATTGTGGAAGCGAGGGTATGTTAAAGTGTTTTATTAGTGATTTACTTACCTTGTAAAGCGTGGTATTTCCATGGGGTGGTGAATAGGCGGGGGGGCGTAAGTGCGTCCATGCTCGAGAGTTCAGTGACCTAGACGTAAAATGCATTCAATGAAAACAAATCATCGACATTGAGAACATTGACAATGATCGATGATAAAAACAAGCGAAGATGCTGTAAGTTGGTTGTACTAGAACTTTAAGTTTGTACGGGTTACGGTGTCTGCATCAGTTCCTGCTAATTGAAAGCTAATTTGTGTGACCAAACCCTCAGCAACAGAGTACGGTGTACTTTGTTTATTAAAGCAAAATACGGACTAACGTTATGAAGAGACTCTACACATCATTTTTCTATAGGCACTAACTGGATAATATATTATATTGGAAATAGAGACTAATTTATTTGAGGAAGGAAGTATAAACGCTAAATGCATACCTATCAAATGATTTATCCTTAAGCTAAACGCAAATAATAAAGTTAAATTGTAGTGTTTATTTCGAGTATTTATAAATAAATTAACAACAAATGAATATTATTAAATTTAAACCAAAATAATGAAAGAAAATTATGTTCAAAAGAAGCTAGCACAGTCAGAAGTTTCGAGTCGGTATTAAATTTTTTATCTGTCTGCCCTCGTGGTCAGCGGACCTGCTTTCTACAGTACCCATAATATACATTCCTTTCAACAATACACGGGTTCTAGACCTTTTAGAGATTTATGTAAGTAAACCAAACAAATACTTCGCCACCATGATTTATTATAATATATGTTAATAGATCTATTTTATTCTGTTGCATTTCTCAAGTACGAAACATTTGTGGTTTAAATAAATACTTTTAATATCATTGGAAATTCAAATAAATTATTAATAAGTAATAACATATTTAACAAAAGACGAAATTTTTATCGGAACTAGAATATATTACATTTTTATAAACATAACATAAATAATGTTATATATAAAAATCAAAATAACAATATAAAAATATTAATGTTCTATAACTGTACATCATTCGTCAATAATAAAAAAGAGAGCAACGTAAACAATATTTAAATACAGACTAATTACACACCGATATTTGTTCGCCGTTAAATCCAAAACCTTGGCATTTATGAATCATCAAATTGGACATAATAAATTAAAAAATTAAAAATAGCGTTAAAATTAAATATATCTTTAAATAAGGCAATATAAAGTTCTATTAATAAATAAAATATATCTAGACAATAATGTATTTGGCAAGCCATCTCATGTAATTTGGCATAACATAACATACATTTTAATCTCATGCTATGCTTATATCTCAAAAAAAAAAAAAAAATTTAAAAAAGGTTATATTTACATAAAGGCAGATGCTTTTTACCGTTATATTAATATTTTCCCGTTAACTTTTGCTTTGGTTTCTAACAGGTAAATTGAAAGTTAATCGATTTTAATGAGACTAAGAGTCAAAGTACAGGAAATAACAGTTACAGAACGGTTAGTTAGTGCCAAAATATTATGGGTTTTCCTCATGCTGATGACTCATAGCGCTGTTTAGGGGTGGGGGGAGATACCAGACCTTTCATGTGAGTCATAGTAGAAAATTTGATGTTTGTGTTTGAGCGTTGTAATTTGCAACATGTTACAATCTTTTTTAACCGACTTCAAAAAAAGGAGGCGGTTCCCAATTCGATTTTTTATATGTATGTTTTCTCAGAACGTTTTACTGAGTGGACCGATTGCGATGATTCTTTTTTAATTGAAAGTTAGTGCTTGTTATGTGGTCCTATTTAAATTTAATCGATATCAAGACAAGTACTTTTCGAGCTATATCTATTAATACGTACTTGTCGATGTATTGATGTCGGATTTTTTTTAGTTTGCGATCAAAATTATAGTTGAAGAAATAAAATAACTTGATAACTTTTTAGTATTTTTTGAAATAATTAAAGAAAAAATATATAAACCAAAAAAGAGACGACAATAAATGCTACTACGCATCTAACTTATCTTTAAAAAAATAATATAAATATTTTGTTCTGCAATTCAATTTAATGCTTTTCGTGGCTTATTATTTAGTTATCTTATTATAAAATATAAAATTTGGTGTTCTCTAACAAGTCGTCAGTTTTATCATTGTAGGTAGTTCTGGCCTTGAATACTTTCACTTATTTAAAATGTAAAGCGGCTTTTTTTGTGAATGAATAGGCGACTCTTTTATAAATGTAGAGTACACACACACTATTAGACACGACAAGACTTACTACAAAATGTATAGGTAACATTTGTATTAAATCTCTTGAATTAAAATATTATTGAATAGTAAGAACATTTCTCTTTGAAAAATAAATTGTTTAAACTTTATTGTATTTACGTTTAACATTATTGTTTTTATAATTAATACACTTATTATAACAAATATTATTGAAATTTTTTAATATTAATGTTTGTTAATGTGGAATAGAACATTTTCTATTTCGGATATTTATTTAATAAACTGAGTATTTAAATAAGTTTTATGTAATCCCCTGCTTGACATTTGTTATTAACCGACTTTCAAAAAAGGAGGAGGTTCTCAATTCGACTGTATTTTTTTTTTTTATGTATATTACATCAGAACTTTTGATCGGGTAGACCGATTTCGACAAATTTTGTTTTAATCGAAAGGTGGTGTGTGTCAATTGGTCCCATTTAAATTTATTTGAGATCTAACAACTACTTTTCGAGTTATATCTAATAATGCGTTTTTACTTGACGCTTTTTTTGTCGATCTACGTTGTATTATACCGCATAACTTTCTACTGGATGTACCGATTTTGATAATTCTTTTTTCGTTGGAAAGGGGATATCCCTAGTTTGGTACCATGATAAGTAAACCAGGATCTGATGATGGGATCCCAGAGAAATCGAGGGAAACTCTCGAAAATTCGCAATAACTTTTTATTGGGTATACCGATTTTGATAATTTTTAATTTAATCGAAAGCTGATGTTTGTCATGTGGTCACATATAAATTTTATTGAGATCTGATAACTACTTTTTGAGTAATCTTTGATAACGCGTAGTTACTTGATTATTTTTTCGTCGATCTACGTTGTATTACTCGTCGATGTAATTGAAGTCGGTTTTTTTTTTCGTTTGCGAGCAAACACAATTATTAATTTAATAATAAATGTACAAAAAAACGGTACGGTTTTTAAACGGTATCTGAGCTTTGTAAGTGAACTTAATTTAATTAGTTTATTAAAAGAAATGTCGCTCAATTTTACATCGACATCATCATTTAAACAGGTTATAACTAAAACTCAACTAATAACTAACATCTAAATCACAACCACCTTTAACGACGTATTCTTTATCTCATCTGTCGTTCAATAACAAATTTAAAAAATAAATGTCTATTTTAATTTTGAAGAATTTTACGTTTTGAGATGATTCGTGTGATGAGAGATTGCGTAATGTGATATGGTTAATGGTATTAATATTATGAAAACTATTATATTGAAGTTATTTTGTTTTGAATGAGTTCATTAACCTTACATAATCACGTGAAAACAAAAAAAAAACAACGGGTCTTTAACCTTGTAAGTCTGTGTCATTATTACATTGCGTAATTTATAAAAAGTTGGTCGTTCATTTTAGTATTTAACGTAATTAACAAATTGATGTTAAATGTGAAAATAAAAATAGGTTACACCGATTGGTTCCACTCACATTTATCGTCAGTACATACTCTACCTTACTCTACCTAATCTTAGAGTTAAACCGTTATTGCTAAATAAACTAACATTTCTCAAAAAAACATGGGCTTTCAATTATAAACTAGGCTTCATGCTAAAGAATTACATATGCTGGCAAATTATACAATCGGATGACGAAATAATCCTACAAATATTTTAATTGTAGTTTAACGATGCAAGTCGTCAAACTACATTAGATTAGAAAGAATTTCTAATATGTTCTAGAAGTCGAAAATGTTAGGATTGATTAAATCGTTAAAATTCAAAAGACATTGTCCATTATGAACATAAAGATATACCTTTTGGCAATTAAAACTAATGGAGCATATAATTAAGAAAATTAAATATATAATATAAAAAAAATTAATAGATTCCACTCAGATTATTTATTTTATACTTAATGGCTATATAATTGCTAATGAAGTCAATTAATAAAATACATTAAATTGTTTTCTTTTTATTATTAATTATTTAATTTCTGACAAAAATCCGACTACACGTAGGTACTTAATTAAAAATGACACACATATGATACCTTTGCAAACAACTTTTTATGATTTACAAAAATTACTTCTAAATAATCCTAAAAAATCTTATGTAATTCACAATCATATATACAATGTAGAGATTACTTAATTGTTCATTATCGTTTTCCGAATAAACTGACAAAATCGAATAACAGAAATCAATAAATAGTTTAAAAGGTACAATATAAAAACACACTACCTTTGCATCTGTAACGTTTGCTCGGAAACAGAATGTCGCATTAGTACAACTTGTTATTACAATTGTTTTCTGCACGAATGGCATTGACAATTTTTTTCATAGTTACCACAAATAAAAGTAAGATTTTATACGTGTTTGTACAAATACTGTACTAATAATTATTATTTATTTACGTAATTGATAATTATAAGATTAAATTATGTACATTCGTCTGATGTAATTGTGAATGTTATTTAAAATGATATCGTTGTTTTGAAGACATCAAACTTATTTATTAAACTACTTTAAAATTCATTCACCATTAACAAAACCGTCAATCTCATAATAGAGTCAAATATCAAACTTTTTCTTACGTGTACAATAGTTTTTCTCACAAAAACCAGTTTAAAATCACACGAGAAGATTCACCTACAACTGAGTGATCAAAACATAGCGTGTTATTTACGATTGGAGAGAGGCCACTCGAGCGTGTGTGCGTGTGACGTCGTGTCGGTGTGCCCTAGTAAATGTACACTGTAGTGGCGTTTCAAAACTCTATTATGTCTAGAACTAAATTAGTCTTAAGACTAACAGGACACCTAAACGAAACATTGCGGGAGTTTCTATTTCGAATCGACCCTCGCGATGAACTTTTTTAATCGCGCTGTCGCACGTCACTAATCACTCCATTCATTAGGTAAGGTATGTATAAACACAAACGAGCCGTAAACGGATGTGAGTTGCGTTCAGTTTTTATTGATTCGTTGTTTTGCGAAGCTATTGCAAGTATTATCGCGGTTTTAGCTTTTATTGCTTCTATTGACGTCATGAAATATGTTATTGTAGATATGAATGTTTATCGCGTCCATAGATAAATGCGAATCCTTTACTTTTACTAGGGAACTAGCGACTAGAACGAAAATACTATGGTTATAGAGATTGCAAAGATATTCATTGATAATAATAAAATTCATTTTTTTTAAACAGGTACATTGTCTAATCTGGTAGGTATACCGAATATATTTGGTAGCAGACGGGTTTTTTTCGCTAGAATCATTCGGATTAATTTTAGATATTGGGTTGATTACGGTTAGAGGTGGAATATTGATAATATTGTAAATCGGTAATCAACATGTCGTAAACAAATTGTTTACATATACTATCGTCACTACAAATTAATGTAATATGTTTTGTATTACTGTAATTATTGATAATTATAATTATACACGCATTTTTTTTTTACGAATGAATAAACGTTTTACAGTCGATGATGTTGATGTCTGATCTCCAATAGGATGAGTACCAAAACATTTGCTATACGAATATCTGTCATGTAAGGGGTCAAACCCATGCCTGGTAGCTCACCAGACAATTACTGTTACCACTGTGCTAACCCGTCATCATTAACAAACGCTATGAAATAAACTATTTATACACTCTTATAATATTTTTAAAAAATACATAGACAGGAAAAATAATATTTTATATATATAATATGAAACAATTTGAGCCTTATAAAAAATTAGCAGTTTCCCGCTTCTTCGCACGCGTACAAATTGATAATATGTATTTATTTACAGAGAGGGCAAAAGTAGTGTATAATCATTATATTACAACAATTTAGGTTTCTTTGTATACCAGATTTATTGTTTACCTTTCATGCACTAGAGCTACCTGACTGCTTGCAAAACTCGCTCTCGATCACGATTCGTGGAACAGTCGTGCAAAAAACAGCTTTTCCTTGGGTTTTTTCAAGTCATTTTAAGTAATATCAGTAATACGAACTAATCTCCTATCTTACCATACAGAATTTTTGCAAACGTTTATTTAAGTATATTATATGCAATCAAAAGTCTACTAATAGATGCCGGAACCTAGAAATAGACGTCTATCTACTGACTATACACTACCCCAAATTTCATTTTTATGCGGCCAGCGGTTTTTGAAATTTCGTGATGAGTCAATGACCTAACGATTTTATATATATAAATAGAAGAAGAAGATTAGTAGGTATTTATAAATAAATAATTAATTGTTTTGAGCTCTAATCCTTCTCCTAAATGAAGATAGAGGCCCAGTGGTCGGATGTTACAGGCTGAACCATTTTTCATTAAATTCTGTCCAGTAGTTTCGGAGATCAGCCCGGACAAACATGATAACACGAGATTTTTATATATAGATATAAAAATATAAGTATTTCAAATATATATAATATCGTAGTAAACCGTTTTTAAATTAAATCATAAAAAACTGTTTAATAGTAAATTCGAGCGAGCCTTTTTACGTCCAATGTCAACATAATAAAAATGTTGACTTTTGATATTTGATTGTGTAGGTAAATTAATTTTAACTTTATGTTAAACACAAGAAGAAAAAAAGATTAATAACTTATGACTTTTGATAAAAAGCTAGAGAAATATATCATTTTAAAATTATTAATTTAGTAGAATTGTTAACCGGTGATTAGTTCTAGATACTTGCTTATACGATAATTGGTAATTACGTACTTACTTAATTTTTAGTAGAGAGGAAAGTCAAAGCCAATCGACAGTAAAGGCACGGACGGGGCTGATTAAGCTACTGCTCTTTGCAAAGCAGTAGGATTTATATAGGTTGTTTTAATTCATTTAATTCAGAATAAACACACTTTTGTACTAACTCATAGCAAATTGTCATTGCAATTTATTGTAGTCTGGTAAAATATTATATTTTATAACATTTCCTTCTGCTGCCGGTAGGTATCTCTATTCCTGGTAAAAAGGGTTGGACCTTAAATTTCACATAAATAGAACTTTAAAATTAGCAAATGAATACACGTCACGGAAACTTACCCAATACTCGCAATAAACCTCGCGCTTGCCATATAATATGAAATTGTAAAAAAATCATAAATTATTGTGATGTTTTATTTTTTTAGTCTTTATTTAAATATTTGACCTTCTATTAAAGATTCTTGTGTTCTATTAACTGCTAGCTATTTTACTGTCGCGAATAAATGATACATAGCGGACACACTACTTTTTCTTTTTCTCGTTCTTCTCTATCTCTTCATTCTAACTAGTGGTCGCCCAGTTGTCTAAATTCAACCATAATTAATTTGAATCATAAGTTTGGACATTATTAAGTTTCTGTTGTCAAAGACTATAATTCTATAATAATAAACAATAGAGTATATATGCGTGTGCGTCTAATACATGGTAGTGTGAGTAATGTTTTTTTTTTTTTTTTTTTTTTTATTGATTTCATGTATTTTTATGCATAATTTAACACTCTGCCCTCCTTCTCTATAGAAATTATAAGTGTGCGAAATTTCATACTATTCCGTCCGCGCAATTTTCGTAAAAAGGGATACAATGTTTTTGCTTCACGTATTAATATATAGATTTTGTAATATCATATTAGTATTTTATGCTATTGCAATACTGTTTTGTATACCTACAAAATAGATAATTAAACGCCTTAAACACGACGTCCCTATTATGATACCATATATCGGAAGTTCGGAAATACGCAACACAAATACAGACGCGGATCACAACAAACAATCCTATGGGTTACACAAATATTTATCATTGACATTGTTTTAACCCGTGACCGTAACTAACGCAGCAGTATTGAGGAGTTAATGTTTGTGACAAGTAACTACCACTTGATCAGTTTGCTACTCACCTGTAATAACTTTTCAATTATATTTTGTGTTAAATTGAATAGACACGTGTATGTGTGTTTCTAATGTGTAAAATTATCCAAGTACTATCAAATTACATCGATAACGATTCACTGGTTTAAGCATGAAATATCATCAAGCATCTAGCAGCAATTCTTAAAACACATACATTTTCCTATTATATATTTTTTATTTTTTTATTTTTGCGCAATAAAATAGTATATTTAGTGCCAAAACTACCAATTACTTCTAGAAACGAGATTTAATACTTGTTATGTTTTAGTAATTTCATTTACCAATCAGTACTTTGGATATTATGATTATAGAGCTTTCATAATATTATATATGCTACACATCAATCGGAATTAAATTGTTATAATTAGCGTTTGTGTTATAAACTCTCCACATTTTAAACAGTTAGTTAAGCAATAGTTAGCACAATACAACGAAAAATCTGACTGTCTGACCCAACAATATCTATTTTCAGGTCCTGATTGGGCTTCTTACAACCTGGGTATATTTATATGTATGAGATGTGCAAGCATCCATCGCGGCATGGGGGCGCACATCAGCAAAGTCAAACATCTAGAATTAGATCGCTGGGAGGATTCCCAGGTGCAGAGAATGAAGGAAGTTGGGAACATTGCAGCGAAAAATAAATACGAAGAACGTGTGCCCTCTTGTTATCGACGACCGACGAAAAACGATCCACAGTAAGTATTTGACCACAAATATTTTGCTTAGCAAATAATATTTATATTATCTTTTATGATTTAAGAAACCAAAATAAAAAGCTATTTTACGCAAGATAAGAATGAGAAATGTTTCAATCATTTGCTAAATAACTAAAACCAAATTTCATTTCTAAAACTCATTTCCAATCGTTGGTCAACTAAAAAGATATTCCCATGTCACTTTAAACTGTTATTATTTTACAGTATAAAATAAGGCGGCAAGAAATAAATATATCAAAACTTGACCTACATGCGTTATCTTCACATTATCAAATATCCCATAGAATACGCTACGTTGATTATGACAACATAAGTGAACCATAATTTTTTACCTCGGATGTCACGAAACTCAAATGAAAGTTATCATTTCGTGTTATATAAAAAGTAAATTGCGATTCCAACGGTAACTGTAATGAAGCACTTTAGCATTCATATCACATTAATTGACATCGACATTTTTTAATCGTATCATAATTATGTTCTTAATACGTTTTCATTTTAAAATATAAAATGGTCTTATTTATTTAATTATAATTGTTTTAATTTGACGTATTATGTATAAGACTAATTAAAATAAAGACAACCATATATGAATTAACGATAAAAATTGTATTAGTCAACACTGCATAACTACTTTAGTGCTAAAATAATAATAGTAGGTTATTGGGTTCAATTAATTAGTGATTATTATCACTAAATTTATTACTGTACTACTGGACCTTTTTTGTAATGTAGCTAATTTATCAATAGTAATAATTGTGCTTGCTGGCAAACGAAAAAAAAAACCAATTTTAACTACATCGACAAGGAATACAACGTGGGTAGACGAAAAAATAGTCAAGTAAATGCGCATTATCAAAGATTGCTCCAACAGTTGTAATCAGATCTCGATGAAATTTTAATGTGACCACATGATAAACATCGGTTTTCGATTAAATTTAAAATCATCAAAATCGGTATACCTAGTAAAAAGTTATGCGGATTTTCGAGGGTTTCCCTTGATTTCTCTGGGATCCCATCATCAGATCCTGGTTTCTTTATCATAGTACCACACTTAGGATATCTCCTTTTCGATAAAAAAAAAAAAATATCAAAATCGGTTCATAAACGACGAAGTTATCCCCGAACATACATTAAAAAAATATATGTATATATATACGGTCGAATTGAGTAACCTCCTCCTTTTTTGAAGTCGGTTAAAAAATTATAAATGTTTTCAGAGTTTTGATAGAGCAATGGATCCGCGCTAAGTACGAAAGAGAAGAATTTTGTCAACCGGACCGACAGAGCTACCTCTCAGGTTCCATGGTAGGATTCCTCATGAAGAGAGGCAAAGAGGATAGCCGCTATCAACTAAGAAAATTCGTTCTGAACGAAAACGAGGATACTTTGAAGTAAGTCAAAAATCAGTAAGATTGCTGTTGATTCTACAATACATTAAGGTATTGAAAGAGGCTGTAAGAAATATTAAACGTAGAATCAACGCGCAACTCAAACTCTATCATCTTAACATGCATGAAGTCAATCATTTCCATTTCGTCTTTGTGTTATTTCATCAAACATGAAGCTGTATTAAGTGTCTACATCAGCTACTCCATTATTGTGAAATATGTATTAATCTGAACGCTTTTCATTGACATACATTTTGTTTAACACGCGATTGTGTAGCGGTTAGTAAACGGTATCGCGATATACAATGTTTATCCTGTGTGAAACACGTCTATAATATAATTTCGCAAAGTGATAAAATAGCCGAGAAAACTATAAGCAGTTGTTATTTAATCTGCACTCTTGCCAACAAACGAATGTTGTTTACCAAATTCTCTCGATGATAAGAAAGATTAAGGTGTAAAGTCCGTCTTATACGGTCGTCTGTACACTTAAACGTTATTTGTATTTAATTGTAATCTTCTATAAGTAATTTATCGATTTCTTTGATTTATTAAATCTTATAATAATGATAAGCTACATTTCGGTGTATTCGGTTTAAATTGCAGACACGGTATAATATCGCCTATGACGTATATTTTACTAAAACTTCCACACCTGTAAGCGGCTACGTCAAGAGCGTAGTGCAAATATTGACGGTCGACGTAATTTTTAACACTTCGGAAGGTTTGCGATTGTTCACTCCTCGTTTCGTACACGTATCTGAACATTACCAGTAAACAAACTTGATGTTCCCACTCGATTTTATGTAGTGCAATTGCAAAGACTTTCTCGCAAATTAAGAATTGGAATAATATTTTATTGCGACAGTAACTGAGAACTTACTGCGGTGAAAACAGTCGGTCACGTTTCGAGTTGCTGTTCGCTATTTTAATTTTACGACAAAACTTTATGAACGTTGCCGTTTTTGAAGCGTAATGAACGTGACGTCACTGAGCCTACGCCTAACCTACGCAAATTGCGATTTATTGACATGGTCCCAGCCGTATTCTTTGACACATACCCAATTACCTATATAGTACAGTTATTTTTATTTATACCGGAAACATACCCCTCTTTTTTCACATGGCGTAATTGTTTTTATTTAGCCTTTTTACGTTTTACAATGCTATAGATTAGTAATATACAGCTATTAGTATGCAAGAAATAAATTTATTGATGCATAACATTTTCTTATCTTACGCCAAAGAAATATTTTTATTCTTATAATGAACAAAAATATATTAATGTTTATAATTAAATTAAAATTTAAATGCATAATGTATTTCAGAAGCAAGGCCAAGTCGAAAGAGTTTTATGTCATGGATTTTACACTGACTTTTTTAAAATAACTTATTTAAAAAAATCGATGAACTGTTAAGGATACCGTTGATTCTAATGATTTCTCTTGTGGCTGGTTGTTTTTTTATAAGGATTTATATGGATAATAAAGATACAGTAAACTTTACAAACGAACATAACTATACCGTTACAGCGTTATAGCAATTATGTAACATCGCGTTACAAGATCGACTTGAATGAAGGGATCGTCATAAAAGTATAAAATTAAAACGTCCCTACGTCCCTGTGTTAATCGATGTTCGATCGACAAAGATTAATCGATTCTCTTAACACGGAATGGTTCTTAGGTACCAACACGCTTCCGACGGCTGTAGCCGTGCTTCGGGTTGTCTCGGTCGGATTTTCGATCATCTCCGACTCAAAAGCTTGGGTCGTTTGAGGTAAGAAGCGAGTATTAAAATTTTAAGCACTCCTAGATAGGTTATTAACTTAAGCTTATAGAAAATTCGATCGAAATAATGGTCGACTTTACTTTACCGCGTTACATAAGCTTCAAAATAGAATATGAACAATGACTGTTTCACCTCATTGATGACTGTACTTAACACATAGATTTTAAGAAAAATGCTTCTAATCATAAGGCATGCTCTAAATACCGTAAGATCATCGACTTTGCCTTGTATCACTAATCATCATACGCTTCGCAGAATCTGCTTGGCAATCAGATTTGATGATTTTGAATAAATACAAACGTTTAAGCACAACAGGTATTCCGAATACAATAATGTAAAGCTTTCAAGTTGTTACATAACGGATTCTTGAGTCAGTAGAGTAAGTACCGGTTTCAAGGGTTGCGAACAGAGTTTATCCTGCACATAAGTTAGGAATAGATTTTAACATCAGGACTTACATCAGGAGGTACCATGTTTTTTATTTTTATTTTGCGAAGCTCGATATTTCGTCATTATCTTAGGGGTTGACCTTGACGGCATTAGAAGTTTCCTTACCGGACTACCTTCTTACTCGTACGTTTGCTGCGTAAACACTGGTCACCACAACCATTGTCACTTTCACCCCTACCATTGTCCCTTGCTTTACGTACACTCGATCCCGTGTTCTACGGATACGGTGGCTGGTAAGTTTCGATACGGTGAGTTTCGTCTGCAGCAATCGTCAGTAAAAATAAAATAAAATAAAAAACATGGTAAATGTCCCGTTTTTTGAATAATTTTAGTGATCATAAAATCATTACGATTTTATCGTACCCTTACTTCTTGAACTAATATGATTTCTTAGAAGAAGGTAAAGGAACCAGAATATTGTAAATATTTAATTTAGAATGACTATATTAAAACAGTTATGTTATATTAATATTCACTCTTAAATTGTGCTTGCAATTAATTTCACGATATATATTACTAATTATTTCAATACTTACACTTTTCTTTATAAAATATAATTTATTATTTGTTTTTTTTTTTTGTATTTTAGGTACCATGTCAAAGAGAACAAGGAACCGAAGGGCGTCTTGAAACTGTCAGAGCTGAACGTATCTTTCGCTCCTTCTAAGATCGGCCACATGAATTCTATGCAGCTCACATTTATGAAGGACGGCTCGACGAGACATATTTATGTGTATCATGATGATCCAGAAGTTATCAACTGCTGGTAACGTGTTATTTTTTTTTTTTGTAAGCCTTTAAAACTCGGTTCCTATGTTAAATAATTGTGCTTGTTATAAAAAAAAAAATGAAATTTATATTGATAAGTATATAAAAACGCGTTCTTAAGGATAACTCAAAAGCTACTTGTCAGATTTAGCTCAAATATAAATGGAATCCACCACAAGACAAGCACCATCTTTCCAATATTTAAAGAATTATCATGTTATCATAATAGGAACCTGAACTAAGTGTACCTACTTCTACGTATTTATAATGATATTTTTGGCCAACGAACTCTTAAACATAGCCATACTATTTTTAAATTTCACATATCTTTTGCTTTTACTTAGCGGCGCCTCGATTTAAACTGATAATAGTCTAACAAAATTTGCTTAACTTAAAGTATTACTTTGAAAAATTAGTAATTTTAAATTAAATTTTACTAAAGATAAGTTTAATTTAAAATTATAATTGAGTTATTTTAAAGTAAAAAATAAATAAATAGAAAACTATTGATAAGAAAATTAAAATATTATATTAAAAAATATTAAACTCATGGTCAGTTCTAGTTATAAAAAAATTTGACGATAAGCCAAACTTTAATTCTGGTGTTATGGTGGTACAAAACTAACTAGACAACAAAATCTTTGTAAATGTTATCATACTAAAAATAAGTTATTTATTTGAATAACTCTTGTCATAATAAATTTAATTTAAGAAGATATTTATTATACATGAAATATGTAAATTGCAATACTCCCCGCTAAGTAACTACTATGTACGATACCTTGTAAAAGCAATGTTGTGTTAATATTATGCGTATAAAGAGCTACTTAAATAAATAAACCACATTTAAATTGCTTATATTATAAGACAGTCCTCATTATAACACATTTATGTTCCAACAAGTAATATTACACATAAAGAAATACATATTTTTACTGCGGTAAGCCGCACGCGTTTGTTAATTTCGTTACGTTTGAGCGATTTGTACACAATAACGAAACTTAAGTTGTCGTTTAATGCAGTGTGAACATTTGGATCCAAATAAGATTGATGTAAAAAAAGAACTTATAAAAACGTTAATTACTTAGATGTGGATTTTAATAAGTTATTAAGCTTCATTTAAATATATAAATAATTTAATTAAGATGAGTGCTTTATTAAATATACATAATTAAGAAATGGGAAGTAATAACAGCTGTATATTTTTATCACATATGTTATTCATCTCAGAAGATAGCTGGTAGTGTAGAACTATTTACGATTTTTCTCATCACTCATAATAATAATAATAATAATAAATAATAAATACTCTTTATTGTACACCACAAAGAAACATTACAACAAAAGTGATACATGAAAAGAAAGATGTACAAAGGCGATCTTATCGCTAAGAGCGATTTCTTCCAGACAACCTTTGGGCATAGGACATAGCGAAGAAAAAGAGAAGCGGTAGGGAAGTGTACAAACAGTTGATAAAGAATTGGCATATAGTTAACAAGCAGTATGATATTAACAGAAGTAAATATACATATACACATACATATACACACAATACACATACACATACATATATACAAATAAATATATACATATATACTACATAAACAAATACTACATAATATATATATTTATGGAGCTGATAATGATAATTATGAAGTATTTAGTGACAAAAAATGCGCCTTTAGATATTTTTTAAAAAACATCATCATCATCACTTCAGCCTATCACAGTCCACTGCTGGACATAGGCTTCCACAAGTTCGCGCCAAAAACGGCGTCAACTCATGTGTGTTGCCCATAGTCACCACGCTGGGCAGGCGGGCTGGTGACCGCAAGGCTGGCTTGTCGCAGCGAAAACGCTGCTGCCCGTCTACGAACTGTGTATTTCAAAGCCAGCAGTTGAATGGTTATTCCGCCATCGGTTGGCTTTTTAAGTTCCAAGGTGGTAGTGGAACTGTGTTATCCCTTAGTCACACACACGGGAAGAGAGGGCGTGGCTATATTCTTACTGCCGTAGTAGTATTTACATAGCAACTAAAAGAAAAGATGCGGCATGGGGCAGTCTTATCGTTAAAAAACAACAATCTTTTCCAGGCAACTTTAGGTAGAGGATATGTATAGATTATTACATATATTATCATCATCATTACAGCCTATACAGTCCACTGCTGAACATAGGCCTCCACAAGTTTACACTAAAAATAACGTGAACTCATGTGTTTTGCCCATAGTCACCACGCTGGGCAGTCGGGTTGGTGACCGCAGTATTGGCTTTGTCGCACCGAAGACGCTGCTGCCCGTCTTCGGCCTGTATATTTCAAAGCCAGCAGTTGGATGGTTATCCCGCCATCGGTCGGCTTCTTAAGTTCCAAGATGGTTGTGGAACCTTGTTATCCCTTAGTCGCCTCTTACGACACCCACGGGAAGAGAGGGGGTGGCTAAATCCTTTAGTGCCGTAGCCACACAGCACATATATTATATATTAGGATATATATTAATAAATATTTACAAATAATATTACATAACATAATAATATTATATAATTTTTTTCACGAGCTCTAAAATGCCTTTTGTTGAACATCATGCATAATAATACCACAGGCGATTTATTATTCAAACTACAAATCGACAGTCCTTTGACTGCCTATAGTAAAGCTAGGACGTGGTGCGACGCTGACGGATATTTTTATGTATACATACACTCACACTCATATATGCACACATACATACATTACATTACATACTTACACATATACATTTATATAATTGTTTATCCATAATAATATATGTAAATAAATAATACGGTTTTTTGCCAACAATTAAATAAATACAATGTTCTAGATGTCAGGATAAACATTTTGCTCATTTTAAGTTTACATACATTTGTTTTTAGGTATACGGCGATACGTTGTGCAAAGTTACATCTATTACAAGTGGCGTTTCCATCAAGTCCTCAATCCGATCTCATCATGCGTCTACCCAAAGACTTTGCAAGAGAAGGTTGGCTGTGGAAAACTGGACCCCGGCCCTCTGACGTCCACAGACGTCGTTGGTTTACACTCGATAACAGAAAACTAATGTATCACGATGAACCGTTGGACGCTTATCCGAAAGGCGAAATTTTCATTGGTGAGTATTTAACACGAGTTGCTTGAAATAAGTCTCGTATCGGTTATAAATATGTCAAATATAGGTGTTCAATATTTATTTAATAAGGAAATTATTGTTTGATATTTGTCGTTAGTATTTTTCTATTTTTTCTTGATATAATATTATGAAAATGATAAGGATATAATGACAAAAATTTCTTCATAACAGTCTTGAATACAAATTTTCATTGCTTAACATATCTTTCTAGGGGTAGATTTTCGTTCGTTTAATAAAACTAATATTTAATAGTACTTTGATTTTTAAATATAAATAATGAAAATATATAATTCATGGTTTTAGAATGGTAGTTTTTGTTGACAGGGATTTTTTCGTGGGTTGAACCCTATCAATAAATCTCTATAACTCTTATACGTTCCACCAAATAACCAATACGTTCTTTGGCCCACATGATAGTTGTAAAAAATTAAATACCTATAATAAAAACCATATGAGTTTTTCCCTATGGGTTTTACTTATCCATCGTGACCTCGATTTGAGAAAGTCGGAAAAAGCAATAATTAAAGCCGTGCTTGGAATTCCGCGTCACAATCATTAATGCATCACTCGGTCGCATGTTTTCCGTGCCTTAGTCAAGATTCACGGTCATTCTACTGCGGATAAGTAATCAACGCACTGACGTACTGTGACATACTTGTGACGTACGACATAATCTTTTCATTTCGTTTACGTAACAGTTCATAACTGCATATCATAGCTGTAGACTTGGAAACGAGACTAATTGCTAAGGCAGTAAATAATGCCACGTAATGTGACGTACTTGGTATTAAAATACCAACGCGTTATGATGCTGAGAAAGCCATAAGCGCGTCATAGTGAAACAACATAATTAATTGTGTGGAAATCTTCTTTACTTTACAAAATATACCCTGCGCAGGGTACTAGCTGTACCCTGCGCGTGTTGCTACGCTTTTTTAATTTATTTATAACCGAGTTCCAAAAGGAGGAGGTTCTTAATTCGATTGTTTTTTTAATGTATGTTACTTCAGAGCTTTTAACTGGGTAGACCGATTTCGATAAAAAAAATAAATAATCGAAAGGTGGTACGTGTCATTTCGTCCCATTTAAATTTATTTGAGATCTAACAACTACTTTTTGTGTTATATCTAATAATGCGTTTTTACTTGACTATTTTTACGTCGACCTACGTTGTATTTATACCGCATAACTTTTTACTGGGTGTACCGATTTTGATGACTTTTAATTTATTCGACAGCTGATGTTTATCATGTGGTCATATTTAAATTCCATCGAGATCTGATTACAACTTTTTGAGTAATCTTTGATAAATCGTATTTAGTTGACGAAGTATTACTTATCGATGTAATTGAAGTGGGTTTTTTTTTTGTTTGCGAGCAAACACAATTATGGTCGCACCAACTCCTTTTCCAACCTTTGTGGGCTCATGCACAACACTTTGCTGAAGATCATGACATAATCAAATGCATAGCTTACGATTTTTGTATATACTCGTATATATAGATTATTTAATTTCATAACTCTTTGAGAGATTTTAGGTTTAGAAATGAAGTGAATGATAGTTGTTTATTTTTTTGTCATAAAAATACCTACTTTTTTGTATCAATAGTTTTTTTTTAAAGGGACTAAAAGTTACTAAGAGTCACTAATGATAAAACTGATTGTCAGGGATTACAAAGGAAGGAATTAATTGTACTCACGTTTTCTTAATTGTGTCTTTCATTTAAAATTAAATATTAATAAATAAACGTAATATTTATTTACTTTTGTAACAATGTAATTTTATATAGCGACACGTGAACGTAATTATTGTGAAAAACCATTTGTAGATGTAAATAGTTCGGAAATTACGGTGGAATAACTTACGTGTACATAACTGTCGTGAAAAACTTTTTATAGATGTTAATTTTATGGACGTAACGGCCGGGTACTTGTGATTTATAGTTTTATATAATGACATAATTCAAATTAAAGATCTTTTATACGATGATAATTAAGACATGTAAAAAATTAACATTATATCATTTTTTTATTATATTTTCTCTAGTATAGTAGTGTCTATGCCCAGCGTGGTGACTATGGGCAAAACACATGAGTTCACGTTATTTTTGGCGTGAACTTGTGGAGGCCTATGTCCAGCAGTGGACTGTATAGGCTGTAATGATGATGATGATGATGAGTAGTGTCTGCCGTTTGAGCTCCTGAACACAGGTGGTAATTCCCTCTCGGGATATCTGTATTTGTACAAATATTATTGGTTCCGTTTGATATCATTATTGTTACGCATAGTAGGGAACCGCCAACCCACAGTAAAGCAGCGTAGCGAAATAAGCACAGACCCGTCTTTCAAAAGGAGCAAGAGACCTATCGAGCTTTGGGATGTTACAGGTTAAATCAATCGATCAATTTTTCAATATTCCAGGCCACGAATCCAACGGTTATCAAATTAAAGTATCGAACACGGGTAATGGTTGCAAAGAGGCGCGTTTTCCCTTCCACCTCGTGACTCCGGATAGAACATTCTGCCTCGCCGCGACAACACACGAGGACAGAGCTGGCTGGCTCGCGGTCATACAGCAAGCTTTAAAGAGACCGTTAACACCACAAGACTCCACTAGTAAGTATTAATTATGCTACTTATCATTAAATTATACTCATTTTTATTATAACTGGTGAAGCTAATCACCCTATTTTTTGTGAATATATCTGTTCAAAAATAAATTAAAAGTGTGCACGTGTGGTCCTAGTTGTGCCGCATTTCCTGAAAATTTTTTGACAGAACTTGAATCTACAACGATTGATAGTTTTTAAAAATGTTACTGTCAATTTTCTTCCCGATTGCACTCAGCAGAATCTGTATTACATGTATTACTGTTCGGCATAAATTAGGGTATCGTGCCCCTTTTTAAAAAAGGGTTCAAGCGGAAAAAATAATAATTTAAAAGATACCAGAAATAACAAACTCTTCATAACGGTTTAGATTATGATTTAAATTTAGGTATATCATAATAATTAAAAAACAGTTTATATTTTGACATATTTCTATATTTATAGCACATTTGTACGTAAGATTGTATCGAAACTTAAATATTATCATTACATAGTATAAAATAAGGTCGCTTCCCGCTTTCTGTATGCTTAGATCCTGAAAAATACTCAACGGATTTTGATCAGTATTCTTTAGTAAATAGAGTGAAACATGCATAATATAGTAGAGGAACACTGATAGTTTTTGCAACCGTGCGAAGCCGGAGCGGGTCGCTAGTAATATATAAACTGTACCATACGAAAATAATTGTTGGGACTGTATACATACTGATAACGATTATTGAGAATGAAACAGAAACAACAACAGATGTGTGTCGTTATCTTTAGAAAAATTTATAAACGTATTGAAACCAACTTTGAAAATTTATTATCTATTAAATAAAATATTTTTAAAATAAAAAATATGTAGTGTCATGGGACACCAGAGTTCCTTCGGATAGTATAGAAGCAACACAATTTGAAAAAAAAATGTTTAATTTTATATAATATATAATCTAGGTCTTAATATTTTTTTTTTTGTAATTTTTTTGATTGGTTTTTAATTAAGTGCATAAAAGTATTCAGGAAATTTAGTATTTTAGAAAATAACAAATAAAATAAAATAAATCAAACAAAAAAAATATATAATAATTGAAACTATTATGTGGAATAAAAAACATGCGTCTTTACTTATTATGTTTGTCGACTGTATAAAATTGCATAAACAATTTAAAAAAAAAGTTTATAAGTACCTATTATTGGTAATTTTTATTAATCAATTCTCATCATTAAATTCTATTACTGAAACTATTGGCTTGTGGTAACTATACAAAATAAGATATATATATGGTTACGATTCTATTTTGCGCAAATATCTTGAAAAAACAATATCAATAGTAGTACCATATCTCGTTGTCACAAAAATGTTTTTCGTGATTCTGATTTTTCATCTACAAAATTAACTGTGCCTTTTATAAAGATGCTCGATTATTTATTTATTTTTTTCATAACTCTGTACCTCTGCTAATTCTTAACAAAAATATTCAACATATTATTATTAGGTTTTGAAATAATTTCAACAATATTCGAATATAAAATGAATTTGACTCTCATCTATGGCTTATTAGTATTGTTCATTCATTTGCTCTTGTGTCACTTACTAAATTACTCTAATTTTCCGCGGTCGGAAGTACGCCATATTTGTTTACCATTTAGGAGCCTTCTGAAAAAATGGACTATACAAATAGACACTACACCCCAACGATAGCTATTTTAATTCATAATTTTATCAAAAATCGCCAAACATTTATAGCTGTTAATGATCGGTTTTACATACGTCATATAATACAATCGTGTGACTGATATTACGTCACTTCCGATATATATTTTTCTTACGGCTTTAGTCTCACATTTTTTTCAGTTCGGTCGCCCTGCAACATATCAGGCCTGCCGTAAGGAACTTCGTTCCAATAATTACCTAATTGTTCTTAGTAGTATTATGCCAAAAAACAATAGGCTTTAGAATTGTTTGGAATTCCCTTGTGTGTGATAAAACAAAAATAAATAGGACGAATAGACTTTAGATTTTTTTCTTGTTAATTTCATACCTAAAATATCCTGAATCTTCACATAAAAGTAATATTTACAATTAAATTTACGCTTAAACTTAGCGCGGATCATGCAAGCATTTAAATAAAATTACCTTTTAGATGTAACGACATTCGCTTTACGGTGTGTATGTAAAAGTAGTTTGTGTTGTATACTTTACATAACACATTAGATGGATGGTACATAATAACTATAAGGAAAGCAGGTGCATACTATATAAATATGTTCGATTTTATCAACATGATCATTAATTATGTGTATTGACTTAATTAACATTACACTGTTTTTTTTTTTCAGTCGAGGCTACCCTGGTACGAAAACGCACAACGTCAAACTCCATCAGCATATTCTCAGGGAGGTAGTTTAATATTATCGATAGTTATTTTAGCGTTAGATCACATAGAAAAGTATTCTTTAAGAAATTACTGCTCATTAATTTCGTTTATACGTGAAAACTGGTTTTCAATGCAAATGAAATTTATGTTGAAATGCAGCAAATACAGAAAATAATTACACATATGTATTTTTAGATTATTTTATTTGTAAATAAAATTTAGTTCGTCAATAAAATGAAATATTTAATTTGATAATTATTTTAATTTTAAGATATTTTTTAGTCAAAATAATTTAATGTTATATATTAATAATAATGATGTACATAAATAAACTAATTTTATTGAAAATAATTTATGACATCAACAGTGAAGGGAATGAATCTGTTAATTATATAAACCATGATTTGTTTTATTAATATTCTTTTTCACATAGTATAATGTATGCAAAATATTAAAATGCTATTATGTTACAGTTAGGCTACGCACAAAAATATAAAACTCCTATAAAACCTTCATTAACAAATTTCTTCATATTATTTTTGATGTTACAATCATTTAACCTTTAAAACAGAACTTGTTTTTTAGATTGCTTTTAACCTTTAACTACCGACGTGATACCTGAGAGACCGCATATGACAACAATGAGTTTCATAAAAAATATGTACAATATACAACTATAGGTTTTGTAGCTTATTTATGATCTACAAATGAAAATGAAGATAATCAATATAATCAACTTTATTTAACTCGAAATTATATGGCTTTTAAACTCTAGCTCTGTGTTTTTACTGAAAAATTACTTCAAAAAATAAAAATTATTAAAAAAATATCTCATCTAAGGAACCACGAAATATACTTTCTCTGTAGCTTATTTTTCAAAAAAAAATGGAAAATTTCTAGTATACATAAAACATAAAAATGTTTAATAAGAAAGTTATTTAAAATCGGGGCACATTTGTTTGCCACACTGTGTAAACAGACATATTATTTGCAAGAGTAGCACTTATATAAGGATTTCCTATTTAGCTCAGGTAAACAAGATACACATATTTTTCTTGTTTTTCTTCGTTGGCTTGACATTGAACTGTATTTGGTTTAGCAGGACCAAGCAATCTAGCTATATCAAGTTTACAAGGCAAGCGTAAGTTGAACACGCTTCTCTTCATGTGCTCTATAATTAGTTGTCGAGTTAGTTTATAAACACACAATCACTGTTAGTTTTTCTTCCTAAGTGGACATCATATAAAATATGTGCACGTTACTTAGGCTCGTTATTAGCACTCGATTTAGTTCGTAAGAAACTTTTGTTATAAGTATGTATATACATAATTTAAAAAGCATGTTGTGTATCCTACCTATAATTGAAATATAGTTTAAGTTTTATACCGTAGATGTAAGTAACATTGTAGCAACCGGTGGTATACCAAAAAAATAAAAGTCCTAATATAAAATAGTGTCAAAAGTCAACTATTTTCATCCAGGACATTTATAAGACGTTATGGTCTTTTGGAAAAACGTAAACTATACATATGTAAGAATCGTTTAAAGGCCGACAATACATGGTACATCCATTCTTCAAATTATCCGTTATATTCCTGAAAATAAATATTTTATTTATTCGTCCCTCAAACAAAAACTAAAGTTAGTTTTGACGTCGGGCCTGAGAGGCCATATCGTTATTTTAAACTGACATAACTTACCGAAACTGTCTCTGTCAGTACTAATATCACACTCTGACACTCAACGACCACGCAACTAAACTCGCAGCTACTAATAAGCAGAGGCCTCATTTGCCCGGGGAAGGGGTAAATTTAGCAACTTGTAAACCGACGCGGCCTCATAGGCCCCTCTTCGGTACTTAAAGGTTAACAGCATTTAAAATAATTATTCAGGCATTAATCATTATACTTTTAACGTATGGTGAATTAAATTACATACGATATTTATAGCTTTACTAGCTGACCCCGCAAACGTTGTTTTGCCATATATATTATAACCGCCTTAAAACTTAGGGGTTGGAAAAATAGATGTTGTTCGATTCTCAGACCTACCCAATATGCACACAAAGTTTCATGAGAATCGGTCAAGCCGTTTCGGAGGAGTTTAACTACAAACACCGCGACACGAGTATTTTATATATTAGATTTAGTAAATAATAAATTTATATTTTCTGCTTAGCCTATACAAAATCTTTACCACGATATGTTATCATAAAAGTTATTTAAAATAACATTGCTCTCTCGTTTGTATGAAAAAGACATTTTACAGGGAATTCGTCTAAAAATTTAATCGTACATATACTTAGTAGAACAAAATTACAATAAACTTCGTATAAAATGCTTTAGTGTATTAAGCAATTTAATTGTAGAAATAAGTCTAAGGATGGTCTCATCCAAGTATTTACTTATATTCGTATACGTAGATTTTGTACTATTAGAAACGTAGTACTGACGTCAGAGAATGAATTTGTCTTGTCTATTATACCTATTAAAATTGCTTTTATTTAAATAACATGGCAATAGAAATATACAATAAAATTAAATAAAAAACATACTTATTGATAAGAAAATTCAAATCGATAGGATCTACTCCTGTAGTGTATTTTGTTTTAGTAAGGTATCCTAAATTCAAATTTAGTCACTAGTAAATTTCACCTAGCATACATGTACCAAATCGATACTCGATAATATCCGATATGAAATATCGCAGGCTTTTAATATAGCCTAATTATTTGCTTTGTTAAAAATGAAATCAAAGCAAATTTGTAGTTCAATTTTAAACAAAAATTAAACATTTTGAATTAATTAAATTAAATTAAGTAGCAAGCAATTTATTTTATCCTAAGGGTATTTGAATGTTAGTGTGAAACTTATTTTTCTAGCATGATATAGTTAATGAACTAAAATATAATATCATTAGTAGAAAAAATATATTCCTTAATTTACATATGTATCTTAAGATTGTGTATTACAATAAACTGTGTATTGAATATATATTTATATAAACACACATAAGCAATTAGTAACGCAATAATGTAGCGTACCTACAATGTGTAAGATTTTAGTGTCACTGTAGTTTTTCTCTTGCATTTATATAACTGTAATTTATACTTCAGTTTTTAAGTACAAAATTTGTGTTTTTAATTATTCTTAAAGATTTATTGATTTTTATATTAAAATACGTCCTGTATTATAATACTTTAATGGAGATTTCTTACATTTATTTATATCACTTTTAACAAATAATTTTATTTAAATTATTAATTAGATAATCAGCTGATACGCCATTATACAAATTTAATTAAAAATATTTGTTATTTGAAAATAATTTACAAATATTGCGTTGTTTAGATTTTATTAGCAAATCATTTACAACATTTCGATCCTGAAGGACTAAAAATATTGACGTCTATATTTAAATTTACTAAATATAGACAAGTAACCTACATAATTTTTTTATTTTTTTATTTTAAAGTAAGTTAAAAAAAGATTTACAAATACGTAACCGATTATTACCGGTTTCTTTTATTTTGTTTCTTTGTGTCAAGTATTGATAAGACTAGAACGAATGATTATATTTAGTAGTTTGTATTAAAAGCTAGGAGACTACCAAAAAGGTAGAATAATATTTTTAATATTAATGTATACTTTGGATAAGAATGTTAACGTGAGTGAAAAGAATGAATTAAATTCATATGTTTGTAATAAATGCGTGACCGCTTAAAAATATTAATGAATGTTATATTTCATTTAGTGAGTTAGTAAATTGAAGTCCCAACATTTCGAAAGATCGTTCAATTCAATTTCATTTTCCAGAACACTATATGAATGTAAAATGTATGACTGTTAAGTCATTTCAGACTTTTAATGTAATTTTAGATGAAAAATATAATGGATTTGGGTGTAATTTAAATGGCATTGCAAATGTTTAAAAGTATTGCTACATAAATTGAAATCAAAATGAATGTTACTTTTTTCATCGACAAAAAAGTGTTGTGATATTTTTATACTATTCCGACTACAAGCAATGAAATTATTTCAAAACTTAAATAAAACCATGTTACACTGTACAATCAATAAAAACTTAAATAAAGGATTAATGTTTAACATTTATTTTTTTACTGCTTCTATTTATTTGTGGTATAAAAATGTGTATTTTTGTATCTGAAAACTTTTTACAATTATAATTGAATTAAAATCAACTACCGTTGGTGACATATTTTTAAAAAGGATTTTTGTTCGATCTGTATATGCGTAATTTAATGTTATTTCTTTGTCAAACTGTTAAAGAACGCGAGAGTATGAATGCTCAGATGTTTTCTTAATATCCGTATTGTAAAAAAATACTGTGAGCAGATGTGCATACAATTTTACCCAATTTTTATTGATAAGGCCGTATTTGTAACAATCAAATATCACTGTATTGTACTGCCACTATAATTACCCATATAATAATAGGCGTATAAATAAAATATTACCTTCGCTTTAGTTAGAACTGTAGTATAAATTATTTAAACAAACTTACCAAAACGTTGCCTCGCTTAAGTTACATTTTTTTTTTTTTTTTTGTTATAATAATGTAAATAATTTAAAATATTTTAGTGTGCTCTGGCATAATAGATACATGTAATTGGATATTCATAAGATTAATAAACATTTGCACCGGCTACTTCCATGTTTCATTTTTTTCTATCACCTACACCGACGCTATTTAATTGTATGTTTTTTTTATTTAATTTAATGATAGTAAAATTGCCACTTATTACACAAAAAATATTGGTACTTACCTACCAAATGAATAAAATTTGAGTGACTATTTGTAATATTAAATGTATGATGTATACACACATACATATACCGAAATAACATTTTATATAATTTTTGTCTGTCTGTCTGTCTGTCTGTTTGTTCTGATCTCTGAAACGGCTGGACCGATTATGACGGGACTTTCACTGGCACAGATAGCTGATGTAATAAGAAGTATCTTAGACTACTTTTATTTTTGTTTTTTTTTTTTTATATCTATAACTGCAACCTAAACAATAACTATTTTGTTAAATTCCACGCGAACGAAGTCGCAGGCATAGCTAGTAATAATAATAATAATAATAATACTTCCAGTAAACCTACACCAGTATAGTGCTAGTAGACCGATCAGCGCGCCGAGCAATTATTGTTGACATAACAGTTCCACATGACGATAATCTCGTAAAGGCGGAAAAGGAAAAATTAAGTAAATATTTAGACATTGCCCACGAGATGACTGGCATGTGGAATGTAGACTCAACAATAATTGTTCCTATTGTTGTTTCGGTCAATGGTCTATTAGCGAAGAGTTTCGTCCAACACCCGCTTGACTATTGGATCAAGAGTCGGATTCAAAGAGCAGTGTTGCTTAAAACAGCCCGCATCGTGAGGAGGTTCCTCAGCCTAGAGCCTTAACTACCGGCGGCTTGGGCATCAACCTGCCCCACCAGAGGACTACTATTTTTATATTTTTTAATATTTTTTTTTTTTTTATAAATATATTTAAAAATGTAATAAGTAATGAAATGTATTGAACAAAATATAATAATAATTCCGAATTTAAAAATTCTTGCAATTCGACGAACACGAAGTTCCACATAACATATAATTTTAACACACCACACGCTGCATTTACTTGATTTTGACCCGTAAATACAGACAGGCCTGCCAGAGGTAGAGAAAAATTATCAATTTAATAATAATAATAATAATAACAATACTTTTAACCGCTTTCCAAAAAGGAGTAGATTATGTATGTTACTGCAGAACTTTTGACTAGGTGGACCGATTTCGGTAAAATTTAACCGAAAGGAGGTGTGTGTCATGTGGTCCCAATTTAATTGAGATCTAACAAGTACTTTTCGAATTTAATCTAATAATGCGTTTTTACTTGACTATGTTTTCGTCGACCTACGTTGTATATACCGCATAGCTTTTTACTGGATATACCGATTTTGATGATCTTTAATTTAATCGAAAGCTGATGTTTATCATATTACATTTAAAACTAAAATTTACATTTAAATTTCATCGAGATCGCATCTATCGTTCTACGTTCTATTACTTGTAATTGAAGTGGGTTTTTTTCATTTGCGAGCAATTATATGTACTGGCGCTCAACAGAAAAACTTTGAATGTTATTATTTTCATTAATAAGCCGCTATGTGTTATACTACTTACAAATTATCTTACTAGGACGTCATTAACATTATGCTGTGTGTGCGGACGACGCCATTTGAGTAGGTACCAGTGTTGCCGTTAGGACAATTTAGTTTGTGGCTACATCAAAGAAAAAAGTTGCCAGTTTTGTAAATAAATCACTTTCGAAATTCCGCTAGAAGTGCCTAGTGTGAGTTTTCCAATTACAGAGCATAATGTGACTCAGTGGAGCACAATGCTAAATTGTGCTGATGCTTAATTGGAACTTGAATTCGTTTTGAAATACACCTAAAAGAACTACGACGGCTTTACTTTACTTTGAATTACTAACTATAATATACTAGCTGAGTCCCGCGGTTTCACACGCTTTAATTAAAAAAAAAATGCGTATGCGTAAATAATAACAACATTGCGCTCCGTTTGACATTTTGTCATGAGTAGTATTAACATTAAGCAAAACAAACTAGGCTCAACAGCAATAGCAGTACGGTCCATTTTCATTCGATCGAACCTAAATAACGTTAAAGATGAACATTCATTCGGGAATCCCCCTTCATAATGCGGACATTATTGGTGCTGCCTAAAATTAACTATGTAATTTAGTTTGGTAGTATTGGTACCGTATGGTGGTATGTATTAGTCGGTGGACTTTTTATAGTAATAAAAATACGTATGCAGTAACAATCTGAAAAGCAGCCAGAAGTAGCTAGATTTATTTTGGTGACTAAAATGGATTGGTTTTTGGCTAAAACCATTGAAAATCCGCTAGATCTAGCCACAAAATGGCTAAAACGGCAACACTGGTAGGTACTGCGTAACGCTAATTTTGCAGGTTTTTGACTCTCCCACCAGGGGGCAACAACCTACGTAGCTATAACGCTCTCTTTCACCCCAAACGTCACGTAAAACGTAACTAAACATTTTTTATCTAAAATTATGTTGCTAAATATACTGAAAAGTCACAAATACGTTTATATAGTTTAAGCGGTAATAATAAATAAAACACGAGATTTCTAAATCGCGTAGTAACTTGTATTGATATTATTGTTAAAATGTACTTAAGAAACCTGCCACTCAAAATTAACATGTTAAAAACATTTAAATTGAAATTAGATTTTAAGCAATAATAAATGTATTCAAATATCTTAATGGATCTCGTATATTTTTTGCGGAAGTTGTTTGTTTTGTCAGGTTCCGTAGTGTTGGAGTGTTGAGATATTGAGTTACCACTTACAACGTCACTTTCATCTAAGATCAAACGTCGGCTGACGATTTAGACAGACTGCTAAACTCGTATCAGGTGACATGAATTTTCAGCTTGTTATAATTTATTTAATTACATCCTATATTTATTTTGTAGGTAAAGGTTAACTTAGCGTTTAGAAGTGTATTAAAATTAGAAAGAAAGTTACACTTTAAAGTCATAAACTTTTGAACGTTTATTTTTTATAGGTAACCTCTACGGCCTAGTTGACAGACAAAACTTTTTTTTAAATTTAAAATACGTATAAAATACCTATGAATTTTTTTTTATTAATCAGTGTTTATATCAAAACAAACAGTTAAAATATGTTTTTATTGTACGTATATGAAATTATAAAATAGTTTTTAACATTTTTTGTTTTCCTTTTTGGCTCTTTGACTTGAAGAATTATGTGTTTTTTTTTGTAGCTTTCATTGTTCCATTTACCAGATTTCAAAAGAAGGATGTTAAACAAAGTTCAAGACTAAAAAACTCTGGACTCTGTACATGAAAATCATATGATTATCCTGGTGATCCTCTATAAACTACAGCAATTCGAAGAGAAGTCGAAATTTTTTATTTGATGAATAAAATCTCACACTTTTTAATATCTATTATATCATTTTCATACATTTAAATTTATTTTTAATTTTTATGTGTATAAATAATAATAATGTTTATACAGAGAAGTAGACAAGAAGCAATAGAATTTTTATTAAGTTATTACTTTACGCAAAGTACAAAACGTTTCATACATAAATAATTACTTAAAACTCATAATAATATCACACATTGTTCATCAAACCCTCGGATGGGTACGAATTTCTCATTTCGTAAAAATGTTCTTTGTATTCATAATTGCAATATTGCATCGAATTACAGGGTAATTCGTTGTTATCTTCGTAACTTCGATCTTCGTAACTTCGTTCTTCATAATCGTTTTCAGAATAATCTTGCCGGTAACTATCATTACAATTGACGCCATTTTGAATTTCCCTCGAAGATAAATTTCGATTCACTGAATCGTCCTGGTTTTGAGAATTTATATCCCATCTTTGTGAAATCGTGCAGCTTAATGTGCCACCATGTTGAAAAGTAAATGGCCAAGCCTGGAAATAAAAAAAATGTCTGCAAATCATTTTCTAAAAGAAAACTTTTGTCTAACAAATTTTGTTAACTTAAACTTTAACTAATTCATCTTTTTTGTAACTTTTTTTTTCGTTATAATCAATATTCTAAAATAAAGTGTTTTTAGCCTAAAACCGTCACTGCTTGTTTCTTTTAAATACTAACAAAATAAAACCAATAGACTAATTATAAACAGCTTTTGGAATCCACGACCTCCCATGACGATATCTGATCCTCGAAGTGCGAATAGCTTGTATGGTTGAGCCTTATTTCGATATCCAAATAAACAGTCATAAACATGTGTGATCCCACTCAGTAATATATGGAAACCTAAAGTTGATTAAAAAAAACGAATATACGCGCTTATGTCATGGATACGAGTATACATAAACTAAGTTTCACTCAGATATTGGCAAACCCTTCAGGGAGCCAAAGTAAAAGATGAAGGAGAAGAAGATACGAGATTTTAAATAAAACTAACCGAAATTTCATTTTTTTTAATAATGATAATTTATATACCACTAATTTTAATTAATCTAAAAAGCCATGTAAACGTTGAAATAAACTCTACATGTACAAAGTTTATTTGAAAGCGCTTCTCAAACAATTTGAACTATTGTACAAGTCACTTGTAGTTAAAAGTAAAAAATCTACCGACGACTCGATAAACTTCTTTGAGCGGATCGAATTAAGTAGTAGAGCTTGAGTAATATTTCCTATATATAATAAAAGTTAGGTATAAGTTCGCTCTGGAACTACTGAACATATTTTAAAAATTATTTTACTAATAAAAAGTTATAATGTTTCAAAGTGTCATTGGTATATAAAGTATATTATATTAGCTACTGTAACAAAATGTTTTCAGTCACAAAATATTAC
This sequence comes from Melitaea cinxia, assembly GCF_905220565.1. Classification (NCBI taxonomy): domain Eukaryota; kingdom Metazoa; phylum Arthropoda; class Insecta; order Lepidoptera; family Nymphalidae; genus Melitaea; species Melitaea cinxia. The sequence goes on from NC_059407.1 coordinate 5,998,301, forward strand.
AATTGTAAAACCAGTCGAGATAGAAGTACTACTATGCAGCTTTATTCATTTACGTTGACGTTTTAGTAAATTATACGGTATTATAATGTAATACAAAAATGTCATTCTTTAGCAGACTTATAAAAAAATTGGGATATCATGTACCTAACTATTTCTGCTAGATAATAAGCCACACTGTGACATTTTTTTATCAAAAATCTACTAAAATATAAAAGTGGTTTATGAGCATTATTATCAAAAATCGCCAAATAATACTTATAAATGAAATTACTTGATCATCAAGACTATTTCACTAATAAATTTTGCCTGACATTACGTGGCTTTCCCCGCCGCCGCACAGTGGGACAGAACCGTGCGTACCGTCTCAAAAATAGCTTTTCGTAATGTTCTATATTGAATATTTTGTTAATGCATATGTCTAACTGAATGTTCAATGCATATTATATAGCAAATAAAATACACTATTTCTCATTTTTTGTATTAGAAATAAGGCTTGCAAGTTGACGCTCAAAATTATGTCAATTATGTTGAACACGTGCTGTGTGGCTACGGCACTAAAGAATTTAGCCACCCCCTCTCTTCCCGTGGGTGTCGTAAGAGGCGACTAAGGGATAACAAGGTTCCACAATCACCTTGGAACTTAAGAAGCCGACCGATGGCGGGATAACCATCCAACTGCTGGCTTTGAAATACACAGGCCGAAGACGGGCAGCAGCGTCTTCGGTGCGACAAAGCCAGTACTGCGGTCACCAACTCGCCTGCCCAGCGTGGTGACTATGGGCAAAACACATGAGTTCACGTTATTTTTAGCGTAAACTTGTGGAGGCCTATGTCCAGCAGTGGACTGTATAGGCTGTAATGTATGTTGAACACAATTCCACCAGTTTACATGGTCATATTTGCGTTACTTTACCAGCTAATTTGTAAGTGTGATATATGGTTAGAATGGTGATGAAGTACTTGATTTAAAAATAATTTAAGTGAACCATTATGTGAAACCTGGGGAGGTAAAGATTTTTTTTTCAGGACCTAATATTCTATCCTTATTAGAAACTTTGCATAGACTTTTGACAGTTAGTGGTGTCTGCCCATGTCGTAATTTTGATAGCATCGTATAGAGCAGCTAATGTAAAAGTCAGGGCAAAAAAAGTTGAGTGCCCGAATCTGCCCCCTTGAAATGAAACGAAAAATGGCTAATGGGAAGAAAATACAAAATATTCCAAAAATTATTTTAGTTCTGATTAATGAGATTTTTGGATATTTAGATCACTTTTGACCTTTTTTTCTTAAACAATATTATCTATTTACTCAATCTTTAGGTACAGTGGGAGTTTTGGGTAATGTATTAGTATGTAGTATATTTTTTTTATCGTGCGGTCAGATGTGGTTAATGTTTTGTTATCACTGTGTGAATTACATGTTTCTCATATAGTTTATGTATTTCTCTATCGCGGTGAAGGAAAAGGGAGCAAGTGGTATCTAGTTATAGTTGTTAGTGTACATTATCAGTACCTACCTACTACTAACCACCTTCATAGATAGTGGTTAGGAACTTGATAATGGCACTAGATAGTAATATTTTTTCACACGAAATTTCAGTATAAAAGTTATTGATTTACGTTGTCATTTACCAGTACTTTAGTGTGCTTTAACATAATATAGTCTTCACCAACCTCGGTAAAAAAAAGTAGTTAAAAATAAAAACAAAATGAGTGAATTTATTGTGCCTCGACGAGTATTATGCGAATTTTTTATTGGCCATGGAACAAAATCAGAAGATATTCAAAAATACTTAGAACAACACCACCATTTGCCGTCTGAAAAAAGTGAGTTAATTGTGAAACGTATTCAAAAAACGCTTATAACTGCGTTTTACGATCGGTGGACCAAATCTAACTGAACTAAAGAACGTTTCCTTAGTAATAATATATCGTGGTTAGATGGTAAATTTAAGATACAATTCGAAGAAGCACCGATGGATATTACACCTACAACATCTGATGAACGTGGACGTCCACCAAAGTCTTATGAAGATCTATCAGAGAAATCGAAAAAAAAAAGAATATGGAATTGGTACAAGAATATGGACTCTAGTATATACATAATGCATACGTTCAAGGATTGCGGGCTGAAGGAGAAATCGAAGAAGCTACTGTTGTTTCAATGATGCGGAATTGTGAAAGTTTATGTTTGCAGATTTAGATCTTTCGAAATCACAATACGGATTTCTTCGAGCAAGTTTTATTAACAAAAACTTCGACATACTGCCATCAGATTGCCCGAACGCCAAAAAACTGTGTTATCTTCCACTATCCAGCATTCAAATAACCGATATAAGTGCTAAAGTAAATCTACAAGATTTGCTGGATCACACTTGTGCTCGCATCTTAAAGATTGAAAATGTTTACAACCCAAGAAGAAAATCTCTTAAATTGTTTACCAAGTGGGGATGTGATGGTTCATCGGGGCAAAGCGAATATAAACAAGTTTTAACAGATGAGAGTGACTTAGTCTCATATACTAACTTATTTATAGCGTGTTTGGTACCAATAAAGCTGACTGACACAGAAACACATGAGATAATTTGGCAAAATCCGGCTTGTTCTTCTATTCGTTATTGCCGACCAATCCTGATGGAACTTGCAAAACAAACGCCCGGGAAAACCCGATCAGTGGTTGGTGATATTCGGGTTCAAATTAATAATTTGCAAACATCAAAGATACACAAGGAGACGCAGGTAATTGAAATAAGTCACGATCTATTTCTAACTATGGTGGATGGAAAAGTTACACAAGTTCTTACTGACACAAGTTCTGGAGCTGTAAGTACAGTGTGTGGGGCTAAACCAAGTGAAATGAATAATTTGGAGAAGATTGCATCAAAGCCAGATAATATAAATGCTTACGAATACGGTTTGTCTACGTTACACGCGTGGATCAGGTGCATGGAGCTAATTTTACATATTTCATATAACCTTTCATTTCAAAAATGGGCTGCGAGAACTTCGAAAGATAAAAAAAGTAAAGAAGACAAGAAAAAGCTTGTACAAAGTTTGTTTCGAAGCCGGATGGGATTGCACGTTGGTAAGCCCCGACAAGGAAGTGGAAACAGTAATGACGGCAATACAACTCGGCGTTTTTTTGAGAACTACTACTGCGCTTCAGAAATTACAGGGGTTGACGAGGAACTTATTAAAAGGTTCTATGTTATTCTGCAAACTATGGCATCCGGTATTGCTGTAAATCCAAAAAAATTTAATGAATATACTCGTGCAACCGCACATCTGTACGTAACAAAATATATGTGGTATAATATGCCTTCTTCAGAACATAAAATCTTAATACATGGGGAAAGTATAATAAGACATTTTGCTGCTCTGCCCATTGGTCATTTATCTGAGGATGCCCAAGAATCGCGTAATAAAGATTACAAAAAATTCAGATTGCATCATGCTAGAAAATGCTCTAGGTCCGCAACAAACGAAGACGTATTTCATGGTCTTCTATTTACGTCAGATCCTTATATATCAAGGTATCAGAAAACTATCAGTCACTATATCCAAGAAATTGTTAGAGGAAGCTAAGAACCTCTTAGCTATTTAAATCGAAATAATTTCGTACATTATTTGTAAAACATATTTTTGGAGTGGGTTATTATATATTGGTCATTTATTTAAATGTAAGATTCATATGTAATATAAAATAACATGAAATAGGTTTATTAATATCATAAAACTGTAAAATTATAATTCAATAAGTTAACCAAACCATGGTTTAATATTAAAATAATACATTTTTATTTTGTTTTATTTTATTTTATATTATTTATCAAATATTTGACAATGATACATTCATTATTGGATTGTATGTACTCTGGAGACACTACATACCAAATTTCAGCGATTTACTTCAATCAACAAGAAAGTTACAGATTTTTGAGACGGTACGCACGGTTCTGTCCCACTGTGCGCCGGTTGAAAACTATAGTCTTAATTAATTCAGAATAAACACTAAAAAAATTTAACGATAAGAGAATTAGCCTACAGACTATAGTATATTATATAAATGAATGTCTGTCTGTATGTCCTTTATAGAATCGTAAACTATGCATTTGCTCGTGTCATGATGCAAGTGTTGTGTATGAGCCCACAAAGGTTTTTGTGTTGGTACGACCACAAAAAAATTTAAAAAAAGTGTAGCTGTGCGCGCAGCGTCAGTCTATTATAAAAATATATTATTTATAACTAGATGTCCCCGCGACTTCGTCGAATTTAACAGAAAAGTTATTGTTCAGTTCGCAGAATTGTAAAATAAATAAATTTCTAAAATAAAAGTAGCCTAAGTAACTCCTTATTACATAGGCTATCTGCCAGTGAAAGTCCAACAGCAACAAACAGACCGACAAACAAAAAGACAGACAAAAATGTAAAAAATATTATTTTGGTATATGTACCGTGTTGTATACACTGTCCATGTGCATTTAGTAAAAAGCGGTTATTTTAATATTCCAAACAGACACTCCTATTTTATTTATTTGTATAGATTGGCATAAATTTTTAAGTAATTCCCTTTTTTATTATATCGAAAGTTTTTATTATCGTCAGATTTCGGTTTTTCTGTCAGATTCAGATTTGGTTGACCGATTTCGATGTTTTTTTTTTAATCTAAAAGTGGTGCGTGTCATATGGTGCCATACAAATTTAATTGAGATCTGACAATTTATTTTCAAGTTATATCTAATAATGAGTATTTACTTGACTATTTTTTCGTGTAAATACGTTGTATTACTTGTCAATTTAACAGAAATTGTTATTTTTCCGTTTGCGAGCAAACACAATTAAGTATACTGTAGTAAACTCATTTAGATACAATATAATTTTGATATAACTTATTATATCGTACAAAAAAAAAATTGACAGTACTTCTCGTTATTCTGATTAGCTCAGAAATAATGCGATGTACCAAATTTAAATACTTGAATGGGTTAATTAATATGACTTAAGCAATAGCTTCCTTCATAAATCGACATTAAAATAGCCGCATACAATTAAATAATTACTAGTTTTACAAAGCATTTTAATAATACCATAACACTATTTTTATATTTTAATACCGTTTTCTAATAGTTTAAATGTTCCGTCGACAGAATGTGGCGCAATAACTTGATGAAGTTTAAAAGTTATATTACACTAAAAAAACTAGTGTCCGCGTATAGCCTTCATTTTTAACCCATAAAACTACTATGAAAAAGAAAAGTAGAAAATCATTAAAAATTAAATCATCGCACTATTATAAAAATAAAAAAGTTAATATGCGATAAAATAAAAGTAAAATTCGTGTTTAATGATATTTATATTTTACAATTACACTTAACACTTCACTAATACAAAGGCATGTCCAGGGCAACAATAAAACTGGATCATCTCTTTAACGTCCGGAGATAAATTTTATTTATACTCGAAACAGCTGCAAACTTTTGGTCAGCGCACGTTAAACTCGTGTTTATTGTTATAATCTTTTTGTTTCTATCTCTGTATCCCAATTCCGATGTATTGTTTGTTTACTTTTAAAAAGACTTAACCTCTTGCCCTGAGTGTGTTCGATGAAAAAAATTGGGCATATTTTTTAAGCGTACATCGACAGGGAACTCCCAAGATGGCACAAAAATATGAGTACCTAACCTCATGCACACAAAGCGTTTAGCTATATGAAAGAGCTATTGCTGAATTCAATTTATCTTCTTTTCTTATGCGACAGTAATTAAAGTTGAAAAACTTCGTCACAGTTAAAATACAATACGCCAGCCACAACCTAAAACTTTAACTATTTTAAAATTTCCATTTAACTATTTTAAAATTCATTTATTTTAATATATATTAGAAAAAATTTGTCTCTCAAATAGAGTGCCTTAAAGTGATGGAAATTAAAGATTAAAATAAGAAAACATTTAAAATGACTTGCTACAATATTTGGTATTTAAACTAAACTCTCTCATTAAAATATACTTTATATTTTAAAATTTATTAAAAGTCATAAATCATAATTATATTTAAAACCTTTTTAGAATTTGCCTAATCTCTTTAAAACATAGTTTGATTCATTGCGTTACGGTGAACCCAAACAAGACTGAAACTATATTATTATGGAAATCCCTCAAAGATTTTTGAATACTAAAACACAAGGAGAATGCTCGTTTCTTTTAAATTATTTTAATAATTATTAAGCCTAGAAGTTTATTTTTTTACCTTATAAGCATGGTCGTTGACAGACTATACGAATGTAATAATGCAGTCAAGGTTGAAAGCGCATGGCCAGAACTATTGAGCCTGTAATATTCCACCAAAATCCAAAATTATATTATCCTTTAAAACTGCACCTAGATATCTCATAATATAAATATAATAAATGTTTAATGTATATTTATAGTATTACATATGAAAAAAATTGAAATACAATTCAGCATGTAACATCCCACTACTGGGCATAGGCCTCTTTCCCCATGTAAGAAAAGGATCAGAGCTTAATCTACCACGCTGCTCAAATGCGGGTTGGCGGATATATTCCCTATTATGAGTAACGACCGCTATCAGGTGTACATGATAACAACCGGGACCGACGGCTTAACGATGGGAGACCCACAAAGACTGCACAAACAACCAGACAAACGCCAGCGCAAAAGCCACAAACCAGTACATGGCCAGAAGATGGATTGTTCAGATTACTTTTTCAAGCTTACGACGCGGCGCATTAATAGGGGCATCGGAAGCAGAAAGAGTATTCCATATTCTAGCAGCTACGCACAGCTGAATAGGTACCTACTTATTTTTTAATTAGCGCCTAACGAAATAGTGGCTCAATAGTAAATGTTTGTTACGTGTATATTTTAGGTGCTTATCTTTTGCGTATTAACTTTTTAACTCATAACACAAAAATTATTATATTAATATAATTTTCGTATATAATATATTATGTTGTTCAATAGGACACACACTTAAAACGAGAATATTGTACACAGTGTGAGACGCAACACATTTATTACATCAATATTCCGGGAACGTGTTCCCTAATCCTTCGATGACAGCCGTGGTTGGCATGGCGTTTAGCAAATGCCTTTGATTCATTGCGGTTAAGGGTGTTTGAGGATAAGATGCGAGAAGTGTTTTATATGTATTTGTTTGAAATTAAAACATTATATTTATTATATGTAAAAACTTCTTTTTATTTATTTATGTACAATATTTGAATTTGGTAGAGTGCGACGCTTCTGGTGTTGTAGACGAAGGCGTCTATAACCTATGGTAATCGCTTACCATCAGGTAGGCCGTACGCTTGTTTACCGACTTAGTCGTATAATAATTGTGTTTGCTCGCAAACGAAAAAAAAACCGACTTTAATTACATTGACAAGTAATACAAGGTAAGTAGACGAAAAAAATTAACAAACGCACTAGTCGACACTATGATTTTCAAGGGTTTCCCTCGACTTCTCTGGGATCCCATCATCAGATCCTGGTTTTCTTATCACGGTACCACACTTGGGATATCTCCTTTCCAACAAAAAAAGTATTATCAAGATCGGTTAATAAACGAGGAAGTTATCCCCGAACCTACGTAAAAAAAATATAGGTAACCTCCTCCTTTTTTTAAGTCGGTTGAAAAAAAAAAAACTCAAACTTAAATACTAATGTCTACGTTATCGTAGTTTTTACGTGGCGACGTTTCGTTACGTTATATAAATATTGTTTGCAAAATGTCTTATACTAGTGGTCGCCCAGTGGTCGAAATTCGACCCTAATTAATTTAAATATAACTGTAAAGATTATTAAGGTTCAAGTCAAAGACTTATACTGCTATAATAATAAACAAAAGAGTATATATGCGTGTGCTATGTCAAATACATGGTATATTTTTTTATCGATTTAATTTTCTTTTTTATGAATAATTAAAAAATATATTAGCATTCTGTACTTCTTCTCTAAGTATGCGAAATTTCATACTCCTCAGTCCGCGCAATTTTCGTAAAAGGTAGGTAAGAGGTACAAAGTTTTTGCTTCACGTATTAATATATAAGTAGATTACAAAGCTTCTTTTCGTTTTCACCGTGTACGACGAAAAAATAAATAAATCGAAATGTATATTAATAGTATGAGGAAAAACATTTTTTTTTGATGAATAATCTGAAGAAGTACTGGAGATAGAAAAATTACTATAAAACCTTATATATATGTTCCTTATAATTATGTAGTTAGATATCCAGAACAACACATAGGCTACTTTTATTTATCCCGCCATTCCCACGGGATTACACGAAAGTTAGGCGGGTGAAACTGCAGGGTGTAGCTAGTAGGGTACCTATGTATCATTTACATATATTTACCAAATTAAGTGGATGCGGAGGCGTGTGTGCAGATCTTGGCTCGTGCAGTAGTGCGCGTAGATGTGCTATATACGACGCGGCCAGCCGTAATGTATCTAGTTTTGACAATTTTGTATCCGCCGGTACCCATGGTAAAGTAGTTTTCAGTCTAAAATAACAATTAGAAAAAATGCTGATCATAATGCAGTAAATTTTAGTCCTATATTTTATTGAAATCTAACTGTACCAGCGAACTTTGTACCACCATTAATTTTTTTGTGAATAAATCGTTTTTATTTCATTTCTTTTACGTTAACCGTGTCCCGATAGTACCGAATAAAATTTGTCGAAGTCTTTAGCAAGCTATACAACTTGACAGACAGTCCAGGGTACAGTCCTATGATTGATTAATAAACGTTTATCTTTCATTGCAGCGACATACAACCGTTAAAGAAAAGTGTTGGTTCTATGTGTTAAAATTCCATGTGTTTGATGCCTTAGTATTAATTACTTATACTTTTATAAATTAAATTCATCTAAGCAATTTCAACCTGCAAAAAGCTTTGGAAAGCACTCTCATGCGTGCCCGCTCCCGAGCATTAGCGGCGTTCCTGTGTTGCGGCTCGTGTCCACTTCTTCCTGTTAATTGTAAAAAAATAAATCTATAACTAAAATTATGAAAAGTATACTTATGTAAAAGTATATACGCTGACGAATTACTATAATTTTTAAATATTTCAACTACAGAAATCTTTTTTTTTTTTTAACGTTAGCGCAAACAACTTAATACCAAAGTTAATAAATTGTTTATTACTTCATCCGCGTGGAATTTAACAAAAAAAGTTATTGTTAAGTTCGCAGAGTTATAAAATAAAAATTTCTAAAATAAAAGTAGCCTAATTTACTCCTGACACAGATACTCCAATTTTATTTATTTGTATATATAATAAAATTTAGCTTTTAATTGCCTACAGTTTCCGTTTACAGTAATCACTCGAAATATCTGACGAAAATACTTTAATAAGAAAAAAAAATGTTGATAATACAATTGAAGTAACCGAATAACCGAGACTTAAAAAAGTCAATATCTTCTCGTTTAAAAATTCCTAGTCTTTTTAGGGTTCCATAAACCAACGAGACTAAATATTAGGTACCTTAACAAACCAGAGCAAGGCTATCTGTACATCCGCTCATATTTCTCTACCGTAGTCATATTGTAGCAATTGAAATTACCATCCAACAATCAGCATTTGCTGTTAAATACGGAACCTGCTTTAGCTATACGAGCTCGACTCACTTTTGACCAATTTTACTTAATATGTATTTAAGAATGCAGTTAAATAAATAAATACTTAATTCATAAATTTCCTTTTAAAATCCGGAGATTTCCATTTAAGATTTCCATTTGGAAGCGGAAGGCTTTAATAAATTCATATAAAAAAAAAAATAATAATCTTTATGGTTATCTAACAAAAAATATTACATATTAGTTATTACACAAGTGACACATAAGATATGATTGCAAGATGGATTTATGCACATAATGAAATATATTTGAACTTACCAGAACTAGATTGAGAATCGTCGAAAAGAAAATCGTCGTCGTCCACATCATCTTTCTTTTCAACAGGCGGCGAACGATTAATACGTTTTCTAGGCATTTTAAAATATTTTTATTATTGCACTTTTACCGACATATAAAAAAGTATAGCACTAATTTAGACACATTGTATTTTCAGGCTTGAAACTTTAGACCATTTTGTAGGGGTGCGTGCCCTCTCGTCTAGTTGCGAGAACTTTATCATATGACATACCATGATGCGCCTGGGCAAGGCGGGCGCGTTGGGCGGCGCCTTCAAACGCCCCTCCCTTTTCGATTTCAGGATTAACTCGTGACAAATGAAAATGCTTACTGAATTTGTAATTAATGGACCTAAAAATAAAATTAATAAACGTTTCTTTGGTGATTAATTAATAAACGAAAACAAATATCATTACGAAGATAGGATGAACGATGAATAATTGATAAACAAAATATTTATTTTTTCATTTATCAAAATTAGAATATTAAAAATATACCGACAAAATATTATATAGTCTTAATTTAAAGTACATAGTATATTTTTTAATTCATCTATACAAACCTTGTGACAATAACTAAGACAAAAAAGTACCTAATTATTCATCTGGTGCAGTTGTTCGCAACTTTTTTTTTTCTTTTTATATATTTGCTAGCGACCCGCCCCGGCTTCGCAAGGTTGCAAAAACTATCAGTGTTCCTCTACTATATTATACATGTATTATACATATAAACCTTTCTCTGGAATCACGCCATTTACAAAAATCGCATCGAAATCCGTTGCGTGGTTTTAAAGATCTAAGCTATCTGTATAGACAGCGGGAAGCGACTTTGTTATATACTATGTAATGATATAGAAAATAATTTGCACAAAGTATAAATAACGAGGCTTATTTTAGTTGGTGATATCAAGAGTTAACTCCGAAAATCATCAAAAATTGTTAAAATTCGAAGACAAATAGAGTATTGACAGTACAGATGAGGTTATATGGAATAAGGATTAGAAGATTGACGGCTGAGTTCAGAGCGGGTCACACTTCCGCGACACTTAATACGTTAAAGCGCCAACACGTGCTACACACCCTCACAAAATTTAACCAATTAATATGAACCTATTGCATTCCATATTTTAGATCTTTTAAAATAAAAACAAATATTTCTCTTAGGATATCTTTAATTTAACAAAGTAGTTTTTTATCTATATGGGATTATGATACATTATTAATTTTATGGTTTTTACGTTTATTTAATAATTTAATACTTATTGCAAAAATGGTATTATCAGTATTTTTGATTGTGTTTTTTTTTTAATTTCTATGTTTGGTTTTTGCGATGAAAGTAATAATAAATATTAATTCCTTATACGTTTTTCCTTAAAATTTATTCAACTCAGTTTAAGTCAAAAATGAATATTCTTATATATATAATTCTCGTGTCGCGGTAGTTAAACTCCTCTGAAACGGCTTGACCGATTCTCATGAAATTTTGTGTGCATATATTGGGTAGGTCTGAGAATTGAACATCTATTTTTCATACGCCTAAGTTATAAGGGGGTTGGGGGGGGGGGGGATTAGGGGCTTTATATACATACATGCATATATATAGGCGCCGCGTTGGCGCAACGGTTACAGCCATGGATTGTACCTGTTGCGCTGGGGTTGCGGGTTCGATCCCCGCACATGACAAACATTTGTATTGGCCATACAGGTGTTTGCCGTGGTCTGGGTGTTTGTACAGTCCTTGTGGTTCTCCCCACCGTGCCTCGGAGAACACGTTAAGCCGTCGGTCCCGGTTGTTATCATGTACACCTGATAGCGATCGTTACTCAAAGTAGGGAATATATCCGCCAACCCGCATTGGAGTAGCGTGGTGGATTAAGCTCTGATCCTTCTCCTACATGGGGAAAGAGGTCTAGGCCCAGTAGTGGGGCCCTGTAATAACAGACTGAAGCGACTGAAGCGATATACATATTATATGGCAAAACAACGTTTGCGGGGTCAGCTAGTTGTTTACTATAACTTGTGTATAAGTCACAGTTATCTGCCGGAGGATCTTATGTATACCATAGTAGTACCTATATTGAAAAATAAAACAGGGGATGTATCCGATGTTTCCAACTATAGACCAATCTCACTCGCCACGGTCACAGCTAAGGTACTGGACAGTCTGCTTGATAAGCAGTTAGAGGGGCATATTAAGCTTCAGGACTCCCAATTTGGTTTTAGACCGGGTCTTTCTACAGAGAGTGCCATCCTATGCCTCAAGCAGACTGTACAGTACTATACAGCTAGAAAAACTCCAGTTTATGCCTGTTTTCTGGATTTATCAAAAGCTTTTGATACAATACGGTATGATGTGCTCTGGACAAAATTAAGGGAGGAGACTGACGTACCCTGCGAGGTTGCACCTGTCCTAGAATACTGGTACTACAACCAACGGAATGTTGTAAAGTGGGCGGGCACGCACTCAGAAATGTACGGGTTGGAATGTGGGGTTAGACAAGGGGGCTTGACCTCTCCTCGTTTGTTTAACCTTTATATGAACGGGGTGCTTGGAGAGCTAAGAAATAGCAACATTGGCTGTCATATCGGGGGTGTCTGCGTAAATAACATCAGTAACGCTGACGATATGGTACTGTTAAGCCCATCTATAGGTGCACTGCGCAAATTAATGCGGATTTGTGAATGATACGCGGAGGCCCAGGGACTCAGATATAACTCGAAGAAGCGTGAACTCCTGGTGTTTAAGGCCGGCAAGAAAGTCTACGCGAATGTGCCACCTTTATATCTTGGAGGTGTTGCTTTAAATAGAGTAGAACGTTTTAAGTATCTGGGTCACTGGGTTTCGGACAACCTCAGTGATGACGAGGATGTGGAGCGAGAGCGCAGGGCGCTGGCCGTGCGCTGCAACATGCTGGCCCGAAGGTTTGCAAGGTGTACTGATAGTGTAAAAGTAGCTCTGTTTAAGGCATATTGCCAATCCTTTTACACCTGCAGCCTTTGGGTCAGGTATACGCAGCGTGCGTACAGCGCCCTGAGTCCAGTACAACAATGCATTCAGAGTGCTGCTCGAGTTGCCGCGTTACTTCAGTACCTCCGAAATGTTTACTACGAGGCGCGTTGATAGCTTTAAGGCTATTATTCGTAAGAGGTGTGCATCCATGCTCCGAAGGCTAAGAACCAGCTCGAACGGCATTATGAGTGCACTGGCGGACCGCTGGGACTCAGCAATACTGCGCCACTGGTTACGGCTACATTCTGACCGACGAGGGTAGTGTCCAGATAGCTATTACTTTTGCTTGTTATTGATTTTTTTTTTGATTTTATTTGTTGTTTGATATCTTTATTTACTTCTATTCATATTTATATTGATTTACTAACATTAGAAATAAGTTGTTTTTGTAATACTAACATTAAGATATGGACTATGTCTGAAACAAAATAAATAAATAAATAAATAAAATAAAAATAAAAATAAAAATATATCTGCAACTATTTGCAACTTATAATTATCAGTTAGTGGGTAATCTACAAAAAGATCACAATCGCTTTAAATATCAAGTCCACTGAAATAATTACTTTTTATCATTAGTCAAACAGGTACACGTATATCAAAAAAAAGGTAACGATCACAGTGAAAATCATAATTGTCAAATTTATGAAAAAATAAGATACAGCTTTGCAAAGCTTATGTCTGAGATGGTTCCTAATTGTGGAAATGATCAAGTACATTGCCTTCCAACTGAGAAAGTATGTTTCAAATAGTTCTTTTTCCAGGGTTGAAAACTATAGTAAATATAATTTCAGAAACTTCAGTCAGTAAAATATTTAAATATTTATCAGACAACCTTGATTTAAAATGAATGAGTATTTACGAAAAGTAATTTAATTAATTTATTTTGAATCTATGTTATGTCTGGTAAAAATAATTAACTTTTAACTTTCATAAAACAATAGAGTGGCAAACGCACACGTACATTTCGTCTTATGGAAAGCGCTTACCGTAGCCAATGGACGTCTGCACACCAGCGGTATTTAAATACAACGCAGCTGCGGGAGCTCTAGCTACTTTGCTCACCATACAAAACTTCTTATGAATAATAATATATACAGTTATCTTTTGTAAGATTGAGGCACTTCCCTAGTCGGACGGTCAAAATTTTAATCAATTTATTTAGTAGCAACTACACATAGACTTTATTAGAGGTAGAATACAGTTATTTTAGGTAAGAAATTAAGACCAAGGCCGATGTATCCATCAAATTACACTGTCCTGAGCTCCATCTAACTATTTGATCACTTTAGCTAGTAAAACATTAGATTCTCACTCTTGACACTCTTCTTTACATCAAGCATGTACATAATAACTTGTGTGCTTATTAGTACTGAAAGTACCAAGTATTAATAAGTTAGAAATTTCTAATCTTAATAATATTACCAAGCGATGAATCATTGCGATTAGAAAAGTTGCCGAAATAAGACTTTTTAATCAGTTACATTTTATATACAAATATTTTTTTTGTGTGTTTAACTAATTTATCATTAACAACGTTAGCAGCCCTACTTTGTCCAGGTGGTAAATATCAAAGCATTGAGTGGAAGCTCGAAGTGATTCGTTTTAAGCGCCAGTGTGACTTACGACGGTGCCTAATGTTTATTCTACAAATATTATTCTTTGTTCCACTTACACGTTCTATAACTAATACGAATTAAATATACCTTTCTGTATTAACGATGATGCATTGTTTGTAGTATAAATAAAAATGAAATAGTTAAAGGAAAAGGTAATTTATATATTTATACCACGTACTATTTAAAAAAATACGTAATATATACTTCTCATCAAAAAAATCGAAACACCTTCGTTTTAATTTGTTAAAAAATTTAAACATCTATTTTAATACAAAAGAGTTTTCATTCCATGAAAAAAAAAACGTTATTGTATAGCTGGCAATCTCGCCATTACAATGGTAAGCGAAAATTCAAAATTCGAAAGTAGAATTTCATTTGTTTATCCTCTAAATGAAATGAATCACTATTTTGAGACAAATGTGCGCCTACAGTCGGAGAACATTTCACGTTTAAAAACTAAAAACTTGCGTTAATCTTTAACGTTTTGTTTTTAATTTGTTTAGACGTCTAAAAAAAGTTTTACTTCCTAAAACATAGGGATACTTCGCCCACAGAAGCCGCCCAAGTGGTGGCATTGCTGGATTCTGGACTAAGTCAGCGTGTTGTGGCTCGAGCATTGCATCTAAGCCTGTCATCTGTTCATAGAGTCTATAACCGCTATCGAGAGACTGGTATGTTCACGCGTCGTTCTGGATCTGGCAGGAATCGGGTCACTTCTGAGAGAGATGATCGATTTATTGTATCAACTTCTTTACGAAACCGGCGCCTTAATGCATTTCAACTGCAGCAGCAGCTTCAAATTGTACCCAGGGTCGCTGTAAGTGACTCTACAATTAGAAGGAGGCTGAAGGAACGTGGACTGGTACCACACAAGCCAGCAAATGGACCGAAATTAACTGCAGAACATCGAAGAGCGCGCCTTGACTTTGCGCGAGAAGTATATATAATATTTATCAGTTTAGTAGTTATATAGAAGAATTAGTTAACAATAAACATAGTTACAGTCCGAAAAAGTAAGTTTAGTTTTAAGGACCGTTTAATTTTTAATTTTATCACAATCTTAATATTTATCGTTATAAAAGTTACACTAATAGGCTACAACGGTTTCGCATATAAAATACTAGTGCGTCTGAAGACTAACTTTCGATATACCTAAACTTAAAAAAATGAGTTAATAAAAATAATAAGTTATTATTAATAACGGTTTTTTAAATAGCAAAGACATAATTATTAATTACAATATACCAAAATTTTTGACGAGACGTTAAGAGACTATATGTATATATTATATACACGCTCCTGCCCACTGCTTCATCCGTATGGAAGTTATTTTGAAACATTATTCATTGGTGCTCCGCTCCTATTGGTCTTAGCGTGATTATATATAGCCTTAAGCCTTCCTCAATAAATGGGATATCTAACACTGAAGGAATTTTTAAAATCGGACTAGTACTTCTTAAAATAAGCGTGTTCAAGCAAACAAACAAACAAACTCTTCAGCTTTATAGATATTTATATATTTTGTAGTAAATAATAAGGGCCTTGATTTAGTTTTTTTTTAAGTAAAGAATACTTGTTTCCTATGTTTATGAACACTATTAATCACGTTTCCGTATATCTCTTATAGAAAGAGCAATATCAAGTTGTCGAACATAGTTCTAAAGAGTATCTACCGAAGTTAAATTAGCTCAGGCTTTATTGTAAGGGACCTCGAAGATTTCTTAACAACCTTCGTAAAAAAAGGTCTACTATAAGTTTGAGTTTAGACGCAATTGTCTATCTACATAAATATATCTATTATACGTATAGTGGCATTGTATACAGATGCGACCGAGACTCTAAGGTGCGATGCGGTTTTTCACCAGTTTTTTTTGCGGTTGATGAGTAGTTTTTAATTATATTTTATAAATCAATGTAGTTCATCATAATATATATTACAACACTAAGTTTTAAATGTTTGTCTCCCTTTTCAGAAAAAAACCTCACAATTTACTCCACATAAATTATAGGTATATCATTTTATAGATAATTGCTTGCTCTACTGGCGTCGACAACAAAAAAAATTATTATCGCTTTTGTTTTTGTAAACTAATTAATTTTTAAAATTATATATATGACGGCTTTAACTTTGAAACAACGTCAACATGAATGACGGTCCGTAAATTTTTTCTTTGTCACTACATATTATAAAATAATTATATTTGCTCGCAAACGAAAAAAACCGACTTCAATTACAACGGAATCAGTAATACAACGTAGGTAGACGAAAATATAGTCAAGTAAATACGCGTTATCAAAGATTACTCAAAAAGTTAATGTCAGATCTCGATGAAATTTAAATGTGACCACATGATAAACATCAGCTTTATGCGGTATAATACAACGTAGGTCGACAAAAAATAGTGAACTGAAAATTTAAATGGGACCAAATAACACGCCATTCGATTTCGAATAATTTTTTTTTCCAAATCGGTTCACCCAGTCAAATGTTCTGAAGTAACACACATAAAAAAAAATACAATAGAATTGAGAACCTCCTCCTTTTTTTGACGTCGGTTAACAAAGTCTGTCTGTCCCTATGTATGCTTAGATCTTCAAAACTACGCAACGGATTTTGATGCGACTTTTTTTAATAGGTGTAGTGATTCAAAAGGTAGGTTTATATGTATAATACATGGATTATATAGTAGAGACACGCTGATCATTTAAGAGGTTTATAATGTGATGTTCTATAATAAACACATTTTTAGCGCTTCATTTCAAACGCTGGCTGAACCCTACGAGATATATGGAAATAATGTACCACGGTATTATACACCTTACGGGTCTAGGTCGGGTACAGGTCTACAAAAAAGTTCGCGATAGTATATGTCTATATCTTACGGATAAGCCACAATAACTTTTTAATCCTTTACTTTTTACGAGAAATAATGCCATATTTACGAAGCGATTTAAATTATACAGCATTAATCCTTATCCAATTAAATACCATAAATGCATTATGCATTTTGTATAGATCAATATGGCTTTTTGCAGCGTGTAATTTAAATGAATATTTTCGAAGATAATACAGGGACATAATACGGTTGCGGGAGTACCGCCGGGGGGCCGGCGGCGGCGTGACAATTTATTCGAAATTGTATGTTCGTACTTTAGTGAGTATTAAGATTAATTTTTAATCCGCAATACCAATAATAAGTATTGACATAATTATAATTTAGTTATATTGGTTGTCAAATTTATTTACTGTAAACCATGGTCTTTATATACTAAGGAAAATATCAAGCTACTTGAATATACAACAAATGACAAATTAACAAATGACTTATAAAAAAAAAACTTTAAATCGATTGATTTCACAAAATCATTGCAGTTTGTTATGTCAATCCAGTCAGAGTCAGTATATTATATAAACATTTAAGTCGCGAAAGTGTAAAAGATATGTTTTATATATATTAATCTATACTAATATTATAAACCTGAAAAGTTGGTTTGTTTGTTTGTTTAAACGCGCTAATCTCAGGAACTACTGGTTCGAATCGAAAAATTCCTCTGAGTTCGATAACCATATAAAGAGGAAGGTTAGGTATGCATCAAGAAGAAACAAGGCTTTTCCTCAAATCAACGTGGGTAAAACCGCGGGGCACAACTAGTATATATTAATAGGCTTAGTTTAAGATGTTTGCGTCCCTTTTTAGAAAAAAACGTCACAATTAATTCACTTAAATTATATATCATCATTTTATAGATAATTGCTTACTCTACCGGCATCAACAACTAAAAAATTTATTATTCCTTTTGTTTTTATTAATTAATTAATTATTAAAATTATTTATAATTATGACGGCTATAATTTTGAAACAACATCAACAAGATTGACGGTCGTTATTTTTTTTATTATTTGGTGACAATTATGCGCACGGGTATTGCTAGAAGCCAAAAATGAAATTAATCTCTTCG
This sequence comes from Melitaea cinxia, assembly GCF_905220565.1. NCBI lineage: Eukaryota > Metazoa > Arthropoda > Insecta > Lepidoptera > Nymphalidae > Melitaea > Melitaea cinxia. The sequence goes on from NC_059407.1 coordinate 6,016,826, forward strand.
AAAATTTACAGCGAACATCATGTTGGAACCAAAATGAAGGCGTAGCGCCAAGTCAGCTGCCTGCAGAGAGGTTTTTCTTTTTAATTTTTAGTAATATTTACTTGGTTACTTGTTAAAAAAATCCGAATATTATAATTACAAAGGGCACGTTCCACCTAAGGCCCACAACGCCCTCGATTACGACCGCTGAAATTGCGGTTCCACTAAGGTAAATAACGCCGCTGGCTTTGTAGGCGAATTTTATAAGTGGAACGCACATTTGGGTGCTGTCAAGTGTCAGGTATCAGCTGTGTGCTCGCAATATACTAAATAAATATCATATAACATACACACACGGTCGTTTGTTCCTATGGTAAGCAACTTAATGCTTGTGTTACAGGTAACAGCCGACTGTTATAACTATTTTTTTAATTAATATACATCGAAATAATAGATATATAAATATATAAATACAAATAGTACACCCAAACTCAGACGGGAATCGAACCCGCAACCCGCAGAACAGAAAGCAGGGCCACTACAAACTGCGCCAACGGGCTAGTCAAATATAATAAGGGTTGTGAATGAATACTTTGGATGGATTGGAGTAAAACTTAATTCAACATGGATTGCCGGGAATTTATCGTTTCGTTTTTGTAGAATCGAATGAAAGATAACATTCACAATTTGACATTGACAGTTGTCAGTCTCATTTTGATGAAAGTCAACTTTGACCCACCTATATTTTGTGGTCGATGTGGTCGCGAACAGTGACATCAGTCATCACCTATTACGTCGAGCGATCGCTCGCGTCGACCACGAGCCTTAGATGGAACGACAGAGTGAGCGCCGCGGGCGTTGCGGACGATTAATGGAACGCGACCAAAATGACAGTAGCTGTGAAGTTAACAACGTCATGTAGACAGCTATTTTAAATTTTTAATTTGACAGATTGTTAAATTGTTTATTCAGATTGTTGAGGTTTTGCTTGGAGATTGTTTACACAAAGCTTTATGATAAATTGTTTACTTATAGTTTGTACTATGTATTATTAGTATTAAGCTCATTCATTAGTATAAAAATGTTGCCTGGTATCGGTGTTTTTGGAACTGGCTCAGTGGCAAAAGTTTTAGTGCCATTTCTAAGAGAAAAAGGATTTTCAGTCGAAGCAATATGGGGTGTGACTCTACAAGAAGCCGAAAATACTGCTAAGGAGCTCAAAATTCCATTTTTCACTAACAAAATTGATGATGTTTTACTTAAGAAGAACGTGAGCTTAGTGTTTATTGTGTGTGCACCTAATTTACACGCTCAAATATCAGTAAAAGCCCTCGGCATTGGTAAGCATGTTGTATGCGACAAACCTGCAGGCCTTTGCCAAGCCGAGGCCTTAAAAATGGTTAGAGCAGCTCAGTATTATCCTACACTAATATCAATAATCAATCATTCCTTGAGATTTCTACCAGCATTCATTCATATGAGAAAATGCATTATGGATGGATATTTGGGCAATCCAAGTGACTTAACATTAATTGATGTAAGAGTACAAATGGGTTCCTTGCTCGGTGAGACATACAATTGGTTGTGCGATGATACCATGGGTGGCGGCACTCTTACTTTAGTTGGTAGTCATGTGATAGACTTAGTTTCTTATCTAAGTGGACAGAAAGTTGTAAAAGCTCACGGTGTGTTAAGAACATTTGTAGAAGAGACAGAAAAGGTTAATGGAATCAGAAAAATCACAGCTCCAGACTTTTGTACATTCCAATTACAAATGGACAAAGGATTGTTGGTTACAGCAACTCTGAATAATCACCTACCTGGATCGTGTTTCAACCAGGAGTTCTATGTTTGTAGTAAGAGGGGTTATTTAGTTGTAAGAGGCGGAGACTTACATGGAAGATTACATAAGTCTAACTCTAAAAATATTATTGAAGAGGAAGGCAAGAGACCTCACGACAAAGAAGAAGTAATATATGTTGATATCGAGGATTTGAGTTGTGCTTCGAGTGTCATTCCTAAGCCTTATATAAAAGGACTGTGCAAAATGATAAGTGCTCTTAAAGAAGCCTTCTTGCCAGTTAAAGAGCAAATGGATTGGATTAAGGAGCCAGTTAAAGCCGCTGCAACGTTTGAGGATGGGCAACGGGTACAAGCAACAATGGAAGCATTAAGACAGTCTAGTGATGATGGCTGCTGGAAAACTGTACAGCTTCTCACTGAACCTCCTGATCCAAACCCTGCCTTATCAGCAGCAGTGAGACGCACGGCCATATCTCTACAGTAGATTTATATCTTTATGTGTCTAAATGCCATTATTATGTACCTTCATTTAGTTTGTAAATTGGTTTATGAATGTTACTTATTTTACATCTAAATGTATGTCATGTATTTTGTTTAAAATATTATGAATTTGATATCTCGTAGAGGAGTCTATATACTATTTACATAGTTAATTTAGTTTTGTAACACTAATGGTGATGTAATAAGTCAGTTGTATTAGCAATCAGTTTTTTCGATTGTATAATTTAAGAAAAAAATATTACAGTATTATTTTTACTTTTGGTTCTGCTGTATTTTAGACATTTTCGTAATATCGTGTGACTACTTGCCATTGTTTACTTAAAATAATCAGTGATTTTAATTTTTAGATATATACTACCTAATTATAACACTGGTGATTTATCATTTGTCAAGATCTGTACTAAATACAAATAAATATAATATAATATTAGCAACCTTGTAATTATTTACTAAAATAGTGACTTATACCTATATATTATTATTAGATAGAATTGGTGATATAACCTCTAAATTAGATCATGTTTGTGAAATAGCATGATAACTAATATCAGCAGTTTGTATTAATTATGCATTAGAAAGGATATATTGGGCAATTAATACAACTTGTTTTATAACAATGTTATAATAAATGCAAAGAAGATAACAGCATGCTCCACAGAATTGAACATATTACACAATCACATCATGTTCATACACTACGAGTACTAACTAACCAATTAATTCGAAACCGCGTAAAAATAAAACTAACACTATATTTAATTTTCAATCTTCGCCAAGATATCAGATTCTCTGAAAAGATGATACTCCTTCTCGTCGTTTTCTAGACTAACTTTGGTGCCCCCGTATTCTGGTAAGAGGACTTTGTCTCCTACTTTGACAAGCAATGGGACGAAGTCTCCATTATCTTTTCTTGAGCCGGGGCCAACAGCTACCACTTCTCCGTGAAGTACCTTCGACTGCGCCTTCTCTGGAATAACGATACCACCGGCAGTCTTTGTAACTGCCTCTGCTCTCTTAATGAGTACTCTGTCCAGCAGGGGAATTAATTTTTTCGTTACGTTGGCCATTTCTTACGTGTTTTCTGTTAAGACGTAAGACAAATGACTATAATTATTTTCGAATCCGTTTAAATCTTGATATCTAGAATATTCGCGACTATGCCGGCGCTAAGAACGAATTTTATCGAAGATTCCATGTGTTTTTGGAGTTACCATTATAATATCTAATAATCACAGATAATTAATTACACTTATTTTGAATAATTATAATTATTAATATGTACTTTTTATATATAATTTTAACGACGTAAATTAAGATATGTATTTTTTGTTTTTATTTGTAGCTGTTTATTAATTGATCTTAATTTTTATATATATTTAGTTTAAGTGACATCTATTATTGAGTAGTAATACTATGATAAAGTTACTCTTTATTTAAATATAGATGACGCTACAAAAGTAGATGCCTATAAAACTTACACTTATTGTAATAGATGTCTCTAGCAGTTCCATATTTTTGTATTATGCTGTATGCATTATTTCTTGCATTGTTTTTTTATCGTTAACATTTATTTGTTAAGCCATGGATCGACTGATTAAAAACGAATTTTTCTTTATATCTAAATTACTACACTTTCTTAGCCTGCTGTGTAACATTCGTTCTCATTATCACAGGTTGGCTGGAAGAAATCTCTTCTAGAGATAAGTCCACCGTTGCTAACTAAATTTGTATATAAATAGGTAAGTGTACAAAATTTTTAAGTGCAATAAAGATTATATATATATAAATGTACCTCTCTTATATCATTAAAGGGGATTACGTCCTATTCGATTTTAAATTTTACATATATAAGCAAACGATACAAATAGTAGCTAGTTTTTTTTCTAAGGTAGTAATGAAACCATGTCCGCAATCATCAGGTACGCACTCGGCTCGGCGCCGTGACCGTCGATGGAATGTGCGCCGGCGCCGGCTAGTCTCGGACACACCTGCACGAGCAACATTTACACAGCCAAACACAATAGTTAAAACTTTTTCACGATCAGGCCTTAGTATAAATACTCTAGAGGATCCCTTGTCTATATATAATATTCATTGCTTTCTCTACAAAAATAATTTTCTCCACGGTAAAGACTATTAACTCGATACCCTCTTTTCTTTGCATACCAAGTTAATTATTATTATTTTCATTATAATATAATATGAATAATTGCTTATAAAAGTATTTGTAGGTAACTGGTTTTCTTACTGAATGTATTGTACGGTACCGAAATTTTAAAGCGTAACGGCTTGGCAAAGGTCTCTTATCCTACTTATGTAAGAGAAGAGTTGAAGCTTTACTTAATATTAGCTAAATTAAAACTGTTCATAATTTTCCAAAACATTCTAAGATGGATGTTTTTGTCACTTTAATAATATTTTGTATCTGTTTAATGTAACTATAGTCAATTATCACCTGATGATAAGCGGTTACCACAGTCGATAGACGCTTTCAACATCCCAACACAAGCATCCCAAGCGAGTCGCCAACCTTACCCCTGACCTTCCCCGGGAGCTCTGGCCACCTTACTTAACACAAGGACACAACATTGTTTGAAAATAATATTATTTAGGTGTGATCGTGTGTGTAAAAAAAAATAATGTTCTGTAGGTAAGGTAGAGGTACTTCCCCAGTCGGGCTGCTCCAGATGTAGAGTAGGATATTTCCTGCTGTACCCTTCCCCAGATTGTATCTATCTGTTTGAAAGTTGCATATTGAAACACAAATCATGTGTTTTATAAGTTTCGTTACACTCTGCAACTCTTAGGTGTATATCATTTTTTCTTCCGATTCCTTTAATTCAGGGTGCTAATCTCAGAGCCAGCATAACCTACCGACAACTTACTTTGTTTGAAATGATTTTTACAATATACTTACTGCATTTGTCGATCCTAAATTAAGAAGAGACCTTTACCTAAGTGGGACATTTACAGGTTACTTCAGATCAAACAGATCAGACATAATTTGTAAAAAGTTTATAAAATATCTGCTTCAGTATATAAATATGGAAGGTAGTGCAGGTGAAATCATGTAGATCGCCTAGTATTCAAAATAATAATAATAATAATTAGACTCGAAATACAGAAATTCACAAACTCGATAACTATTGATTACGTCCCTAATTTATAACTATGAAGTAGTAAAGTGAACCTATAAATAGGTATCTACTCTACTACAAGTTGACTGCGCATCGCGATTTTTTGGCTGCGCCGCCTCCACATTCGCGGTCACATGAAAGAACAGTTGCCATTGTTCCCGTGTTCATTTCGACAGCTCTTGAATTCGTAATTAGTACTTTACCAATTTACAATGCTAGTTGCTTTAAATGTTTATAAGACTTAAAGATATTGCTTCTAATATACCTAATTTATTTAACTTAATCTAAACAAAGTACTCACTTAAAAATTTGATTTTCATAAAAGTGGCATATAGTGTAAAGTTTACATAAATTAAACATTTGTAAGAATTTATAGCAATAAGTACCTACTTAACATTTAACAATGACAAATTTATTTTGTATGTTTTTGTGTTAAAAAAAAACCTTCCTTTTTTGTTAAGAAGTGCATCTAATCATAAGCAATGTATTTTACGTTTTATTCATCATCATTTTCTAAATGGTTGTCTTTCTAACTTATATATATTATATTATACTAGATGTGCCCCGCAGTTTCACCCGCTTTAATTTGAGGGAAACAATAGCCTTCTTTGGTAACTGCGCTATCCAACACAAGAAGAAATTTTCAATTCAAACTAGTAGTTCTTGAGATTAACGCTTTTAAACAAACAAACTATTTGCAGGATATAATTCCGGGATAAAAAGAAGCCTATATGTTGCTCCACAACCTCTACCCTATCTTCAAGTGAAAGTCTCATAAAAATCGGTTCAGTCGTTCCGAAAATTAGCCCGGACAAACAGAAAGACAAACAGACGGACAAAATTTTTAAAATTGTTTGTTTGTGTTTTAGTATCGTGTAAATAAATATTATGCACTTGAAAAAACACAGTTATTTCGAAATTCAATTTCAAGACATTTCAAGCTTGTTTCGAGCCGCTCTGGTCGAGTAATCGCCTAAATGGTTGTTTGGATGGCTTGCGGGTTCGATTCTCGCTCGGGATGGATATTTGTATTTATACAAATATCTTTTTCCGGTTTGGATGTCAGTCCTTGTGGGTCTCCCCACCGTGCCTCGGAGACGCACGTAAGCATTCAGTCCTGGTTGTTATCATAAATAACTGATAGCGATCGTTACTCATAGTAAGGAACATATCCACCAACCCGCGGTGGAGCAGCGTCCAGTCCTTCTCCTACATGGAGAAAGAGGCCTATGCCCTGTAGTGGGATGTTACAGGCTGAATTGTATTTCAATTTTTTTCATATGTAATACTATAAATATACATTAAACATTTATTATATTTATATTATTAGCTGCTGCCCGCGACGTCGTCTGCGTGAACGCTATACAGCACCAAAAATACCTACGTTTATACCTTTTAAAATAACATTGATTTACCCGTTTCTTCTTTACATTTCATATCTACAGAAAGTGCAGTAACGGAGGAAGACTGTCTTTTGTAAAATTGACTTTCAAAAAGTGCTTATTTTCAGCCTGCTTTGAATAAATGACTTTATAGTGAATTAAGTCATAAGTTGTGACTGAAGCAGATGGAGAAAATAATGAATAATAATAAGGAATACAGAATAGCGTATGAATAGGGAATACAAACTTATAGGACTTCTCGATAAACAAGATTAGTGGTTATGATGATGTTTTTGAAATCTCATAGATGGCGCTGCTTTAAAATTGTCTTGATACTAATATTCGTTTAATTATGTTTATCGGCCTAAGTAACTTATATTGCGTGATATTTATAGTGTGAAGCTAGCTTATAGCATGATTATTATTAACATAATAACAACAACATTCAAATATGCGTCGTTAGATTACACGTTGTTACAGAATGCATTGAAGAAATAAAGGTTCACTGCTCGTTCCCCGTAGGTGTTAGCGTGATAATATGTAGCCTATATGTTGACCCGACTTCTTAATAATATTCGTGCCAAATTTGAAGTAAATCCATGCAGTACTTTTTGAGTTTACCCCGGACATAAATACAGACAAACACAAACAGAAAAAAATTCTAAAAACTATATTTTTGGCTTCGGTATCGATTGTAGATCACACCCCAAGTACTCTTTTAAAAAAATATTCAATGTACAGTTTTAACTTTCCTACCATTTTATTATAAGTACTTATAGATATTTATAGTATGAGATATCTAGGTAAAGTTTTAAAGGATGATATAATTTTAAATTCAATAGAATATCAACAAGTGACATGTTATTTTTAAATTAATTTAATTTACAATTAGTAAAAGAAACTGTAAAATATCTTTCTATAAGACTAGTGTTTAGTAGATACATACAGTGTATTGTTTTTGATTTATTTGGTAATGTCATATGAAGACAACGAGGCCCAGGATACATGAGGTATTAAAAAATTTACAAAGCGAATTCAATAGGCTTTAAAAAGGCTTTTTATAGTACGAAAAATGTAAAAAGATCATTCTGTGATCGGGTTCACACGGCCGACTAAGGAGCCAAATTTTGCAAACATCTCACGTGTTCCAATGTAGGGGTACCATGATAATAAAGTATTCATTGAAATGTCAGTAAATAAATATGCTGAAATTTAATGTTTAAAATAAATTTTCAAAAGATGTTTTAAATTTATCTGTAACAAAATAGTTATATATGAACTAAATTGATTATGAATTACTTTAATATGATTTTTAGCAAGGGCGTGAGAAGACGATTGAGGTCCGATTTTAACTAAATTCTTCCCTACACACATTGGCCAATCAGTCAAATATGTTTAGACGAGTATAGTTTAGTTTATTACGTAATATAAAAAATAAATGCCACCTTTTTCTACCCTGCCGCATAAGCACTTCCCAGCATACTTGTAGTATAACTGAGTAACACTTTGTCATCCGTAATATTAAGGAGAGGAATATGTAGAAAGGTACTGAGAAGCTGGCGACCACATAGAGCGATTAACAGGAAAAATTATCAATATAAAAATTTTGGTGAGTGCTCATAACAATCAAAAAATATTTAAATAAATGACTAATTTATACAACCTTAGCACTGAGTTGGAATATACAACTATGTTAAATCATGATGATATTTTTTACTATAAGAGTATTAATTAAAGAGAGTAACGTAATATTTAATTGTCCTTCCACAACATAGTAATTATGGTTATTGCTTAGAGTAAAAAGTTGCGATAATAGACTTACGCGGATGTTTAAAGCGTACAAAATAACACAACAAACACCGCAAAACACCTGATACAGCTTTATATGTGTACGATTTTGTCATAATTAATAAAAATTACTTAAACCTAGCCTTAGTTCGTAGACTTTAAGGTCGAAAATTGTGCATTTTTTATTTTATTGACTACAAATATAAATTTGTTTTTTGTGTGGAAGAGATCGTGGTTCGTTCTCACGACACAGCGCGCACAGGTGCGCATCCGGCTATCTCAGTCCCACACCGGGATTTGAATCATTTTAGTACCACTCTAATTATATTCGTGAAACAACAGCATGGAATTTATTGAAGAAAAATGATTCAGACATGAGTTGATTATTACTGGCGAATTTATCACTGGGGACGAGACAAAGACATTTTTTTTTTCGTTATAACCATTACTAATTAGTAATTAACTAATTAGGTCGATGATTTCAAACGCATTATTATTAAGAATCAGATTTTTTTTTGTGTAAGTTTAGAGGTACTAAATAGAATGTTGCTAACTCTTTCTTTTTTCTGTTTCACAAGAGAGAGACCAACATAATCATGTAGGTTTTTTTAATAATCTTTCTGTTACTACATAAACAACAATTGTTAAAAATATTACTTAATTTATACGTCTTCCTGCATTTTCGAACAAATGCCGGTAGAAGTTCTTCACTTAATGGAATGGTTAATCATATTATAATAAAACTTCAATTCTATATATTTTAATTCTAAATATATATAGTGCGACAATGTTTAATAAATTATACTTACGAATAAAAAATAAGGAGGTATGAAGTTCACCAGGTCAGCTGGACGCTAGTATAACATAAATTATTAAATACCAAGTTCTGTTTAAAAATATATAACTAGTGAATTGGCAAATAAATGTAGCAGCTCTTAATTTATTTGCCAATTCGCTACAATGGCAATAAATTATATTTACAATTTTGTAGTATTATTAATCTGTGGTCTGTAGTCAAAGCCTAGGAGTCAAAGCAATGTTTCTTGGTTGGAGTAAGTACCTAGTTACACAACTAAAAGCCATTAAGCAAAGAACTGAACTGAAGTACCTAGTTGAATATTCTGACTTCTCGAATGAAAGGTTATTTTAGTCCTATAAGTTTTAAGCGATTTTCAAAGGCGATTATTATTAAATTTATTATAAAGTTGGAAGTATTAAAAAGTCAGCTATTTTGATAAAATCAAACAGAACGAAATAAAGTTCTGTTTTGTAAATACATACAAGGAAAATATGTCAAACCCAATAGTGAAAGTTACAGAGGGACAATTATCTGGAAAAATCTGTAATATATCAGACGATAAGCAATATTTTGCCTTTAAGGGTATTCCTTATGCTCGACCACCACTCGGAGAATTAAGATTTGCTGTAAGTTTCATTAATTTATCACTAAACTAAACTTTCGTTAATAATTACTACATAGAAATATTACTATAGTTTAGGGAAAATAGGGTTTGTACAGATTTTAAAGTTAAGTAAATAATATTAAATACCAGTATCTATTATTTTTAGCCACCGGAACCACCTGAACCGTGGGAAGGAGTTAAAGATGCTACAAAGGATTGCAATATATGCGCCCAGCTTGACAAGGAGACATTACAAGTTGTGGGTGATGAGGACTGCCTATATCTTAATGTTTATACACCAAGTTTACCTACTTCAGACTCGTCTCTATTACCAGTAATGGTATTCTATCATGGTGGAGGCTTTATCTTTGGCAGCGGCACAGACGATGCTGTTCATGGACCAGATTACCTTATTGAAAAAGATGTTGTAATCGTCAGCCTCAATTATAGACTTGGGGTCCTAGGATTTCTATCTCTAAGTTGTAAAGAAGCTCCTGGCAATGCAGGATTAAAGGATCAAGTGCAAGCATTGAAATGGGTGCAAAAAAATATCAAAAATTTCAATGGCGATCCAAAAAATGTTACTATATTTGGTGTTAGTGCAGGCGGGGCTTCCGTTGAATATCTCATGCTTTCCCCAATGACTAAAGGCTTGTTCCACAAAGCCATTGCCCAATCTGGCTCATCATTACTCCCATGGGCTCAAAACAACAACATCAAAGACTTAGCATCAAAAATTCCTATTATTAAAAAGAAAATAATAACAGACGATAAGGATTTACTTAAATTTCTTAGAAGCATGGCATTTAAAGATCTTGTTATGAGTTCAATGCTATTGTTAGCAACTTTAAAATGGCAAGGAGGACTTCATTTTGGCTTTGTACCTACAATTGAAAAAGAAGGTGATTGGGAGCCCTTCATCACAAAATCTACATATGATTTATTGTCACATGGAGAATTTAACAAGGTACCTTATATGACTGGCTTTTGCACCCGAGAAGGGCTTTTGATGTTATCTCCAACCTATGAAGCAATTATAGAGAGATTGTGTAAAGAAAAAGTGTTTTTAGACCACTTACCATTCAAAATTGATGATACACAGAAAGTTGATATGGAAACAAAGTTGAAAACTATTTACTTAGAAGGAGAAAAAAAGTATGATGAAATTGACTCCTACGCCATTGATTTCTTTAGTGATGTAGATTTTATTGGAGGCATCTATGTGTCAACATTATTGATTGCAAAAAACAATTCACCAGTCTACTTTTATGAATTTTCATATGATGGGGGTTTGAATTATTTAAAGAAGAAAATGGGTATAGATCGACAAGGTGCTTGTCATGGGGATGAAGGAGGCTACTTAATAAAGACTAGCATCTTACAGGACAATTTATCAGATACTGATAAGTTTGTCAAAGATAGAATGTGTTCAATGTGGACTAACTTTGCAAAGTATGGGTAAGAGCTCAATTTTTGTATATAAGAGTAAAAAAAAAATACATTATTACGCATATAAAACTATTAATTTTTATTTTTATTAACTATTTATGTAACTATTTTTAATAGAAAATCAATTAAATATATTGTTTAAAACCAATAACTAAAAAAAATCTTAAATACATGGATGGATTCATTTTTATAATAAAATTCACAAAAAAAATTGATAGGATGAAAAAAATTGTAAATTATTTTGTTACAGAGATCCAACGCCAAAAATCGACAATGTCATTACAACAATCTGGGAGCCAATTGCTGAAACAGGCTTGGCTTACTTATTTATTGACGACAAAATGTCTATGAAGTATGAAATGTATGGCGAAAGAATGAAGTTGTTTAAGGAGCTCTATGAAAAGTACTATAAACCTTAAGTGGCTAGTTAAGGTGTAAAATTAGACAGATTTAGAAAGAATTGGTACTTTTGAAATGTGATATATTATTTATTATATAATTGAATTAAAAAAAGGAAACATTTATCATACAACTTACAAAAAAAAAATATGTAAATTATTTCTCATATTTGTTATAAATTTCCCTGAATATAGCCATCTTTTCCGGTTTGTATTCCTCTTTAATTATAAGTGGGTCTCCAATGTTTATGTATGATGGAGAATCTTCTGTGTATTTATGCCATGGGACAGGAAGATCATACGGTGTGGGTTTCCTGTGGAAAAGAATTATTAAATAATTTTGTATTATATAAAATATTATAAGAACGCAATAAAAATCACAATAAAGTAATAAGTAAATTTGATATTTCTACAATTAACTTTAAATAAAAAATTATGAAAAAGAACGTATGAGGCGTTAAAAGAAATAATGAGTTAGTGTTTAGGTTTCCACGTTTTTTTTACGTTGTTTTTAACCGACTTCCAAAAAAGGAGAAGGTTCTCAATTCGACTATTTTTTTTTTTTTTTTTACATATGTTACATCAGAACTTTTGACCGGGTGGACCGATTTCGACAATTTTTTTTTAATCGAAAGGTGGTGTGTGTCAATTGGTCCCATTTAAATTTATTTGAAATCTAACAACTACTTTTCGAGTTATATCTAATAATGCGTTTTTACTTGATGCTTTTTTCGTCGACATACGTTGTATTATACCGCATAACTTTCTACTGGATATACCGATTTGGATAATTCTTTTTTTGTTAGAAAGGGGATATCCCTAGTTTAGTACCATGATAAGGAAACCAGGATCTGATGATGGTATCCCAGAGAAATCAAGGGAAACTCTCGAAAATCCGCAATAACTTTTTACTGGGTGTTTCGATTTTGATAATTTTTAATTTAATGAAAAGCTGATGTTCATCATGTGTTTACATTTAAATTTTATCGAGATCTGATAACTACTTTTTGAGTAATCTTTGATAACGCGTAGTTACTTGACTAGTTTTTCGTTGATCTACGTTGTATTACTTGTCGATGTAATTGAAGTCGGTTTTTTTTTCGTTTGTCTGCAAACACAATTATTTAGGAACGGATTCAAACAACGAACTAGGTACTAAACAATCGAATTTATGTAGATTATAAAAGTTGTTTATGTCATTATTTATTACATTTAATACTAGCTGTGCCCGCGACTTCGTCCGCGTGTAATTTAACAAAAAAGCTATTGTTCAATTTGCATTTAGTATTAGTAAAATTCACATTAAGAAGAAAATAATTGTTTTTGCTCGCAAACGAAAAAAAAAACGACTTCATTTATTACATTGACGAGTAATACAACGTAGATCGACGAAAAAATGGTCAAGTAACTACGCGTTATCAAAGATTACTCAAAAAGTAATTATCAGATCTCGATAAAATTTATATGTGACCACATGATAAACATAAGCTTTCGATTAAATAAAAATTATGAAAATCGGTATACCCAGTAAAAAGTTATTGCGGATTTTCGAGAGTTTCCCTCGATTTCTCTGGGATCCCATCATCAGATCCTGGTTTCCTTAATAAGGAAACCAGGATCAAAAGATCAGATAAATACCAAACTAGGAATATCTCCTTTCCAACAAAAAAAGAATTATCAAAATCGGTACATCCAGTAAAAAGTTATGCGGTATAATACGACGTAGGTCGACGAAAAAAAGCTTGAAGTAAAAACGCATTATTAGATATAACTCGAAAAGTAGTTGTTAGATCTCAAATAAATTAAAATGGGACCAATTGCCACACACCACCTTTCGATTAAAAAAAAAATTGTCGAAATCGCTCCACCCAGTCAAAAGTTCTGAAGTAACATACATAAAAAAAATACAGTCGAATTGAGAACCTCCTCCTTTTTTGGAAGTCGGTTAAATAATTGTGTTTGCTCGCAAACGAAACAAACCGACTTCAATTACATCGACGAGTAATACACCGTAGATCGACGAAAAAATAGTCAAGTAACAACGCATTATCAAAGATTACTCAAAAAGGAGTTATCAGATCTCGATGAAATTTAAATTTGACCACATGATAAACATCGGCTTTCGATTAAATTAAAAATCATTAAAATCGGTACACCTAATAAAAAGTTATAGCGGATTTTCAAGAAGTTCCCTCGATTTCTCTGGGATACCATCATCAGATCCTGGTTTCCTTATCATGGTACTAAACTAGGGATATCTTCTTTCCAACAAAAAAAGAATTATCAAAATCGGTACACCCAGTAAAAAGTTATTGCGGATTTTCAAGAGATTCCCTCGATTTCTCTAGGATCCCATCATCAGATCCTGGTTTCCTTATTATGGTACTAAACTTGAGATATCTCCTTTCCAACAAAAAAAGAATTATCAAAATCGGTACATCCAGTAGAAAGTTATGCGGTATAATACAACGTAGGTCGACGAAAAAAGCGTCAAGTAAAAACGCATTATTAGATATAGCTCGAAAAGTAGTTGTTATATCTCAAATAAATTTAAATGGGACCAATTGGCACACACCACCTTTCGATTAAAAGAAAATTTGTCGAAATCGCTCCAACATATACATAATACTTAATAAGCTGATGACAATAATAATCAAAACACAATTATAGTGTTTATTGAGTTCACCAAATTAGGTTAAATTTTGGCTAAAATGAATCCCTTAACTTGCCTCTTAAACGAGTCACGTGAAGGAACTTTACGGATGGACTCGGGTAACATATTCCAGAGACGAACAGCAGAAACAGCAAATGAATCAGACGAAAACCCAGACCGATGAATAGGAGTAGGAAGAGATAGATTATTTGAAGAGCGGAGAGATCTTTCATGAGATTTGGAAAGAAAAGTGAACTTACATTAAAGGTAAGAAGGGGTAGTAGGATGGGATAGAATAGTGAAAAGTAAACAAAGAACGGATTGGTAGCCATTTAAGGAGAGATCTGTAATAGGAAATATGATCATACTTCCGCAAACCGAAAATGAAACGAATGCAGGTGTTGAGCAATCGATCAAGTTTGTTCAAATGGACCTGATTGAGGTTCAGACAACACACATCGCCGTAGTCGATTTTGGGCAAAAATAAGGTATTCACCAAGTGGAGCTTGGCCTTAGTTGGTAAGAAATGCTTAAAGTGTAGTAAGGGATGCAATGTTGAGTAGAATTTACGCGAAACTTCATTTACTTGACCGGATCAGGAAAGGGACTTCAATAATTATGCCCAGATCCCTAACCTTTGTTGTAAATGGTATTGTGTATCTATTAAAAATCAGGTTTGGTAAAGAATTTATATCAATCAAGGCCAGTTGCCGAGAACTGCCCACATTACCGAAAGACATTTACCGAAGAAATTAAGACAATTAAACATGTATGTAATGTAAATTTTTTAGACAGAAATACATATGTAAAACCGAGCGATGTAAGTTTTAGATATAATAAAGTTACTTCGACAGATATTGTAAAGGTCATAAAAATGTTGTCGCGTGAAAAGGCGCCCGGTATCGATGGAATACGAGCGAAAGATATTATATTTTTATGTAAGCAGTTAAGTCCCATTCTAGCTAAATTTGTTAATATGTGTATTAGTAACAGTGTGTATCCTGATCAGTTAAAAAGTGCAATAATAAGACCAATATACAAATCGGGTAGCCATCTAGTGTACTCTAATTATAGGCCAATCGCAATATTGTCCGTTATAGATAAAATAACCGAAAAAATTATAGTTAAACAGATTAGCGAGTTTTTAGAACAAAATTATATACTTTGTGACACCCAGCACGGTTTCCGGGGAGGGCGAAGCACTGCGACTGCATTATTAGGTTTTTCAGACTATATCAATGAATGCCTAAACTCAGTTAAACAGATTATAGTACTCTTTATTGATTACAAAAAAGCCTTCGATACTCTAGACCATGAAATACTTTTACAGGCGATGGATGAGTGCGGAATTCGTGGACCCACAAAAAAGTGGTTTGAAAACTACCTTAGCAATAGGAAAATAAGGACTATAATATCAGGGGTGGCTGGGGAAGAGGCAAACGTGAATCTGGGTGTGCCGACCGGCTCTGTGTTTTGGCCGATAACATAATGCACGTTAACAGTGTGTCCAATGTTGTAAAGAACTGTAAAATGTTTATGTATGCTGATGACATGTGTCTAGCTTTTGCTTCTAAAAACATAACCGAAGTGCAAGAAGGTATACAGGAAGATTTTGATAGTATCACTAAATGGGCACATGACAACGGCATTATTTTGAATTTGTCAAAAACGAAATGTATACATATACACTCTCCATACAATCAAAATGCCAAATCTGTAAGTGAAAATGACCTTACTATAATGGGACATACATACGACTGCTTACATAAGGATAAATCAAACTGTAATTGTAACAAATTAAACTATGTCGATAAATTTAGATATTTAGGTCTCACCATTGATAAAAATTTTAATTGGAGGTCACATATAAATGAGACTTGTAATAAGCTAAGGTCCATATTAGGAAAGTTTTACCAGCTAAAAAATGTTTTAAGCAAATCTACTATACGAGTTGTATATTACGCGCTTGCCGACTCGCTCATTAGTTATGGTCTGCTTATATACGGCCGAACCTTTGTAACTTAAAAGATGTTAAAGATCTCCAAATAAGACTGATAAAGTTCCTAGTTAATAAAAATATTAAAAGGCAGTGTAATAAAGATTATGATAAATTGTTTCCCATCTGTAAAATAATACCAGTAGATAAAAAAGTAGATTATTTAATAGGCTTACAGTATTATTACAAAGATACATATAAAATTAATGTTAAAAATAAGTACAACACCCGTAGGGCTAGAGAAAATAAATTAATTAAACCAAAGATACATAATTACTATGGGGCAAGAACATCTCGATATCTGGTTCCTAAAGTATTTAATAAAATAGATTTTTTAAGACAAGATTTGGGAATTAGTATTGGCTCACTTAAGAAAAAACTTAAACAATATATTTTGGAAAGTTAAAAAAAAAAAAAAAGTTAAAAAACCTGTCATTGTATAAAAAAAATATTTCGTTTTCAAAAATTATTTTTCCTTTTTTTTATGTTTTAAGCATAGTTTATAGTTGGATTAAGTTAAGAGAATGTCATATTTTGCCTATTTACAATGTCGTTATGTGTTAAATAAGAGCGTGTCTCGCCATCAAACAGCAAAGTTTGGCGAGGACAATCAAGCTGTAAGACCATTGTAATTATTTTTGAAATAAATTAAATTAAAAAAAAAAAAAAATTAATCGCTTGGCACTTGGCGACATTGACAGCTATACCATGATTCAATGACCAGTTGTGTATACGCATTAGATTTTGATTTATAAGATGAATAGTAGAATGTAGTACACTAATCTTTGTCTGTTTATAAAGCTGCAGGTCATCGGCATAAAGGTGGTACTGGCATTTTAAATAAGATGTAATTGAATTAATAAATATGCATTTTTTTAAAACGTCAATGTAGATATCCATAATAATTGTGTTCTCAAACCAAAAAAAAACGACCTCGTTTTTGGCTGTCGGTTAATAAAAAAGAATGGATAATCAAAATTAGTACACCCTTTTTAGTCGGTTATATGTCATTATCATCATCATCACTTCAGCCTATCGCAGTCCACTGCTGGACATAGGCCTCTCTCTACAAGTACGCGCCAAAAATGGCGTGAGCTCATGTGTGTTGCCCATAATTATATTAGTTCATTTTACGGTTATATGTAAATACGTTTATTTACCCAGTTTTAGCGAAATTAGTCCACATTTTGCACATATTTGCTCTTAATTCACTGTCTCTTGCATCTGCTAAATTAGAAGAAGAATATTTAAATATATATCCCATGTCATCAGCGTGAATTGCGCCCTTGTGCACTTTACCAAATGTTTGTTTAAAAAAGTTAATTTTCCCTTCATAAGTGAATTCATAAAAGTATACTGGAACTCCTTCTCGTGCTATCATTTCGCCGCTTATCTTAATGCCAGCGGCAAAATCAAAATCAGTGAAGAAATCTATACTAGTTTCAACGCTGTCATCCTCAAGTAGCATATTTTCGAAGTAAACCTCCGAGAAGTTCCTGTTCAATCTACTTTTGTCACTTACTTCCATTTCATAAGCCCAACGGTCAACGAAATTTTTATTTTTTACCACATCATTAATAAGAATTGGATTGATTTGATAGCTCATAAAACCTTCCTTATTACAAAATCCCTTGATAATAGGAATGCGGTTAAATCTCCCCTCCTTAAATAATTTGTAAGGTGTATCAGTTATCATTGCTGCATTATTACCAAAGTCTTTTTCAATTACTGGTACAAAACCGAAAGAAACTCTATTAGTTGTTAAATTATCGATATCTTTGTAGCCTGCCTCTACAAGAATTGAAACAGGACTGTTAATGAGATATTTATATATAGCGTTATCATTGTGTGTAGATTCGTTATATCTCATATTTTTTAAAAGGCTTTGCAATACTTTTTTTGGTTCATAATTGATTGCCCAGTGATTAAAAGTAGATCCAGAATGAAGAATAGCTTTATGAAATAATCCTTCAGATAAAGGTGACAGAAGATGATATTCGACCGAGGCAGATCCAGCACTAACTCCGAAAATTGTAACATTGTTAGGATCTCCACCAAACTTATCGATGTTATTACGGATCCATTTCAGAGCTTGAACTTGATCTTTTAAACCCATATTGCCCCTGACTTCGGGTATGTCTAATGATAAGAAACCAAGGACACCTAATCTATAATTTAAAGTTACTACAACAACGTTGTTCTCAATCAAATAATCTGGACCCAACTCTTGTTTATCAATACCGTTACCATAAATAAAACCTCCCCCGTGAAAAAAAACCATTACTGGTAATAGATCTGTATTAGAATCGGGTAATTTTGGCGTATATACGTTGAGGTAAAGACAGTCTTCGCTTCCGATTAGGTTTCCTTTTGTCATATCAATTTGATAACATATATTTTTTTCGTTAATAGTCGTCGCGTCTCGTTCACCGACCCATGGTTCCGGGGGTTGAGGATTCTACAAAGTATAATTTTGATAAATTTTAATTCTGTCTGTTACATCTTACTTATGTTAATTTATCGTATAAAAATAAAAAGTTATTTAGATATTTTTATTTAGTTTTGCAGTATTAATTCACACACAGATAAAAAATGTATGTAAAATAATGTTTAAAAAAAATTCCAATAATTAAAAAGAAGTATCGTCTATTGTTGTTGGTTTCATACGTCTGAATAAAACAAAACAAACCTCTTCGGCGTTATCAATCGTTTTTCTAGACAAATTAATTTAAAATCTGGGGATTAAAAGATACAGATGAAATTATTTTTAAAATAAATTTCGTTTATTTTCATAAAAGTCTAACATATTTTACAAATTACCTACAAATTTTAAACGTTTCCTAGACTACACATCTGGCTTAAAAATTTTAAGACCCAGTTCCCTACTGAAAATTCCAAATAAAAAACGACGGTTTGTATGGAAAGTTATTGTAAGCTAAGTAGGTACCTAGTGTGTGTTTGAAACAGGGATTCCAAAATTTTCATACAATTTTTATCTGGGCTACCCGGATTCCAAATAGATCTATCTATGATATGTATGATATATAAAAATTGTATGAAAATTTTGAAAACCCTGTTTTAAACATACTACAATAGTTTACAATAACTTCACATAAAAATCATCGTTTTTTATTTTGAATTTTCAGTGGGGTTGTAAAAACGTTATTATTTGTAATTATTAATTTTCATCTTGTTTCTTAACATAATTTTAAAATGTAATAAATGTAATAAAAATTATTAGATAAAGTAATTATATAAAGTAATGTATAGTATAATAAAATGATAATTTTGAAACTTTATTGTATCTAATTAAAAAGAGAAAATAAATTACTTAGAAAATATAATGATCGATAAAAGTGTAGACGTTATATTATGAATCTCTACATATTGTGCATGACAGTGAAAACATAAGTTTTATTAAAATTCTGCTCACCTGAAATCTTAACTTCCCAATTGGAGGTTTCGCGTATGGGATACCCAAAAATTCATAAAATGGTATGCCATTGTCAGTTTTTGTTTCCCGACCTTTTAATCTTCCTTGACCAATTGACACAATGATAATTGTCCTTACTGTTAATTTAAGTAAATTATATACTGACATTTTTGTCATTATAAACAAGGACGTACTAACTAATGTATACTTAAATTAATAAATATATTTTATAACTTGTCTTGTTGCATTGATGAGTGCAAGTTTCTAATTGTGACTTGCAGTTCTTATTAATTATTTCATGCTACAAAGTGGGGGGAGAAATAAAAAAGGTCTTGCGTTAAACATGCAACTTATTAGCATGTACAGTAAGGTGCAATAAAATGTGGATATACTGAAAAAATATTCTAATTTATTAAAATACATCAATAAAGAAAATGGAATTACCTTTCCCATAATCATATATATAGTTATATATATATTATCAATTAGCTGTAAACAAAAAAAAAACCTGGTATTAGAGGTAGTTACCCCTTTCACATTACATGTCACTTGGTTAAAATTGAAGAAAAAAACATCAATGATTAAACAAATAATCGCACACTTCTTGGACGCTATTTTGTATTTCCCTCTTATTTTTCTTAAGTTAACTTTGGTTGCAAATGTTTCAATGTTGAAAATAAATAGTTTCCTACATACAGGTACAAGATTACAAATATAAGTAGTGAAATTATGAATAAATGACCCAATAATGGTGCGGTGGACATTAAACAGTTTTAGTTACAGCGACAAAGTCTCTCCTTTATTGTAGTGGACTATTTTTTTAACAGAAAATATTTATATGGTTGTTTTTTTTTTTATTTCACTAGGTCGGCAAACAAGCGTACGGCTCACCTGATGGTAAGCTATTACCGTAGCTTA
Organism: Melitaea cinxia; assembly: GCF_905220565.1. NCBI lineage: Eukaryota > Metazoa > Arthropoda > Insecta > Lepidoptera > Nymphalidae > Melitaea > Melitaea cinxia. The sequence goes on from NC_059407.1 coordinate 6,037,666, forward strand.
TAGACACCTGCAACACCAGAAGCCAATCCCCAATCCCCCCAGGAGCTCTGGTCACCTTACTCACCAACAGGAACACAATACTGCTTGAAAACAGTATTATTTTGCTGTGATCTTCTGTAAGGTCGAGGTAACTACCCCAGTCGGGCTGCTTCATATTTTGAGCAGGAAATTCCTACTGTGCCCTACCTCAGTTGGTTTAGAATGTAGTATGAAGAATTATTTTTTTTCAGTGTTAAAAGATATTTTAAGGAGCTTAATCATATGAATTTTTAAATCAGAACATGCGATGAACAGCGACATGTTATGAATATAAAACTGATAGTTTTGATCTACAAAAAAAAAAGAAGACGAATTTCCTTATTATAAAAAGTTCTCTTCGAGGTATAAAGAAAATGATTATTCGGGTATACATTTTTTATTTTGATTTTTTTATCGATAAAAAAAAAACATTACAAAATTATCTTAGCACCTTTATTTTATTTACAATGATTTATAAAAATGTGTAATAATTATCGAATGATATAAAAATAATAGCAAACTGTAATAATAATAATATTCATCACTAGACCATACATTAGACACTGTAGAGCCATCATACATGACTATAGTCATGTATTTTATTTAAAGATACGGACAATTTTTGTCGGCTAGGGTACACCTCCGCAACACCACATAAGGAACTTTGTTCCAAAAATATCAACGTCGAGGCTATAACTTCTCGACTCCAATCCGCGGCCACCGCCCTCGGCGAGTGGTTTAGGAAATGGAGAATCGAAGTAAATCCCGAAAAGAGTGCAGCAGTGCACTTTGTTAAGCACACCAGGCGCGTCTTCTGGACGAAAGGTCCCCTGTTTGGCACTCCGATTCCTTGGCTAAAGGGAACAAAGTACCTAGGCGTCATTCTCGACAGCAAACTTTCGTTCAAAGCCCACATCAACCGGGTCCGAAACAGGGCAGCGTTCGTACTAGGTCGATTGCACACGCTGCTATGCGGGAGGAGTAGAATGTCTCTTAGAAATAAGACGACATTATGCAAGGCTTGCGTACGACCTATTATGACCTACGCGTGCCCTGTCTTCGCTCATGTGGAGCCAACCCTCATCCATAGGTTCCAAATCATTCAGAACAAGTTTCTACGCACTGCCACGTACTCGCCGTGGTACGTGCGTAATGTCGACTTACATCGCGACCTTTAAGATCGATTCAATCGCGAAGCACCTCAAGATACTCGCTACAGCGTATTTTGAGAGAGCGCGCAGTCACCCAAATCCTCTTGTAGCAGAGGCTTGCAAATACGTAGGTAGAGGAAACTTACAGACCGTACAAAGACGTCCCATGCACGTCTTAACCGACCCTGACAGTAGGATCACGGCGCTTAACGCCATATACACCACCACACACAAGACACACACACACCACCCCCGCCGGCGAGGGCGAGGTCCCCGCGTTCTGACGGCCCGCTCACGCCTAGGCGCGTAGCGGACCGTCCGTAAGCCGTCTCAGCGCTCCGCATAGCGCCTCCTCCACTCCGACGACGCTCTAAGCCGAGGTGCGATCTCGCTAGGAGACACCCTTAGGGGGTGTGTTTTTCCCCCCCGAGCCCTCCCAGAGGGCTCCCCTTCTTCCTTCGCGACCGGTGCCTTTAGTGCCCGGCCCCTCTCACCGGTGACGCTGTAAAGGCTGCTAGGGCCAACAGTAATCAACAATTCGAAAAAAGAAAAAATGTCAACTGATATAAATTATATATTTTTTTCAACGATTACCTATTCCACGCGACTGTACATTGAATTTTTACGTCGTTAGCTACAGCATAATTTAATTTAGATTTATTCGAAAGTAAAGACACAATTGCCCTTGAAATGTATAAATAGAATAATTATAAAAAGTGAATTATAGTAAAAAATATTCATAAAGGTTTTATCAATAACCGTTTCCGACAACTTCAAAATTTGCTAACATTAAAAATTATAAAAACCTCAGATCTCCACTAATATTGTTATTTTTTTTTTGGTTTGTGTATGTGTAGGATTGGTGGGGAGATGCACAAGGACTAACAATCAGACTGGAAATAAATATTTGTATAAACACAAATACACACTCCAAGCTGAATTCGAACCCGCGACCATCGATGCTTAGGCGCCGAAAACACGGCACACGCACCATTACACCAGAGTAAAAAGCTCATTTTAATTTTGTTACCAATTTTACGCCCAATCTCATAGCTCTTATTTAAAACTGAACCAATAACATTTAATTCAATTAATCTCCATATTTATATAGCACGTGTACCTATGCTTTTCAAGTGTGCCTCATAATAATAATTTTAAAACATATTGATCAATGAAAAAACTAACCAGGAAACGGTATGTCGAGACAAAAACAGGCTTATTTACGACAGGCCAGTTTACAGAGAAATGTCTAGGTAGATAATATAACGTTTGTTATCAGGACTGATTTTGTATCTGAAGTATTATTTAGATAAAACTAAAAACTGTTCATGTTTAGCAAGACCCAACAACTTGTTATATCAGACCTAAACATTGGAGTAATTTACTTAGATAGTTCAAGAAATAATAAAATTTATCGGCGTTCGGTTTTTTAACTGACAAATTTTCTAGAGACGTTTGCAACACACTTTTACTGAAAATGACATTATGGATGAAATGAAGTTTTTTTTTTTTTTAAATTAATGTAGATACTTTTAACGACACTTTTTTGGTGCTAAAATATTAAAATTAAGACAATCAATTACTTATTACATTCCGTGTGTTAAACAAAAGCCTACAAGATCTTTTATGTTAATTTAAAAAAAAAAATATGTGGTGTCATGGGACACCAGGTAGGAACGAAGTTCCTTCGCATAGTATAGAAGCAACACAACTAAATTTTTTTTTAATTTTATATACATTTTCTAGTTCTTGATTTCTTTTTTAATTTTTTTGATTGGTTTTTAATTAAGTACATAAAAGTATTTAGGAAATTTGGTATTTTAGAAAATAACAAATACCGTAAAATAAAATAAATCAAACAAAATAATAATAATTCAAACTTTTAAGTGAAGTACAAAAAACACATGTCTTTATTTATTTTTGTCGACAGTATAAAATTACATAAATAAATTTAAATAGCTTACTAGTAATATTTTAGTTTTACAAACGTCATATTATACAGTCGTGTGACTGATATTACGTCACTTCCGTTATATATTATTCTTATGGTTTTAGCTAAATGTCAAGCCTGCGTAAGGAACTTCGTTCCAATAAATGAAAAAATCAACCATAATCAATATTATTTAATTGACAAATTCATTATTATTAATGCACATCTTTAAAAAAAAATTTCTCATTTTACAGTTAGGTATAACTGACTTTATACAAATAGTCTCTCATACAAAAACTACACATCATTAAACAATATAATCTATAGCACCGTTAATTCGTCCCAAGTTTTTAACTATAGGTAAGTTTTTAAATTACACAACAGTAGCATTTAATCAGTCTATTATATGTAATCGCACTGCAGTCTTATCGTTAGTAATATTCGTTTTAAAAAACATTTATCTCGTGCTTAAATTGGTACCTACAGTCCAGGGCTGCCAGGTGCACAAAAAGTGTGATCGTACGTCAACTACAAAAAAAATCGTATGCCAAGGAAATTTTGAAATAAAAAGATCGTACAGCCCTTTAAGACTAAGTACTAATTTTTTATTATAAATTATCAAAATTCGTTTAGTTTTAGAAAATAAATGTAATAAAACTATTTGTTACACTCATACAAAATTTTCTGTGGTCATATTTTTTAATAAAAGAATTTGTTGGGTTAAACTTCATAAAATTTTCGTTTCTTCTTAATTGATTGCTTAGCTAATAATTTACACTAACGTGTATCATTGGATAAACTGTTTCTAAGTTTTGTTTTGATTAAATAAACTTCGCTGAATACTCGTTCACAATCTGCTTTGTAGTGGGGAAAACATAACAAATTTAAAGCAAATTGAGCCAGTGTTTTATAATTTTCAAATTGTTTTTTATTTCAAGTCGCAATTAATACCGAAAGAAAAAATATCTATCTATATATCTATAATCTATAATATATATAAAAGCGAAAGGTCACTCACTCATCACGAAATCTCCGAAACTATAACACCTACAAACTTGAAATTTGACAGGTAGGCTCCTTATAAGACGTTGGCATCCGTTAAGAACGGATTTTACAAAACTCAACCCCTAAGGGGGTAAAACGGGGGTTGGAACTTTGTATGAAAGTCCTATGTTTTTGAAGTAAGAAACTTGAAATTTAAAATGTAAGCTCTATAGATGGTGAAAAGGTGTCCTAATAATGTATCTTTAGAAATCAACTCCTTTTTGGGGTTAAAACGGGGGATCGTAGGTTGACTCACTGATCACGCAATCTCCGAAACTATAACAGCTACAAACTTGAAATTTGACAGGTAGGTTCCTTATAGGGCGTAAACATCCGCTAAGAACTGATTTTACGAAAATCGACCCCCAAGGGGATAAAACGGGGGTCGGAAGTTTGTATGAAAGTCTTATGTGTTTGAAGTAAGAGACTAGAAATTTAAAATATATACTCTATAGATGGTGAGGAGGTGTCCAAATAATGCATCGTAATCTATATATATAAAGGAGAAAGGTCACTGACTCACTCATCACGAGAACTCAAAACCGCTGGATGGTCTATCCATCCAGTTTGAACAAAGATAAAATTTGGCAGGGAGGTAGATTATAGATAGCAGACGTCCGCTGAGAACGGATTTTACAATATTACACCGCTAAGTGGGTTTAATTGGGGTTGATATTTTGTATGAAACATATACAGCTTGAAAATAAAACTAAAAATGTGGTGTATAGAGAGGTTTTATAAAAATAACTATTAAATTATACTAAATTGTGCCTTTTAAAAAGTTACTCAGTTTGATAAGCATTTCAAGTGACTGAAATAAAAAAATAATTTGCGTTAAACATCTTAATAGTAATGCATATCTTCATAACCACGCGGACGTAATCGCGGGCAAGAGTTAGTGTATTATAAAACGAAGTCCCTAAAAGTGTATGTAATCGATTCGCTCAAAATGTACTGAACGGATTTTCATGCGGTTTCAGCATTGGAGAGAGGCATCCACTATTGGCAAGAGGAAGGTTAACGGAACGGCTAAGCCGATTTTGATGAGAGTTTCACTGGTAGTTTGCTGGGAAAATTTTGTGACACACTAATTTCAACGCGGGCGAAGCCGCGGGCACAGCTAGTATTATATATATTAGTTTTCTTAGAAAGCAAATAAATACAGCTCTTATATGATTATTCAAAGAGACTTCATTCAAGTAAAAGATCTAGGCACGCGTTAGGTAGTTGGGGTAGTTCTCCTAAATTCATGCTTGCCGGTGGATGACGTTTTTTTAATTATGAAATGCTTCCAGGTAATAGGAATATAAAAATCGTACATTTTGTGTACGATCTTGGTCTAGCGATCGTACATGAGTAAAAATGCAAAAAAATCGTATGAGTACGATTTAAATCGTACATCTGGCAGCCCTGCTACAGTCTCGTGCTACTTTTTCGTTTCTTCTTACAATGACATTCGGAGATGCATGATGATTTTCAATAATATCTTGCATAAGGACATCAGCTATCATATCATTTTAATTTAATTCAAACAGTCGTAGGTCTTTTTTTAAACTGTCGATGTCTATCTGTACTTAACTCTATTGTTACAGCTTCAAGAAATGCTGTTCTCAGTTTCACTTAATCATTATGATAAGCCCCACGTATACTTGCTTCTCAGCGTAAAATTGTTTTTTTAATTTTAGTTTAACTAGAATATATTCTGAAGATACATACTTTACTAAGTTTTGATGGTTTCTCATATATGTATATCAGATCCTCTATACTAAGTTTATATAATAGATACTCGGAGGCGATTTATAGCGACTGTGTATCACAAACTACCCAATTGTAATAAATACAATATAAATATATCTCCTAGAAGCCATGAACTTGAAGACATGTTCCCTTAAAATATTTTTTGCGATTTATTTCTTAAATAGCATACTCTATAACAATAATTGTGTTTGCTCGCAAAAGAAAAAAAACCGACTTCAATTACGAGTACATCGGCAAGTACTAAAACGTAAGTAGAAGGAACAAAAAACAAACGCACTTTCCAACAAAAAAAGAATGATTAAAATCGGTTCATAAACGATGAATTCCCGAACATACTTAAAATATATATATATATACACACGGTTGAATTGAGTAACATCCTCCTTTTTTGAAGTCTGTTAAAAATGTACAATTTGCTGTAAAAAATATGACTTTCATGTTGCATAATCAACGATATCTAGTTAATATTTTTTTGGACTTTCTATAAAATCAGAATTTTAATTTGATATATTAAAGAAAAACAATGGTCGAAACAGCTACGCGTGAGTCAGGATATTTTCCTTGAGAATTTTATCACAAAAATATAGGTATTACGTGCTATTACTATTATGCAATTTCCTAATATAGCTCCGCTACAAAATTATGAATTATTTGCAATTTTTGCACGCGGTTAGCATTGATACAAGTGATACAACAGACAACAATAACATACGTCATACACGAGATTTTGAGTGTGGAACCGCGTAGTTCTCTAGATTAGTCAATAATATTCCACTTCCACTGTGCGTTCATGCTAATTTAAGTTGAGTACAACAAGCATGTCATAGCTACCTTCGTTAGGTAAGCAGAGTTTTTTGTTGATAAAATAGATTATAGATTATATATTTTAATGATAAGATATTGATTTTATATCATTCACGAAGATATCACTCAGAACGATGGTCGTAATATCAATTGCTCAAGGAAAATTAAAAGGTGGTGAAACAAAAACTGACGATGGTGTAACGTATTACGAATTCTTAGGGGTTCCATACGCAAAACCTCCGACTGGCAAGTTGCGCTTTAGGTTAAGTAAATATACAGTATTTGTTTACTTCCGAAGTAGTAGCAAATGTTTTGAATATATGTAAATATTGATAAAATATTGATTATTATAATATGATAGTTTTCAGTAGAAGAGAATTATACGTAGTATCCATCTTAACGTTATTATCATAGTTTAATTAAAAATTTACGAATTTTAAAAAGCGAAAAATATGTTAATTAACTAACATATGGCGGTTATGTTTTTTTATTTTGTCTTTTCCAAACGAGGCTATTTTTTTAGACAAAGATTGCAAAAATACATTTTTCCCCAAAAGCTTTTTTGTTTCACTTCAGCCTATCGCAGTCCACTGCTGGACATTGGCCTCCCCAAGTTCGCGCCAGACATCCCGGCCTTCCGCAATCCTCATCCAGCCTACATCGGCAATCTTACGTAGATCGTCGGCCCAAGGGCCGGAGGGCGTCCCACACTGCGTTTGCCAAGACGCGGTCTCCACTCTAGGACCCGTCTACTCCAACGGCCATCGGTCCTGCGACACAGATAACCAGCCCACTGCCACTTCAACTTGCTAATTCTGTGGGCTATGTCGGTTAATTTCGTTCTCTCGCGGATAGTCTCATTTCTAATCCTATCTTTGAGAGAAACCCCAAGCATAGCCCGTTCCATTGCACGTTGAGCGTCTTTAAACTTGTGGACAAGTCCCTTCGTCAGTGTCCACATCTCGGTTCCGTATGTTGATGAACACAGGCAGGACGCATTGCTCGGAGACTTTTGTCTTCAAGCATTGCGGAATCTTCGAAGTGAAGACTCGACGAAGGCTGCCAAACGCCACCCAGCCCAACCGAATTTTCCTATCGGCCTCCTTCTCGAAATTGTCGCGGCCTAGTTGGATAGTATGGCCTAGGTAAATATAATCCTGAACAACTTCGAGAAGGGTACCATCAACCGATACCGGTCTCGGTATGACTTGGTTGTTAAACATAACTTTCGTTTTGTCCAAGTTCATACAGAGACCGACACGCTCGTTTAGACCGGCCAGCAACCGGCCTAACTCTGGATGAGTGATGTGTGAGTGATGACGTCTCTGCAAAGATGACAATATCGTCGGCGAAACGAAGGTGAGAGATGAATTCACCGTTGACGTTAATATCTCTTTCCCCCCAATCTAAGGTCTTAAAGACATCCTCCAGCGCAGTGGTAAACAGTTTCGGTGATATTACATCTTCCTGTCGTACCCCACGCCGGAGGGAAATAGGTCTTGTTCTTTGGTCCTGGACATGAACGGTCATCGTCGCCGCATCGTACATACATTTCAGTACCTCAAAGTATCGCCAGTCGATATGACATCTCTGCAGAGAGTCCAGGACAGCCCAGGTCTCGACAGAGTCGAAGACTTTCTCATAGTCCACAAATGCCATACACAGCGGCTGATTATATTCTTCTGTCTTTTGAATAATCTGCCGAACAGTATGGATGTGGTCTACGGTGCTGTAGCCACTTCGAAACCCAGCCTGCTCTGGTGGTTGGAATTTTGATTCGTAACAACCCTCGAAAACAGTTTATAGACGTGTCTCAGAAGTGAGATCGGTCTGTAATTCTTCAACAGAGATTTATCGCCTCTCTTAAAGAACAGCACCACCACACTCCTGGACCACGCCTCCGGCGTGGTACCTCGGTGGATGATGACGTTAAAGAGTCTTGCCAAGGTTTTTAGGACAGGTCGCCCTGCGGTCTTAAGGAGCTCAGTGGTAACTCCGTCATCCCCCGGGGCCCTCCCGTTTTTAAGCTGCTCGAGCGCTGCACTAATCTCATCCTCTTCGAAGTCCGGGATACACTCCGAATAATGGCGCAAGAATGGTGCCCGTGCATCTTCGGTGTCTCAAGTCGCAGGCTTGCGTGCGCTCGATGAGTATAGCTGTCCATAAAATTCTCAACCTCTTCTCGGATCTGAGGGCGAGAGCAGACGGTTCTGCTATCTGCTGTTTTAAGCTTCGCAAGAAGTCTTCTCCCCAATGGTCTTTGGAAAACTTTGGACCCTCTATTATGCTCAATCAGAGTAGTAACCTCACTCGTATTTGAGCAGCGGAGCTCTCGGCGAATAAGTTTCCGTATCCTCTTGGAAAGAGCCCTCTGTTCTGGCGAAGCAGCCGGCAACTCGCGCCTCTGCCGCATCAAATCCAAGGCTTCGGGAGAAAGTTTGGACTGTTTCGTTGGCTTTGTTGGTGGGAAGTGCCTGCGACCCAGTGTACACACCGTCTTCACCACGTTGTCGGTTATCTCGTCCACGTCGCTAGTAATTTCCAGCGAATCGAATCGGTTTTGGAGTTCCAATTGGAACTGCTCGGAGCCACATAGTATTTGGGGCAGCGTAGGTCAAAGAGTAGATTTCATCAAGCGGGTCCACTCCTTTCGGAGACATATATTCAGAGTGCCCCGTACTAGCCGATGGTCACTGCGAGTGGTCACTGCCGGTGTTAAACATGTTAACCACTGAGATATCTCTGAATATATGCCTTTTATCCGCTGTGATGAAATCTATCTCGTTCCTCGTCACAGTATCGGGGATTTGCCATGTCCACCTCCTTTGGAGCTTCTTCTCAAAAAATTAGTTAGAAGTAGAACAAGTGCCCGGAGTCCAGGATCATCGTGTCCTCACCCTCTCTTCGGACTTCAGACAACCCCAGTATGCTCCACTTAATATGACTAAGTTCTACTTCAAGTTCGGTAAGGCGATGGTCCAACCGTAGCGTGCGTCCATTATACGTAGCCAGGTATATTCTATGGCAGCCTCCCGTGCCCCGGTGATTTTTAGCACTCTCTACCCCACCGTTACCGCGGGCGCTGCCGTAGCCGGGAATAGCGGGGCTGCCAGGAACTAAAGGCCTAAACTTTTGGTGCGAACTCATGGGTTTTTTGCCCCTAGTCACCCAGCGTGGGCAGGCGGGTTGGTGACCGCAGGGCTGACTTTATCGCACCGAAGACGCTGCTGCCCGTCCTCGGCCTGTGCATTTAAAAAAGCCATCGGTCGGCCTTTCAAGTTCCAAGATGGTAGTGGAACTGTGTTATTCCTTAGTCACCTCTTACAACACCCACGGAAAGAGAGGGGGTGGCTATATTCTTTCTTTAGTACCGTAGCCACACAGTACCAGTTTACCGTAGCCAGTTTTTTGTTTAGCCTGTTTATTTTAAAGAACAGTTATTTAGATTCACCGCATGATTGACGACATATCAGTATTTATGATTTAATATTAAATTATTTAATCTAAGTGCATAAATACTGATTATTATAGTGGCTATTCTTACTACAATATTTTCGACTTTCGTAAAATAGAAAATGTTTACCATTATTCTCAGAAGACAAATTCAATGTAACGGCTAATCTGTTCTTGATTTTTCTAGAATCCCCAGCCCCCGGAATCATGGGATGGTGAAAGAGACGCGACATTTATTACTGAAGACAAGATATGTTGTCAAACAGATATTTTACGAGGAAAACAAATTGGAAGTGAGGACTGCCTTTATCTCAATGTCTATACTCCAAGATTACCTGATAAGAATATAGATTTTTTACCAGTAATGGTTTTTGTACACGGAGGAGGTTTTATTAGTGGTAATGGTATAATGAAACAAGAGTATAATCCAGATTATTTGATTAAAAACGACGTTGTTGTTGTAACATTTAATTACAGATTGGGTGTCCTCGGTTTCTTATCGTTAGATATTCCTGAAGCGAGTGGAAATGTTGGCTTGAAAGATCAAGTGCAAGCTTTGAAATGGGTCCAAACTAACATTGGCAAGTTTGGTGGAGATCCTAACAATGTTACTATTTTTGGAATAAGTGCTGGATCAGCTTCAGTTGATTATCATCTTTTGTCACCTCTATCAAAAGGTCTGTTTCATAAGGCAATTCTTCAGTCTGGATCGTGTCTTAATCATTGGGCTATCAATTATGAACCAAAAAAAGTCGTAGAAAAACTTTTAGAAAATATGGGATATAACGGATCAACTCGGGATATTCGAGCTTTACATGAGTATCTTATTAACAGTCCTCTTTTAGACCTTGTACAGGCAAGTTATAAAGATATAGAAAGCTTAGCTCCTAACAGAACGTTTATAGGTTTTGTACCAACTATCGAAAAAAGCTTTGGCGATAACGAAGCAATAATAACTGATATTCCTTACAAACTATTCAAAAAGGGCAAATTCAATCGCGTGCCAGTTATTAAGGGTTTTTGTAACAAAGAAGGTTATTTGGTCAATGCATTCAGACCACATCTCATCCCAGATATAATTAAAAACTTAAATTTTATTGATCATTGGGCATATGAATTAGAAGCAAGTGACAAAATGAAGCATAATACGAGATTTGTAGAAGCATATTCAGGAAATGTGCACCCTGAAGATGATAACGACAAAGTTGGAATTGATTTCTTCGGGGACTTTGATTTTGTGGCAGGTATTAAGATAAGCGGAGAAATCATGGCAAAACAAGATGTTCCGGTTTACTTTTATGAATTCTGTTACGACGGAAAAATAAATTTTTTCAAAAACGCATTTGGAATAACACGTAAAGGTGCAGCTCACGGCGATGATACAAGTTATATATTTAAACTTGCTTTTTCGATTCTCGCCGAGAAAAAAGACAAAGAAGTTAGAGCCAATATTTGCAAAATGTGGACTAATTTTGCTAAAGCAGGGTAAGAAATTCCTTATTTCATATATTTTTTATTTCTAAATAAGTTAAAAAAATTAAAAATTTATGATATTTGACCTGAACTAAAATAAAGAAATATTGGTTAGATTTGTGAAATGTGGAGTAATTTTGCTAAAACAGGATATTCCTTTTTTTTTCTTCCAATTTTTTCTTAAATAGAAAAATAAATATTCCTTAAATACTACTAACTCAAGGACCGTGATATCAAGATTAAATATATACAAAACATTAAAATTATTGAATCATTTTAAAAGAATCTATTTAATCTGAAAATCTTGTTCTACATTATTAAGCGACAACAAACAGATTAAAAGAGAATTAACAGAGTCAAATTTGTGATATACTCGTATTCACAACGGTTTTCGTCAAAACCATCAAATTTTTATTAAAAGCTTTTATTTAACTTGCAATGTATGTGGGTGAGTATATTGTGTATGTATGTTTGCTAGGGTAAAATCTTGCAACTCAATTAAAGCATAACCTTTAACCGATTGAGCTGAAACTTTTTATATACGTTAACTTTAGATGAGAATACATCTTTAGTTTTGTGACCGTAATCCTAAATTCAAAATAGCGTCCACGCCCATGATGGTGGAGTAGTTATTTTCAGTGCACTCCTACAATATGAGTATCAAATGAAAGAGCTTGTAAATAATAGCTTAAGACATGAAGTGACGTCATTCTATATCCAATATGAAGGATTTTTAAAGATAGTTTTTTTTTTAATTCACTCCTACAATATTGGCAACAAATGAAATGGTTAGTAACTTAAAAAATAAAGTGACTACTCTAAATCCAATGTGGCGGAATTGAAAGATGGCACACTTACTTTTTTATGCTTTCCTACAATACGGGTACCAAATGAAAGGGCTTGCTGAGAGTAACTCGAAAAATTAAGTGATGTTACTCTAAAACCAATATTGCGGACTAAGATTTTTAATCTTTTCCACATTATGGGTATCAAATAAAAAGATTTGCTGAGAATACCAAACTGAGAAACCAGTCAAGCAACAACTAAAAACTAAACAATAAATGAGAGCAATTTTTTTTTAAAAACAAGCTTTTATTTTTAAATGCGCTAAAAAGAATAAAATAAAATTTTCCTTTAAAACTTTTACTATCAACATATAACGTCATCACATAGTGTTCATAAAACAGAATCAAAGCTTTTCGCGTAATTTACCTATGTAGATGAACAAGTAAATTAAATTTCTGATCTAATCGATTTTGATTTTTACAAGTTTCAAGCTAATTAAATACGAGTACTTAAATGTCGTGACAATTTTGATCATGTGAATTGTGTAATAAAGTTCCATGTTGATAGTAAAAGTTTTAAATGAAAGATTTATTAAGTTTAAGTCGTAACTCAAAACGAGAGCACGGTTAAAGCCATAACTTCTGAAAATCTTAACAATTAGCGTTCATGGAATAAAGCTGAACATCTGTAGGGTTGTCAAAAAGTATGTTTTCATTTTATTAACCAAATACAGTATCACCTAATAATCACTGCCTACCATACTAGAAATAAGTAATTTCACTTAAAACAAAAAAAAAATGGAAAGTAATCGAAATTTAAAAATTTTGCTACTGAAATTTTATTTCTATCTATTTTATTTTATTTTAAGCAAATTTTATTAGATACAAATCAAGGTCTAACTCACAGGTGATAAGGATAAGTACCTAGGTGACCGAGCTTAGCTCGGTATTTTCAGTAAATCGTGTTTTTCAGAAATCATATTTAAATACGAATTACATATTGATAAAATATGAATAATATTTTCCGATTTTACCAACATAATAATAAAAAATATGAACTGGTTATTTAAATAAAAAATCATGAGTGCAATTAGAAAAAAAGGAAAAAAAACCGATCTGGAGTCACTGGGATTTGAACCGTGGTCTTCTCGGTCGTCCCTGACCGTCCGATTTCCCACCTGAGCTATTAAAACTTTATTGACAATTGCGAAATTTACTTTCGTATTCTAGAGATATTGTAGCTATTTTTTCTTTGCCTCAAAACAAGGATAAAATGATATTTCCTAAAAATTAATCCTAGCTAGATTGATTTATCGCCCCCGAAATCCCCTGCACACTAAATTTCATGAAAATCCTTGGGGCCGTTTCCGAGATTCAGATTATATATTTACGGTTGGCTGATAATTTACTTATATCTAAGAATTGCTCGTTTAATAGTATTAGATAGGACTGTAAAATACATCGGGAAATTTATATAAAATTGTTTAAGATTGTAATGTCTTTGAATATATTATGATAAATTTAATTTTCTACAAAGACAGTTTTCAAGATAAGTTTACCCTTAGTTTTTTTTTGTATTTGTAGGCAAAACAATTCTATAATATTAGCCTTTTTTCACAGGAAACCCATACTAGATGATATTCCTATCCAGTGGGATAATTACACTGAAGAATGTCCATCATATCTCATCATTGGAAACGAATTCAAGATTGGATCTGTTTACAAACCGGAAAAAATGGCTATTTTTAAAGAAATTTATGATAAATATGAAAAATGACTTGTACATTAAAATAATATTTGCTATTTGTTTTATAAACGGTGTTATTATCTAACAGCGAGGCCATTTTTTTCTACAAAACAATAATCTGTCATAAGCTGATCAATAAAAGATAAAATGATAAAAGAATAAACCCTAAAAATAACCTTGTATTTAATTTCATTTTTTTGCAAATTTCTTTACCAAAAATATATGATTTTAAACTCATCGTGTACAAGATTCGTTGACGTAGTATTTGATGCCGGCCGGGATGAGAACCCGGTCCTGTTAGACACGGCGTCGTCGGGATTGTTCAGAGGTTAGCCGGACAGTCCCCATGGAGGAGAAGTCTGGGCTTTTAGCCGAGGCCAGCCTATCGCTGAAGGGATCCTGTTGCCTGCAGATCAGATGCGATTAAAGCGGCTGAAGGCTCCGCAGGGGATTGGTCGGTATTGCACCCCCAAGTGCTGAAGCCGACATACGGTCTAGGACTGCCTACCCGGGCGTCCTGGATAACACCCGTATATGGGTTCCCCTGCGATACCAAAAAAAAGTATTTGATCGCAGCTTTATATATACAGTTCTGAATATTTAACCTTTTTAAAAATTATTTTTTAACGCATTTTCTTGGGTGAATGCGTGTTAATGCATTGATTGATTGACGATTGATCCAGTCTTTAACGTCTTACTGCTGGCTGCTCAACAAAGGCGTCTTTTTTTCTTTTGTGAAGAGTTAGAGGTTGGCCTACCACGCCGCTCTACTGCAATAACGCCAAATCCTTGGCTGATAATTTACCACAGACGACCGGGACCAAAAGCTCTTCGTTCTCTTCGAGGCAAAGTGAAGTGATCCACAAGGACTTACATTCTAATTGAAAACAAATATATATATATATAGCAGTGCCCACGACTTCGTCCACGTGGAATTTAACAAAATAGTGATTGTTTAGTTCGCAGTTATAAAATAAAAAAAAAAATCTAAAATAAAAGTAGCCTAAGTTACTCCTTATTACATCAGCTATCTGCCAGTGAAAGTCCTGTCAAAATCTGTCCAGCCGTTTCAGAGATTAGCCGGAACAAACAGACACATAGATAGACGTAAAAAATGTTTTTTGTTATATGCACCATGTGGTTATTTTAGTATTACAAACAGACACTCCAATTTTATTTATTTGTATAGATGTATAGATATAGATGCTTAACATCTGCCAGCCGTCACGTGACTGCTCACATTTTTTTTTCATTATGATGAGTGAAATTCATGTAAACGTTAGAAAACAATTATTTCAGGTAATTATATGTACTTAATTAAATTAATACCTACCGAATTTAGTCTGAGAACTTGAATTTTTCTTCCGCTATCGTAAATGTTCGCTGTTGATAAAAATAAAACATTTTAGCAATATACTGGGATTTGGTTAGATTAGATGTATATTGACTTTTGTGGTATGTTTATATATCTTTACTACAAAACATACTAAATGTATTTTTTTTATCGTTGGATATATCTCTTCACTCATTATTATTAAAAAAATAATCTATTTTACGTTTGTTTCTTTTTATTTTTGCTACCGATAACTAACTTATGGATCGATGCTTGCACCGGTGCTCTGTGCGGCGGCGGGTCAACACCAGCCGGGCCTTTAGTGGCCACGGACGTCATGCGTCGAAATCAGTGGAGCAACTTATGGGAGCGACCAACTAAAATCGATATATGAAAAAATATACAATATTCAATCAAATTTGTTGTTGTATTTATAAAAAAATCAAGTAACTAACAGTGCCATTAACATCAAAGACTTCTGTTGTATTTCTGTAGGACAGAGACCTATACCGGTAGAAATACCAGAAAATCGGTAGGTTCGAGACCGCTGCATCACAGGCCCTCCACTGGACTGAGTTGATCTTTATCACCGTCAGTGCTAGCTCCAACCTTTAAATTCGATTATACAAATTCATTGTTTATTGAAATAAAATTTTAATACGTGAAATAATATAGAGTTTGGTGATCTATACGGTTAAAGCGGTGTGTTTAGTCGGCAGTGGTACTAATGATGGGAGCATTGTCAGTGTAACGTGTTGGATGGTCAGTTCGGCGCCAGAGAGTCGCCGCGTAAATACTCAGGTGCATCCGTACCTGTCTACGGATTTTATACGGGCTGTTTTACGAGGTCAATTTTGAATAATGAAATTTTACCAAATATTATGAACAAAAGTCTCATTCTTATTAATTACAACCTAAAAATTAAATCACTTGAAAAAGCTGCCAATGTAACTGTAAACTGAGAAAAACTATTGTATAATGATATTGATTGATTCTGCAATTAATTATTTTTTAAATATTCTTAATTATACCAATAAAATTATAGAAAGACTAAAAAAGCAAACTTTTGACTACGTCTGACGTAATACTTATGATATTAAAATAAAAAGTCCATACATTACCGTAATGAGATCTATAAAATATAAATTAAAAAATGCACAATATCTTAAATTCTAAAATAATTTCAAGAATAAAAAATACCTGGTAAAGAAATGTTATTAAAAATAAAAATAAAAAACAGTCTGTATATGAATATGTAGGTACTGAGATCCTTTAACGATGCTGCGCGTGAGTCGAGATTTGATTCCCACAGAGCGAGTCGAATGTGCTCTCGTACTCTTTTTTTAAATTGTATTATTGTTTGACGCGAAGATGAATATTCAGTTTAAAAAGCGTTAGAATTATTAAAGTATTATATAGTTTTTAATAAATTTAATCTGCAAGTTGTGATGGTGTTATCGTTCAATATTTTTTTGGGCCTTTTTTGTTATAGAATCTAATATCATCTATCATTTGAAAAAGTACATATTAACTTTTTTTTATTAAGTAACTAGTAAGTTATTTGCATCATTTTTTCGACGTACACGTGTACAATAAGAACTGTATAATTGGTGAGACGTACATGGTACGTGTACGTTTTCTGATCTTAAACTGATTTAACTTTGACAAATTGCTTGTGTTAAAATGATGTGGAAATTTAAATAGTATTTAATGCAAATCGTGTGGGTCAGAACCCACCGTTGTGAATTTATGTATGTATTCAGTGTTTAGAGAATAGGGATTCTTCACAGTCACTCGGAAGTATGTTCGAATCTTATAACCACTCGTATTTGGTGGCATTTATCCCGTAGAAGCTATCGACATTCATTACGAATATTCATCTTCTTTCCAAGCCTGTCATAAAATATTTTGGACAATTAGAAAGCAGTAGGTGCAGCTTAGTATCTTGAGTCAATCACCGCGTTCAGTCACATCACACAATCAAATCGCAGTTGATTACAATGCTAATCCCGGGTAGAGAGTAGTAAATTTTTGTGGTAGGTTCATGGTGGTAGGTTAACAGTTGTAGCATTGTGATTAAAAGGGTTATCGAATAACATCCGCGGAAGCCCTGGAGCAATGCCAGCAAGGCTCATGAGTAAAGAAATCGTTTAGTGTTTAATAACGAAAATCATTTGTAAATGTCAGGATTAATATTAGATCTAAAATTTTATCCTGTATATTATTGTATCATACTCCTATTTTTTAATAAAATAAGGTAAACTTAATAATTAGTTTTAATTAATTGTTACTGACATCTATCATTTATAATGAAAGTAATATTAAAACTATAAAACATTGAGAAGAACTGAAAACACCGCCTCCTTTTCCCGTAAATAAAAGCTATTTAGGAGAAAAAATTGGCATGAGATTTAGACAATCTTAGACATCCCGAATAAAAAAGTAAGACATTTCTCGATGCCAAATAGTTATCCTTTTACAAAGTCTGATTAAATTCTTCTTTTACAAATACTTTGTTAGTTAATAGTTATAGCATCGCCATCCAATTGTTATGGAGTCTGATAATTCTATAACAAACAACAATTCAATAAAATTATAATTTGTCTAAAATTAAAGCACGACAGAATGACAATGATTTTTTTATCAGATAAACAAAAAACAAACACGTATTCATTACATGTATAAAGAAATAGTTTTTAATAGTTTTTATGCTGTTACGTCAAGTCGTCAATCTAATCGCAGTTGAGTTGTTCATTTCATATAATTCTCTCAGACGAATAACTATTTCCTATTACTACATAAATCGCGAATAGCGAACCGAAGGTTTCTTATATGAAACACCTAAATTTTAATAATACGTTATTGAATGTAATACGTCACACAATTGCCTGTTTTTGTTTTTCGCCACTCTTTAATTTTTTTGACAAAATTGATACTACGACCATCGTGGTAATTTATAAGTGACAAATAATACAAAATCTAAATCTTATTTATATTTTTAAAACATATAAATATGCTTGTATCTTGATAAAGATAATTAATAATTTCAGTTTTTTTTTCGTGCTAGGAGTTAATACGATTACAATCATCTTAGACTATAACCGAGACATAAATTTTACTTAACTTTAATTTGTAATGTACTCAATTTAAATTAAAAAAAAAGGATTTAGATGACCTATCCTAACCTAATTGTTTTTTTAGCAGGTTTATCACCTTTCTGGTCTTTACCTCCTCAGGTGTCGCTGTGTTAGGAGCGGCGGTGGAATGCGGGCGTGATTCGGTATTGTGCTTTGTACAGTGCAGGTGCACTCCGTGGGAACACAGTATTTATCTAATACGAAGCCGTGTCTTTCTACACTAATATTACATGCCAAAGAGGTTCTCATTTAAAGGTCTCTTGGAATCTATTGAGAATCTATAAAATAATACTTAAATGTCAAAAAAGTATAATGAAATAGAATAAAACATTGTTGTAATAATTATTTCAAGAGGAATAAACATCTTTCGAAATTAGTAATTATTGCCGTTGGCAAGCAGAGCAAGTTTGCAAAGTTGTTTTGATCAAAGAAAAATTAGTTTGATATCAATATTTGAAAGGTTTTTTCACATGATTATCAATAGACTTTTTCAACATAGCGTGTGTACGAAAGTAATAACTTTTAGTCAATACACAATCTTTAAAACTACTACGAACCTAAATTCAAAACAAAAAGAAAATAAACTTTTAAGCCATGTTTCTATTTTGTGTACTTTCTAACATTTTAACCAAGACTTTTTTTGGCCGATGATATTTTTAGCAGCTTTTTAACACATCTAACTCTTTCTGATGATCGGTTGTGAGGTTAAATACCCCCCCCCCCTTTTTCCATAAATCACGTGTATCTATTTGGTACAAAGATTATTGAAATTTTCACAATATAATCTTGAAATATGGATATAATCTGATAAGATAGATATTAAGTTTCTAGGATGTTTGTTTATTGCTTATTTGGTTTGAAAATCGTGCGTTCAATGAAAAAAAAAATCGGGATATCTCATTACAGCACTCCTTGTGATATATTCTGAATTTTTTCGTACCCCACCTCCCCTTTCCGATTATTGGGATTTGTCTTCAGTCTCCAGGTTATCTAATTTATTTTAAATTCATCATCATCATCATCATTTCAGCCTATTACAGTCCACTGCTGGGCATAGGTACTGCTGGCCTCTACAAGTTCGCGCCAAAAATGGCGTGAACTTATGTGTTTTGCCCATAGTCACCACGCTGGGCAGGCGAGTTGGTGAACGCAGGGCTGGCTTTGTCGCACCGAAGACGCTGCTGCCCGTCTTCAGCATGTCTATTTCAAAGCCAGCAGTTAGATGGGTATCCTGCTATCGGTCGGCTTTATAAGTTCCAAGGTGGTGGTGGAACTCTGTTATCCCTTAGCCGCCTCTTACGACACCCACGGGAAGAGAGGGGGTGGCTATATACTTTAATGCCGTAGCCACACAGCAAATTTTACATATATTACATTTATAATATAATATTTTGAATAATACCTTATCTTATACGTATTTCTTTAAATCTATAAATAAAAGCATAACACACACACATAATTATAACAATCTACTCATATACAAAACTTTAAAAGTTTCTATGCAATGAATAGTCTATCTCAGAGTATTACAAATTGCAAGCGATTAGACTAATTTAATGTATAATTGAACAACTGTGATATTGAAGTGACACTTTGAATTTGCACGCCATACTTGCTCTTCATCGGATACCCCAATTATCCAATCCCTGACATTTGGTTCGTTCAAAGTCCTTGCCTTTACTAAATACAATAATGTAAAGCATTGTGTTCAATTGTATCCATATTTGTTAACAATGGACCGGCTGCGTATTGACATCTGGTAAGTATTCAAAATATGCTGGGTTCCGTAGACGTCCTGTGAAAAAACGATCATATACCCTTGTTTTAAGGTACCATTTCCTTTAAATGAATATAAAATTGTCGACAGAATTTTTTATTGTAGGTTTAAAGCGTTAGAGATCAAGGTCGTTTAGCATATCTGTTAGAAATATTAAAGTGAAACAGTATCTATTAATAGGTTTTTTAAGTGGTGTTTATCTAGTAATTCACAATACATACCTAATTATGTCGATGGAATGATTTTACAATTAGCATAATTTCATTTTATTTATGCATGTATTTCTTTCGTAAATAAGGATATAACACCTATTTTTTTTTTAATTTATATTCATTTATTTTTAACCGACTTAAAGAAAGAGTATCCTCAATTCAATTGTATTTTTTTGTCGCACCAATTGCATAATGTACTGTTATAGCTATCTAAGGGAATGTACCCATACTACGTGTTTCGTTCGGGGGGCGAAGACAACACTTGGTCACTGGGGCGGAGGGGTCTGAGCTACGATTATATTCAAATACGGCGCTCAGCGTTTAGCTCTCTTTAAACTCACAGGTTAAAATGATTTTTTTTTTTATATAACTAGGTCTTAATTTTCGATACAATTTCACGTAAACATGATTTACAAATTTCATTACGAATTTTAAGTGATGTATTCGTGTGATACTATTTTTTTCTCTTTCTAGTAGTAGAGTAATTGGCTATTATTGTCTTTTTTACTCAGAATGCGACAGGTTCTTTCATGTTACAGTGCGTGAGCGACTTGGCCATACATTTTAGTCAATCATTACATAATTTGATGTTGTCGTGAGCGTTGGGTTATAATATTATAAATTGTTTATAAACATTATTAATTACTCGATCTTAATAAAATTGAAGATTGTGTGACACTGAATTGCTTGAGATATTATATACAATGGCAACTTGGCGTAAAGGATCACGAGCCAAAAGGATTCTTAAAATGGTTGACGAATGGGAAAGTGGTAAGTATTTTTTTTAATTCTAAATATTTATTGAAATAGTGACGAAATTATCCTTTCACAAATTACCAAGTACTTACGTGTTTTTAGGTACAGTCAATACATTGCAGTTCAAAAACCGCCCTTATTGCTTACGTAATAAAGATACTATCAATGTTAAAATGTTTCTACTGACGTGACGTTAACTGTACTATTATGACGATTGATTCATTCTATGAATGCAAAAACGAAAGCGTTTCAGATGAATACAATATTTATTAGCATAGGGATCATAATTATTTGCATTGAATTTAGCAGAAAATCTGTCTGACGTCTGACTTGTATTGGTTGCGGGTTCGATTCTCACACGAGACAAAATTTTGTGTGAGTCATAAAAGGTTGCTCTTAGTTTGGGCGTAATTCATATCCGTGATTTAATAATTGTTTGTATAATCCTCCACAGGATTATAATTTTCCTAGAGTCGATTTAATTAAGCATATATTGTTGACTCGATGTGAATTGACTAATTAACCGCAATAGTAGCGTAGTGTTACTTTTAAGGTAGTAGGATCGCGCATTGTAGGTATTGGGTTTTACAGTAGAGGAGGACCGAAGGAAGGTTAGGTACTGGGCCTCTGGTAGCCCACTCACCGATTAATTTTATTTCGATATGGTGTGATGGTATCCCCAGTCGAGCTGCCCCATTCATGGTAGCATTCCAGCCTGACTTTAATACCATTATGAATTTGTTAATAACGATTTAAATTTATTCATTTCAGAGGATGAACATAATAATCTTGAAAAAAATGACATTCTTCCTCGTGATGATAAAGCAGCAAAAGATTTAAAAAGTATACCTGCTCAATTTGAATAAAATTGGTAAGTTGGTTGTATTTTATGATTTTAATTTTTATATCTTCATTTTATTTATTTTAGATAAACCAACGACTTCTTATACTGGAAAAGGTGACAATAAACAAGAACCATCTCTTGATATATTTGAACTACGAACAGTAAACCTTAATCTTGAAAATTCCGCTGAAAAAGACTTGCCATCGAGTTCAGGAAGAAATGATTATAATATAGACATCATTAATGAACGGGTTATAAGAACACCATCATCAATCTCGAACTTTTCACATATTTTAGACAATATTGATTTTATTGCTTCGCCAGATGGTTACATTATTCACGCTAATTGTGATTTCAATGTCACTACTTTAGACTCAGTTGAAAGAAACTTTGATGAAACTTTGAAACCCATTGAAAATAATGAAGATATTGTTATACAATCACCTTATAAATCCGTTGAAGATTCCACCATTATTGCAGAGTCTCGAGTCGATGAAAGTAATGACAATATTAATCTGAGTAAGACTTTAACGCCCCAGGATAGATCTATATTAAGCCCTTATGATATAGTTATAACTTTAAGTAGAGATGGAAGCCCAACGCAATATGATTTATTCGAGAATGATGATTCTGAGAAAACGCAAATATTAGTTACATCTGAACCAGAATCACGAACATTATCTACAGTTTCAGTATCAGGATCTTTACCAAGTAGTTCCGTGGAATCTATTGATGATGATGATGGTTCTCTCTGTATAAAAAAATTAACCCGTAAGCGATGTCGAAATAAAAAAGATTGGATAGCCAATAAATGTAAAAGATTAAAAAATTCTGGCCAAGCTTATGTTGGATGTCATTCTAAAAAGCAGTACCCTGCAAAATCAGTAGGGCCTTCTTGTAAATGTAAATTGAAATGTGGTGAAACCTTTTCTTTTGAAATTAGGAATGATATTATGCGAAAATTTTATAAACTTGGTAACCGTGAGCTTCAATGGCAGTATATCAGTAAATATGTAACTTCAGAATCTGTGAAAAAACTTCAAATTATTCGGAATAATAATCGTACTCAAACTATTAGTTATTATTTGCCATTAGAAAGTGACAAAGTACGTGTATGTAAGGTATTTTTCCTTAATACTTTACAAATATCCGAAAAAACTGTTTATACTGCTATAGAAAAGAACGGTAGTGATTTTGACAAAATGGACAATAGGGGTAAACATAACAATCGACCACGCAAAATGTCAGTTCCAACAGAAGAGAGTATAATTTCACACATAAAATTATTTCCAACAAAAGAATCACACTATCTCAGAAAATCTTCTAAAAGAAAATATTTATGTGAAACCTTAAACATTTCAAAAATGTACCGTTTATATACAGATTGGTTTAAAAAACAGACAGACGAACATTATAGTGATGTTCAGATGGCTACTAAAAGACAGTACGAGACTATATTTAATACAAAATTTAATTATTCTTTTTTTCATCCTAAGAAAGATTTATGTAGTACTTGCACGCTTTATGAACAAGCTGAAGGCGAGATCAAAAAATCTTTAACAGATAAATACATAAAACATATCAATAATAAAGAAAGGATTCGTGAAATCAAAAATTCTGAAAAGGAAAATTTTGGTGCTAACTCTACTCTGGCTATATTTGATTTAGAAAAGGTTTTGGGCGTACCTCAGTCAGAAGTAGGGATATTTCACTATAAGCGGAAGTATCCCGTTTATAACTTCACCGTTTTTGATGCGACAAGAAAAAAGGGATACTGTTACATGTGGCATGCGCAAATTGCTAAAAGAGGATCAATAGAGATAGGTAGCTGTCTATACAATTTCATTGAGGAACAACACAATAAACAAATAAATAAAATTTCATTTTATTCCGATGGCTGCGCAGGACAAAATAAAAATCGATTCGTGTTTGCACTTTATCTGTATGCTGCTATTAAATTCAAGTTGGAGATTACTCATAGGTTTTTTGAATCAGGTCACAGCCAAAACGAAGGTGATTCTATGCACGCATGCATAGAACGAGCCCTAAAAAATAAAAAAATTTATACACCTGACCAACTTTATGGTTTAGTAATGAATGCTAAACAAACTGGTGAAAAATACAATGTGAAAGAAATGAGACAAACTGACTTTTACGACTTAAAAAAATTAATTACCGGACAAAATTGGTTAAAGGATTCAAATGGAATAAAAATATATTGGTCAAAGATCAAACAAATAAAAGTATGTTACACAAACCCGCATTCACTTTACTATAAATATGAATATGATGGAGATTTTAACGAATTAATAGTTACAACATCAATATCTACTAAAAACACACGAAAACGAAAAACTAACGCAACAACTTCATCTGTCGCCGATGTGATTTTAGAACCAGCATATACCGGTCCAGTTCCAATTTCCAAAGCTCTGCACGAAGATCTGCAGAGTCTTTGTAGGATTAACGCCATACCTCACAATTATCACAGTTTTTACAACTCATTGTTAAGTACAATTACTGAAGTAGTTCCTGATGAAGATGACTCTGAAAATGAATGACTGTAATGATGTCTCATTAAAGTTATTCCGGTTGATTGGGTATTATTACAAAAATAATTATTATTATTAATTTCCTAAAATAAAGATTATGTTGATTATGTTTATTATTTTTTTATTATACACAATAAGTACAGCTGACTATGAAAACTTTACCTAGAAGTACGATGACAGAGGCCAACAGTAACAAGTAACAATAATAACAGTCAAAATTAATGAAAGTTACAATATATTACGATGTTCAGGTTCAGCATATTCATACAAAAACATAGTCGTTATAGAGCTATACTAAAAAAGTTGGTGGTAACTTTTACAAGAACAAAGTTGTATTAGTTTATTACAATTTCATTTCATTCGTGTAAATACTGTAGAAGAGTATCGTAATGCATGCAAATAGTTTTCATTACATTACAACTTCACGGGAATAAAATGGTTATGTGCCGTTACTTAGTAAATATTTAATATAAAAATCAGTATTACACATTTTTGGCGATAACTTTAAAAGTACACGTGATACTTAATTTATTTTTATAGCTACATGTTACATAAAAAATGCTGAAAATAATGATGTATAATACAATATTATAGCCCATTTAGGAGACGCGATATAACAGAAAAACTGTTTTTTGCTCGTCCTGTAAAATTTAATTTTCTCTATTACCACTTTATTCCCCGGGGGCGTCGACATATCTATAACAATAGAATATATGTATTTAGCTTTAAGTAATGCTAGCTTCTTAGAATATGCCAGTCTGAAGGTCTACTAAAAGTTTGTTTATTTCAAAAGTTATATGTAACAACAAACATTTATTTAAACAAAATTAGGCAATAGAATATCGTCCATAGGAATATAGGACCTGCAGTGTATTTGCAGCACTGAGAAGTATCAATAATTATCTAGGTCTTGGTGTGTAAGGTGATAAGAATTATATCGAATGTAGTGCAAAACTACTTTTTAATAATAGTGCAGCTCATAAAGGAAGTTTGGAACAGGAAATTAATGTAGCAACAGCCGCTCACTGGTATAATTCCGCATTTAGGAAAACGAGATTCTGTTTTTATCTTATTTAACTTCAAACGTCGAGTCGGTGAACTAGAAGAACGATTTAATAAAACACTTTTTTCGGATTTTATCGCGGTTTATTGTTAACTTTTGATTCCCGACGTTTCGTCCTCCCGTGACCATGGTTGCTGTAAAGTATCCGAAACGTCGGGAATCAAAAGTTAACAATAAACCGCGATAAAATCCGAAAAAAGTGTTTTATTAAATGAGTAAAATTCGCGTAAACATTAGAAAACAATATAGAAGAACGATGACTAACGGCTTCGAAACTGTAATTTAACGTCATTGATTTCACAACATACCATTAAGGTATGTCCATATAGAATTGGCAAAAATCATTTGATCTATCCTCTGGTTGCAGCTGTTGCCAATTACTAAAAAATCTTTGCTTGTTAGGTGGGCGTTTTACTCAATTTTATACGGTCAAATGCCGTTTAACGTTATTGTTGAACGGTTCCAATTCGTCTTATATAGTCTTTTTATATCGCTCTAGGCGAGGAGTCCAGCAAAAAATCGATTAATCGGTTCGTTTGTTTCGCTAATTACTGTGGATGGTTCGATTTGGATAAACATTCTCGGAAACAAGCTATTGAAATCGATCAGTATCGTTTTGGTTGACACCATAGAGCATTCATTAAGGAGAATAAACAACATGTTAACTGTCTTTTATATCGATTGTAATTATATGATAACAACTTCATGAAATAACAAACAATGATTTGTATTAATATCCAGGATGTTTTATCAATATTGGCGTTTAATGTCTTTGTTTATTATACCAGTCACTTTTATTCTATATTTGTTACAAATGACTTCAATGAGACCAAGGTTTTTTTTTAACTGCAATAATAAATATACAGAAAAATGACTTCGCAATTTTTAATTTAATATTGTAAATAAAACTTCTTATTCTCATATCAGTTAGTAATATGATGATAATGTAGTGAACGATGTTTTACGTTATTATCATTTTATTTCGAATAAACTTGTGACATGTTTGTGTTGTGTGGCGTATTTCCCACCTCGTTATACTGACGACCAATACTTTAATATATTAGCTTGCATTGAAAACGCAGTTAATTTATGTCCTGATATGAATGTCCTTATAATGGGTGATTTTAATTTTAATTTAATATTATTATTATTTATTATTTGTCCCAAATATAATGTATATTTTACGCGCAAGCCCAATTTGTAAATTTCCTGGAATGACCAAAAAACTCAATGCCACTTTAAAAAATTCATTAGAAAAAATTCTAAATTTATCTTTTGATGAAAATTCATGGACGTGGAGCTCCGCTGTGCTTTGAACACAGATATCTGTGCGGAAAGGAGGTTGATTCTTTCGGACTACACGGCCTTTCCTGCAACAAAAAATCAGGTAGGTTTTTCCGCCACGGTTCCCTAAACGATACCATAAAAAGAGCTCTTGCCACGGGGGAACACTTGAAAGGGGACGGGCGCTTTTATGGGACGCAACCTGCGTTGACACACTTGCTCCGTCTCATGTCAGGGAAACAGCCTTAAAAGCGGGAGCCGCAGCAAAAAAAAGCTGAAATGACTAAACGGCACAAATATTCGTCACTAATTCCAAATTACATCTTTGTGGCGTTTGCAGTCGAGACACTTGGACCTTCGAGTAGCAGTGCTAAAATTTTTTTAAATGAGATAACTCCTATAGCGATTCAGCGGGGAAATGCTGCCATCATTCTTGGCACAATTCCACGCGGACATGATTGATACCAAAACTATCTGTAAATATTTAGTTCTTAAGTTGTGAATTGTAAATATGTATAATGTCTGATAAATTATTTTTCACATTTAAATTCTTGTAGTGCACATATTAAAAGGCAATTTAACATGTTTTCTAAATTTTGTAATCTTACTCAATACAATAGTGTTATTAATAGCCATGGTAGTAAGCTGGATCTCATATTGAGTGATGTAGATTCTGATCGAATTGGTGTTCAAATTAGTGATAATCCTCTAGTACCCGTAGATAGTTATCATCCTGCGTTAGAAATATCTGTAAGTTTCTCTCGTTGCTCGGTGCAGGCTCCTCAGCTTTCCAATATTTTTCCACCTTTGGAGTGGAATTGGAGGAAGGCTGATTACCAATCGCTATATGCTGCTTTTATCAATCTTTTTTGGTCTGATATTTACAAAGTAGATGTCAATGAAGCTGTTACTATGTTTTATTCTAAAATATCTAGTATAATAGATTAATATGTTCCCTTTAAACAAAAATCATCGCTGATGAGGAGACATTATCCTAACTGGTTTACCAAAGAAATCATTCAAAACATAAAAAATAAAATTTTCCACTTGAAAATTTTTAAATCAAAAGGTCAACTATTTAACAAAGAGTTATTCCGATAATAGTATCGGAATAAATGGCGTGTTAAACTACTAATAACGAAAGCGTATCAGGAACATTTAAATTACATTCAACATAAATATATAAAAGACAAGAAAAGGAGTAGGAATCGTACTAAATCGTATGTATATGAAAATACAGAAGTCACTGGACAATTTGCTGCTGATGCTTTTGCTAGGTACTTGAGGTCTGTATTTCATGATCGAGAACCATATTTAAACCCTGCTAAAGTCACTCGGGCTGCGGATGCATTGTCTGACGCTAGATCTGTCTCAATACGCGTAGTGGATGCAAGGGACTTAAAAACTGCGGTAAGTTGCCTGAAACCAAAATCATCTAGTGGACCTGATGGCATTCCCGTGTTCTTGGGTAAGGATTGTATGTCTGCCCTACAGAAGCCACTTTTGTTCTTATACAATTTATGTATCAAGCATTCGAGGTATCACGACTGCTGGAAACTGTCGAGAGTCACTCCGATTCCCAAAGGTTTAGGTAACGATGTTGCAACATTTAGACCAATTGCAATACAGTCTGTGTTTGCCAAGATATTTGAAACCATTCTTAACTATCTCATTAGCCCTCAAATTGGTGACCTATTGCACCATAGTCAGCATGGTTTTCGTAAAGCGAGATCTACCACTACAAACTTAATAGCACTTAGTGACTATGTATGTTCTCAACTTGATTTAAGGCGCCAAGTCGACGCAGCGTATATTGACTTCAGGAAGGCCTTCGACTTGGTTGATAATGATATTCTCTTGAATAAGATGGCCCTGATGGGTTTTACTCCTTAATTACTTGACTTTTTCAGTGACTATCTTAAGGATAGGTGTCAGTTTGTCAAAGTTGATGGCTTTGAATCATTTAAATTTTACACAAGGTCTGGTGTGTGAGTCAAGGGAGTACCTTAAGACCTACGCTTTTCTTGATTATGATCAATGATCTCCCTGATATTGTTCAAACTGCACAGTGTCTTCTTTTTGCTGATAACCTGAAATGATATATAAAAATTACCGATGCAACTGATGCACAAGCCTTACAGGCTGATATTGACGCAGTTGCAGAGTGGAGTAGTAGAAATTCGCTTCCTCTTAATATTGACAAATGCAAATCCATTACTTTTACTCGTAAACGCAACTGCATCCAGGTAATGTATAAATTATGAAAGAGTTGGAATTAGTTAATTCTATTCGTGATCTTGGATTAACATTGGATAGTAATTTTGAGTTTCGTGAACATATGACTAATATTTGTGAAGTTGCCAACAAGTCTCTTGGTTTTATCATACGAACTTCTTCGCAGTTTGGTAGCTTAAATGTAGCTAGAATACTGTTTAATTGCTACGTTCGTAGTAAACTTGAATATGCGGCTATCATCTGGGACCCTCATGTAGATAAACAGAATATTACTGTTGAACGGGTTCAGCGGAAATTTGCTCGATATTTGTACAAGCGTCAGTATGGGTACTATCCTTATCTTTACCCCTCTTTATTCGTGTATGGTATGGTTGGGCTAGAAACGCTATGTCCTAAGGTTGGCAATCATTAGGGCGATTTAAACTTTTGAGACCGCTGCTCTAAAAAGTGATCTTGTGCTCTTCCCGAACCACTGGCGCAAGTTCTTTAGCCACGATATCCTTCTGCGGCCAGGCCTCCTTCTGCCTACTACTTTCTCCTGAATGATAAGTTGAAGGAGTTCATACTTTTTGGTGTTGCGCATCACGTGTCCAAAATATTCCAATTTCCTCCTCTTTATGGTTGTAAGTATCTCTCTGGCCTTCCCCATTCTTTGTAGCACGGTGGTGTTTCGTACGCGGTCCCTCCAAGAAATTCTTAACATACGTCTGTACACCCACATCTCGAACGCTTCCAGTTTTTTAGACATAACTCCTGTCAGCGTCCAAGCTTCCACACCATAGAGAAGTACAAAAAAGACATAGCACCGCGCCATGCGTGTTCGAAGAGAAATAATATATACTTATAAACGAACCATAATATATACTTATAGTTTTTACATTGTTTTGGTGACTCAGACAGTATTTTTATTACATTGGTTTTGAATATCCTTTTAGACTTTGTGAAGATGTCGACATTTTTAAATAATGTGTTATACGTATGAGGGAGTCTCAGTAACAGCGAGTTTTTTAAATAATTCGAATAATGTTGAGGAACTTCTAACATAGATGTATTACGGGTACGATTTTAGGAACTCGGAAACCTATTTTAGATACTAGGTGTAGGCAATCAAGCTTACTATTTATGATTTATGTCATAGAGCAGACCCATATTCAAAAGAATACGTCTCTGCTCCAACGAAAGCATCTCATGTTCAGCGCAACCATCTTCACAACTCTCACAAAATTTACGACACCGAAAGTTTAAATGACTTATAATTTTTTTTTTGTATATGCTCTAGGCGGTTCTGATAAATGCGGTATTGAGGTGACCATATAGGGCTGACATACTCTAAAATGCTCCGTACATAAGCAAAATAAACACACTTAACAGCTGATATATTTGTAAACGATTTACACACGCGAAGAACAAATCCCAGGTTTTTATATGCTTTCATTAGTATATTTTCTACATAATCTGATAGTATCATTTTTTGATGAAAGTAGACCCCCAAATCACTTAAACTTTGTTTTCTGTTTATTTGTTTTCTGTTATTAAAATGATAACTATATAGAATAAGCTTTGGTCTCCGCGTGAATGAGATGCATTCACACTAGCCAGCGTTGACTGTTATATTATTATCTGTATAAAAGTTATATAAATTATTAAGGTCGCATTGCAACGATAAACAATCCTGTACGGTACTAATTACATAAAAAATCTTTTTGTCATCAGCGTACATAAGATAGTTACATTGCTTCAAACTTGAACCAATATCATACAAGTATGCATTGTAGAATAGTGTTCATAAATGTGAGCCTTGTGGAACACCTGTCGGAATTTTGACGTAATTGGAACGATATCCAACCGTGACTACCGCCTGAGAACGATTAGTCAAATATGACTTTACCCACCGAAGTAAGTCCCCGTGGATACCCAGAATTTGTAATTTATGTAACAGGATCACGTGATCCACACGATCAAAAGCCATATTATTGATATTTGGTCTTTTAATATTATCAAATGAGTAGGTATATTTTTATTAACATTGTAAATTTTAATTATTGTATTTTGATAAGATTGTATATTTCTAATTCTACGTTTATTCTATTATTATTATAATTTTCTTCATTTGTCATACCTGTGTTTTTGTGTTTTTTTTTTAATTTGGTTGACTTACTTATGTCTGGAGCAAAGCTCTGTAAACTTTTATGTATGAAAGAAAGAATGTAAGAAATAAATAAATAAATAAATAAATAAATAAATAGGGGAATATAAACATAGTAGGGAATATACATATAAGTCAACCAGCAGTGAAGCAGCGCAGCGTGGCGGATTAAGCTCGCATCCTTCTCCTACATGGGGAAAGAGGCCTATGCCCAGCAGTGGAATATGAAGGCACAGGCTCAAAAAAAACTTTTAATAACATTCTCTACTTGTCAAACCTTGGATTTCGCTTATTACTTAACTTGGAAAACACATTAAAATACACATTAACAAATTTTTTAATTATAATTATACTTAAGAAAACATTATAAAGTATCATAAATAATGTATCACAAATTAAAAAAAACAAATGAATAGTTTTTTATTTATTTTCATTATTGCATATACATAATATGATTAAAAATAATATAGGTACATATTGTCTGTTTAGCTACGAAAAAAAGAACTGTAACTTTTTGGTTAGGTAACATTTTCATGTATATTAATTAGGAAATATTTCTTCTCTACTAATTACTTCGTATTAGTCTCTAAAAGTAGATTCGGTGCCAATGCACCAATAAAAATTTCATAAGACAAATATTTGTTACCGAGCCAATCATTATATGATGCTCAGCCAAGAGCAAACAATTCACTTAATGGGTATTTTCCCTATTATTTATTTGCCAGCGTTTGTTTGTCTGTTTGCGATCGTGCCTCAATCGCTTTCGAGGAAGTTAGCGAGCAAAGTCCTAGAGAGATGAGCCTTTGTATCACTTAAGTTTTGCCATCTTAAGCACGTTTTTAAGCGATGCTGATAGTAAGTTGCAAAACATTATTGAATGGGTCAATTTCAAAATCAAAATGAAAAGCCGATTTTTTTTTTTATAAATGTATTGAAAAATAAATACACATATTTAGTTAATTTATCACAAACACGCAAACATACGCAGTCATAAAATATACATATTGTTGTTAAAATATTTTCATAATAGGAAAATAAAATTGAAAATTTTAAAAATGCGAAAAAAATTAAATTAGTATGAATTTAACAGCCAAATAGGCCGTATATAATATTGTTCTACAACCGTTCTGGTGTAGTGTGTAGAGTGTGTGGTATGAGAAGTTACGCCGAACCATCGCAGCTTTGATTTACGTTCTTCGCAGGCATTAATATAAATATAATTTTATACCAATGTTTTTACACCGTGTACTGGTAATCACGTGAAGACCTTGATCGCGACATAAAGCCGTTAGACGACACGATAAGAAAAGTAACCACGAACTCGCGACGGATCAGCATTCATTCAATTCAGTTTAGAATTGTGATTATCGTTTATGATTATTTCCAATAAATATTTTAAAAATCATAGAAAGATAATAGAGCTATAATAACTGGTCCATCAACTTAAATTTATAGCCTTAAAAGTTTATCTATATTTATCATTCAGGGTTTAATTATGTAAAAGAAATAACTAATGGGGTGTAAATAAAAGAGTCAATGATAAATCCCCGCTATCATTTAACGTGGTTGTCTCTAAAGGTTACTTTTTCCTCTTTCATCTCAATTATCAGAGGGTTGTAATATTACCTTCAAAAGTTTTAAATAAGATGAAAAACATTCAACGAGATGTGCCCGAAACGGGTGAATCTGATTAATAAATCGGAAGAAAAAATAATAATAGAACAAGTAATTTATAGTGGATTATGTTATTTAACTTGAAATCGGGACATCAATTTAAAAACTAATTTAATTTTATACATCATTTGAAATTCAAATATGAAAGGTTGTGATCATTTGATTCATAATCCAGATTTATTATAACTGCTTGTAAATGACTATCCTAATTTCCACTTCCGGACGGCTATGAAACATGAGAATTCTATCAATCTGTAGGAAAATAGGGTATAAGTATTTATATTTATGGCTTGTAATAACTTGAATAAATAAACTAAGTGCTGCCAAAAATTAAAAATAAACTACATGCCTTTTATGAGTAGCTTTTTTATTCGACAATTTAAATTACGTTTCTATTTAAAATCGTAGGTACTTCTAATTATTATTATAAACCATTATTACTTATTGTTTATTCTCAAAACCTTAAAATGAGGAAAGATCTCCGACTGTTTATATCACGTATATAATCTAAACCTTCAAACGAGCAATTCTTGTATATGCATATATAATCTGAATCTCGGAAACAGCACCAACGATTTCCATGAAATTTAGTATGCAGGGGATTTCGGGTGCGATAAATCGATTTATTATTCCTTTTTTTATAAAATTTTGATTTATTCTTGTTTTTAGGCAATGAAAAAATGGCTACAATATCATTAGAATACGAAGGTAAATTTCGCCAAAATCTGTAAAGTTGTAATAGCTCAGGTGGGTAATGGGATGATACCGAATCGAGTAGACGCAATGTTCATATCCTAATGTCTTCAGTTCGGTTGTTTTTTTTCTTTTTTCATTTTTTTTTCTAATTGTACTCTGTTTATTTAATAACCAGGTCATATTTTTTATTAGTATGTCGGTAAGATCGAAAAATATTATTAATCTTTTATCAATATGTAATTGGTATTTGAATATGATTTCCAAAAACAGGATTTACTAAAAGTACCGAAGCTAAGCTCGGTCACCCAGGTACTTATAATAGGAATATATACTAGGAAGTAATATATACACGATTTTAATGTGTTCTAAGAGTGCCACATCCTAATAATACGACGAAACTCTCTTAGGTCAATCGTTTTTTACACGTGCAATCTGTGGACCAGCTATAGCTTACGTGCTTACAGCGAACTCCGCGTAAAATATCGCTCATGCCATATCATATGCGCTCAGGATACTATTGGAGCTCCCGTGGCACTGCAGTGCCCCAGTGATTTTCGCGGAAGGAGCATTGATGACTACAAAACTATCATGCGTCAATTATTTCCTCCCCATCGAAACTTCGTAAAATGCATTAGGGATTTATATTATGAATATTCGCGACCGTCAGCTGCGACTTCGTGGGTGGGGCGGGCAATGGCAGCCTCTCCCACGCATGAAGAAAAAAAGTTTTTTTAATCATTTCCTCCCACTTTAAAATTTGTCGGATTATAGTTTACCTAATATTTTGAAGGAATAATATACCTTCTTTAATGTAAAATTTTATAACAATGTATGCTTATATTTTAATTTCAGTGTGTGACTTTCTCGTGTAAATGAATTTCTATAATTCTTTATAAGAAATTATTTCAGTACACTTCGCTTGAGCCTGTAATATCTCACTGCTTAGGCATATAAGGCCTCTTTTCCCATGTAGGAGAAGGATCAGAGCTTGATCTACCACGCTACTCCAATACGGGTTGGGGGATATATCCCCTATATATATATATATATATATATATATATATATATATATATATCCTCTACTATGAGTAACAATCGCTATCAGGTGTACATGATAAACAACCACCATACTTGACCAACATAACCGACATAACATAACCACCATAACCACAAAGTAAAGGTAAAAAAAACTTATATGTATTAAGGTCGACAGGATAGTTCATTAGAAGACACTTAAATAGAACATGAAATATTGTTATAAAATAAATATTCAGAAGTCAATCAAGTGAAACAGAAAACCTGTTATTAAGATTATCTTTCTAATGTAAGAATTTTAATAGTGGCGCTAAAGCATTTTATTGGCTCGGTGAGTTTCGGAGACGTTGATTTTTGCTGTTACCTAGTAATTTTATTAAATTCTTAAAATAAACTAATTAATAGATTATTCGATGGTGAAATTTTATGTGACTTTTTTATAACTTTACCAATTCGATATGAGTACCGACTTTTAAGTGTTATCACAAATCTTTTGTATGGGAGTATAGAAAAGTGTTGTTTTTAGACTTTTTCAGGAAATACAAAAATTTTTTTTTTTTTTTAGAATTTTTCTCTCCGTAAGAACCATCCTCGTACTTCAAGGAATATTTTAAAAAAAGAATTAGCGAAATCGGTCCAACCGTTCTCGAGTTTTGCGCTTAGCAACACATTCAACGACTCATTTTTATATTATAGATTATTAAATTATCATTAAAGCTATTTAACAAAAAAATAAATTCGCACAAAAAGACGCCAAATATTACCAAACAAAACGATCTTCATGAATAAATTACTAGATTCCAAAAAACAACAGAATGTTAGTTTTAATTGTAGTAGTAGTGTTAGACTGTTAGTACATTATATGTGTTTATAAAACTATGGCCATGGTGTAAAATGCATTTGATAATATAATGTCGAGCCGTAATCTCGTTTTAAACGTATATGTTAATACGTAATTAACAAACCTCATGGAAAATTATCTCAAACAATATATTTCTTACACCCCAAATACATGTAAGCTAATTTCGATAGCCGGTGACCAGGTAATCAAAGCTTCTAAACAGTTCCGTGGCATTCCTTTGCAAGTGTGTGGGTGGAACTTCCTCTTTAACAGGTCTTCGTGCGATAGCGCATTTGGATTGATTTAATCAGTGTCAATATTGACGAAGAGGCGTGGTGGGAACCAAGCAGTGTGCACAGGTGGCTCAGCGTTCTGCGATTAAGGATGTTTGATATGGTTTTAACAAATAACTCTCGAATTTATCCTAATTAATTTATACAAGTCGTTACGCCTTAATAATATTTAAATATCTTCATCGAAAATTTCACCCTTAATACAATAATTGATTATAAATAAATATGTGAAGATTTACTATACCAATCATGGAGTGGATTACGCTTCAGCCTGTAATATTCCACTACTGGGCATAGGCCTCTTTCCCCGTGTAGGAGAAGGATCAGAGCTTAATCCACCACGCTGCTCCAATGCGGGTTGGCGGATATATTCCCTACTATGAGTAACGATCGTTATTAGGTGTATATCATAACAACCGGGACCGACGACTTAACGTGCTCTCCGAGGCACGGTGGGAAGTCCCACAAGGACTGCATAAACACCCAGACTACGGCAAACACCTGTATGGCCAATACAAATGTTTGTCATGTGCGGGGATCGAACCCGCAACCGCCAACGCAACAGGTACAATCCATGGCTGTAACCGTTTGGATTCCAATTTCAAGAAATTGTTTACTAGCAAGTTTCTACAAAATTAAATAACATCGGTTAAAATTTAATGCTTTTTTTATTCGGAATAGTTATCGCTGTTCGATGATGAATAACCGTAAAGCATTAGAAAATATAAAGAGAGTTGCATAACATTAATATATAATATTTTAGCAATCAAAGTTACAAGAAAAAATCGTACGTAACCATTAAGTTTATATAATAATCAATACATATAATAAAAGTGTAACGGATCGTTGCCTGTACATGTAAGATATATCAAACAAATATTTTTGGAACCTTTATCATCGTAAATGGCATCTAAAACAATGATTGTTAGAATTTTTGTCTGTTTGTCTGTGCGTTTTTGCACTCTAATCTCAGAAACGACTTATTCGATTTAGAAGTGGGTTTACGCTAATATATTGTGTTAAGCTGTTTGTTTCATGTCAATCAGTTCATAAATAAAAAAGTTATGCCAATTTAAAAATCACGTTGAACATGTAAATACCCAAAACGCGGACGAAGTCGAAGACCCACCTAGGTGTTACATATATTTTATCACGACTCATGCTCTCGTTGTCATAATTTCTTTAATCAGGTCAAAACGACGTTATAGAGTGATAAATAAAGCAAGCGATTATGTAGTAGGTACATAATGAATTATTTTTGAACAAGATAAATCACAAATTATTTACGATACAAAATCGTAAAATTTTAATTATTTATTCACACAGCCTATTGACATATCACAGCATAATTATTTTTATTTTAGGTATGTGCAAAACGGCCGTTCACTTCAAGATGCACAGTTTTAAAAATTTAAGTTATACGCTAAAATACTAATATAATCTTCAAGGCACGATGTGAACTTTTAGTTTACAATTGGCCTTGGAGATTTCGTGTGAATAACCTAGTGTATGGTTTCTTTTACGCACAGCTGCCAAGTAACTAACTAGTAAGCCATAACGGATCAGCGAAGAAAATTGTAATTTTCCTGCGGCAGGTGTTCGTAACACATTTTCTATGTCTAATGACTACAGTCGTGAAAAGTAGTATAAAATATCTATAGTTTTATAATTATATGAATA
Organism: Melitaea cinxia; assembly: GCF_905220565.1. Lineage (NCBI taxonomy): Eukaryota > Metazoa > Arthropoda > Insecta > Lepidoptera > Nymphalidae > Melitaea > Melitaea cinxia. The sequence continues at coordinate 6,075,387 of NC_059407.1, forward strand.
TTTTTTATGAATAAGTACGGACAGTAGAATATATTTCCTACTATGAGTAACGATCGCTATCAGGTGTACATGATAACAACCGGGACCGACGGCTTAACGTGCTCTCTGAGGCACGGTGGGGAGACCCACAAGGACTGCACAAACACCCAGACCACGGCAAACACCTGTATGGCCAATACAAATGTTTGTCATGTGCGGGGATCGAACCCGCAACCGCCAGCGCAACAGGTACAATCCATGGCTATAACCGTTGCGCCAACGCGGCGTCTAAAAAGATTTATTTTTAAAATTTAAAGATTTAATAGTGAAAAAAAAACTTTAGACAGCGTGCAAAATTGTCGTAAAATTATTATATAAACTATATATTATATTTTTTACATATTTATTTGCTTTTCGAAAAAAATGGAAAGTTTTAGTTATGTCTAGTTTATACGCCTATATAAAAAGTCTAGCCATGGGCTTAAGTATATATTTTTATATTGATATAAGCAGCGTTTGCAAAATTCAACTAATCATTTATCTTCTCACTAGACTTTTTATATTTCGTCTTCTCTATTTTATAAACATCTGGCTAAAGAGTATTAACGTTGACAGTATCTAATCAATAAAAGTGTCAATGTAATCGAATTTTATAATAAGGTATTACATCTTTAACAGATAGAGACTAGATTTATTTTCTATATTGACCCACAAATATAGGTACATTTCTATCCAAGAAGTTTTATCAGTACAAAATAAAGTAATAACATAGAATTAGACAAAAAAATAATCATTGATTATTATGTAATTAAAAAATATTTTAAGCATGATGAAATATATCCCAAGCCTATAGCGTAGTTTCTATTTGTTAAAAAATAATTGCAATTGTGACCTCTTTGTTGCTTAATTACTCTAGCAATAATTAATCCATTACCATTGAATAGTAATTAAGAAAAGGAACAGAACAACAAAAGGGAGTAAGTAATAAAAATACAATAAAGCAAAAAATGTAAATCTTTGTAAGCTTGAAAAAATATTTGGATGTTAATTTACTTAACTCTTAAATCGAATTTAATGTAATTCAAGAAAGAAAAAGCAAAAGATCGCGCGGACGTTCATCAGCGAAATGGACAAACCAAGTCAAAAACTCATCTGCTACTAAGTTTTACACGGTCGTAAGAGATGCCATGGACAGAAACCGGTGGAGGCAAATCATCCACTCCAGATGCAACCCTGATACTGACCACGATCCTCAGACATGAGCGACCGACAAGAGGGAGTAATATACCTATGGAAGTGGATTAATGTATTAATCTATATATATATAAAAGCGAAAGGTCACAAAGCAAAACATCACGAAATGTCCGAGACTATAACACCTATAAACTTGAAATTTGGCAGGTAGGTTCTTTATAGTAGACATCCGCTAAGAACGGATTTTATGAAACTCTACTAGGATGGACAAAAATGAAATTTGGCAGGGAAGTAGATTATAGTTAGTAAACGTCCGCTAAGAACGGATTTTGCGATATTCCACCGCTAAGGGGGTTTAATTGGGGTTGATAGTTTGTATGAAACATATACAGCAGTTATAAGTTCTAAACATTTTTTAATATTATATCAAAAATCGACCATTCCAGCGGGGATCGAACCTGTATCTCCGACTAACCGTGTCGGTGCTCTAGCCAATTAAGCTATTGAACGATGTATCCGCTAGATCGAAATTTTTGATATGATGATTTTATACAAGGTCTAAGCTATAAGTTCGCCTGATAGGTTCTTTATACTGCAGCCTGAAAATAAAACTAAAAATGTGGTGTAAAGAGAGGTTTTATAAAATTAAACATTAAATTATGCCAAATTGTGCGTTTCAAAAAGATACTCAGTGTAATAAGCATTTCAAGTGACTGAAATAAAAAAATATTTGCGTTACACATCTCAATAGTAATGCATATCTTCATAACCACGCGAACATAGTCGCGGACAACAGTTAGTGTATTATAAAACAAAGTCCCCAAAAGTGTATGTGATTGATTCCCTCAAAATCTACTGAACGGATTTTCATGCGGTTTCACCAATGGAGAGAGGGCTTCAAGAGGAAGTTTTACGGAACGACTCAGCGGATTTTGATGATAGTTTCACTGGAAGTTTGCCGGGAAAACTTTGTGACACACTGATTTCAACGCGGGCGAAGCCGCGGGCACAGCTAGTTATATAAAAAATTCAAAACATTGTTAATACCTCATTATTGATTGGTTGATTCATTTTGTAATATTTATTTGTATTCATTTTGTATATTCCACTAGTGGGCATAGGCCGCTTTCTACGTGTACGACTAGGGTCGCAGGTTAATTCAACACGGTGCCGCTGCTCCACTGTAGGTTGACTGACGGATATCAAAGTAATTTTCAAAACTGGTCATATCCAAATTTAAATTTTCATAAAAATAACTTTTCAGATAGCTTCAACTGAGGCTTGGATCATATTTAATTCGTTTCAAACCAAGTATAATATAATGTATATTCTTTACTTCTGTTACAAATGAATTTTCTTGTGTGGAGTGGGATTGTGGGAAAATTAATTCGATTAGTTTTGAAAATTAGCACTTTATATATTGTGTACATAAAACAAAATTTGTACATCTATGAGTGCATGATTCACGCCTAAGTTACATTATGTAGACCAGGTACAGATACTTACTTGTATACCTTTTAATTAAGCTGTCAATTCAGCTGCGTGTAGTGCGATATAAAATAATAGTGAGGATTATTTCTATAGGCTATCTTAGCTATTGTGATTGGAGTACGGCGGCAGGTGGTGGACGCCATTACGAGTTTCCTATTAGAATCGTGTTAGAGAGACTATTCTGTAATTATTACAGGAGTAGGGCTGCGGAGACGATATGTGTTACGGACAATAGAATATTTACGTTCTTGTATATTTTTAATAATCATTTTTAAAAACAAATCATAATAACCCTTCTTTACAAAATTGAAATTAAAATAAAAATAAAACTATATATTATTCATGTAAGCTTAAAATAATTTACCTTTCGTCAATTTATTCATTCAAACTTCAAACTCTATTTAAATAAGTCCTATATGTACAGTATCTCTTAGTTATTCTATCATTTAGTAAATGTATAAATGAGAAATATCACATGAAATATACTTTAATGGAATAATTGCCATAAGAAAATATTTTTATTTAAATTCAATTAATTGCGTTAGTTTCTTGTTTTAGTAGTTCAATTTGTTTCTCATTATAGTTGCTTTTTTTAATTATTGTAAAAACAAAAGGAATTATTGGATATTATTTAAATATTGGAAATACTGCATTGTATAAACTGATAAAATTTGAAATCTTAAGTCTAAGAATATCAGCTCAGCCCTGCCTTAGAACAGCAGGTGCAATGCGCCCACATACTTCACAAAGCACATTTATCAATTGACATTAAGTAACGGAAATCACAGACACGCATCTTAAATCTATTGTTGTACTACATAAAATAGTTATTTTATTGGAGGAAAAATCATGTTCTATTTAGTAACAAGACAGAAGTAAACATGTTTAAATATTAATTTACATCTTTATTAAATCTCATTTTTTTTAACATTTTATAATTAATATTGATTGAGTTGTAAATGAGCACCATTTACTGTCAATTAAGAAGAAAACCAATTAAAACATCATTAACTATGCTAATCGAATTTATTGTGAAGTGTACTGGGTAATTACGTCACGAAAATTATTTTGCGATGTCATTGTCATACGCAAATTATTTATAATTGCGATGTCATTGTCATTTTAAGTCTGTACCATGGTCTGTACAAACAAGAATGACAAAAAATTTTTCACGTGATTCATAACTCATATCTTAAAGCGATCTTATTTTCCTATTATTACATATACTTTACGAATTTAATATGTTTTTAAGTAATAGAGAATTCTATTTATTGGATTTAATGTAATATTATGTCAGTACTTTCCAAGAATATACTTTCTAAATATACATTGACTTTAATATAACAGTAAGCATTTTCAAAAATCGCATTTGACGACGTACAAAACTTAATAATTAGATACTATTATTATTATAATATATGGAATCACACATGTAAATGCAAAAAAAAGTATTAGATAAATGTGTGAAGTTTTTTATTAATACTTACCTATATTAAAATTTATGATTATTAGAATAACAAATAATAATAAAAAGTATAACCTTCGTTATTTATAGACTGTTTCCTTGTTTTTTTTTTTTTTTTTTTTCACGCAGCACTGCTTTAAATCTTGATTTGATCTTATTTGAAATTACAATAAAGTTCTTTTTTATACGTAACAAGCTAAATATGTCCTTGGTAACAATTACTTCCAAATTATCTATTCTCTGAAAAAAAAAGTGTGGTTATCAATCAAAATTAGAAACATAAGCATGACATGCATCTTTGTCTTTACACCGCTATCACAAAATTTTACTGTCGTCAAATATAAATTATATGGTGTATTATATATTTTTGGTGAAGTCAGATAGCTTTTGACATGGCATACACAAAATTACGATTACAATCGTTTCAACAAATAAATCGTACGTAATATAACTATGAGTTCACCCATAAAATAAATACACTGTAGATAACCTTGTGATAAAATTCATCAGTATTTTAAATTATAAACAGTCGTGTATTATGATAAAAATTCGTTATTTTAATACAAAATTAGGAATATTTATCTATAGATATTTTATTGACGTGAACAAGGTCTAGCATACCTTTTTTTTTTTTTTTTTTTTTTTTTTTACGCTGGAAAATGCATTTACGCACCCCCGTCACCCGAAGGCGACGGAAGTCTGAGACTCCCGGCGGGGAGTGCAATGCCGGACTACTCAGTAAAAACCAGCGGTGCCCTCGTCGTCCTGGTGGGGCGCCACGGGACCACTAAAAGTATTCGCCATGACGCCCCGGAAGGTCTAGCATACCTGCAAACAGTTGCAGTTGCAGTTATCACGGTGAGTGGTTGATGTTCAAGTTTGGTCACGGGTTTAAACTGGTCACTCAGTTTAGCCTATTTCAGTTCACTGCTGGACATAGGACTCCCCAAGTTCGCGCCAGACATCCCGGTTTTCTGCAATCTTCATCCAGCCTACACCGGTAATCTTACGTAGGTTGTCGGTATAACGGGCCGGAAGACGTCCCAACTGCGTTTGCCAAAACGCGGTCTCCACTCCAGGACCCGTCTGCTTCAACGGCCATTGATCCTGCGACACAGATGATCAGCCCACTGCCACTTCAATTTGCTAATTCTGTGGGCTATGTCGGTTACTTTCGTTCTCTCGCGGATAGTCTCATTTCTAATCCTATCTTTGAGAGAAACCTCAAGCATAGCCCGTTCCATTGCACGCTGAGCGTCTTTAAACTTGTGGACCAGTCCCTTCGTCAGTGTCCACGTCTCGGTTCCGTATGTTAACACAGGCAGGACGCATTGCTCGAAGACTTTTGTCTTCAAGCATTGCGGAATCTTCGAAGTGAAGATTCGACGAAGTCTGCTAAACGCCATCCAGCCCAACCGATTCCTCCTATCAGCCTCCTTCTCGAAATTGTCGCGGCCTAGTTGGATAGTATGGCCTAGGTAAATATAATCCTGAACAACTTCGAGAAGGGCACCATCGACCGATATCGGTCTCGGTATGACTTGGTTGTTAAACATAACTTTTGTTTTGTCCAAGTTCATACAGAGACCGACACGTCGGGAGGACTCGTTTAAGCCGGCTTTTGGCCTAACTCATCCAAAGTCTCCGCAAAGATGACGATATCGTCGGCGATACGAAGGTGAGAGATGTATTTACCGTTGACGTTGATGCCTCTTTCCCCTCAATCCGCGGTCTAAAAGACGTCCTCCAGCGCAGTGGTAAACAGTTTCGGTGATATTACATCTCCCTGTTTTAAACCACGCCGGAGGGAAATAGGTCTTGTTCTCTGGTCCTGGACATGAACGGTCATTGTCGCCGCGTCGTACATACATCTCAGTACCTCGATATATCACTAGTCGATATGACATCTCTGCAGAGAGTCCAGAACAGCCCAGGTCTCGAAAGAGTCGAAGGCTTTCTCGTAGTCCACAAATGCCATACACAGCGGCTGATTATATTCTTCTGTCTTTTGAATAATCTGCCGAACTGTATGGATGTGGTCTACGGTGCTGTAGCCATTTCGAAACCCAGCCTGCTCTGGTGGTTGGATTTCATCGAGTCTTCTGGCGAGACGATTCGTAACAACCCTCGAAAACAGCTTATAGACGTGGCTCAGAGCAGACGGTTCTGCCATCCGCTGTTTTGAGCTTCGCAAAAAGGCTTCTCCCCAATGGTCTTTGGAAAACTTTGGACCTCTTATTCTGCTCAATCAGAGTAGCAATCTCTCTCGTATTTGAGCAGCGAAGGACTCGGCGTAGTTCGGCAAGTCTCGGCAAGTTTCCGTATCCTCTTGGAAAGAGCCCTCTGTTCTGACGAAACATCGGGCAACTCGCGCCTCTGCCGCATCAGATCCAAGGCTTAGGGAGAAAGTTTGGACTGCTTCGTTGACTTTGTTGATGGAAAGTTTTTGCGACCCAGTGTACAGACCGTCTTCACCACGTTGTCGGTTATCTCGTCCACGTCGCCAGTAGTTTCCAGTGAATCGAATCGATTTTGAAGTTCCGATTGGAACTGCTCGAAGCCACATAGTATTTGGGGCAGCGTAGGTCGGAGAGTAGATTTCATCAAGCGGGCCCGCTCTTTTCGGAGGCATATATTCAGAGTACCCCGTAATTGCCGGCGGTCGCTGCCGGTGTTAAACCTCTTAACCACTGAGACCTCTGAATGTGCCTTTTGTCCACTATGGTGAAATCTATCTCGTTCCTTTTCACAGTATCGGGGCTTTGCCCCTTTTTTAATCTGGTACATGAAAAATATTTGTACCTTTTTTAATTTTCTTATATTATTCGAACAAATAAAAAACTCTCCAATTTGGTGCTTGCCGATTTTGACGAGCTTGACGAGTCATTCTTATTTATAGTCACTTATAATGATAATTTGCATTTATCTTAAATATATTCATCATTACAACCTATACAGTCCACTGTTGGACATAGGCCTCCACAAGTTTACGCCAAAAATAACGTGAACTCATGTGTTTTGCCCATAGTCACCACGCTGGGCAGGCGAGTTGGTGACCGCAGGGCTGGCTTGTCGCACCGAAGACGCTGCTGCCCGTCTTCGGCCTGTGTATTTCAAAGCCAGCAGTTGGATGGTTATCCCGCCACCGGTCGGCTTTTTAAGTTCCAAGGTGGTAGCGGAACTGCGTTATCCCTTAGTCGCCTCTTACGACACCCACGGGAAGAGAGGGGGTGGCTATATTCTTTAGTACCGTAGCCACACAGTACAGTAAATATATTATTATAATATTTTTATTTACACGTTACCAATTTTATATATCGATACCTTTGGGTAGAAAGGTCGTATAAACCAAAACCCGACTTTTCAGGAGAGCAGAAAAACGATTTTTTTTTTACATAAAAATTCATACTTTTTTTGTTTTTGAACTTATAAAAAAATGATATATGAGAAAGGTTCTTACAATTCTCGAATGAAAACGATTAAATCATCAAAACCTATCTATCTTCTATAGTTTCAAAGTTAGCTTGTATTTACGTCTAAGAAAAAATCAATTCTTGGTTAATACACCCCATGAAAATGTACTTAAAAAAAACTATATAGGTCGTATATCCATTTTTGCTAAGCTTATGGTCACATTTACTGTCGTAAAAACCCATAGATGTAGTTTTTTTTTGTATTAAAAACCATTTATAATCATAGATCAATTGAATTCTGACTAATAAACAATCATGTTACTCCCAGAATTAGTAATAACTCAATTATTATTATTCTAATACCCAATAATGGTCGATTCAAATAAAATAAAACTACCTGAAATACGAAATCAACATTTATTAGGTATTATAATACCTTCTAAGCAACATTTACTATTAATTCAATAATGGTACAACATATCTAACAGGTTTAACATTTTTAAATTAAAAAAACAATTATAACAACACACTGAAAAGTGAAATAAAAAAATCTACTTAGCCATAAAAAAACAAAAAATATTCAAACTTCTTCTAAATTAAAGTAATCAGGCATTTTAATTATTTATAAAATTATGACTTGATAGTTTTTTTTTTTAATTTTTGTACATAATTAACTGTAATTCAATAAATTATTGTATTAAGCCTTTGTTCTAAGGCTTACTTACTAAGTAATTTATTAAATTACAATTAATAAAAATAATTAAAAAACGATCAAGCACTAAACGTGACCAACTTATGTACTAAAAAGTAACTTATTTATTATATAAATTTGTATTCATAATTAGTTTAAAATAACTTATGAATTGTTACTATAAATTATTTTAATTATTATTATAAAATATTTTAAAATAAATTATGAATTGACAAACACATTTTCAAAAAATAAATTTAGGTGACAAAGAATACAATTATTTAACAGTCTTGTTTTTTTTACTAAATAATAATTATTTTGCTAACGAATGAAATGTGAAATTACGTAAATACGAAAAGTTATTATTCTTTTATAATAATAAATGTATTATTCAATTAGCTCTTCCTCGTCTTCTTCGTCGGTCAGCGTAAGAGAGTCAGCCACATTTCCATGGGGTAAGTTAAAATAATCATGGTGGTACCTTTTTGGTATAATTCCATTATCACATAGACGTTTTAAATCCTTATATTTTACGTCTGATATTTGCAATTTGTTTTTGTAAAGTGCGGTTGGGGACATAGTCATTACCTTTTCATGTGTATCATTGCTTACACCTTGTTCGGGTAGTATCGCACGGCTTTTCGATCTTCCTTTACCTCTACCTTTAGATTTTTCTTTATTGCCAGATTTTTTAAATAATATTACTTTATCAGGTGACGTCTCTTTTTTCATTGAGTATTTAACGTACATTTCATTTGGACTCTTTTTCTTCAACGTAATGATTCGGATGTTTCGTATTTTCAGTGTTTTAGAAGTTTCATTTGTAAATGTCGCAGCAGTTATTTCATTCCAATTGAGAAAATCAGAATACTCCATTACATTAACATTATAAGGCCTAGGATTTTTTCTTGCAGCCTCAATGTATGATGGTTACGTTACGTTAGGGCGTATAAGCCATTTACAATTAACGACTATTTTTACGCCCTGAGTTAATATAAATTATGGTCATTACATCATAACAAAACTACAAAAAAAAAACATTCGGCTTTTACATTGAAAATTTACCTTTTTTTAGAGACTATGATCGAAAATTTCTGGGTCGTATTAACCATTTTTGTGCGAATTTCTGCATTTCGTATATACAGATCGATAGAGAAAAAAAATCTGAGAAAAATGATATATATAACTCAATTTGGCCAAAATGGTTTATACGACCTTTCTACCCAAAGGTATCGATATGATACCATGAGCCATACCATGCCATACAAATTTATGAGAGTAGTTAAGTAGTTTGAGTGTATTATATATTTTAACGCTTTTTGTTTGTTACTGTAATTTATTATAAAAATATATACAAAAATTTGTAATTTAGAATATGTATGTTTAAAAGTATTGTGTCTTATTATTAATATGTTAAAAAATTATACTTATTATTAATATAATTATTATTAATATGTATAAAATACACACACAGTCATCTGATTCTAAGTTGGGCAACTTAATGCAGTAACCTAAGAAGCCAAAAATGTATGTATCTTGTAATCATTTTATTACTTAATTATAATTATTGATAGTGTAAAGAAATGTTTGTAGGAAGAATTAAAGTATTATAAAAATTAGAAAAATAAATCAGAAAGAACAACATTATATAAGGAATATTACTTTAAGTATATATCACATTTCATATAATCAAAGAATGTATCTTGTCTATACATAGGAAGCCAACGAGTTTTATCCTAACGATTTTCTAACACCGGACGGCTGCCACCTGTCGCGGCACTTTTTAATCCTGTTAGTTGTTACTTACCATACCATATATATGTAGTCGTTTAGAATTACGCCATTACATCTGCTATAGAGCTAAAAATAACATTCCGAATACACATCCTTAAATGTTCATTTTTTTATGATTATATTTCTTAACTATTGAATTGATGTGAAATAAAAATACTTGCTGCATATTAAGTTTTAGTATGATATTATCTTCATAGCTTTATTCAATTACCGGTAATATATAAATATATATAATTTTTTGTATGAAGCTACTTACTAAATGGCTATATATATTATTATAAAATATCAAATTGCAGTTAGTGAATATTAGTATTTTATACTAGTATCCCACCCCGGCTTCGCACGTGTATTTGAGATAAATTAAAAACAATGTTTTCCTAATTTTTTGAAAATATAATGTAGCCTATGTTACCCGCGGATAGTGTAGCTTCCCAACAGTGAAAGAAATTTTCAAATCGGGTCAGTAGTTTCGGAGCCTATTCAATGCAAACAAACAATCAAATATTTCTTCTTTATTATATTAGTATAGTATAGATATTTTTTACTACGTGTTATGAAAATATACCATTTGTCTAGTTGGAATGGCCATGGCCATTTCATCAATTTTCATTCTGGAAAAAGAAATAATCGTTTTAAGAATAAAACAAATAAAAGGCAGTGGATAGCCTAGAATGTTCCTAGATCTGTGGGCGGTCATAGTCCTGCGGTTAATAGACGTGATTTGAGCTCTATCGCCGAGAACACGCTCGTCCTGTCACCTGGCCCAGCATTCCTCGCTGAGATTACTTCAAACACCTGCATGTGCAACTTACTGAGAGGAAATCTAAATTCCACTTAAGATAAAATACAAGTATGTTCACTACACTTTCTTATCCCTATTAAGAAACGTATATCATCTATATTAATAAATGCCCAAATGTATGTACGCGCATTTTTCGGAACAATTGTAGCGCATCGTATGATTATTTTTCTGTTTGTAATTGTCTGTGCAAGGTTTGTGTAAAAGAAAATTAAAAGAAAACATACGTTAACAAAAATAGATTTGGATTTTAGAAACCAAATTATAAAGGTAATTTCAACATTTTAATCACGCTCTACAATAGATTTCTTGTCTCTATATGATCGAGCGTTAATATTGAATCTTTAAAGTAATTTGAAAATCCAAATGTCTATTATATATAAGTTCCGTAATAAAACTTCTCATAATTAAACGGATATTCAGATTAAAACTAGTTTAAGCTTGTGACCGTGATATATCAAGATAGAGAAATTCTAAGAAATATTTAAAAAAGTGGAATTTGGGACGCATTTCTTTCATTTATCTTAAAATTCTATACTCTTTTGAAATATAGTCGTTTTTAAGTAAATAAATTAATTATTGCTTATACAACTATAGAGCCCCAATAAATAGCTTTCATGCCGTTATATGATAAAAAAGGTGTTCTACCGAATAAATACCAAAAAAAAAATAATAATAAGAGAAATAGTTTTCTGAATCTAAAAATAATTTGTGTATGTTAAACAGTTCCCGTTTTAACCTAAGGGTGTGTTTTTAAAGATATAAGGGCTTTTCCAACCCTTCAACTTGGAAATGATGTCAATAGTAGACTTATTAAATATATAAAGTTTCAATAGCATAGCTCTTATACTTTAGATTTTATTGATATCTAAAAAACCCCGATTTCGTCACTCACTGATGATCATCAAAATTCTTAGAGTACTTCATGAAGTCCCAGAAAGCTAAAATTTGGTATGTGTCCAATGCGGGTTGGCGGAAAGCTAGTATTAGTACACAAACAACAAAAAAATTCTAAAACTTGGAACTTTTACCCCTCAACCCCTTAAACTAGGGGATGAAAGTTTGTATGAGACTTCCGCAAATTTTGATGCTAGAGGTCTGAAAATTGATATAGGGACTCCTTGTTACTCCTTAATATAAATAATAATAATAAAATACATAAAAAATAAAAATCGGTTATTAGTTTATGTCGAAAATTTACATTTGTAATTTTGGTATTTAAGTTTTGGCGGAGGCCACCGTTTGCATATCAGTTCAACATAAAATCAAAAACAGCGTGCTTAAACCGAATATGGTGAAGATTTGATGATATTTATGGTATAAAATGAGTCGGAGGTAAAATGCAGCTATAATATTGTCATAAGCAACTTACAAAAAGAAGTGAAATCCCACCAAAAACATTTTCATGTAAAATGTTGCCAAGATGAGATCATATGGCTCGCACTGTCAAAAAGTTATCAGATCTCATGTAGAGCCAAGCTTCTAACTCTTCACGCCCTAACTCTACAAGCCCTAACTTCACAAACTCTACACCTTAGTCAAAATATGTGGCTTGGCCGTTTCGTTACTACCTGGCTGCCGATGTTGTAGATGACGACTTTCCTGTCTCATTTATATATATATATATATATATATATATATATATATATATATATATTCTCTTTTTAACCGACTTCCAAAAAAGGAGGAGGTTCTCAATTCGACTGTATTTTTTTTTTAATGTATGTTACATCAGAACTTTTGACCGGGTAGACCGATTTCGACAAATTTTATTTTAATCGAAAGGTGGTGTGTGTCAATTGGTCCCATTTAAATTTATTTGAGATCTAACAACTACTTTTCTAGCTATATCTAATAATGCGTTTTTACTTGACGCTTTTTTCGTCGACCTACGTTGTATTATACCGCATAACTTTCTACTGGATGTACCGATTTTGATAATTCTTTTTTTGTTGGAAAGGGGATATCTCTAGCTTAGTACCATGATAAGGAAACCAGGATCTGATGATGGGATCCCAGAGAAATCGAGGGAAACTCTCGAAAATCCGCAATAACTTTTTACTGGGTGTAACGATTTTGATAATTTTTAATTTAATCGAAAGCTGATGTTTATCATGTGGTCTCATATAAATTTTATCGAGATCTGATAACTACTTTTTGAGTAATCTTTGATAACGCGTAGTTGCTTGACTATTTTTTCGTCGATCTACGTTGTATTACTTATCGATGTAATTGAAGTCGGTTTTTTTTTCATTTGCGAGCAAACACAATTATTATTTTTATTTGTATTATATGTGTATCAATTATTCTTCTCCTTTTTATTTTTTCTTTAATAGAACTATTGTATAACAGAAAAGTAATAAACAGTGAATAAATTTTTCATCTTACGCCCACGTGACGGTAGCGGTAGTTTTTTTTTTTCTTTGTCTCAACGTACCCCACCTTTACGTAACAATATATTTGTCTATAAAATGTTTATTTTATTTATATTTTACAGAATACAATGCCTAGACGTAAAAGAGGAGATATTGCCAGTTCTGCAGCGAAACGGCGGAAACAAAAAGAATATCGAAAAAATGAAACGGAAGAAAAGCACGAAGCACGTTTACAAAAAGAAAAGAAAATAAAAGCACTGCAAAATCGAGAATTTTAAAAGATAATCTAACAAAGGAAACATTCCACTACGAACCGACGAAAAAATATTACAATCAGAATGTCCGTGCGGAAAAGAGGTCGATTCTTTCGGACTACACGGCCTTTTCTGTAACAAGAGTTCAGGTAGGTTTTTCTGCCACGGTTCCCTAAACGATACCATAAAAAGAGCTCTTGCCACCATCGACGTTCCTGCTCTTATCGAGCCTACTGGAAGTAGTCGCAATGATAGCAAGAGACCCGATGGATTGACGTTGGTTCCCTGGGAAAGGGGACGGGCACTTTTATGGGACGCAACCTGCGTTGACACACTTGCTCCGTCTCATGTCAGGGAAACAACCATAAAAGCCGGAGCCGCAGCGGGAAAAGCTGAAACAACTAAACGGCACAAATATTCGTCACTAATTCCAAATTACATCTTTGTGCCGTTTGCAGTCGAAACACTTGGACCTTGGAGTAGCAGTGCAAAAATTTTTTTAAATGAGTTAACTCCTCGCCTTATTGCCTCCCCTGGTGACAAGAGGGTTGGTGCATTTTTTGCCCAGAGAATCAGCATAGCGATTCAACGGGGAAATGCTGCCAGCATTCTAGGCACGATTCCACGCGGACATGCTTTATACCAAAACTATCTGTAAATATTTAATTCTTAAGTTGTGAATTTTAAATATGTATAATGTTTAATAAACCATTGTTATCTTTAAATATTAGATAATAAATTTTACAATCATAAATAATGTTGTAATCGGAAAAATGAATAACATTTGCCAATTTTGACACGCGAAAAAATTCAGTAAAGAAACACCAGGTCTCTGTTGCATAAATGGAAAAATTCGATTACCACCACTGGAAGTACCTCCGCAGGAATTTCTACATTACATGACCGGGGAAACACTAGAATCAAACACTTTCTTCAAAATATAAGATCATACAGTTCCTGCTTTCAAATGACTTCTTTCGGTGTTACTTCGACTAACACTAATAAAAATGAATTTGAATATGTATTTTCAGTTCAAGGGCAAATTTATCACAAAATAGGATCGTTACTACTAATGCCTTACGAAGACTATAAATTTCTGCAAGTACCTATATTTAAAAGTTATATTAAATTAGCCTTTAGTTTTACAATTAACAAAGAGCAAGAGCTAACTTTAAAATATTGTGGCATCAACCTCAAAGAATCCTGCTTCTCTCACGGTCAGCTATATGTAGCTTGCTCAAGAGTAGAAAATTCGAAAAATTATATATATACCCCGTACAATAAAATGAAAAATGTTGTATATAAACAAGTAGTGTAAATAATGAGAAAATGTTTTGAATATATTTTTTTCATTTTACGTCATAATTTATTTTTTTATTTCAACTACCACGTAATCTAATATCAACTCCCGAGCGAAGCCACACACTATAGTTTACTACATATTTCTTGTGTAATTAAATAACCGACACCCAATAAATATTCAAAGCAGACAAACTATTAGACGGCACGGATATTGTTGATAATGACACTTTAATGACTAGACACTTTTCGTTAAAATGTATGTATGTTGTTAGTATACAGCTACAAGTCAAGTACAAAGTCTTTTAGAAATGGTACGGTTTTAGATATAGTTTAGTATACGAATAACATAATACGTAAAACAAATTTTTGATTTGATGCCTAAATTCCAAATAAGATTACGATTAGTGATATTTTCAGCTCTTGAAAGTTCACTAAACATATTCAACATAAGAAATAAATAGATTTACTTCTTAGGCATAAACTATGTTTCAAAAAATGGCGTTCTGAAGTCGAGCTGTACATTACACCCAAAAAGTTCCCTATATCGTCAGATTAAAATCCCACTGTTACATTTGAAACGAATCTTACAGACTAGGATGTGCGCCTACCTCTGTTGACATTAAAAAAAAGATTTTATCTATCCACACAATTAATATACCTAAAAAAATTTTATTTTTGGAAAACAAACCGCAAATATAACTTATAATCAATTGCAACAACAAATAAACGTAATGAATACCAAATGTACTTCTTGAAAGTTAGCTGTTCTATGATTTCAAACGGTGTTCAAGAGCAGAGTGTCAAAGGTGAAAATTAGCTTAATTAGCTGTACATCGTGCTATGGTTGATGTTTATCACGAAACTCTAGTAGAATGTTTTTCGATTAAATTAAAGAAAATAACTTTCCTCTTATCAGTACAAAAATAAAAATGTGTTTTCTTACAACACTTAAGTTACTAAATACTCTTAAGTTTCTCATATATATACAACGTGTTGTGTAATTTTGAATGTAATAGTTTTTTATTCTAATTTAAAATATATGCTAAAATTTTAAATTCAGAGGTTTCAAATCCCTTTTTATTGGCATATTGCTGCAAATCCCTTTTTATTGGCATTTTTATCATTCAATATTTTGTAATCAAAGAAAATCTCGATGACTACTATGTATGTCTGTATTTTCTACTTCTGTGCACTATAGACAATGTGAACTTTATTTACATTGTTCTTTAACAAGTTATATACTTAGGTACTATTCAAATACTTTCTGAACAATAAATCATTCGAAAAGTGAAACAATTTTTGTAACTTCTTCATCAGTAATACTGTAAATTATAATTATTATTATTATTATTATTAAATTTATCGAGTACAGCCTTTCGTTATTTTAATACTACAAACAGTGTACTATTTATTAACGTTATAAGCGGTTGTAAGTTGAAAAAAGGCAACATGAAAACTTGAAGGTAATATTTCATGGCCAAGCTGTCTCAGATTGTAACAGATATTGAAATGGTTACGTAAGACAAGTCATTTTTCAATTTTTATTCCTTGTAATTTGGTGTTGAGCAGGATCATAAAGATATACATCTTTTACGGGGTATTTGATGATATTCTTAACAAGTTACATAATTATACAGGAATATGTAAATTTCAAAATGGGTGCTATATTTTTAACCGATTTCAAAAAAGGTGGAGACTCAATTTGACTGTATTTTTTTTTTTTGTGTTACCTCAGAACTTTTCACTGTGGACCAATTTTGATGATTCTTTTTTTTAATCGGAAGGTAGCGCTTGTCATGTGTCATTAAAATGTGTCATTTAAATTTAATTGAGATTTAACAACTATTTTTTGAGTTAACTCTAATAATGGATATTTACTTGAGAATTTTTTCATCTACTTGCGGTGTACCTATTACCAGTCCACGTTATTGAAATCGTTTTTTTTTTCGTTTGCAAGCAAACACAATTATTCTATGAATGTTATATTTATTTGGTAAATCCTATTGTAACAATTGTCGTATTTCAAATTAAAGCAAATTTTTAAGCACTTTTTGTGGTGTTAAAAACTATAAAAAATTAAAGAAACTTTGATATTTAATTTTAGTAATTACCAGTGAATAAAATATTTTAATATAATTTGTCTTCAACAGTACGCCTTTAAAAATTGCATGACATAAAATTTGATGATCCTCGTTAAAAATCCTTTAATAAAACAAAAAGAAAGTAGAGCTCACCTGAAGTTAGCTCTAATAATGGACATCGCTACATGAAATTTTTATAATTAAACTAAAGTCATAATAACTACTGAGTATTACAGGTAATAGGAGTTAAGTCATTGGATAAGATAATTATGTAATTTAAATGTTCTGACAAGTAATTTAATGTTAAAAAGAAATATTTTAATGGGCATGACGCCTTTGAAACGTTCAGTGAGTTTAAAAACACCTGTGACACTATAATTACGAACACGTTGTACGTGTCAACACATTTCCTAATTATGCATACATCTAGTACACAACAAAATGAATTTTAGTCGCAACAATATAATGTACTGAATCCCTTGACCAATTAAAAAATAAAAAACTATCCAGTTAGGAAGGTGTCACATTTTACATTTTAATAAAATTTCTTTTTTTTTTTAATTTAATTTCACAGCTTCATTCAAATTATTAATTTGTCATTTAACGTTGAGATGAGACATTTTTATTTAATGTCCCGAGTAGATTTTGTTTGTCCGAGTTTGATTTGTTTGGACCTGATCAGGATGAGATGAAATTTCCCGATCGGGTCCAGATCAATCATCTACGTTACATACCTTGCCTGGTCCGGGTCGGTCCGGTCCTTTTAAAAAACACGAATGTATATTCTTAAAAATAGGTTAATAAAAAAAAAGTAAATTGATATTATAAATATGTTGTCGGAGACATGCACAAAGTGAGAATGATTTGACTTATCCTTCAATTTCATGCCTCCGACTGCATATTATCTACGACGTTGCATAAAGTTTCGAAGGACTACCGTATTAATATATTTTAAATGTACAGCACAAAATGTTTGATATTGTTTCTATTTATTTCGCTGACTTTGTGTGCATATTGAATTTTTATCTTGTTCCAGCTTTTTCACTTGATTTTCTATTAGTTATTCTTCACGCAGGCGGGTTTTTTGTTTATTTTTAATTATTATTTATTTTTTAATTTAATTTTGTTTTGTTTTTTATTCTAAATGTTGTTTTGTTGTAGTAACCCAATATGGACTTAAAATCTAGTCTGAAATAAAGTATTATTATTATTATTATTATTATTTTTCGAGCTATATCTAATAATGCATTTTTACTTGACTATTTTTTCGTCGACCTACGTTGTATTATACCGCATAACCTTTTACTGGGTGTACCGATTTTGATGATTTGATCATGTCACATTAAAATTTTATTGAGATCTGATAACAACTTTTTGAGTAATCTTTGTTGTATCAGTGTTTAGTGTTTAGTGTTTTGTGATTAGTGTTTAGTGTTTAGTGTGTAGTGTGTAGTGTGTAGTGTTTAGTGTTTAGTGTTTAGTGTGTAGTTTTTAGTATTTAGTGTTTAGTGTGGAGTGTTTAGTCTTTATTTATTTTATTTATAAAACTTTATTGCACACACAAAAAAGAAGATAAATTTAGAACGATTAAATACAAAAACAAATAATGTATGCAAAGGCGGCCTTATCGCTTATAGCGATCTCTTTCAGGCAACATTTAATAAAAGTAGTATAAGAAAAATATGTTGGTAGTAGTGCGCAATCAATAACGCAAGTTTAGTACATATAATTAAATTAATTTACAATATATTTAAACGGTATATACCTACATAAACGTATAAACACATACAAAATATATTTATACAAACATACAAATAAAAACAATATACCAAGTTTAGGTTTTAGTGTGTAGTGTTTAGTTTAGTGTTAAGTGTGTAGTGTTTAGTGTTTAGTGTGTAGTGTTTAATATTTAGTGTGTAGTGTTTTGTAGTACGTACGTTGGGCGGGCTCCGGTGCATCTTGGCGACGTGCATGAGCAGGCCATGTCTGCGCGCGAATCTCTCGCTGCACTCGCGGCGCTCGTGCTCGCTGGCGTGTAGTGTGTATTCTACCAATCAAGCCCTTTCATTTGATATCCATATTAAGGTTGTTGTGAAGTAATATGTTATCCGCCATTTTGTATCAGCGGCCATCTTGGATTTACAATCATAAGGAATATATTATGTTTTATTGTCATCAAGATTAAGAGTACATACCAAATATTAAATCAATCTATCATCAGGAAGGGGGTAAAATTCCGATTACTAAATTTGACCCAAACAAACAAAAAATAAATTGGTCAAGCTAAATAAAACCGTTTAATAAAAATAAATTCTACTCTGACAGTGACATTTAACAACCACAGCTTTTTTTAAAGAAAATTTACATACTCGTAATCGTATAGAGGGTATTTGTTAAATTACAAACTTTATTCATCATTCTTAAAAAATGTTTTTTTTCTAGTAAACGAAATAGGCTCTATTTACGCCATCAATATTTTAGTTATACAAAAAATGAAAAAGTACAGGTAGATGTACATATAAAGTCGTACTTTTCTAATGTGGTATAAATAAAACCAATAGCACCCACTTTGTAAATAATGAAAACTATTTACCCCAATAGATAAATCTTATCTTGTTTAAAATTTAAAGCTCAACGCTAAATCAGCTCTAATATTCGCGAACTAAGTATGGCATAAAGGCTTGGGTTTTTCCAGAAACTGGTTTGTGCAAAAACAGCCGGAATTCGGCGTTAGAGGTTCCGCGTTTGGCGACGACCGGCCGAAGAATGTTGTCTGGAATTAACGATTTATTAAAAGCCTTCAGGTGTTGTGCAGCTACAGCGCTAGACATGATATTCTTGTTTTGGGTCGACTTCATGATTATTTTAAAGTCTTCAATTTCATATAAATGTTAATATAATACAAAGACAGGAATTTTATACGTGTAAATGTGAATATATATTTAAAAAATAAAATGTATCGCAAAGGTATCAACACTCTAAACGGGTAAAATCTCTATATCTTTTACAAGAATAACCCGCTGCAATGTGCATTAGTAATGTATATATTAGTATATGTACTACGTCATGTAGTTTAACATTAACAATCAAAACTCGTTCCCATTCTATTTCCTTTTATTTGACCTACAACTTTGGTACTGTCTTCCCTTTTCTATAAAACAAACTCAATCTCTATCCTGTTTTAAAAATATCTAAAGGCGTCTTTTTGTCACAAAATACCTCATAAATATCATTAGCATCTCGGCAATATATTATGTAGTAATATATATATAAAGTAAATAATAACAATAATTTATGCAGCAAAACTCATAATTTAAATAATACTCCATTAGTAAATAGCTAAAATCAAAACTGTAACCCTTTTTAGGTGTTTCCAGCTGGGTAAAACCTTTTGGAACCTAGGAAACGAAGCTTGCTCCTTGAGCGGTGGATGTAAAATAATAGCTAACCTACATATCCGTTAATTATTAATATTGCAAAGATGCGTCATAATTTTTGCCACGTGACTAAAAATGAGAGAAATTTGTAAAAGTAGGTAATTGAAATTCTCTTGACCCTCTTGGCTACTTACACTTTTTAAAAAATTGACCTGTTTGATTCTGTAATCGATAATCCAAATGTCAGATAAAATGTGTAAACTATACGAAAACTTAGACAGAAAGCGCCTTTTGCGTTTGTTGAAGCAATTCAATTAGCAAGGCAATTGCAAGTATCTGTTTGGGATTACGAATATGTTTCAAATAAAACAATGGTAAATAAGCTATAATTTATAGTTATAATTTAAAATATCGAATAAATTTATTTTAATTCTTATCTTTTATTTATTATTGTTAATAAAATCGTGTGTGTTTTAGTGATATGTTAATTTTTATGAAAATATGAACGACTGATACGAATACCTATTAATGTTACAATGACTGTTCAAAACCTTCGACTCAGGCGGCATCTGGCATTGTAAGTATCTTTCAAGGAATCTTGATATAGAAGTATCGCAGACTTCAATATCTTTAGATATTATATTTCGAAATAGTTACATCTTAACTAATTTTTTAGATTCCCATCAAATATTTATGAATATTATAAAAATACACGAGTTCACTATAAGAAAAAGTAGATTAAGGTTTTCGTTAAAAATTTTTACTCACCGACACATCATCATCATTTCAGAAGAATTATTTCTGCCACTAAATTTTATTTCATTTAAATATAATATGTATGTTAAAACCTCTAAGTTTAAGGAGAGACGTTGGCGCCCTCTATGTTTTTACCGTCTGTATAATAGTGAATGTTCTGAAGAACTCTTTGATATGGTGCCAACGTCATGTTTATACCATCGCACGCCACGCCGAAGGACTAAGTTTCATCCACATCACTTGGATGCATGGTTTGCAACCAATTACGAACTTTCCGTGCAATCTTTCCGCGTACATGCAAACTGTGGAATGACCTTCCTATATTTTCCCTGGGAACTATAATTTTCAAGAATCGAGTGTATAGACATTTTTTACCTAAAGGGCGGGAACGCATCAGCAGTCCCTCTTATGCTGCAGATGTCCATGGACGACGGTAACCATTTACCACACAGATGGGTCTGTCTGTCTCTCGTCGGCTCGTTTGCATCCATTGAAAAAAAAAATGTACTATTAGGAAAGGCGTCTTCATTTTTTCACGTGTTATTTATTTTTAAGTGTGCCTTCAACATTGTAAAAAAAAACTTACAAACTATGCTTTTACCACAAATACAACCGGACCTGTAATCAATTTTATAAAAAGTAGGTATAAAACTTATTTACAAACAAATAACGCATTAATAAAAATAAAAAACATGACTACGTATAACATTAAAATTGAAAAGAAAAAATCTTATTTAATTTTTTTAATGTAGTCATGACATACCATTTTTTTAATCCAGATGATGAGACCTTTAATTTGATACCCAAATAGTAGAATCCAATTTCTTTTACTTTGAACTGTAATGTCTCACAGTCGTCATGTTGTTTTTTAGTGTCACCTATCTAAGACTGTGACTAGCCCGTTGGCGCAGTTTGTAGTGGGCCTGCTTTCTGCTCCGTTGCGGGTTCTATTCCCGCGTTAGTCTTGGTGTATTATTTGAATTTATATATTTATATATGTATTATTTCTATGTATATTTATCAAAAAAAATATAGTTAATTCATTCAGCTGTTACCTGTAACACAAGCTTTAAGTTTCTTTAACTATAAGAACAGACGACCGTGTATGCGTGCATATTATAAAAATAAATAAATAAGAGTTTAGACAGATCAGAGATGATCAGATCACAACACAAGTATTAAAAATAAAAGAAAGTTACACGATGTTTATATTTGAGAGCAAACTAACAATCGGAATAACAATTAAACATTTAGTTAATAAAAGGCCATCTGGTTACACTATTATATAAATTCATTTAGTGTTTGAGAAGTATCAGGTAATATAGGAAATATATAATACGTATCCATACAACCGAAAATATTACTCGTGAAAAACGTTCTTACAATAATTGTGTTTGCTCGCAAACGAAAAAAAGACCGACTTCAATTACGTCGACGAATAACACAACGTAGATCGACGAAAAAATAGTCACGTAACTACGCGTTATCAAAGATTACTCAAAAAGTAGTTGTCAGATCTCGATAAAATTTATATGTGACCACATGATAAACATCAGCTTTCGATTAAATCAATCGATTTTTTTCATCAATCAATTGATTTCGATTAAATTAATGAAAAATTATCAAAATCGGTATACCCAGTAAAAAGTTATTGCGGATTTTCGAGAGTTTCCCTCGATTTCTCTGGGATCCCATCATCAGATCCTAGTTTCCTTATCATGGTACCAAACTAGGGATATCCTTTTTCCAACAATAAAAGAATTATTAAAATCGGTACATCTAGTAGAAAGTTATGCGGTATAATACAACGTAGGTCGACGAAAAAAGCGTCAAGTAAAAACGCATAATTAGATATAACTCGAAAAGTAGTTGTTAGATCTCAAATAAATTTAAATGGGACCAATTGACACACACCACCTTTCGATTAAAATAAAATTTGTCGAAATCGGTCCACCCGGTCAAAAGTTCTGATGTAACATACATTAAAAAAAAAAAAATACAGTCGAATTGAGAACCTCCTCCTTTTTTGGAAGTCGGTTAAAAATAAGAGTTCCAGTCCGAGTAAGCCCCATTTTGTTATGGACATCGAATTCCATTTGCAACATTCACTGTGCTCTGAGCAACGCTACGAGTACGGCGACGCACGGGTTAGTTAAATCCTTCCCTACGACACCGATTCGGCCCTCATCAATATGATGCGACGCTTTCCGTCCTGTCTCCGGGGACTTTCCACAGGGTGATAGAGTCATATAGGCTCAGATTGTGACCCCGAAGATTGAACTGATCGGAACTCCCATGTGCATGTTACAAGTTAGTTCATATATATACCCTTTTTCTTAAAAACTTCAACAGCGTGATTTAGACTTATAATCTAAAATATTGTGTATTCATTTTAATTGAGATAACAAGTCCAACATTTCATTTAAATTGTTTTTGTAAATCATAAAACTAATCGTTTTTAACCTTTTTATATAAAATTTTTACTTGTATAAAAATATAAACTTAATTATTAGTTTTTATTGTTACAGAACCATCTAGCGGCGATTTGAGACACTAAAGTTTTTTTAGCGTAAACATTACAAATTCATACAAAATTACAAATTAGAAATCGAATTGAATTAAAATGTTATAACTGTATTTTGGAAAAACTAACTGTATATACAATTGTAAATTCTTGTCTCTCGATCTTATAAGTCCTGACTATGTACCTGTATTAAGTTTTTATAACAATCAGATGGACCATAAATTAACAGTAAAACTCAATTTTGCTGTAAAAGTACGAAGTTTTAAATGTATTACATGTTTGTTACGTCAGAAATTCATAATGCGAGTGTTGAATTGGTGTTGACATTGGAGAGCTTTTTGTACCAGTAATACGTGTCATTTTAGTGTGTCATATTCGAGATGCGCTGGCGCAGGTGTGCGGCCGCCAGATCGTCGCCGCGGCCACAACTCTCGGATATGGTATTTCATTTATTAATTTGCTTGCGCTGACCAACATGCCAATACTTGAATACCGATAAAAATTATATACCAATGCATAAAAAATATTATATTAAAATAGTAATGGTATGTTTTTACAAAAAATATGTTACATATATATATATATATATAATGTTATAATATTTTTAATTAGGAACAAAAGGGAAAGTACACAAAAAACGCTTGTATCAACCTTTTTTTTGTCTAAGTATATTTTAACTAAGTCAGTATTAGCGATACCGTAAAATAAATAAATAGGTTCTGATGTGGCATAGTAATATTTTACTGTTAATGTCTTAAACCTAAAACTTCATTTAATTTGTCAAATTACTGCTCATTCAGAATTTTATCGTTATGATGATGCTGATTATACTGTTAAATAGCGTAGTTTTTTAAAAAATTACATCAGAATAATATTTTAGTAAATTTCATCGTATTACGTAATTGGTATATAACACTTAGCGACTCTACAAAAAAATCTACTCTACCTAGTCCTTGCTAAATGGCTCTGCATCAAAAAAGTCTTGTAGCGAAATTTACGTTTTTGTTTAAGTAAGAAAATCAGAGAAAAAAGAGCAGTTAATAAAAAATTGTAATACAATCATCCATTTATTATTTAAATTTTAGAGGTATAGTTCTAAATCATGTTATTAATGTTTTTTTATGCTTAATGGTATTTGTAGTCAGTACCTGTCGTAAGAAGTTGGGTGTTTCGAACAGTTTAATCTTCGTGGTCACAAACAAACTTTGTGACGCTCTTTTAATTATCGTCACGGATATTATGCGCTGACCTTCAACCTGCCTAAAAAAATTTTTGGTCTCTGTGATGGTATGAAGACAGTGAGGCAAGGGGACAAGTTAATCGTACTGTAGTATCTACAATGATTAGTCAGTAATACTTCCGCCAAAACTGCTACTCGTGCGCCTTTTGTGATAAGTTCCTCTCTTGCAATAGAAAACAGATGCGCTGCTAACCTTTCTACACCCTTTAATTATGACGAAATGGCTACCACAAATACTAATAGAATTTGCAGTTTTATGGATATTTGTTACATTACATGAGACATTAAATGAGTATAAGACTACTAAATATGTACGTAATATTTAATTTTTGACGTGTCAACGTCTAATAAATCCATGAACGCACATGCACGAAAAAGGCTGACGCGTTACGCTCATTGTACGCTTGCGCCTTGCGCCCATCAATCTCTTTCACACGATTGGTCAATGCGTTCGGGTAGATGTTTTGTTATGACGTTGTCACGTTAAACTATCGTCCGTAAACCAACTTTACAGACAACCAATTTATTTGTACTGAACTAAAGATAGCCCTTAAAAAAATAAAATCGATGGTGAAAAAGAAAAACGTTCTTTAAACTTTTATGAGCTGGATATCATTATGTGTCGGATAACTTTGTCATATCATATTATATTTATGATTGTTTTGGTGCTACACACCTACCAGCGTGTGCCGTGTCTGCGGCGCCTAAACACCCACGAGCACGTTAAGCTGTCCCAGTTGTTATCATGTACACCTATAGCGATCGCTACTAATAGTAGGGAATATATGCGCTAACCCGCAGTGGAGCGGCGTGGTGGATTAAGCTAGCCGAAGCTATATGGGGAAAGAGGCCTAGACCCAGCAGTGGGATATTACAGGCTCAAGCATTAGCATTATAAATTTTATCAGCGTGTAATAAAAGAAACCTTAAACTGAGTGCTTTCACATTATACTAGAGACGTAGGGCCGACTAGTCCATAAGGCCTATCTAATTTGGTGAAGTTGTAAGCTCAAATGTTTTGTTCCCATCAATTACATTATCGAGTGTATTCAAATAATGCTGTCATTGCTTTTTATGTGCAAGTAAAAATGTATATAAAAATCTTTTTGTATATGAATTTATTTTATGTAGATACATTTCTGTTGACTTAGAATCTATTACTTTTAGCTGATACAATGCCGTTGAGGACAAATTCTAATGTTCCACATAGTTACTACGATACGAGGTACTGTTATATCTCAGGTATCAATTTGCTGTTTTATCGCAATTTTACAGTTATGAGCCTCGGCATCGGTTATAAATCATAGAAGGTATCGTAAGACAACAACAATGGCTTTGTGGATCTCTATTTATTGTGTTTTTTTTTATAACTTGAAAGAAATTTGAAAAAAAAAAACGTTTCAACTAAGTACTATCAACAGTCGCCAATAGATGGCTCTGCAACAGAAATGACTAGGTGTGGCTAATTCTAAATCGCGGTATTGAAGTTTTTAAGAGAATCGGCATATATACACACAGTGACCGAAGAGAATGAGTTGGGAGTTCCGACCAGTTCAACCATCGGGGTCACATACTGAGTCTCTATGACTCTATCACCCTGTGGAAAGTCCCCGGAGACAGGACGGAAAGCGTCGCATCATAGTGATGAGGGCCGAGTCGGTGTCGTAGGGAAGGATTTAACTAACCCGTGCGTCGCCGTACTCGTAGCGTTGCTCAGAGCACAGTGAATGTTGCAAATGGAATTCGATGTCCATAACAAAATGGGGCTTACTCGGACTGGAACTCTCTTTTTATATAAAATTTAATTAGAAATAGAAGAAATAGCGATTCGAAAACATAATATTGATAATTTGACAGTAAAATACATTGCAGTTTGCAAATTTTTCTTATTCCTAATTTTTAATTTTAAACTTTTATAAATAGGGTAAGCCGCTTAGCCCGTAACTGGTAACAACGAATATTACATAGTCACATTTTTACATATATATAAACGTACACCCGAAAAGCTTGAGTCTCGTTTGGCAGTCGTGAAAAAATATTTATATACTTTTATCACATAGAATTTGGCGTGCATAGCGATATACGCCAAGCAACAATATTCCAAATAATCGGTAAAGTCTATCAGCTAGCCTTATTAGTAGTGGACAAATAGCTCTACCTGTTGTTATGTTGGAAATTGAATTAAGACTCACAAGATTTATTTTAATTACAATATGTATATAATATTTGATATATAATATACATAATTAATATTTTCATAAGTCACGATAAACAAAGAAAGGGTCTTAATTAATGTCATTACATCACATCAGCCTTTCGGAGTCCACTACTGGACATAGGCCTCCACAAGTTCACGCCAAAAATAGCGTAAACTCATGTGTTTTGCCCATAGTCACCACGCTGGGTAGGCGGGTTGGTGATCGCAGGGCTGGCTTTGTCGCACCGAAGACGCTGCTGCCCGTCTTCGGCCGTGTATTTTAAAGCCAGCAGTTGGATGGTTATCCCGCCATTGGTCGGCTTTTTAAATGCCAAGGTAGTAGTGGAACTGTGTTATCTCTTAGTCGCCTCTTGCGACACCCACGGGAAGAGAGGGGGTGACTTTATTATTTAATACCGTAACCACACAGCATTTTAATTAATATATAGTTATCTAATCTCAAATAACATAATGGCAGAAACCGTTCCTTCGTAGTTATTAATAATAATTTATCTAACTTAGAAACTTACAAATTTGCGTATTTCGATCTTTTATGATATAAATATATTTATGTAATAATGTAGTATTTATTCATATAATAATGTAGAGCTATGCAGTAAACTCATATTGATGTTTTTACTAATTATTTATAAAAATAAGCTTTCAACAATACATACATATGTTTTTCTTTTAAAACTATTTAAAATGTGCCAGTTTTACTGTAATATTTTTATTACAACGGCTTTTATTAATTTAGATAGTTAATCTTTACTCAAAAAAAAACTAAATACAAATACTTGTTTTTTCAAATTAATATTACAATAAAAAAAGCGGGTCATTGCCCCCAGAGAGATTTGAACTCTCGACCCCTGGTTTACAAGACCAGTGCTCTAACCCCTGAGCTATGGAGGCTTCACGATGGTGGCCGTAAACGCTATTTAGTTTACAAGCAATTCTTAACTTTATCTATTTATCTTGAAAAGCAATTTTATATTATTTTTATTTATAAATAAAGTATAGTAGAGTGCAATTATAATATGAACATATCGAGAGACAAAAATATGGTACGAATTTTGTTTAGTACTCTTATTATTTTAATAATTTTTAATGTGCAAAAAAAATAGCATAACTACTAATTTTGTCAATAGCCTATTTAAAATAACGAATCTCTTCACGGACAATTATTCTATATACTTGTAATAATAGAACACGTTTTTATAATAACGTATTTTGCTATGACGTAGAAATTGTAAAGTCATAGGACTCGTTAAAAGAAAGTTTATTTTATTGTGTTCTATGACTTCGAACGGCATTGTTGAATAATTTATTATAGTTAAGGTTAAGACGTCAAAAAGGGCGCTTACGCAATTTCTACAGATGTTATGGGTGCCTATTGATACACAAATCGCGAGGTAACGAGATTCGAAGCAGAATTTGTATGGCCGCTAAGTGCAGAGAAGTGACGACATGATTTCCATTAATATTATCGGCGTACTATCAACGAGATAATCACGAGGATGGTAATTACATTGTCTTGTACATAGACAAACAGAAAACACATCATAGTATAAGTAGGTAAATTTTTATTCTTTTTTTATTAGTGACTTATCCTTACATAGGTTTAGGTAAAAAAGTTAAGTTGTTATT
Organism: Melitaea cinxia; assembly: GCF_905220565.1. Taxonomy (NCBI): domain Eukaryota; kingdom Metazoa; phylum Arthropoda; class Insecta; order Lepidoptera; family Nymphalidae; genus Melitaea; species Melitaea cinxia. The sequence goes on from NC_059407.1 coordinate 6,103,966, forward strand.
TATTTTTAACCGATTTCCAAAAAGGAGGTGGCTCTCAATTCGATTGAATTTTTTTATGTATGTTACATCAGAACTTTTGACTGGGTGGGCCGATTTCGACGATTTTTATTTTAATTGAAAGGTGTTTCGTGTCATTTGGTCACATTTAAATTTAATTGAGATCGGAAAAGTGCTTTTAGAGTTATATCTAATATTGCGTATTTACTTGACAATTTTTTCGTCAACCTATGTTGTATTAAATCGCATAACTTTTCACTGGGTTTATCAATTTTGATGATTCTTACTTTAATCGAAAGTAAATACTTGTCACATAGTCTTATTTAAATTTGATAGAAATCTGATTACTACTTTTTGAATGATCTTTGATAACGTGTATTTACTTGACTGTTTTTTGTATTATACCTCATAGCTTTTTCCTGGGTACACCGATTTTGATGTTTCTTTTATAAATCAAAAACTTATACTTGTCATATAGTTTCATTTCAATATGATTGACATATAATGAGCACTTTTTGACTAATCTTTGATGACGCGTATTTATGAGACGGTGCAACGCCACGTCACGACAACGACATCTATCTGACTTCATTAAAAACTATTTCAGTGAAAAATCGATCCAAGGATGCATCTATTATAACGTAGTGAGCTGTATTATCCACTTCTTTTTTACGTGGGGAAAATCCAACGCGGGGGCGCTAGAGGGTTATGTCAGACTCCTACTGACTAAAAAGTTAAAAACCACCACGTGTGAGCAGTCGTCCGCCTGAGTGGGGCGAGATGGGGTCGCGTTAGCATTCGCCACCTCGCCCCGGGAGCTGTATTATCCACTAGGGTATTCCAGGTAGGGCAGTTTATTCTTTATAAATAATTTTAATGATTATTGTTTTAATCGAAAGCGGGTGCTTGTCCTCTGGTCCCATTTAAATTTTATCGAGATCTGATGACTATTTTTTGATTAATTTTTGATAGCGCGTATTTACTTGACTATTTTTTCGTCTACTTACTTTTTATTACTTGTCGATGTAATTAAAGTCGGTTTTTTTTTCGTATGCGGGCAAACAATTATTTCTATACTACGTCATCACTCAAAAGCTACATTAATTAGGGTTGGGACGCATTTTCGCATACTGATAAAAAGGACAAAGGATCGGCATCGTAGGCACCTACAACAATAAGCCTAACAAGCAACAAAACTTACCCTTTGTCTTTTTCTCTCATCTCTCTTCACTTTTTGTACGTTATATTGGCTTTCTCGCTCGCACATATAGCTATATTTTATCTTGCTATGCTTTGTCGAAGCAAAACAGCATAGTACATTCTTTATTGTACTGTCTTGCTCTCTGTAAATGGCTCAGATGACAGGTAAAAATCGGTTAGCCCTGGCGAAGTTTCAATACACACTAGAATATCTTATTTGTTTTTTTTCAAACGTCTACATAATCGTAAGTTAGGTAGGTATGTAGTGACCTTATTCATCAAATCGAAGTATCGAGTATTTTTAAAACATTCTTAAAGTAAGCTAGCTAAGTAAGTACTCTAATCGTAATGTACGTGAGAAAAGGTCGAACAGATATTTAGAACACGTACAGCTCAGGAAGAGATGCCCAAAATCCCATATTTACCGCGGCGCTTACAACCTATTTCTACCAGGTAAATGAGAATCACAATGCGTTTGCGACTTGTATTTTGTGTCAATGAAAATACAAATTGAAACATGTGGCTACGCGTTTGGCAGAACTTAAGCATGTTTTCTGCATCAGTCGTGTTTGTCGTGTGTTATATTAGCTACACGAAAAAGAATTACTAGGTACGCAAAAGGATACGAACCTCAAATTTATTAAATAGGAAAATTAATGGGAAAAACACATGAGTTCATGCCATTTTTGGTGCAAACTTGTGGAGGCTATATAGATATATATTAGATATAATAGATAGTCTGAACTAATGATGATGAAAGGAAATTTAAAAAGAACGTAGGTACCTATTTAATTTAAATGCGTAAGAAAAGTTTAGGCTCTGAGTCAAATTACAACCATTATCTAGGTATATAGAAAATTGAAAAATGTGAAATAGATTTACTAAAACTATTAAGTATTTCTAAAAGTAACATTATATAAATTAGAGATGCCACGAATAGTAATTTGGCCAAATACCGAATACCGAATGTTCGGCGAGGCTCTTGGCCGAAGCGCCGAACATTCGGCAGCCGAATATTCGGCCACACTTAGTACTTTTCGCGGGCGACAAGACACAACTCGTCACCGTACGAGTTTACACTTGCATCGTTGAAGTAATATGTACTTCACGGTTGTGTTACAACCAGCTTTATTTGTTGGTCGTTGGTGCATCGTACGTACTGTATAACTACTAAAATATAACATTTAATGTTATTGATTACCATAAGAAATATCACCGTTGATTCGAGTAAAGTTAAATGAAACCAATTATAAGAAATCGCCTATTTGGAACTTTTATGAAATTTATAATGAAGACAATAAACTGGCAGTTTGTTTGTTGTGTTTGTTTCTTACCACTGGTAGATTTTAAATTTTAATTTGTTAGTTCTTTTTTGGTTAAATAAATATCTTTGTGAGTAATATTTTGAGTTTTTTCATAATTTATTTGGTAATCCTTACTGTATTTTATCATAAATAAGGAAGTAAATCTGTTTATCACGATTTCACGCCCAAACTGCTGAACCGATTTTAATAAAATTTGGTACACAGATACTCTAGAGCCTTAGAAAGGACATGTGCTATAATTTACGCGAAGTCGCGGAAAAACAGTTCGTTGGAAATAAAAAAATTGCTATTCGGTATTCGGCCAAATGGTTAACCATATTCGGCCGAATACCGAATAGCGAAAAAAAGAGGCCGAATAGCCGAATACCGAATAATTGCCGAATATTCGTGGCATCTCTAATATAAATCAGTGAACACGAGGCCAAAGTTATTATTTTCGTTATTCGCTTCCTAATAGTTAATGACAGGTTTAAATAGTAGGTAACAGTCCATTTTTTTTAAACATTTTAACCTAAAAAAACTGTTTAAATATTAACATTTAAACGGAGTAATTTTAATACAACAGTTGACATTTATCACCAGGAAGCAACAGTTTAAGAGATTATTAAATCAGATGAAACTCCGTAAAATATAGTTATAGCAACGTATTTTTGGTTTTATTTATTTATTTATTGCTAAATTATTGATTAAATATACTATACAGGATTATTACCTAATGCGATGGTCCATACAGTTTTTTTAAATATACGAGTATATAGGAAGAATGGATACAAAATGGCATTGACCTATCAACTATCAAGATCAACCAGTTCATGTCAACTGTCCTATCACAACTCGTTGACGTTCCTGTTATCACTACATAGTATAAAACAAAGTCGCTTCCCGACGCTGTCTGTATGCTTAGATCTTTAAAACTACGCAACGGATTTTGATGCGGTTTTCTTTAGTAAATAGAGTGATTCTAGAGGAAGGTTTGTATAAACAATACATGCATACTATAGTTTTAGAGATTTCTAATGTGATGTCGTAAATAAACACATTTTTCGCGCATATTTTATATTAATTTTATTCTACATTTTAATAATAATAATAATAATATTAATAACAATAATAATAAATAACTTTATTGCACACAGTAACATATAACAATTACATAAGAATAATGCTTAAGGGGAAAAAAATAATTACATCGCCATACAACGGGCGGTCTTATCCACTAGATAGTGACTTCTTCCACAATAATATTTTATATTTAGTGTTGGTACTGCACCCGTGCGAAGCCGTGGAGGGTCACTAGTTTTAATATACGAATATAACTATCGTTTTAGTGTATTCTGTGCTCGTTTAGCTCTAATGAAAGCCATTAATACTAAAAAACATGAAGAAAACTACTACATTTCATAATTTAACGTCAAAAGAGTTTATAAAATATACGGAAGACAATAAATCGGACTGTTAAATAAAAAATTAATTAGGGTAAAATTTATTAGTTGGGAAAAAGTTCGAAGAATGAGATATCTAACATACAACTATATTTAAATAATACAACGTAGGTAGACCAAAAAATAGTCAAGTAAATATGCATGATCAAAGATTACTCCAAAAGCTGTGATCAGATCTCGATGAAATTTAAATGTGACCACATGATAAACATCGGCTTCCGATTAAATTAAAAATCATCAAAATCGGTACACCCAGTAAAAAGTTATGCGGATTTTCGAGTTCCCCTCGATTTCTCTGGGATCCCATCATTAGATCCTGATTTCCTTATCATGGTACCACACCAGAGATATCTACTTTCCAACAAAAAAAGAATTATCAAAATCGGTTCAAAGTTATTCCCGAACATACACAAGAAAAAAAAAATATATATATACGGTCGAATTGAGTAACCTCCTTTTTTTGAAGTCGGTTAAAAAAATCACATTTATTATGTGTATTGATTCAAGATCAAATCTTCACTTTTATCAGATACATATTTCTATTCACATCCTGTAACCAAAAGTTTTAGTTTATTCGTTGAGACACCAGTTAACCTGCCTGATAGTTTACCAGAAACTAGTCCATTGTTTTTGTACTCTGTGCTTTTCTGGCTTGCCAATTACGAGTATATCGAAATTTTGTTAAGACATTACTTCTATTTGTGTATTTGTGTAAAGTTCTTCTATTTTCGTATTTATATTTTGAGATTAACTCAATAAAAAGGATGTAGTCTGTTTCGGTAATAAGTTTCATATTCGAAACAGTAATTGAAAAATTGTAGTCAAATTTTTAAATTGAAGTTAATACTTCAAATTGAGTAATATATTAAGCGTCTTTACTGTCTTAAAAAAAATTAAAATTTAAAATGTTTACCCACTTTATGGTATATCATGAAATGTGTTCATGATAGTGTGATCCCGCACTAAATATCCAGTCATAATGACTTTGCTCGGCATTTCCGTAATGAATTATTTAATCAATAAATTATTAATTTATTCTCCTTTCCCAATCAAATCAATTTATCAGCTACTCAAAAGTTGTACATTTATTTAAATTTCAAAGCAATCGATTTAAATTATAAGCGTTTTCATTATTTAACTGTATCAAAAGTGTAGTTTATTAAAGTTTTTTTTTTTTTTTTTTTTTTTATAAAATAAATGTCATGTTGTAACTTTATTTTTGGTAAACATATCGATTTAAGCAAGTAGTGTGTCAATGTAACGGATTTTGGTATACTTATTTCAGATCTGGATCGAATGGAATCATTACGATCTCCGCTTATGGATACTGCGAACCACTGCGCCCAGAGAACGATAATTTACTTTACCGATAATGCCCTCGTTACCGTTTTTTTTTTATATTTTTTATCAACCTTTCAAGTTCTTTAATTGGTATCTACTGATTGGGTGTATTGCAACTCGGTCCTTTCACGTAACTGTAACTAGATTTTTTCTTTCTTTTTTAAAAGGCTGTTTGCTTCTCAACTGGTGAAATTAATTTCAATGAAGTTCAAGTTAAATAAATATGCAAGAACTCCTTTTTAATTTATTAAAAAAATTGACATGAATAACGAATACTCACGTACTATAGTGATATTAAGCTGTGCGGTTAATAAGATCTACTTTACAACAGGAAGAAGGGCGGTTTTTAATAAGGAAGCAATTCGTTACGACTATTTCAGCTAATTGTAGACTATTTTCAATCATTGCATTATTAAAAGAATACTCCTGACATTTGAAGGAGAATTGAAATAACCCAAAATGTATAAAACACGTGCTATAAAACAGGTACAATCTGACAGGTACGATAAGTCAAATTGACTCGTCATTTATTTACTTAACTTTTAACCGTAACTTATACTTTTATTAAAGGAACATAATGTTATATTCATTTTAGTGAACTCATAGACAAGTACATTATTTTATTAAATTTATTTTTACTTGTATAACATTTGTATAATATGAGTAGTTTGTATGCATACTGCATTAAAATATACTGAGGTAATTTATGTGTAATCATTTTTTCAACTTATTTACAGGTAAAAAAATGGGCTGTCTAGATGAAATGGTCAAATAGCCATAAATCCGCCCACAATCAATCTGTAACTTCTTCAAACTGTGTTTAATATGTATTATGAGTTGTAGTGTACAATAAAATGTAAGCAATTTTTTTTCCTTCAGTTTGTAATATCCCACTCCGGCATAGGCCTCTTTCTCTATGTGGGAAAAGGATCAGAGCTTAATCCACCACGCTGCTCTACTGCGGGTTGGCAGATAAAATTAGTTTGGGTTATATTTTCTATAAATAAATTAATAAGTATATATGTACATAAATATATATTTAACTATCAAAGAGTTAAAGCTTTAGCTTCTGCTACAAACTACACGTAACATGTTATTCTTGAACCATCGCAAATAATTTTAGGAACGAGTTAATATTACATATACAGTCCAACGTTTATATGATCGACTTCAGCCACGGTTAATGGAAGTCGTTACGGCTCGGAGTTACGAGCGTGAAAAGTTTACTTCTGCGTGATTTACTTACAACATTAATCGGCAAACCGGTCGCGGTTGTTTGCATGATATAAGTTGTCATCCATATGCCAAAGGTTTTGGCGGTCCGTCTGTCTGTCCAGCAGAGCGGCTCGCGCGTCGCGACGTGTGCGCTCCGCCGTGACCAAGATTCGGTTACCGCCTGACGCCGTATCGCCTTACTGCCTTCTCCTTTACCATATGCAAGCGGCTTACTGCCTTTAAAGGAGATACTATATACAGATTTCTAAAAACCGGCCGCTTAGTCAGAGTAGCATAAGTATGATCAATCGGACGATAGTAGATATTTGTAGCACGTAATTACTGATCACCTTGGCATTTGGAAGCAACACTGTGGAAAAACAGTATCCGTTAACAAAAGATACTATTATGATTTATACTCTTTAAAAAAAATTACCAGGCATATGCTACATGTGTTCTAATTACAACAGTAAACTGTCCCAGTTGTCAGCGCGTACGCAGCAGATTACTGCAACGCGTTGGAATTGGAATAGATTACACGCATCAACGCCGCTTCCTGCCGGCACTGACCATTCACACGGACACCCTCACTTAAACAATTGACGTCGTGCGACTGATTTTATGGTAATTTCCAAACAAAACGGGGTTATTGTGATTTATTATTGATTTAACTCCGTGTGAAAAATTTGAATAGAAAAAAGTTATGACTAGTGCCTGATTTCAATATTTACTGTAGTATTTAAATTTAACCAAGTTTTACAGTACGTATGATATGGTTATATAGTACCTGTAGCTGGTACTTATATCTGTCACGGCTAATACAAGTTGTTGTCTCGTAATTAAATAGATCTAGTAACTTTCTGTTGATAGTTGAACAGATACCCGTCTAGACGTCTTTTTTCAATCATAAGCTATCTTAGTATTGACGGCACTTACACGGTTTTAATGCAGGAACTGGTTTGCAAAACGCGGAGGCGTGAGAGTGTCCAGTCCCGGGATATTCTCAGGGCCAACGTCACTGCACCTGCACTGACAAAAGGACAATGTCGTTAACTTATCCAATTGCTTTTCAAGTTCAGACATGTTGCCGTTCAAGGTATCACTTTGGCAACTAATTTTAATTGAAAATTTGTTGTTCTCATCGATTTTATCCGGTGTTATTTTGTTAAAATTGCTTTTGATTCTACTAAATCAACTAAAATGTAACAATAACCCGAAGTCTGGATTTCAAAGGTCAAACATATCTAAAGGTAATCAAGGTCGTGATTTTATCTTAAAACGTTTTAAAATACGTACCTATGAAATTAATATCACTCAGATATTACTTAAATGTCACTCGATCGTTATGTTATACCGTAAATTGTAATAGTAAAGAAATTATGTATTTTTTACACGACCGGGCCGGATCATACGTAAACTTGTTGAATATGTACGCAAAACCTGTCGCTGTTTACCGTAAAGTATAACGGGGCATAGCTGGCTGAAATGAATTCTGTGCAAATTATATGTATAATATGACTTCGCATAATTACGTAGCTAATTCATTTCAAGAAATTGTACAAATTTTGAAATAAGCTGAATTTATTCAAATATAAGCCGGAACTGTCCGAAATTTGAACTAATCATTTCACAATAAAAAGACTGGTTATTTTACTTCTTCAACGAATCTGTTCTACATTTATTACACAAATGCATATCCATAAAATTAAGTTTTATGTCATATGGCTCTTCATTCAAGTCGAACAATCAATGAGACACCAAGGAAAGTAGTTAGACGTTAATTTACATAGATTAAGAGATTGATTGATCGATGGTCATTACGTGTGAGGTCATGAATAAGTTCTGCTAGTGTCGCGTGGGAACAGTGGGCAGGTGCGAGTTCTGCTAAATCTCAGTAATAAACAGTATGTATAAGTGTTATGCGTATTTAATCGATAATTATATACGCAGGATTGATTCGGGACTTACACGACGGTTGCCGTCGTTAATTTATATATGATATTGACGACGTGTTAGCGCAGTGGTCACTGCACTGGTTAATGCACTGATAGGTAATGGTTCGATCTCCGTACGCGATATGTTTGTATTGCCTAGCCTATACAAAAGTTTGTCGTAGTCTTGGCGTTCGTGATTGTCTTGTGTTATCTACACTTTCCGGTTCCAAATAAATTATTACGACATCTTAAATTCGTTGATTTCTCGTTGATTTTTAAAAAATACGTTATCACAGTTTTTTCATACTAGGGTACAAAATGGATAATAATTACATAAAAAAAATCTTTAGTTCATAACATCTTTCATTGTAATATATTATATGGCACCGACCTTTTTAATAAATCAAACTGCAATGATAAATAATAATGTATATTTCATATTTCTTTGCAAAAAACAATTAAAGAACGTTAAGTGGATATTTTATGTGTTAATAAAAACAAGATAAGAAAACTATTAAATTATGAACATATACAAGGTATTTGTATCATAGCCAGTAATTACTGGCGACTAGATTACCTTAGATTAAAACGACGATAAAACCAAGAATCGGACGTGTTTTAATGTCGTTCTTCCTCTTGTGACGCCGGGTTAATAAAAAAAACGAGTAACTTGTCTCAAATGAGTTTATTGTAAAAAAAATCACATCCTGAACTGGATGTTCTAAAATGATTGCAAATATTTAAAAAAAAAATGTTGTGTAACTGACGTGGGAACTCGGACAGGTGCGAGTTGCGACCGCCTGAGGAAATCTCGATCGGCTTCTGTGCTCTAATCCTATACAAGTTATTTATTAATATTATTAATCAAACTTCAATTTAATTTGCTACTGTGTGTTTTTCCTAATATTCATAAGCAATGAATTACATAAGCGGTCAATATGTGTGGTCACAAAATTGTTGTGGGTCAACTAATTTGTAAAAAAAAAATTACAGACAGTTTTTAATTAAAAATTAAGCTACCTGCTTTAGGCGATATCCATATTTTTATATTGCCCGCTTGTCTCCTCATTTTCGACTGATATAAAAAGGTGTAAAATATATTAAAACATTTGAATGTGCTAATTGTCGAAAAAATAAAGTCTTGCTTCTGGTAGGTAAAGTACATAATCAAATGAAATAAAGAAATTACTACGACATTTTAATGTATAAGATATTGGTTTTTTCATAACTAGGTTGGCAAACAAGCATACGGCTCGCCTGATAATAATAATAAATTGGTAGGAGAGTCGAAACTGTACATTGAATATTTTTTTAAAATAATCCTTGGGTTGTGATCTACAATCGATACCGAAGGCAAAAATATAGTTTTTAGAATTTTTGTCTGTTTGTCTGTATGTATGTCCGGGATAAACTCAAAAAGTACTGCATGGATTTAGTTCAAATTTGGCACGAATATTATTAAGAAGTCGGGTCAACATATAGGCTACATATTATCACGTTATCACCTACGGGGAACGAGCAGTGAACCTTTATTTCTTCAACGCATTCTGTAACAACGTGTAATCTAACGACGCATATTTGAATGTTGTTGTTATTATGGTAATAGCCATGCTATAAGCTGGCTTTACACTATAAATAAAGACATTCTGTAGTATATTTAGTATCAGCATTGCACCCGTGCGAAGCCGGGGCGGGTCGCTAGTAATAAATAATTACCGTAGCCTATAGACGCCAGCAACACCAGAAGCATTGCAAGCTCGTTGTCAACCCTGCCATAATCCCGCCCGCATAATCAGGAGTTCCGGTCACCTTACTACAGGATCATAACACTGCTTGAAAGCAGTATTATTTAGCTGTGTTCTTAGTCGGTTGAGGTACTTCCCCCTTAGTCGGGCTGCTCCAGATTTTGATCAGGCTATTTAAGTATCGTATTTGATTAGTTTGAAATTTTTAAAAATTAAAATTAAATATTTGATTAACTTGTTTTATATTTTGTGTTGTTGTACATATATAAATTTTGCGACAAGTTTTTATATCATATAAATTGTGTAGTGATGTTATTATATATACGAATATGTATGAAAAGTTTTTTTTATTCCTTTACCGCATATAAATAAAAGCTTGTTGTTTCAAAAAGTTTTTTAGTTTTAATTTATTTTTACTTAATTTTTATTACCATTAAAATTAACTTCTCTGTCATCTTGGGTGTTCCGCCACCTTTAATATAGATTGACGACACTGTCATCCAAACTAAACGTGTATACAATACTTTAGATCAATCGTTTGAAGATATACCATTCAATAATAATTATTCAAAATTAGGTTGTAAGATTCAACCTTAACAAACATACATACCTACCTACATAAATACATACATACGCTTCAACCTGTAATATCCCACTGCTGGGCATAGGCCTCTTTAACCATGTAGTGTCCCAATGCGGGTTGGCGGATATATTCCCTACTATGAGTAATGATCGCTATCAGGTGTACATGATAACAACCGGGACCGACAGCTTAACGTGCTCTCCGAGGCACGGTGGGGAGACACTAACAAGGACTGCACATACATCCAGACCACGGCAAACATCTGCATGGCCAACACAAATGTTTGTCATGTGCGAGTTTGAACCCGTAACCGCCAGCGTAACAGCCACAAACTATTGCTGTGACTATTGCGTCGTCATCATTAATACATACATACATTTCAAGTTAAATAAAACCTTTAAAAAATATAATAAGTTTATTATAAGTACATAAGTATATATATTTATTAATTTATTAAAAAATATTTACTAAAAACACAGAAAAAAAATTATTACAGCTAAATAGCTGTAATAATTTTTTTTTTGCTTTCCTTTATATCAGTTGTTAAATCTATACATAATATAAAGATAAAACAATAACACAATATAGTTTTATTATATATACTCATAGAGTTATTTATACTCACGCATTGAAATAAGAATTTCCCATAATTATATATTGGAACAGAGAAAATCGTGGGAGACTTCAACAGGTGCGCGTATACAATTATACCTGTTTTTGTTCATATATTCTCATCGAGATTACGGATGCCTTGGCGTGTTGTAACAAACAGATATACTGCGTATTAGTCATACAATGTATACGTAACGTTTAATAATTTGTAACAAACTGTAGAGCTAAGGTCGCAGATTCGAAACTATTCATTACCACCACTCACATCTGGGCGTCATAAAATATTGATTAAAGACACTATAATGAGCCTCGTAATTGGCTAGTATATCTCTGATGCTTTCTATATACAATAATTTCTTTATTTATTTATTTTTCTGTCTAATTTTCAACTGGAGTGATTGTTACATCATTTTTTAACAAACAGTAACATTTTTTTTCCAAAATATCCGACTTATCTCTCTACCAAAGTTTTTCAATAGAAGTTATATTAGTTCAATCGTGTTAACGTTATATGATTACTTTCCAAAATTATCTATTATATTATACATAACATCATTAAAAATGATGTCAAAAAACATCTTTTTTCACTTGTTATTCGCTGACGCAACCTACCTAGGTAGGATGTCATAAACACAAGATACAAGAGAAATCTAAAGAAAGCTTGTATATCTAGACTGCTAACCTGTAAATAAGTAATCAAGAAAATGTCGGCCGGTGCTAGAAGTGAGTCACCGAGGGAAGCTAGGCGATGGCGCCAGTGTATGGCATATACGTTGTTTTAACATAATTAATGTGAAACTTCCTTATACGACAAGAACTTAACTTGTTATTTATATATTCAATGCACTCAATCAACACCACTATTAAAATATACAATATTTTATAAGTAAATCCATTACATTATTTTATACTTCAAGTAGCTTATGTTTTACAAGTTAGTTATATATGTTTGCAAGGCTTTCATTCTTTTGTGTTTATAATTTTATCCGTGATCACAAATATAAGTGACACCAACCAGATCGTCAACTGATATTGATAATGATGATGTTGATTCAACCTTAACGTCCCACAGTTGTCTTCTTCTCTTTCTCCATTTCAAAGTTCTGCTTCGATTAACTGATCACGTTGCTCCACCACGTTTTGGCGGATAGGTGTGTATATCATATTACATAATTATTATGAAGGAACCAACTGCTTTACGTGCTCTCCGCGGCTGGATGAGAAGACCAACAAAGACAGTAACTCATATTAGATAATTACATCCTAAATTTCATGAATATTTTATATTTTTGACGACTGATATTTATGATCTCATTTTGTATGTCTGTAAATGCAAACGCCAAAGATAATATAATAGTGGGTTTATGTGAACTAAACGCCAATAAATGTTACCAATACGTTTCGATTTAGACTCGAATTGTTGTTCTAAAGTCTGAACAGTTTTGTAATGGCGTTTAGGCTAGTTCTACACTTTATACGTTAGACATATTAATTTATGTCTCGTACATAAATTTAAATATCGCTTCTCTTTTGAGTAATTTTTAACAACTGCTTAGTTAAAGGCATTTTTTATTTTTACTCTTACTTCCATATTATTTTTGTTCATTAATTTGCTTTTACTACGAGTACTTCTCCATAAGCACATTAATTAGTGCAAAAAATTAAAAATTTCTAACATAAATACATATTTTTTATCAGGATAAACAAAATCAATATCTAAGATTTTATTTTTGTGTTACCCACATTAGGAATTCTAAACATTTTTGAATATCATATCAAAAATTGACCGCTCCAGCGGGGTTCGAACCCGCGTCTCCGACGTACCGTGTCGGCGCTCTAGCCAATTAAGCTATGGAACGATGCACCCGCTCGAGCGAAACTTTCGATATGATAATTTTTTTTTTTTTTTTTTTTTTTTTTTTTTTTTTTTTTTTTTTTTTTTTTTTTTTTCAACAAACAAAATCAATTTTGTATTTAAAATGAAAGCAATAAATACCCGTCTGTGTCCCACCATTTAAAACTTCATGAGATACAATTAAAAGCCATCGATCATAATGTTACTTACTGCAATTTATAAACTTCGACCACACGCAATGCGTCTCCTACTCTATGAATAATATTGGAACAAGCGATTTTCACAGTTCACCAAATAGCTCGCGTCTGCGCCTAATTTCTACGTCAATGTTTAGAACAAAGATTGCAATAAATGATATTCGACACGCGCAAAATAATTATAGTAAATTAATATGAAATAACAGCGGTCTTTTATTTTAAGGTTGATAAGACAGCATATTGAATTTATAAAATTAATAAAAAGAAGAAGAAGAATATATAATTTAAATCAGAAAAGCTAAAATATGATGTACTAGCTGCCCGGACAGACTTCGTTCTGTCGAAAGCTATTATTAAATATTTTTTTTTAGTATTAAAACCTCCCGTGGACCTTAAGGAATATACAAAAAAAAAAATAGTCGATTGGTCGAGCCATTCTCGAGTTATGCGCTTAGCAACATTCAGTTTTATTTCTATAGGTAAACTAATTTTTAGAATATCAGCATTAGAGCAAAACAGAGTAGCTTTATGAAATTTCGAGAAATAACACAATAATTTTCATATAGTATACATAAAACGATTTTAATAATCTTTTTCCAAAAAAGCTGACTTTAAAATGAAAACTATTAATGAATGAACATAATTAAAAGGCTTACGGTTAGCATTGTGTATATATATATATATACCCGACAGTTAATCATTTTAATAGAAGCGAGTAAGGTTATTATGCAAATATAATATTGTAATCTTTTTATTAGCTCTAACAGATTTCCTGTTCTATACGGCAACGTCATATAAACTTGCTGTTTGCACTGAAAATACATTTACGCTGTCAGATGTTTGATCGAGCCGTTTTAATGGAGTTGGGAAAACAAGACGCTTTGTGTTGATACGAATCAGTATAATGTTTCGATTCGGACACTTTAGAATTGGGTACATTTAATTAGTGTAATATTTTAACATTTCGATACAAAGAAAGTACGACGCAATATACTTCAATTCTATTTGAATTTGACACAAGCTGACCCTGCAAACTGCTTACCGCCGTATTTCTTTTATATATAAACTTTGTGCTAACAATTATGAAAACAGAAAAAGTACTGTTTTTCATTTGTACATGTAATATAAACATTGCTTTTGGGTGGTAAAATAAAAATAAAAAGTAAATTTTTTATGAGTTTTTCTTTAGGCCTCGATAGGCCTTCATTTCATACAGTAGAAAACAATGTTAGCTTTGTTTTAAAACTTGACAAAACTTCATTAACGAAGCAAAAAGAGTGCGAACTCGTAAAGTTATTTCGCGGAGACATAATGATAATAATCAGGCACAACCGACCACTGGAATACCGTTGGTGGCATCCTTACATACCAATAATTACTCATTCATTCATTCAGCTTAATGGCTTCCAACAGTGCCAAACTAGCACAGATGATTTCGCCAATGTCACGTAGAATGGAGAAGACACGAAGGAGATAATTACTCTCAAGGTCCGTTAGGAGTTAAGCCATCAACAGAAATGACTTATGTCTCATTAGGTGACAGTTACATGAATAAAATGTTTCATATTTTAAATGCAATGGAAATATATATTAGGTATATTGGCAAACTATAAAAAAACTTTCAAATTTAAAAAAATCAAATAAGATTTTAAGCGTAATACTTAAAGTAGTTGTTTTTTACCGTCATCAAAAATCAAAAACATCGACGGTGTATTTTTTTTTTTTGTTATTTGTAAAACAAATCGATTTATTGGTATCACGAGACAATCTGTGGGTGTTATTTTTCTAGAACCGTTGGTCATAGCGTTATATTAGGCCACAGGCCTCGCCAAGTTTGCGCCAAGCGTCCCAGTTCTCTCGGTTCTAACACCGACTACTACTTCGACTTGCTTATTCTAATTTTTTTCAAATGAAATGAAAAAACGAATAAAATTTTAACAATAAATATTAGCACATATATATTATCTACAAAAAAGTCAAAATTCTTAATTTGAACACCGAACAAGTTAATTGGCTAGAGCGCCGACACGGTATGTCGGAGGCGCGGGTTCGAACCCCGCTGGAGCGGTCAATTTTTGATATGATATTCAAAAATGTTTAGAATTCCTAATGTGGGTAACACAAAAAATAAAATCTTAGATATTAAAAATAGCACGGTGTCGTCTCCTGTCAAAGATTTTCATTGTAATATGAAACTTTGAATAGTTACGGGTTTCTGTAAAGAGCTCACTATAGACGGCGCCACGGTTCGCTTAAACCGAAATTAAAAAATTATCATATCGAAAATTTCGCTCGAGCGGGTGCATCGTTCCATAGCTTAATTGGCTAGAGCGCCGACACGGTATGTCGGAGGCGCGGGTTCGAACCCCGCTGGAGCGGTCAATTTTTGATATGATATTCAAAAATGTTTACCGAACAAGTGGTTATATCAGTGCCGTTTCATTTACAAATTGATTCAAAACAAGTCAATTTCACGGTACACTAGTATCATAAGCGATGCGTGTCGGCAGAATTCAACAAGGTTCGAAACCGCGGACATCCTCTCAAAGACCAATCACCTAAAACAATCGTGGGAGTCAGTTATAGTTTTGGACTAGTAAATCCATTCTTTTGTCCCGTTTTGAGTGTCTTGTTATGAAATTGCAAAAAATTACGTTAATAATAAAATAGACCAACGTTGAAATCGTAATCGACCAACGTAATACAACGTTGTATCCGCATTTTTCTGTCATGATATGTATTTTAGAGCAATAATCTTTCCTAAAGATAGGTAGTATAAAGAATACAGAACTAATACTACCAAATTTTTAAATTCGAAATTGTAAGTCACATTTCGTCACATATTCGGCGATGTAAAACAAAATCATAGATAAAACCTGGATATATCAGGAAAAATTAAACTACAAAAACATATCATATTATTCTGATTTCAACAATATCATTAAAAGAAATGTTGGAATTAAAATAATAAAATTATATATAACACGGAATATTTATACGAGTACCAAGGAGTATAAAACGGCGAAACTATAACATACAGACAAATACTTAATTATAGAGTTTCATATCAGATGAATGTTATAGTTTATAGGTTATTGTCTATCTTACACTTTAATAACAAATGTTCTAATTACTATTATCGTATATATTTAAAACAACTCTTTGAGTATTCAAGAAAATCCTTAATATAGTAGCCAACTGCAAAACTTGTTGTGTGTAATTCTTCTAGAAATTTCATTATTACTAAATAAAGATTGTTATATGAAACATGTAGTCGTTTATCCCTCATTTGTTCTGCAATGTTAATGTTATAATAGAAAATAATGTAACTACATACAGACCAACAATTGTTATGCACACAACCAGATGCGCAAGCGTCGCAGCTGCTTTGATGTTAATAAAGTTTACTAGTTGTGCCCGCGACTTCATCTGCGTGGAATTTAACAAAAAAGTTATTGTTCAGTTCCCAAAGGTATTAAATAAATAAATTTCTAAAATAAAATAACTTAAGTTGACTGCTTATTACAGCAGCTATCTACTCGTGAAAGTCCCGTCAAAATCGGTCCAGTCCTTTCAGAGATTAGCCGGAACAAACAGATAGGTAGATAGACAAAAATTGGAAAAAAATGTAATTTTAGTATATGTACCATATGCTTTTAGTAAAAGCTGTTTTCTTCAATATTACAAACAGACACGCCAATGAAGCTGAAATTAGTGTGCAAAATAACTGTAATCTTATTTGTAAATAGACCCATGGTGTTGGGCTGGTGATGAAAACTAAATTTATATATTTACATTCTTCCCATAACGTATCTATCATCTCCCCGGGTATCATGGCCCACACTCATGGATGTTTCCAAAGTAATCGTGTTAGTTTAAATTGTCAATGTCCACTGTTACAAAAAGTAAATCAACATACTTACCTCGGCATCTTAATTGATAACAGATTTAACTGAAGGCCTCACCTTTTTTCTCTAAATTAAGACCTCTAGTAGATTGTGTATATTGAAACATAAGCTCCCATATAAAATTTGTAGAATACTATAATATCTAGCCTTGGCTCAATCTGTTATTAGTTATGGACTAAGTAGCTACGGTAAACTCATTTAAAGGCTTTACAGTTACGTCTATTAAAAACCACTATCAGAAAATTTAAGAATGAAAGTAGCTTGAATGAAAGTGATGTTCTTAAATATTGCAATGTCATGGATCATGGTCATTACGTTGGTTAAATTCAATGTTCTAAATAAAGTAAATGATCCTTCTTTATAAATCGAAAAATGTAGAACCTCCTGGGGGGATTGGGGATTGGGTCGGCAACGCGCTTGCGATGCTTCTAGTGTTGCAGGTGTCTAAGCTACGGTAATCGCTTAACATCAGGTGAGCCGTACGCTTGTTTGCCGACCTAGTGACATAAAAAAAACCAATACCTTAAGAAAAATTCAACACTCAAAAAAATTTGTTATCCCGATGCCAGAATTTTTTACGGAGCTAGAATGTTCTATTATACCCGCATTCGTTAATTATCTTCCCGAAGACCACCATGTCACAAGAGACATGGACAAACACAAAATAGAAGATCACTAAAAGAACATTTATTAAACCTAATGGTCGCCCAGAGGTTGAAATTCGACCATTATTAAAATTTTAAATTAAAAAAAAAAACCAAAAAAAGAAAAGAAAAGAAAGAACCTTTTTAAAAAATTTCAATTTGACTACAGACTTTGACAATCAACAAAAGAATATGATATGCGTGTGTGCGTCGAATACATGGTAGTGTGTGTAATTTTTTTTTAATTGATTTTTAGCATTCTACACTCCTTATTCTCTATATAAACTAAAAGTGTGCGTTTCGTACTCCTCCGTCTGCATAATTTTCGTAAAAAGGGGTACAAAGTTTTTGCTTTACGTAAAAAAGATCTATATCTTTAAGCGTTTAATAGTCACAAAACTTCGGTAATTACCTTAGTTATTGTTATAATATGGTACGGGTACGGTATAAATATATGATAATACTAGCTGTGCCCGCCCGCGACTTCGTCCGCGTGGAATTTAACAAAAATGTAATTGTTCAGTTCGCAGAGTTATAAAATAAATAAATTTCTAGAATAAAAGTAGCGTAAGTTACTCCTTACTATATTAGCTATCTGCCAGTGATAGTCCCGTCAAAATTGGTCCAGTCGTTTCAGAGATTAGCTGAAACAAACAGACAGACACACAGACGGACAAAAATTGTAAAAAAAAATTGATATGTGTATCGTGTATACATACACATGCATTTAGTAAATAGCGGTTATTTTAATATTACAAACAGACACTCATATTTTATTTACTTGTATAGATGTGCACGATATAGATTTTATGCGACGCGGCGGCTTGTCCAGATAAGCTCTTGTGTGTTTTCAAGTGTTGTGTGTTTTTGTATTTTTGAAAAAATCATAAAAAAATATATATTTGTATAGATTATGGGTTAACAGCAATTAGCAATATATGACAATATTTTAATGACCAAAACACAATATTATAAAAAATCTTTATGTAGTATAGGTTTGATTTCTATTTTTAAAGTAAAACATCTTGACTGACGGAGTAAACTGGTGAATGCTTGACGAGAGCGTTACGAAAAGAGTCATCGGGCCAGGCGAACGGAAGTTAAGAGGGAGATATGAGTTACTGAAGAGAGTTACTTTTCGTAAGTTTTACCTCAGTCGTGTGGTATCACATGGATTTTTCTACCATAAATATGTATATTAAATTATTAGTAAATCTTTACTTAATACTATTGTGCGTATTTACTACACAATCTAGTATAGTTTTGGCACAGACAAGCTCTGATGAAACAATCCAACTTCAAGTAGATTCTAGCCTAACATGGACACCAGATCCAAAATTCTGTCTGTACTGCACACATTCAACGGACTCCGAAAACGAATATTGCGTTTTCTTTTGATTTTTTAAGTACACATAACGTTTACTGAAAGATGAAACGTATATTATTGAAACGAACTTTAAGTCATTTTGTGAAAACGGAAACTGTGCCTACGATTTCGTTCAATTTTTTTTAAGTCATTTAAGATTGACTTCTTACAAAATCATAAATCGGCATAATGTGGACACAATAATCGATGTCAGCACCAACGTATTTTAGCATCTGTCAGTAGCAGCCGCCAGTGACATGTGCGAGTAAAACAAAACCTACCCCTCATGGGTGAGGGGTGAGATTTCCTCTACCAGGTGAGAGTAACTACACATATGTTGCCACGTGTAGGGAACCCCACTACAGGTGCCGCTTGCATGAATGAAGTCTTTGTTGGCCACTCCATTGACAATTGCATGGCATTTGGCGCTCAATTTTGGCGGGATTTGCGTACAGACTAAAAAGGGTTGTTTACTTTCGATTGTGCATATTGGGATATTGATTATTTTGTTGCTATTTTTTATTTACCACAATTTATATTTTGGTTTTAACGCTTACGCTCAGCTTTACTTCAGTGACAGTCAATACTTCCTCTTCATAGTGTGGTTTTCTTCTTTGATCTTAAAATATTTAAGTATCTTATTTCTCTAGATGTTACTTTACCCGATTAATATAAAATAGATACATGCAGCCTAGTAAATACTTTTATAAATTATATAATAAATTTACATAGGAAAATGATGATTACCTATTCTAATTAAGTTCCTTGACCAAAAAATCATATTATAATTATATCTTATGACTTAAATACATATTGCCTTTAATTAACACTAATAACTTGAACTATGAAAAACAGAATTAAGTTATAAACATTTCCTTAAAATTAAAATATTTACGTTATTTAAATGATCCAACGGAAACTTTTCCTTTTCCCTTCTGCTGAGACCCCAACAATAAAACTTATTCCCATGATTAAGATTAGAATTCCGTTGTTCCCCCAAACAGGTGCTCTACGATTAAGGTCAAGGCGTTCTCATTGCAATGGGTCAGTGATTGCATGCGCCGTTGTCACATCCGACAGACCATGAATGCTCTTGAGATAAAAAATTGCATGCATATTACATACCTAGTCCTTCGTTGCATTATTAATTAATCTGGAATTAGGACGTTTGCATATAATATTTATTTATTTTTTATTGCGTACTAATGTGTATAATGTATGAATGTGTATAATGTATATATGTATATATAATATAGTGCCCATCAGAAAAGCAATATCCCTTTCATTATTGGGTTGTCTGGAAGAGATTGTTTTTTAGCAATAAGATCGCCTCCATGGTTGTACAATTTGTTACTATAATTGCTTGTAATGTAAGTTTTATTCTTTATTTAAATGAGATAAATTATATTATTATTATTAATATTATAAAAAGACGCTACGCTAGAGTGGATGTATAGCCATAATGTCAATAAGGTTGCGGCTCTCGTAAAGTCCTAATTATTAAATATAGGTAATTATTATATATAGGTATATTTTTAATAGCTCTTTCTAACTGGTCAAAAACATGTTTTCCAACGGATAAGCTTCATGTTCGCCAACATTAGATGTACGTAATTATAACAAGATGTATGAAAAGGGTCATCGTACCATAACCGTGTTTTTGCGACGATTTTTGGCAGATTATTATTGATTGATTATTATTTTTTAATTTTTATTTTTGGTGAAACAAACGATGGCATAAAACCAAATACCTCACTTATTGCAAAATTGAAACTTGTTTAAAATTTCACGCTGATAATAATCTGAATTTAACTAATTATTTACGTAATATTACAGCATGCACATATTAATTAAATGCGACTGACTTATTTCATATTATATAATTTATTTTAATTATACAAAAAGAACATGTTGTTGTATACGACATCTAGTTTATTAATTATGAAACATACGGGTCATAATTATCCGTAATAAATAAAAATTAAGTTCTTTGATCTAAGAATCAATTTTTTAAACATCACAATTCTACGTAATCAACATCTATTTACATTGTAAAGAATTATACAAAGTATTACAGGATAGAGTCGTTTCTTACTTCCTCATTAGCGAGTACTAATCGACTCTTCCGTCGAGGCCTAGTAGCACAGAAAATGTATAGGAACTAAAATTCATATAAAACTCTTTGCTCTTGTATTAAAGTATATTTTGCTAATACCGTTGTTGGGATATTGTCTAAGCGAGAAAATTGTAAGTTATATATGGGTATACTCATTACCTACTTTAACAAAGATATAAAATTACATAAAATGGTTTTATAGTAGAGTAAAGCTTCACATTTAATTGCCAGAAAATGATGCTATGGGTTTCAATATATATATATATGTCCAGCCTATTGTAGTCCACTGCTGGACATAGCTCTCTCCGAGTTTTAAACCAAACATCCCGGTTTTCCTCAATCCGGCAATCCTCATCCAGTCTCAACCGGCAATCTGACTTAGTACGTCAGTCCAATCCGGACAAAGTCCCACACTGCGTTTGCTAACACGCGATCTCCACTCCAGGACACGATTGCTTTAACGGCCATCGGTCCTGCAAAAACTAACACATTACAATCGTACGTTACATTAAAAACGAACGCCCCAAGCCACGTCATACCACGTATGACCTATACAAATATTTGTCACCTGCGCATCAAAGCTGCGACTTCTAATGCAGCAGCAAGCACTTTAATTACTTTACTAAAGTGTTTGTTTTAAATTTC